>NC_086444.1:632426970-633129518 GCF_028390025.1 Pseudophryne corroboree | reverse complement strand
ACAGTGTGTTCTCCCTCCCTGTACTGAGCTGTATGTACTGTGTGCTCCCTCCCTGTACTGTACTGTATGTAGTGTGTGCTCCCTCCCTTTACTGTGCTGTATGTAACGTGTGCTCCCTCCGTGTACTGTGCTGTATGTAATGTATGCTCCCTCCGTGTACTGTGCTGTATGTAGCGTGTGCTCTGTCTCTGTACTGTACTGTATGTAGTGTGCACTCCCTCCCTGTACTGTGCTGTATGTAATGTGTGCTCCCTCGGTGTACTGTGCTGTATGTAGTGTGTGCTCCCTCCCTGTACTGTGCTGTATGTAATGTGTGCTCCCTCCGTGTACTGTGCTGTATGTAGTGTGTCCTCCCCCTCCCTGTACTGTGCTGTATGTAGTGTGTGCTCTTTCCCTGTACTGTGCTGTATGTAGTGTGTGCTCCCTCCCTGTACTGTGCTGTATGTAATGTGTGCTCCCTCTGTGTACTGTGCTGTATGTAGTGTGTGCTCCCTCCCTGTACTGTGCTGTATGTAATATGTGCTCCCTCTGTGTACTGTGCTGTATGTAGTGTGTGCTCCCTCCCTGTACTGTGCTGTATGTAATGTGTGCTCCCTCCCTGTACTGTGCTGT
Organism: Pseudophryne corroboree; assembly: GCF_028390025.1. Classification (NCBI taxonomy): domain Eukaryota; kingdom Metazoa; phylum Chordata; class Amphibia; order Anura; family Myobatrachidae; genus Pseudophryne; species Pseudophryne corroboree. The sequence continues at coordinate 633,128,906 of NC_086444.1, read as the reverse complement.
ATGTAGTGTGTGCTCCCTCCCTGTACTGTGCTGTATGTAGTGCGTGCTCCCTCCCTGTACTGTACTGTATGTAGTGTGTGCTCCCTCCCTGTACTGTGCTGTATGTAGTGTGTGCTCCCTCCGTGTATTGTGCTGTATGTAGTGTGTGCTCCCTCCCTGTACTGTGCTGTATGTAGTGTGTGCTCCCTCCCTGTACTGAGCTGTATGGAGTGTGTGCTCCCTCCCTGTACTGTGCTGTATGTAGTGTGTGCTCCCTCCCTGTACTGTGCTGTATGTACTGTGTGCTCCCTCCCTGTACTGTGCTGTATGTAGTGTATGCTCCCTCCCTGTACTGTGCTGTGTGTAGTGTGTGCTCCCCCTCCCTGCACTGTGCTGTATGTAGTGTGTGCTCCCTCCCTGTACTGTGCTGTATGTAGTGTGTGCTCCCCTCCCTGTACTGTGCTGTATGTAATGTGTGCTCCCTCCCTGTACTGTGCTGTATGTAGTGTGTGCTCCCTCCCTGTACTGTGCTGTAATGTGTGCTCCCTCCATGTACTGTGCTGTATGTAGTGTGTGCTCCCTCCCTGTACTGTGCTGTATGTAATGTGTGCTCCCTCCGTGTACTGTGCTGTATGTACTGTGTGTTCCCTCCCTGTACCGAGCTGTATGTAATGTGTTCTCCCTCCCTGTACTGTGCTGTATGTAGTGTGTGCTCCCTCCCTGTACTGTGCTGTATGTAGTGTGTGCTCCCTCCCTGTACTGTGCTGTATGTACTGTGTGCTACCTCCCTGTACTGTACTGTATGTAGTGTGTGCTCCCTCCCTGTACTGTGCTGTGTGTAGTGTGTGCTCCCCCTCCCTGCACTGTGCTGTATGTAGTGTGTGCTCCCTCCCTGTACTGTGTTGTATGTAGTGTGTGCTCCCTCCCTGTACTGTGCTGTATGTAGTGTGTGCTCCCCCTCCCTGTACTGTGCTGTATGTAGTGTGTGCTCCCTCCCTGTACTGTGCTGTATGTAGTGTGTGCTCCTCCTCCCTGTACTGTGCTGTATGTAGTGTGTGCTCCCTCCCTGTACTGTGCTGTATGTAGTGTGTGCTCCCTCCCTGTACTGTGCTGTAGGTAGTGTGTGCTCCCTCCCTGTACTGTGCTGTATGCAGTGTGTGCTCCTCCTCCCTGTACTGTGCTGTATGTAGTGTGTGCTCCCCCTCCCTGTACTGTGCTGTATGTAGTGTGTGCTCCCTCCCTGTACTGTGCTGTATGTAGTGTGTGCTCCCCCTCCCTGTACTGTGCTATAGGTAGTGTGTGCTCCCTCCCTGTACTGTGCTGTATGCAGTGTGTGCTCCTCCTCCCTGTACTGTGCTGTATGTAGTGTGTGCTCCCCCTCCCTTTACTGTGCTGTATGTAGTGTGTGCTCCCTCCCTGTTCTGTGCTGTTTGTAGTGTGTGCTCCCCCTCCCTGTACTTTGAAACATATAAGGTTAAAAAAAGAGGTTTGTATGAAAAATCAGTAAAATCAGAAGTATATTAAAGGCATGACAGCAGTTTCAGTAGACACTGAAAGTGGGCATATCAGTCCTTGTATATTCAGACGTACGGATGTACATCAGGGAAGGGCATTGTAGCAGTATATGCATAAAGTCGCAGATAAACATTAGCATAACGTAAAGCAAAGGAGGCCCAACTGTGTCTATCTCAGAATCCTTACCTCTGAGGAATGACCCCGCCCTCTTGACAGGCCCCTCCTCCTCAATAGTCTCCGCCCCCATTAGGGCTGCTTCCATAAATTTCCCAGGCTAGTGTTCGATATCAATCCGCCACTGGGTGCAGTATGCGCGCTGCACATGGGCCTCTAGGTCCAGGGGGGCCCACACTGCATACCATGCACTAGTAATGTGCACCAGAAATTTTTCGGGTTTTGTGTATTGGTTTTGGATTTGGTTCCGCGGCCGTGTTTTGGATTCGGACGCGTTTTGGCAAAACCTCCCTGAAAATTTTTTGTCGGATTCGGGTGTGTTTTGGATTCGGGTGTTTTTTTACAAAAAACCCTCAAAAACAGCTTAAATCATAGAATTTGGGGGTCATTTTGATCCCATAGTATTATTAACCTCAATAACCATAATTTCCACTCATTTCCAGTCTATTCTGAACACCTCACACCTCACAATATTATTTTAGTCCTAAAATTTGCACCGAGGTCGCTGGATGACTAAGCTAAGTGACCCAAGTGGCCGACACAAACACCTGGCCCATCTAGGAGTGGCACTGCAGTGTCAGACAGGATGGCAGATTTAAAAAATAGTCCCCAAACAGCACATGATGCAAAGAAAAAAAGAGGTGCACCAAGGTCGCTGGATGGCTAAGCTAAGCGACCCAAGTGGCCGACACAAACACCTGGCCCATCTAGGAGTGGCACTGCAGTGTCAGACAGGATGGCAGATTTAAAAAATAGTCCCCAAACAGCACATGATGCAAAGAAAAAAAGAGGTGCAATGAGGTAGCTGTGTGACTAAGCTAAGCGACCCAAGTGGCCGACACAAACAACTGGCCCATCTAGGAGTGGCACTGCAGTGTCAGAGAGGATGGCACTTAAAAAAATAGTCCCCAAACAGCACATGATGCAAAGAAAAAAAGAGGTGCACCAAGGTCGCTGGATGGCTAAGCTAAGCGACCCAAGTGGCCGACACAAACACCTGGCCCATCTAGGAGTGGCACTGCAGTGTAAGACAGGATGGCAGATTTAAAAAATAGTCCCCAAACAGCATATGATGCAAAGAAAAAAAGAGGTGCAATGAGGTAGCTGTGTGACTAAGCTAAGCGACCCAAGTGGCCGACACAAACACCTGGCCCATCTAGGAGTGGCACTGCAGTGTCAGACAGGATGGCATTTCAAAAAATAGTCCCCAAACAGCACATGATGCAAAGAAAAAAAGAGGTGCACCAAGGTCGCTGGATGGCTAAGCTAAGCGACCCAAGTGGCCGACCAAACACCTGGCCCATCTAGGAGTGGCACTGCAGTGTCAGACAGGATGGCAGATTTAAAAAATAGTCCCCAAACAGCACATGATGCAAAGAAAAAAAGAGGTGCACCAAGGTCGCTGGATGGCTAAGATAAGCGACCGAAGTGGCCGACACAAACACCTGGCCCATCTAGGAGTGGCTATGCAGTGTCAAACAGGATGGCAGATTTCAAAAATAGTCCCCAAACAGCATATGATGCAAAGAAAAAAATAGGTGCAATGAGGTAGCTGTGTGACTAAGCTAAGCGACCCAAGTGGCCGACACAAACACCTGGCCCATCTAGGAGTGGCACTGCAGTTTTCTAGCGAGAGGATGAGTGCTTCCATTCTCATGTGAATCTGAACCACTAGCCATGAACATAGGCCAGGGCCTCAGCCGTTCCTTGCCACTCCGTGTCGTAAATGGCATATTGGCAAGTTTACGCTTCTCATCAGACGCTTTTAATTTTGATTTTTGGGTAATTTTACTGAACTTTTGTAGTATACTTGACGACACAGAGGTAGAGCAGTGGCCTACTGTACCGTACTGCTATATATTATATACTGGTGGTCAGCAAAAATCTGCACTATCCTCCTACTATATATACTGCGCAAAACTTAAATGCACCACAGGTATGGATGGATAGTATACTTGACGACACAGAGGTAGGTAGAGCAGTGGACTACTGTACCGTACTGCTATATATTATATACTGGTGGTCAGCAAAATTATGCACTGTCCTCCTACTATATATATACTGCGCAAAACTTAAATGCACCACAGGTATGGATGGATAGTATACTTCACGACACAGCGGTAGGTAGAGCAGTGGACTACTGTACCGTACTGCTATATATTATATACTGGTGGTCAGCAAAATTATGCACTGTCCTCCTACTATATATACTGCGCAAAACTTAAATGCACCACAGGTATGGATGGATAGTATACTTGATGACACAGAGGTAGGTAGAGCAGTGGACTACTGTACCGTACTGATATACTGGTGGTCACTGGTCAGCAAATTTCTGCACTGTCCTCTTACTATATACTACAATGCAGCACAGATATGGAGCGTTTTTCAGGCAGAGAACGTAGATATTTTCAGCACACTGAGCACAGATATTTGCAAGCACACTGAGCACAGATATTTGCAGCACACTGAGCACAGATATTTGCAGCACTCTGAACACAACTGAGAGAACGCTGCACACGTCCTCTCCCTATCATCTCCAATGCACGAGTGAAAATGGCGGCGACGCGTGGCTCCTTATATAGAATATGAATCTCGCGAGAATCCGACAGCGGGATGATGACGTTCGGGCGCGCTCGGGTTAACCGAGCAAGGCGGGAGGATCCGAGTCTGCCTCGGAACCGTGTAAAATGTGTGAAGTTCGGGGGGGTTCGGTTTCCGAAGAACCAAACCCGCTCATCACTACCATGCACCCATGTTCTTTAATACTTACCTCTCCAGAGTCCTGTGCTGGCAGCGGAAGGTCTGCAGCACTGCACAAATCACAATCATTTGCAGTAAAAAATTGCCAGGAAAATGTTTGCAGCTGCATTATCTTCTCTTAATACACCCCTGCCTGCGGACCACTACTCTTTCCTGTTGGATTTGTTTGCAATACCTTGCAATGCTTATCTACAATGCCTAATCACATGCTATCACAGATCATGGATGTATTTTTCTATGATTTTATGTACTGTTTTAGTTTACTACTGAGATATAGGTAATGTGCGGCCCAGGGCTGTCTTAATAGCATTGTAGGTCCTAGGCAAAGCAATGAACTGGGGTCCCTGCCCACCCATTCACGGGAACAAGTAAAAAAAAATGATAACATGCCTCTTATGTGATCCTACACCATCTCTCCACATGCTTCCATACAGTGATTGGCTGTCAGCATTCTGATTGGTGGATAACTCCAGCCATCTATCAGTCAGCATGCTGACAGCCATTCACTGTCTGGCTGCAGACTGAAAGAATGTTACCTTGCCACTCTGATTGTGTGACCACCACCCACCACCCCTCGAGGGCCCCTAGAATTGTGGGGCCCTGGACAGTTGCCCAATGTGCCTATATGTTAAGATGGCCCTGGTGAGACCCTCTAACCATCAATATAGCCCTTGTATCAGGAAATTCTAATGAGACAAGTGAGTGTCACTATGGGTCCTAGCAATATGGGGACTAGTTGTCTATATAATAAATGTGTAGGGTCTGTCCCATCTCCTCAATGCACTCGCAATATCCCTGTGTGCACACCAGTGGTTCAAACTGCGAGGAGATGGGATAGACCAAGAGAGAAGAACTGGCCACCAAGAGCGGGTTAAGTATGGGAGCCGTGGGGTTGGGTGATGGGATGGAGTGACATGGATAAAGCCATCACAGAGTGGTGGAAATGGGGCATCTGTACAGCAGAGAGGGGGCTGGGCTGGACATGTAATACTATCATGGTAATACTGGCAACAACATTTTACCTCCATGGCTAAGCACAAACTTCCTACTTGCCTACTCTCCTGGAATATCAGGGAGACTCTTGAATCTCGGATATTTCTCCTAGACCCTGAGATGAGTAGGTAAGTCTGCTGGCATCTGTCCATCACTGGTAACCATTGCCCACTTCCCAAGTGAATTGGGCGGTCCGGGTGGCTAGGTGATGCAAATTGTACTGAATCGTTTCATCATGATTACACTCTCTGCTTTACATTATGGGGAATCGAGGCTTTGTATAATGAGGTCAAGTCCACGATGACACATTTGTGGTTCCTATCTCACTGCATAGCTGCCACTGGGCAGTTAAAATACTGTATCAGCAACTATTGGTTAACATTTACATTTTGGGGATTAGCAGTCCTTAATTATACACGTATCTTTCAACCAAATCATTTTACTAGCAGTCATGGAATACTATATTCATAATTTGACTTTCCAACAGCCAAAAATTTAATGGTTCCCACTTGGGAGTGCAGTGTACTGTACTCCTGGGCTGAGCTGAACTGCCCTTGGTGGGTGCTAAGAGGCAAGGGGGAGGTAATGGTTGGGGATGCCAGACTGCCCTAGGTGGTCTCTAAGAGGTAATGAAGCTGCCGAGGGGGTGCTAGATTATCCTAGGTAGTCACAAGATCCAAGGGGGCAACTGGGGGATAAGCAGGAGAAGGCACTCAATTTTTCAAGTTTGGACCATACTCAGGGCCAGATCTAGACCTTGTGGCACCCAGGGCGGAAAAATAGGGGCATGGCTTAATGGAGAAGGGGCGTGGTCAATTATGCCCCCTATAGCTGTACCCTCAGTAGTTGTGCCCCTGTAGCTGTGCCCACAGTAGTATTGCCCCCAGTACTGTGCCCCCTGTAGAGTTGTGCCCCCAGTAGTATTGCTCCCAGTACTGTGCCCCCTGTAGAGTTGTGCCCCTAGTTGCCCCACTTACAAAAAAAGAAAAAAAGAAAAATTAATACTCACCATCCCCACTCCTGCTTCACGACCGCTGCTGCCCTCCGTTTCCAGCGCCGGCGCCACTCCTTGGATCTATGGGAGAGACGTTATGACGTCTCTCCAATAGCACCGCATAGACACTAGAGGTCAATTATGACCTCTAGCGTCTATGTGCCGCTCCCACAATGCAGTGCGGTGCGTGATGACTTCATCGCGCACCGCACAGCACCGGGCATCTACACAGCACCGGGCAGCACCAGTAGCGGATCTTGCCAAGGCGGTGGTGCCCTCCAGAAGTCGGCGCCCTGGCAAAAATCCTGCTTGCCCGTAGCAAGATCCGCTACTGACCATACTCTTATGTAATCTGTGATGGGTGTACCCCAAGGGGTACCTCAGACATTTTCCAGGAATACAGTACTTCAGGTTCCAAAATATACTGTAACCAAAATAAGGATGCATTTATAAAATAAGAAAATATGCACAAATATCCAGAAGGTGCATTTTTAAAACATTTCATGCATGTAAATATTCAAATTAGGGGTTACTTTCAGTAAATGTACAGACTTTAGGGGCTAATGTTTATAGATGAATAAATTATAGCAGGCACTAGTAAAAAAAACTGTAATGCTGCACTAGTACGTATTATATATATTGTCAGATCTCTAGAATTAGGATTCCACAGTGTACCATGCTACAACACTACAGTCTTTTGTGGGCATTGTGATTGTGTTGGAAGTATGATGAAACATTATACGTGCTTGCAGAAAAGCTGTGAATCAATTACATGACATTCTGGCAAGTAAGCAGTTACTGTAGTAAAATGGAGATGAAATGATTACTATTGGGCATTTTTTGATTCTACTTCTAATAAAAGTAATGGGCCCTACACACTTGCCGATAATGATGATCAATTTGAACGATATCATTCAAAAATGAACGATAAATCGTTCATATCGATCAGTGTGTATACATCAACGATGAACGATGCGCTGCTCCGCAATCGTTCATCGTTGATCTATCCTCGTTTGTACATGCAAGTTAATTTGGACAATATAGATGTATGTACTCTTATATCGTCCAAATTGACCATCGTTATTGGCAAGTGTGTAGGCAAAAATAATTGGTGCTAACATTACCCAGTGTGTGGGGCCCTAAAGTGGGTGAAGTGTGGACACAGAGTATTTGTGACACAGACAGTGATGAACAACAGCTGAAAAAAGGAAAGAAACTAATTGATGGTGAGGGAGTTGGGTTATAAAATACAGAGACAAATGAAAAATAGGTAGCAATAAAATGCATTGTTGGGAATGATGACAATAACATGAACTTGTATAATGACAACTAAAAGTATAGTAGTTATACATATGACCTACTGCATGCTTGTACTACAATTATATTACAAACATGCTGCATATCTGCAGCTTATACCGCTCAGTCATGCAGCGGCTGACAGCAACTGTTATGTGCAGTATACTGTAAAGCTTCATTGAAAACCAACAGTCACTATTAGTGGTTGCTGGCTATTCATTCACAACTAAAGACTGAGGGGGTCATTCCGAGTTGTTCGCTCTGTATTTTTTTCTCGCAACGGAGCGATTAGTCGCTAATGCGCATGCGCAATGTCCACAGTGCGACTGCGCCAAGTAAATTTGCTATGCAGTTAGGTATTTTACTCACGGCATTACGAGGTTTTTTCTTCGTTCTGGTGATCGTAATGTGATTGACAGGAAGTGGGTGTTTCTGGGCGGAAACTGTCCGTTTTATGGGTGTGTGCGAAAAAACGCTACCGTTTCTGGGAGAAACGCAGAAGTGGCTGGAGAAACGGAGGAGTGTCTGGGCGAACGCTGGGTGTGTTTGTGCCGTCAAACCAGGAACGACAAGCACTGAACTGATCGCAGATGCCGAGTAAGTCTGGAGCTACTCAGAAACTGCTAAGAGGTGTCTATTCGCTATTTTGCTCATCTTTAGTTCCCAATTTTGATAAGCTAAGATTCACTCCCAGTAGGCGGCGACTTAGCGTGTGTAATGCTGCTAAAAGCAGCTTGCGAGCGAACAACTCGGAATGACCCCCCGAGTTTGCAGTTTTGCTAAGATGGGATGATTAGTACTGGCAATTGCTCAGCAAAATAGGTGGGCAATGGTACTGGGGACTACAGGTAGTCAAAGGTGCTGTTTATGTGCCTGGAAAATATGTTTTGAAAATGATGGATAGGTGTTATGAAACTCCTGCACAATTACATAAGACTTGAGCCACTAGGAATAATCTTCTGCTTATAACAACTGGCAATTGTTCCCTTAGTGTTTTATACACACCCTGCTACTTAGGTTGCTTCCAGGTCTTAAACCTCCAGGCAGTAGGGACTTATAGAACCGGCAGCTGATCGCAGGATATAGCTGGAGAAGTAATGCAGGATAATTCTAATACGGCAGAAAGATAATTCTAATGCATTTTAAGTAGTGATGTGCACCGGAAATTTTTCGGGTTTTGTGCTTTGGTTTTGGATTCGGTTCCGCGGCCGTGTTTTGGATTTGGACGCGTTTTGGCAAAACCTCCCTGAAATTTTTTTGTCGGATTCGGGTCTGTTTTGGATTCAGGTGTTTTTTTTACAAAAAAACCCTCAAAAACAGCTTAAATCATAGATTTTGGGGGTCATTTTGATTCCATAGTATTATTAACCTCAATAACCATAATTTCCACTCATTTTCAGTCTATTCTGAACACCTCACACCTCACAATATTGGCCCTCATTCCGAGTTGTTCGCTCGGTATTTTTCATCGCATCGCAGTGAAAATCCGCTTAGTACGCATGCGCAATGTTCGCACTGCGACTGCGCCAAGTAACTTTACTATGAAGAAAGTATTTTTACTCACGGCTTTTTCTTCGCTCCGGCGATCGTAATGTGATTGACAGGAAATGGGTGTTACTGGGCGGATACATGGCGTTTCAGGGGCGTGTGGCTGAAAACGCTACCGTTTCCGGAAAAAACGCAGGAGTGGCCGGGGAAACGGTGGGAGTGCCTGGGCGAACGCTGGGTGTGTTTGTGACGTCAACCAGGAACGACAAGCACTGAAATGATCGCACAGGCAGAGTAAGTCTGGAGCTACTCTGAAACTGCTAACTCGTTTGTAATCGCAATATTGCGCGTACGTCGGTCGCAATTTTAAGAAGCTAAGATTCACTCCCAGTAGGCGGCGGCTTAGCGTGTGTAACTCTGCTACATTCGCCTTGCGAGCGAACAACTCGGAATGAGGGCCATTATTTTTAGTCCTAAAATTTGCACCGAGGTCGCTGGATGACTAAGCAAAGCGACCCAAGTGGCCGACACAAACACCTGGCCCATCTAGGAGTGGCACTGCAGTGTCAGACAGGATGGCACTTCAAAAAAATAGTCCCCAAATAGCACATGATGCAAAGAAAAAAAGAGGCGCAATGAGGTAGCTGTGTGACTAAGCTAAGCGACCCAAGTGGCCGACACAAACACCTGGCCCATCTAGGAGTGGCACTGCAGTGTCAGACAGGATGGCAGATTAAAAAATAGTCCCCAAACAGCACATGATGCAAAGAAAAAAAGAGGTGCACCAAGATCGCTGGATGGCTAAGCTAAGTGACCCAAGTGGCCGACACAAACACCTGGCCAATCTAGGAAAGGCACTGCAGTGTTAGGCAGGATGGCACTTCAAAAAAATAGTCCCCAAACAGCACATGATGCAAAGAAAAAAAGAAGCGCAATGAGGTAGCTGTGTGACTAAGCTAAGCGACCCAAGTGGCCGACACAAACACCTGGCCCATCTAGGAGTGGCACTGCAGTGTCAGACAGGATGGCAGATTTAAAAAATAGTCCCCAAACAGCAAATGGTGCAAAGAAAAAAAGAGGTGCACCAAGGTCGCTGGATGGCTAAGCTAAGTGACCCAAGTGGCCGACACAAACACCTGGCCCGTCTAGGAGTGGCACTGCAGTGTCAGGCAGGATGGCAGATTTAAAAAATAGTCCCCAAACAGCACATGATGCAAAGAAAAAAAAAGGCGCAATGAGGTAGCTGTGTGACTAAGCTAAGCGACCCAAGTGGCCGACACAAACACCTGGCCCATCTAGGAGTGGCACTGCAGTGTCAGACAGGATGGCAGATTTAAAAAATAGTCCCCAAACAGCACATGATGCATAGAAAAAAAGAGGTGCACCAAGGTCGCTGGATGGCTAAGCTAAGCGACACAAGTGGCCGACACGAACACCTGGCCCATCTAGGAGTGGCACTGCAGTGTCAGGCAGGATGGCACTTAAAAAAATAGTCCCCAAACAGCACATGATGCAAAGAAAAATGAAAGAAAAAAGAGGTGCAAGATGGAATTGTCCTTGGGCCCTCCCACCCACCCTTATGTTGTATAAACACGACATGCACACTTTAACAAACCCATCATTTCAGCGACAGGGTCTGCCACACAATTGTGACTGAAATGACTGGTTGGTTTGGGCCCCCACCAAAAAAGAAGCAATCTCTCCTTGCACAAACTGGCTCTACAGAGGCAAGATGTCCACCTCCTCCTCATCGTCCGATTCCTGACCCCTTTCACTGTATACATCCCCCTCCTCACAGATTATTAATTCGTCCCCACTGGAATCCACCATCTCAGGTCCCTGTGTACTTTCTGGAGGCAATTGCTGGTGAATGTCTCCATGGAGGAATTGATTATAATTCATTTTGATGAACATCATCTTCTCCACATTTTCTGGAAGTAACCTCGTACGCCGATTGCTGACAAGATGAGCGGCTGCACTAAACACTCTTTCGGAGTACACACTGGAGGGGGGGGGGGGCAACTTAGGTAAAATAAAGCCAGTTTGTGCAAGGGCCTCCAAATTGCCTCTTTTTCCTGCCAGTATACGTACGGACTGTCTGACGTGCCTACTTGGATGCGGTCACTCATATAATCCTACACCATTCTTTCAATGGTGACAGAATCATATGCAGTGACAGTAGACGACATGTCAGTAATCGTTGGCAGGTCCTTCAGTCTGGACCAGATGTCAGCACTCGCTTCAGACTGCCCTGCATCACCGCCAACGAGTGGGCTCGGAATTCTTAGCCTTTTTCTCGCAGCCCCAGTTGCGGGAGAATGCGAAGGAGGATCTGTTGACGGGTCACGTTCCGCTTGACTTGCCAATTTTCTCACCAGCAGGTCTTTGAACCTCTGCAGACTTGTGTCTGCCGGAAAGAGAGATACAACGTAGGTTTTAAATCTAGGATCGAGCACGGTGGCCAAAATGTAGTGCTCTGATTTCAACAGATTGACCACCCGTGAATCCTGGTTAAGCGAATTAAGGGCTCCATCCACAAGTCCCACATGCCTAGTGGAATCGCTCTGTTTTAGCTCCTCCTTCAATGTCTCCAACTTCTTCTGCAAAAGCCTGATGAGGGGAATGACCTGACTCAGGCTGGCAGTGTCTGAACTGACTTCACGTGTGGCAAGTTCAAAGGGTTGCAGAACCTTGCACAACATTGAAATCATTCTCCACTGCGCTTGAGTCAGGTGCATTCCCCCTCCTTTGACTATCTCGTAGGCAGATGTATAGGCTTGAATGGCCTTTTGCTGCTCCTCCATCCTCTGAAGCATATAGAGGGTTGAATTCCACCTCGTTACCACCTCTTGCTTCAGATGATGACAGGGCAGGTTCAGGACTGTTTGCTGGTGCTCCAGTCTTCGGCACGCGGTGGCTGAATGCCGAAAGTGGCCCGCAATTCTTCGGGCCACCGACAGCATCTCTTGCATGCCCCTGTCTTGCATGCCCCTGGGACGTGCTGGAATTTGCCCAGATGTAATGCACGCACAATATTGGTGGTGTTGTCCGATGTCACAAATCCCCAGGAGAGTCCAATTGGGGTAAGCCATTCTGCGATGATGTTCCTCAGTTTCCCTAATAGGTTGTCAGCTGTGTGCCTCTTATGGAAAGCAGTGATACAAAGCGTAGCCTGCCTAGGAACGAGTTGGCGTTTGCAAGATGCTGCTACTGGTGCCGCCGCTGCTGTTCTTGCTGCGGGAGGCAATACATCTACCCAGTGGGCTGTCACAGTCATATAGTCCTGAGTCTGCCCTGCTCCACTTGTCCACATGTCCGTGGTCAAGTGGACATTGGGTACAACTTCATTTTTTAGGACACTGGTGACTCTTTTTCTGACGTCTGTGTACACTTTCGGTATCGCCTGCCTAGAGAAATGGAACCTAGATGGTATTTGGTACCGGGGACACAGTACCTCAATCAAGTGTTAGGGTCTCCTGCTCTGTGCTGCCACGTCGTCATGGCAACCGGGAGACAAGTGCTAGCGGAGTAACCTGAGCGTAGCTGATACTCCGGTTCGGGTCTTTTGCTGTGCAGTGGTTACAGGCTCTGTGCACGGCAGGGGATCCGGTGCTGGTTTTTGTGCTCACAGTCTGTGAGGTCTGAGTGGGGCGTGGACAGCACCTGCTATATAAACCCTCTTCTCAGGTTAGGCAGATGCTGCTGAATCTTTGTTGGTTAGTCAGTTCCTGAAAGCTAGCTAGTACTGTGTAAACTTTGTATTTGTTTGTTGCTTACTGCAAATAGGCCTTGGGATTTGGTATTACACTCTGCCAATCCAGACCTAGCAGTAAGACTGGAGTCAGTCGTTTAACCTGCTGGGGTTCTTTTGCTACTCTGTGAACCTAGCAGGTTTGCGGCTGTATTCTCAGACTTGCCTGCCAAAATCCTTTCTCACTGTGCAAGGTGTTCAGGTGTCAGTTTAGTGGCAGTAAGCTGAACCAGTGCACTGCAAGTGAGGACTAGGATTGTGGAGACTCTCCTTGTGTCTATTATTCCATCTCTGACCAAGGAGTTTACTGCCACACCCGTTGGTAACCCTTTAGGGTTTTGCTGTTGCCCTTAGCAACAGCATTTCGGGTTCTCTACGTATTAAATCACTACATCTCGCTTCTTTCCATCTGAGCATTCCTAATACTAGGGAGACACCCAGTTTCTTAGCCTTTGGGCTTCTCTGTTCACTTTGTGTTTATTTTGTTACCCTATCACCTTCTATGTATGTAATGTCATATTCCCCAGTCTGTCTGTGAGTTCATTTGTTTTGCATCCCTCACCGTTCAGACACCAGTACATTCCTGCTGGCACTGGTGTGCATAACATATTCAGCAGCCTAATACTCCTGTTGAAATTTTGTGGGAATATGGAGCATACCCCTCAAAATACTTTGCAACAGGTGGTCGATCAGGTGCAGGTCCTGACTCAACAATTTAATGATTTGTCCATTAAAATGCACACCTCGCAGGCCGCTGGCGGAGCTCCCGCAGCAGCAGTACCTTCAGGGGTTAAGGAGCCGAAAGTAAATCTCCCGGATCGTTTTTCTGGAGATCGCTCGCAGTTCTTTTGTTTCAAGGAGAGCTGCAAGCTATATTTCCAGCTTAGGCCTCAGTCTTCTGGGTCGGAGATTCAGCGGGTGGGCATAGTGATTTCCTTGCTACAAGGAGACCCACAGGTCTGGGCATATGGGTTGCAGCCTGACTGTCCGTTGCTTAAAAGTGTTGATGCTTTTTTTACGGCACTGGGCATGTTGTATGATGACCCTGACAAGACGGCCTCAGCCGAGGCTCAGATTTCGATCCTTAAGCAAGGGCGAAGGCCAGTTGAGGTTTATTGTACGGAGTTTCGGAGGTTGGCCCATGATACCCAGTGGAATGACCCAGCCCTGAGACACCAGTACCGAAGAGGTCTTTCTAACCAGTTAAAAGACCAACTGGTACAATATCCCTTGCCTGATAGCTTGGATCAGCTCATGCAGTTATCCATTCGGGTGGATAGACGGCTGAGAGAGCGCAGGCTTGAAAGGGAGACCGAGGTTTCCTTCTTTCCCAAGGGAACCTCAGATTCTGAGGAATTTTCCGAGGAGCCTATGCAGATTGGGGCTACCCGCCTCTCCTCGCGTGAGAAGACGCGGAGGAGACAGCAGGGGTTATGTTTGTACTGTGGGAATAAAGGTCATGTGGTAGTATCATGCCTAGAAAAGCCGGAAAACTTCAGGACCTGAGGGTGATGGGAAATATCCTGTCAGGTCAGAAGTCGGAATTTCCCAAGAAGACTTTTATCATTCCGATGACCTTGAAGATCCTCGGTCAAACTGTCAAGACTGAGGCCTTTGTGGACAGTGGGGCCGACGGGGTTTTTATGGACCGCCAATTCGCCCTGAAACACTCTGTTCCCTTAGTACCCTTGGCATCGGAAATTGAGATTTGTGGGTTAAACGGGGAACCATTATCCCAGGGTAAAATTACCTCTTGCACTAGCCAGATTTCTTTGTTTATTGGAGCCACACACTCTGAAAAATTGTCCTTTTATGTGACTGTCTGTACTTTTGCCCCATTGGTGTTGGGGTTACCCTGGTTAAGGGCCCACAATCCTCAATTTGACTGGGTCTCTGGGGAGATTCTTAGTTGGGGTACTGATTCTTTCAGGAGTTGCTTGAGCCTTCCAGTCAGGCTTTCGCAGCTAAGTTTGCCAGGATTGCCAGGATGTTATGCAGATTTTGCGGACGTGTTCTCCAAAAGAGTTGCAGAGGTACTTCCTCCCCATCGCCCCTATGACTGTGCCATTGATTTGTTGCCGAATGCTAAGCTTCCCAAGAGCAGGTTGTACTCCCTGTCACGTCCTGAGACTCAGGCTATGGCAGAGTACATTCAGGAAAACTTGGCTAAGGGATTTATCAGACCTTCACAGTCTCCAGTTGGGTCGGGGTTCTTCTTCGTGGGTAAAAAGGACGGTTCGTTGCGACCCTGCATCGACTTCAGGGAATTGAACCGTATCACGATTAAAAACTCATACCCACTGCCTCTCATTTCGGTCTTGTTTGACCAGCTTCGTATTGCCACCATTTTTTCTAAGATTGACCTACGCGGTGCGTACAATCTAATCCGAATTAGAGTGGGGGATAAATGGAAGACTGCCTTTAATACCCACTCAGGGCATTATGAATATTTGGTGATGCCTTTTGGGCTCTGTAATGCCCCGGCAGTCTTCCAGGACTTCATGAACGATGTGCTCAGGGAATATTTGGATAGATTCTTAGTTGTATACTTAGATGACATCCTAATCTTCTCCCATTCCCTGGAGGAACATCGGAAGCATGTACGCTTAGTCCTCCAGAAACTCAGAGACCACCGGCTTGGGGCGAAGCTGGAGAAGTGCGAATTTGAAGTTCAGCAAATCGCATTTCTAGGATATATTATCTCCCCAGAAGGTTTCCAAATGGAGGGTTCCAAGGTACAGGCAGTCCTGGATTGGGTGCAGCCCACTAGTTTGAAGGCGCTTCAGCGTTTTCTGGGCTTCGCGAATTTTTATAGACGATTTATCACTGGATTTTCATCTATAGTGGCGCCCTTGGTGGCACTCACTAAGAAAGGGGCGGATGTTGCTCACTGGTCTTGTGAGGCCAAAGCGGCTTTTGCCCGTCTCAAAAGGGCATTTGTCTCGGCCAAGGTGCTGCGACACCCAGATCCAGAGCGTCCTTTTGTGGTGGAGGTGGATGCCTCTGAGATGGGTATTGGGGCAGTGCTCTCTCAGATGGGGGTGTCTGATAATCGCCTTCATCCCTGTGCTTACTTTTCCCGTAAATTTTCGCCTGCCGAGATGAATTATGACGTGGGTAACCGGGAATTGTTGGCTATTAAGGATGCACTCGAGGAGTGGAGACACTGGCTTGAGGGGGCTAAGTTTGTGGTCTCAATTCTCACCGACCATAAGAATTTGGCATATTTAGAGTCAGCGAAGCGCCTCAATGCCAGGCAGGCAC
The DNA here is from genome assembly GCF_028390025.1 of Pseudophryne corroboree. Classification (NCBI taxonomy): domain Eukaryota; kingdom Metazoa; phylum Chordata; class Amphibia; order Anura; family Myobatrachidae; genus Pseudophryne; species Pseudophryne corroboree. The sequence goes on along the minus strand of NC_086444.1, from coordinate 633,112,692 downwards.
GATGGGCTTTGTTTTTTGCTCGCTTTAATTTTTTGATAACATATCGCCCTGGGTCAAAAAACATCAAGGCTGATGCGCTCTCGCGGAGTTTTGCTCCAATCCAGGAGTCCACCGAGGAGCCATTGCCCATTGTGTCCCCATCATGTATTAAAGTGGGCATTACCCAGGACCTCTTGTCATTAGTCCTTAGAGCACAGGAGCAGGCTCCTCCAAACCTTCCGGTAGGTCTTTTGTTTGTGCCTCCAAGGTTAAGACAGCGAGTGTTCCTGGAATTCCATGCCAAGAAGTCGGCAGGTCACCCGGGTATTGCCAGAACTCGGGAGTTGCTATCTAGGGCGGTGTGGTGGCCCTCGGTGGCTAGGGATGTGGATCAGTGGGTTCGGGCATGTGACATCTGTGCCCGAAATAAGACTCCTAGAGGGGTTCCTGTTGGCCCATTACATCCACTCTCTATTCCATCTAAGCCATGGACCCACATTTCAATGGATTTTGTGGTGGACTTGCCCAAATCCTCGGGGATGACAGCCATCTGGGTTGTCGTTGACAGGTTTTCGAAGATGGCGCACTTCGTTCCATTGGTTGGGCTGCCATCGGCCAGACGCCTGTCTGAATTATTTATGCTGCATGTTGTGCACCTCCACGGGTTGCCACTTGATGTGGTCTCTGACCGCGGATCCCAGTTTGTGGCCAAATTCTGGAGGGCATTTTGTTCCGATCTCCAGATTTCTGTCAGCTTGTCGTCAGGCTACCATCCGCAGTCTAATGGGCAGACTGAAAGGGTGAACCAGTTCTTGGAGCAGTTCCTCAGGTGTTATGTCTCCAAGTGTCAGACTGACTGGGTGGCTCATCTGTCCATGGCGGAGTTTGCCTATAACAACGCGGCTCACTCTGCTACAGGGATCTCTCCCTTCCTTTGTGTGTATGGGCATCATCCTAAGGCCAATTCTTTTGACCCCCTGGACTCCACGCCTGGTGGTTCCTCTGTGGTTTCGATCCTTAGAGGTATTTGGAGGAAAGTGAAGAAAGCCCTTGTGTCTGTGTCATTAGTGACCAAAAGGGTTTTTGATAAGCGGAAAAGACCCTGCAGCTTCAAATTAGGAGACTTCGTCTGGTTGTCTACCAAGAATTTGAAGTTGAGACAGCCATTTCATAAGTTAGGCCCCCGGTTCATCGGTCCTTATAAGATCACTAGGGTTATCAATCCGGTGGCATTTCAGTTAGATCTACCCCGTTCTTTGGGTATCAATAAAACATTTCATTGTTCCCTTTTAAAACGGGCGATTAGTAATCCTTCTTCCAGTGGAAGACCTTCCCCTCTTCTGATACGTGGCCAGAGGGAGTTTGTTGTTGAAAGGATTCTTGACTCCAAGATGGTTCGGGGTCGGCTGTCATTTTTGGTGCACTGGAAGGGGTATGGCCCGGAGGAGCGGTCGTGGGTGCGCAGTTGTGATCTTCATGCCCCCAGACTGTTACGGCCTTTCTTCTCGCAGTTCCCCGATAAACCCGGTGGTAGGGGTTCTTTGACCCCTCGTCAGAGGGGGGGTACTGTTATGGTCTCCTGCTCTGTGCTGCCACGTCGTCATGGCAACCGGGAGACAAGTGCTAGCGGAGTAACCTGAGCGCAGCTGATACTCCGGTTCGGGTCTTTTGCTGTGCAGTGGTTACAGGCTCTGTGCACGGCAGGGGATCCGGTGCTGGTTTTTGTGCTCACAGTCTGTGAGGTCTGAGTGGGGCGTGGACAGCACCTGCTATATAAACCCTCTTCTCAGGTTAGGCAGATGCTGCTGAATCTTTGTTGGTTAGTCAGTTCCTGAAAGCTAGCTAGTACTGTGTAAACTTTGTATTTGTTTGTTGCTTACTGCAAATAGGCCTTGGGATTTGGTATTACACTCTGCCAATCCAGACCTAGCAGTAAGACTGGAGTCAGTCGTTTAACCTGCTGGGGTTCTTTTGCTACTCTGTGAACCTAGCAGGTTTGCGGCTGTATTCTCAGACTTGCCTGCCAAAATCCTTTCTCACTGTGCAAGGTGTTCAGGTGTCAGTTTAGTTGCAGTAAGGTGAACCAGTGCACTGCAAGTGAGGACTAGGATTGTGGAGACTCTCCTTGTGTCTATTATTCCATCTCTGACCAAGGAGTTTACTGCCACACCCGTTAGTAACCCTTTAGGGTTTTGCTGTTGCCCTTAGCAACAGCATTTCGGGTTCTCTACGTATTAAATCACTACATCTCGCTTCTTTCCATCTGAGCATTCCTAATACTAGGGAGACACCCAGTTTCTTAGCCTTTGGGCTTCTCTGTTCACTTTGTGTTTATTTTGTTACCCTATCACCTTCTGTGTATGTAATGTCATATTCCCCAGTCTGTCTGTGAGTTCATTTGTTTTGCATCCCTCACCGTTCAGACACCAGTACATTCCTGCTGGCACTGGTGTGCATAACATCAAGTCTCTAGTTCCCTATGAATTAACGGTGGATACCGGAAACACGTTTCTCACCATCCAGGCTGCCAAGGCCTGAGTTATCCGCTTTGCAGCAGGATGACTGCTGTGATATTTCATCTTCCTCGCAAAGGACTGTTGGACAGTCAATTGCTTACTGGAAGTAGTACAAGTGGTTTTTCGACTTCCCCTCTGGGATGACGATCGACTCCCAGCAGCAACAACAGCAGCGCCAGCAGCAGTAGGCATTACACTCAAGGATGCATCGGAGGAATCCCAGGCAGGAGAGGACTCGTCAGACTTGACAGTGACATGGCCTGCAGGACTATTGGCTTTCCTGTCTAAGGAGGAAATTGACACTGAGGGAGTTGGTGGTGTGGTTTGCAGGAGCTTGGTTACAAGAGGAAGGGATTTAGTGGTCAGTGGACTGCTTCTGCTGTCATCCAAAGTTTTTGAACTTGTCACTGACTTCTGATGAATGCGGTCCAGGTGACGTATAAGGGAGGATGTTCCTAGGTGGTTAACGTCCTTACCCCTACTTATTACAACTTGACAAAGGCAACACATGGCTTGACACCAGTTGTCCGCATTTTTGTTGAAATAATTCCACACCGAAGAGGTGATTTTTTTTTTGTATTTTGACCAGGCATGTCAATGGCCATATTCGTCCCACGGACAACAGGTGTCTCCCCGGGTGCCTGACTTAAACAAACCTCCTCACCATCAGAATCCTCCTTGTCAATTTCCTCCCCAGCGCCAGCAACACCCATATCCTCATCCTGGTGTACTTCAACAGTGACATCTTCAATTTGACTATCAGGAACTGGACTGCGGGTGCTCCTTCCAGCACTTGCAGGGGGCGTGCAAATGGTGGAAGGCGCAACCTCTTCCCGTCCAGTGTTGGGAAGGTCATGCATCGCAACCGACACAATTGGACTCTCCTTGGGGATTTGTGATTTAGAAGAATGCACAGTTCTTTGCTGTGCTTTTGCCATCTTAACTCTTTTAAGTTTTCTAGCAGGAGGATGAGTGCTTCCATCCTCAGGTGAAGCTGAACCTGAACCACTAGCCTTGAACATAGGCCAGGGCCTCAGCCGTTCCTTGCCACTCCGTGTCGTAAATCGCACATTGGCAAGTTTACGCTTCTCCTCAGACGATTTTGATTTAGATTTTTGGGTCATTTTACTGAGCTTTATTTTTTGGATTTTACATGCTCTCTACTATGACATTGGGCATCGGCCTTGGCAGACGACGTTGATGGCATTTCATCGTCTCGGCCATGACTAGTGGCAGCAGCTTCAGCACGAGGTGGAAGTGGATCTTGATCTTTCCCTATTTTACCCTCCACATTTTTGTTCTCCATTTTTTAATGTGTGGAATTATATGCCAGTAATATATCAATAGCAATGGCCTTCAACTCTATATTCTGCGCAAAACTGAAATGCACCACAGGTATGGATGGATAGTATACTTGACGACACAGAGGTAGGTAGAGCAGTGGACTACTGTACCGTACTGCTATATATATAGTTATACTGGTGGTCAGCAAACTGTGCAAAACTGAAATGCACCACAGGTATGGATGGATAGTATACTTGACGACACAGAGGTAGGTAGAGCAGTGTCCTTCTGTACCGTACTGCTATATAGTATATACTGGTGGTCAGCAAACTGTGCAAAACTGAAATGCACCACAGGAATGGATGGATAGTATACTTGACGATACAGAGGTAGGTAGAGCAGTGGACTACTGTACCGTACTGCTATATATATAGTTATACTGGTGGTCAGCAAACTGTGCAAAACTGAAATGCACCACAGGTATGGATGGATAGTATACTTGACGACACAGAGGTAGGTAGAGCAGTGGCCTTCTGTACCGTACTGCTATATAGTATATACTGGTGGTCAGCAAACTGTGCAAAACTGAAATGCACCACAGGTATGCATGGATAGTATACTTGACGACACAGAGGTAGGTAGAGCAGTGGACTACTGTACCGTACTGCTATATATATAGTTATACTGGTGGTCAGCAAAATACTGCACTGTCCTCCTACTATATACTACAATGCAGCACAGATATGGAGCGTTTTTCAGGCAGAGAACGTATAATACTGGTGGTCACTGGTCAGCAAAACTCTGCACTGTCCTCCTACTATATAATACTGCTGGTCCCCAGTCCCCACAATAAAGCAATTAGCACACTGAGCACAGATATTTGCAGCACACTGAGCACAGTCAGATATGGAGCGTTTTTCAGGCAGAGATCGTAGATATTTGCACTTGCAGCACACTGAGCACAGATATTTGCAGCACAATTTGCAGCCCACTGAACATAGAAACTGAGAGGACGCCAGCCACGTCCTCTAACGATCATCTCCAATGCACGAGTGAAAAATGGCGGTGACGCGCGGCTCCTTATATAGAATACGAATCTCGTGAGAATCCGACCGCGGGATGATGACGTTCGGGCGCGCTCGGGTTAACCGAGCAAGGCGGGAGGATCCGAGTTGCTCGGACCCGTGAAAAAAAAGGTGACGTTCGGGCGGGTTCGGATCCCGAGGATCCGAACCCGCTCATCACTAATTTTAAGTAATAACAGGATTCTCCAAAGACAATGAAACAAATGGTGATAAGAATACGTCCAGGGAGTAACATGCAGGTATTATATATAACGTAAGTGATAGCATAAGCTACACATTGCAACCTCAGAAGATATTCATAGAAAGGGAGGTATGTTTGGAGAGCACAGCAACTACTGAGTCGCAATTGTTGTATACAATAGTTCATGCAAGCCACAGGTATAAGCTGGGACCAGAAGACACTGCAGATACTCTGAGTCCCAGTTGCCTAGCAGGTCTGACATGGCATCCTGGTCGCTTGGCAACGGCCGAGACCCACAGTGACCTGGAGCCACGTGTGCGACTCACGTAAATGAATCACTAAATTTGGTGGGGAGAGCCTACTCCCATCCCACCCATACCAGCAATAGCAGAGTTCATGTGTTGGTATAGTGACATCACCTTCACATATTCCAACAGTCATCTCACCGGGATAATCAGTGACATACAGAAGGGTGGTGGAGTCTATCTTTAAGTGTTAACAAATAGTCCCATGGCATATAAACGCCATATGAGATCGGCTGACATGTGGGGGTTTGATGCACGTTAGGGACATGTGGGTAGGTCTGATGAGCACTGAAGGGGCATATGGAGAGTTTTGATGATGTCTTGTAAGGTTTGGTGGGAGGAGGGTTGCCACCTCCTTTGTTTTATACTGTGCAACACAGTTTCTGATGGTAGCCCAAATGGGCGCTATAAATTAAATGAAAGTGCACAGTATGCTGGGTTTGCTGGGCAATTGTATTGGGCACTGCTGCCAAATATTTAGCTGTAGTCAGTCCAAAACTAGAGAACTACTACCACTACAGAATGGCTGGTATTGCCATTAGGGCTGCCATCAGAAATTGTGTGGCCCGAATCTGCCACAATAGGCACTGATATGGGGAAGGGGTGTGGCCACAGGATAGTACCAATTCACATTACACGGCACAGTAGTGTCCATTATTCACATTACACCACACAGTAGTACCCTTGACAGCACAGTAGAGGCAATTATACTGCTACCTCAAACTCAACATTTCCAAAACAGAATTAATTATATTTCCGTCAGCAAAAGTAGTTACCAACCTCATATCTCCATAACTGTTAACAATTCAACAATCTAGCCTACACCACAAGCTCGCTGCCTAGGTATCATTCTTGACTCCGAACTATCCTTTGTCCCACACATTCAATCTGTCTCTAAATCATGTTACATGCATCTAAAAAACATATCCAAAGTATTACCATATCTTACAGAAGACACTGCAATAACTCCAATTCATGCTCTCATTATCTCCAGCATTGTTTATTGCAATAGTCTCTTTACTGGTCTTCACAAGAAAAGAGACCCTCACCACTGCAATTCATTTTGAATGCAGCTGCAAAGCTAATCTTCCCAGCAAGACGTTCATCCAGAGCCGGATTAAGGGGGGGGGGGGGGGGGGGGGGGGCGGGGTGTACGTACCCCGGGCCCCCCTTCCTAAAAGGGCCCCCCGCCACAGATCGGAGCTTTTACCGATCTGTGGTGCTGCGCTGCATTCCCGGCTCCCGTTTGGCAACCTAACACTCGAGCCGTGGCGCCGGCGCCGCCTATCAGTACAGGACAGCTGAGCCACGGCTCAGCTGTCCAATAGTGTGTAATGTAACAGCCTGCGGCTCAGTCACCGTCTGAGCGCGCAGGCTGTATGAGAGACTGTAGTGCAGTTCTTCTCCAAACACCGTACGGAGCGGTGTTTGGAGGAGAAGGAGAGGAACGAACACTCACTCTCCTGTCTCCTGTGCTACAGCAGCCTGCCAGCAAAAGTAAGGCTTGCTGTATAATTATAGCTCACGTTTGTGTCTATACATATGTGCATAAATGTTTGTTATATGTATATGTTATATATATATATGTGTGTGTGTGTGTGTGTGTATATATATATATATATATTTTTTTTTTATATATATATATATATATATATATCTATATATCTATATATATATATCTGTGTCCGTGTATATATCTGTGTGTGCACATACAGTATATGTAAACATATACTGTATATGCGTGTGTATATATGTATTTATATGTGTATGCATGTATACATGTGCGTGTGTGTGTGTATATATATATATATATATATATAACTCAGCTGCCTGCCTTTTAATTAGGGGCCTCGCTCTCTGAAGTGCCCCGGTCCCCCCAGAGCCTTAATCCGGCTCTGCGTTCATCATCTGCTGATCCTCCCTGTCAGTCTCTCCATTGGTTGCCCATATTGTACCCCTCTATATAGACCCTTCTATATCCATCTACTTTATCTCTCTCCAAGTTTTAGTAATGTACATAGACTCCTCAGTTACTTACAGCTCCCAGACATTTTAGGAAGTTATGAAATAAATAGATTTTACCTATAGCCAGAAGAAACTTGAATACCATCTACCAATTATATTTAAGGCATGGCATAATACAAATATGACACTCAGCGGTGTCACATTTGTTAGTGCTTGCTTTATTTATTTAAGCTACAGGCACTACCACAAATGTCATGCCTCTGTGGATAAAATAGAAGCTGTTATTTTGGGAATATTTACAGGAAGAACACAGTCCTTATTAAATTTATGACAGACTTGGAATGGCCTCACTGGGCCTTATTAACAGAATGCTGCTACAAAATTCTCCCATCTTGATTGGCAGAAAGAAAAAAGAAAAGCCGTGGTTGCTATGGCAACTTTGTCACCTGGACATATGAATACTGTAGTGGAATCCAAATGTTTAATTTATTTACTGCTAGACACAAACACTGTGAAATAAAAAAGTTAATTGGTTCCCAGTGTTCAGTTTTTTTTTAATTTTAAACAAACCTCAATCATTTTATTGAGTTTTCCTGTTAATCCAAATAGGACAATAATTTTATTTTTAAAAAAGCAAGATTTTCTAGCCACTGCTCTATCCTTCCGTGATACCCCTTGTCCACTCAGCTTTTCCATGGATTATTGTGAACTTTCACAAAACCTGGTGACTCCTGCCCTAGTGGAATTATGTCAGGTGATCCAATTGAACCCCCCACTCTACCCCTTCATTAACTGAGGCCTATATTACTATACTCCCTAATCCTTATCAACTAGCTTCCTACTGCATTATCAATTGACTAAACACTGAATTCAAAATCCTAGCTAAAATTATAACAACTAGGTTGCAATGCATTTTACCACAATTGATTACTGTCCAGTTGTGAGCTTTTGTTCATGGATGCCATACTGTTAAAGGAATAAGGACTGCTACTGTTTTAGTGCTATGCTTTGTGCTACAGGCCAATGTCTCAAATATGCTTCTTGGGTTGGATGCCCCTAAGGCATTTGACATGGTGCTGAGGACCCACCTCTTCACCATGACCAAAACATTCAAGCTAGATTTTGTCAACCTAACACTATTATTTTACAACAATCACATAACCTCTCTCCTACTTAATGTACCAGAGAGAAAATCCATGTGAAGTGCGGAACCCAGCAGGATTGCCCCCTGTTGCCTACATTATTCAATATTGCTTTAGAACTTGCTTACTAATGCTGGATTAAAGTCCACTTGTTATGGAGCGCATATAATGAACTTTTTATTAGATGTCCATATTTTGGGACAACTGTGCTTCTTGTTCAGAATGGACTCGGTAGAGATGCTATTGAGGTAAGGAGTAGCAACATGGATGCTTCTTTTCCGTATGGGAAAGTTATAAAAAGTTATACAATTAATATAGAAAGTTATATAGTCACCCTACAGGTGCCCATCAAGACGCAATTCACAAATACTTTCAATACTTTATACCACATAAGCAGGGCCGGTGCAAGGTCTCTCTACATCCTAGCGTCCTAGCGCCCCATAACCTGCAAAGCCACCACCACCTCCCGTGAATTGCATCATTATACATATACAGAAAAAGTGACAACACTCAAGGACTTTTAAATTGATAAAGTATATTGTAAACAAGTCACAACATTTTGTGACTTTGTTCACAAAATACTTTCACTTTAAAAGCCCTTGAGTGCCATCTATTCTTTATATACTGTAAAATACTGCGTATGGGGTCTAGTGGGGATATTTAATTGGGGTTGGGTACAGGATGCCACCATCAGAATACTGACAGCAGCATCTCGACCACCATAATACCAACATTTTGAATAAAATGAATGAACCCTACCCCTTACCCTTACCCTACCTCCCCACAGACCTAACCCACCCCTGCATACTAACATTCAGGATTCCGGCTGTGGGGATTCCAGCATCAGTATTCTGATAGATGTGCCAATATCCCGTCTGCCGGATTACATCCCTGTAATTGTATGCATATACATACATATATATATATATATATATATATATATACACGTACAGAGTCAGACATACATATATTTGTATGTTACTTATTTTGTGCCATCCCCCCATCTGTAAATTCATTACTAGTCTGCATAAAGAGACATCCTTCAGTTTTTTGCTAGATGAATTCTGGGGTGTGGTGCCCTCCAGTGGCCGGTGCCCCTAGGAAGGGGGAACAATGACTTATTGTTTTACAGTGTTTGCAATATAATTCATGCTTTCACTGTTTACTATGGACACTGCATCTTGCTGTTTTGCACTGCACGCCATTGTATCTCATTGTTGTAAACTTTAATTTAAAAAAATGAAAAAACTATTTGAAAATAAAAAAAGGTTTAAAAAGACAAAACTACAACATATTTTAGTTGAAATGCATCTTTAAGGATTTTGGTTTACAAGGTATGTTGCTAAGTAAATCTACTTAGAACGTCTGTTGCCAAGTAAACCTTCTTGCTAATTAAAATCTTGTTTCATTTCCTATATGACAATGCATATTTATACTGCCCCACGTTGTATTGAAAACAAGGGTAAGGTGTGTGTGTGTGTGTGTGTGTGTGTGTGTGTGTGTGTGTGTGTGTGTGTGTGTGTGTGTGTGTGTGTGTGTGTGTGTGTGTATGGGGGGGCTAAGAGTGCAGTATTAATGTGTCATAAACTAGTTAACACAACAAAACCTTTTTTTTTTTTTTTTTTTCAGAGGGTTGCTTTTCTCCCAACATGTCCCTTGGAAGCCCAAGTTACAATAAAATGCCTATTTTTTGGTCTCCCTTCTTATTAGCTAGCTAGGCATGTGCAGGGCTGGCAAGAGAATTCCTGGGCCCCAGTACAACAACTTTCTGGGCCCCCCTGCGCCCCCTGGAGGGGGTGTGACCACAGCATGCGGGGGACATGTCAAAACCTCTCTGGGGGCGTGTCTAGCACATGAGAAGCACCCACTCACAGGAGCATGGCATGCCTCCCAGCCAGGGCAGTAGAGAGTCTAGCTGGGTCCAGGTACTTTTGGGGGGGCATGGCCTAATCAAAGGAGGCGTGGGCCTGGGCCCCTCCTTCAGACCTGGGCCCAGGTCATTTGTACCTTCCCTCACCTCTCTGCGTCACTGGGCATGTGCTAACCCTTATACAAATGTATGTGAAATCATGTGAAGTTTAAGGCCAAGTAAAGTAAAAATAATAAAAGAAGGTTTTGACGGCACAAAAGTGTGGGTATAGAGAGGAACAGGAGCAGGAAATTCAAACTCCTACTCAACTAGTCTAGTCTAGTCAATCTAGTAATGACTAAACTGGTGGTGGTAGTAATAATAATAATAATAATAATAATAATAATAATCTGTTTTCACATGTAATTAAATGAATACAGTAATTACCTTCTGCACTGTTTTCTTCAAATATCCACTGTGCACTATCTTCTCCTCCACTTCCAAGGTCTTCATCCTTCTCCAATGACAATCCTTCATTCATCACACTTTTTCCTATGGACTTTAACAATGCAGAAATGATTGTTGGAACTGAAGACCCCTTTACATGACTATGGTCTTCTCCTACATAACCCATTTTTTCCAAAGAGTCTGTTGAACTTAGTGTCAGGGTTTTGTTCTCCATCTTTGCAAAATCAGTATTCATGCTGCCTGGTTGTCCCACAGAGGATTGCTTTTCAGTTACAGTAGAAGATGTTATTGGAAAATGCAAGTTAAAAAGAAGAGGAGGTCTTGAAGTTCCACTGGAAATTTCCACCCCAGCTTCTGACGCCAAATTGGAGTTTGCAGTAATTGAGTTGGCAACAGAAGTATGGTCAGTTTCCAGAAATGACTTAATGATATATCCTGCAGATGTGGTCCTCTCTTCTACTATCTGATCATCTTCTCCAAATATGTGCAAAGCTTCATTAGAACTATCTTTTTCATTTTTAGCGAACATTGGGATGGTTTGACTCTGAAGTACTAATTTATCAGTGGCATGTACTTGGTTGTTAGAGATGTCAGTTTGTTCTTCTTTCTCAGTAAAGGTTCTGTGGATTAGTGATGGTGGGGTTCCAGTCTTTGGTGGTGATGAAGGAGCTGGTGAAGTAACATTTTCTGACTCTTTTAGGTTACTTATTGTTTTAATTGCTGGCTGAACATTTCTGTGGATTGTTTCCAGAGTCTTATTTTGAATATATGTATGATTTGTAAGTTCCTGTACCTTTAGTGCATCAGGATCCTGTTCTCTAAAGACCGTATCAGGAATCATTGTGACTGATGCATTCAAATTACTTTCTATTAAAGACAAAGCCAGCTTTTCCGAGAAACTCCTCTCTTTGCCTTGCCTTTCCTGGAAATTGGCATAGAGACTTACACTTCCATTCAACCTGCCATCAGTTTTCTGTTCTGTGTTTGGAAGCTCTACAGTTGGGAAAAAGAAGTCATCTGAAACTTGGGCTCTCAATCCTGGGTCAGCAGGATTGGATATTTCTGATTTAATCGGGTTAACTAATACCTCATTTTTTATAACTGAATCTCCAGAAAACCCCTCAATGTCTTCGCCATCTATACTCTTGTATACTTTTCCCACCATAACTTCAGAGTTTTCACCATAGGAAGATTCATCAACTGACTTACTGTGCTCATCGTCTATAGCTCTCCCATTTTCTGTTAATTTTGAGCTACTGGTAATGTGCAAAGGAGAGCTAGTACTGTTGACTGGATCAATCTCCACTGATGAATTGTGTATTGGCGTTGACATAGTGACTGTAGGTGCCCATTCCTGTCCATCACTGTAGGAACCTTGATTTCTTTCCAATTTGATCGGAAGCTCTTTTACTTTTTTATTTTTAGGAGGATGTAATGTTTGTGATTGCATTGATTTTGGCTGGTGTTCACTTTCCACAGTATGGTTGGCATCTTGTTGAGCTGTCAGATGTGCCAGGTCGTCTGGTTTCTCCTGCCCTTCCAAGGCAATCAATCCTACAAAAAACAACCACAGCAACACATTAGTTGCATTCATTCCCACATTGAAACAACAACAGAAGATATTACAAGACAATACTAAAGCAGTACACAGAAATATAGGGTCTGTTTTTACAGACATGTTGTGCCATCAGGCTGAAAATTAAATCTAAACTGGGGGCCTAATTCAGACTCGATCGCTACAGCGGCAGTGATGGTAGTCTGAAGCCCATTGGAGAGTGCGCTCACGCAGCAGGCGCACTTCGTGTGCGCACCCCGTGAAGCCCAGTGAGATGCGATCGCCTCTGCCTGATTGACAGGCAGAGGCAGTCGTGGGGCGGGAGGGGGCCTGCCAACGGTGCTAGAAAGCTGCTGGTGGGGCGCTGTCAGGACAACGTAGGCACATCCAGACCGTTGCGGGGGCGGGCCACGGTGGCTGCGTGAGGTAGCCGCTTGCCAGCGCAGCTAGACTGCGCAGGTAGGAAACAATTTGTCGGGTGCGAAAGCGGGGGAGAGGGGGGCATGACATGCAGGGCGGACTAGCCCTGCGCTGGGCGTCCCCCTGCATGTCAGAGAAACTGATCATAAATGTGCTAAATTTAGCACATCTATGATGAGGTCTGAATCACCCCCTGGGTGCGTTGTAGTGGACAGTTGGTTAGCTATGATACATGCATATCTGGTTTGCTACTAGCCATCTTTATCGGTGTGGACTTACAACCACCCAATACTAAATGGAAAATATACACCTCCAAAAAAGTATATTTTCTTATATACTTGGGGTATATTTTAGAGATGAGCGCCGGAAATTTTTCGGGTTTTGTGTTTTGGTTTTGGGTTCGGTTCCGCGGCCGTGTTTTGGGTTCGACCGCGTTTTGGCAAAACCTCACCGAATTTTTTTTGTCGGATTCGGGTGTGTTTTGGATTCGGGTGTTTTTTTCAAAAAACCCTAAAAAACAGCTTAAATCATAGAATTTGGGGGTCATTTTGATCCCAAAGTATTATTAACCTCAAAAAACATAATTTCCACTCATTTTCAGTCTATTCTGAATACCTCACACCTCACAATATTATTTTTAGTCCTAAAATTTGCACCGAGGTCGCTAGGAGTGGCACTGCAGTGTCACGCAGGATGTCCCTTCCAAAAAACCCTCCCCAAACAGCACATGACGCAAAGAAAAAAAGAGGCGCAATGAGGTAGCTGTGTGAGTAAGATAAGCGACCCTAGTGGCCGACACAAACACCGGGCCCATCTAGGAGTGGCACTGCAGTGTCACGCAGGATGTCCCTTCCAAAAAACCCTCCCCAAACAGCACATGACGCAAAGAAAAAAAGAGGCGCAATGAGGTAGCTGACTGTGTGAGTAAGATAAGCGACCCTAGTGGCCGACACAAACACCGGGCCCATCTAGGAGTGGCACTGCAGTGTCACACAGGATGTCCCTTCCAAAAAACCCTCCCCAAACAGCACATGACGCAAAGAAAAAAAGAGGCGCAATGAGGTAGCTGACTGTGTGAGTAAGATAAGCGACCCTAGTGGCCGACACAAACACCGGACCCATCTAGGAGTGGCACTGCAGTGTCACGCAGGATGGCCCTTCCAAAAAACCCTCCCCAAACAGCACATGACGCAAAGAAAAATAAAAGAAAAAAGAGGTGCAAGATGGAATTGTCCTTGGGCCCTCCCACCCACCCTTATGTTGTATAAACAAAACAGGACATGCACACTTTAACCAACCCATCATTTCAGTGACAGGGTCTGCCACACGACTGTGACTGATATGACGGGTTGGTTTGGACCCCCCCCAAAAAAGAAGCAATTAATCTCTCCTTGCACAAACTGGCTCTACAGAGGCAAGATGTCCACCTCATCATCATCCTCCGATATATCACCGTGTACATCCCCCTCCTCACAGATTATCAATTCGTCCCCACTGGAATCCACCATCTCAGCTCCCTGTGTACTTTGTGGAGGCAATTGCTGCTGGTCAATGTCTCCGCGGAGGAATTGATTATAATTCATTTTAATGAACATCATCTTCTCCACATTTTCTGGATGTAACCTCGTACGCCGATTGCTGACAAGGTGAGCGGCGGCACTAAACACTCTTTCGGAGTACACACTTGTGGGAGGGCAACTTAGGTAGAATAAAGCCAGTTTGTGCAAGGGCCTCCAAATTGCCTCTTTTTCCTGCCAGTATAAGTACGGACTGTGTGACGTGCCTACTTGGATGCGGTCACTCATATAATCCTCCACCATTCTTTCAATGTTGAGAGAATCATATGCAGTGACAGTAGACGACATGTCCGTAATCGTTGTCAGGTCCTTCAGTCCGGACCAGATGTCAGCATCAGCAGTCGCTCCAGACTGCCCTGCATCACCGCCAGCGGGTGGGCTCGGAATTCTGAGCCTTTTCCTCGCACCCCCAGTTGCGGGAGAATGTGAAGGAGGAGATGTTGACAGGTCGCGTTCCGCTTGACTTGACAATTTTCTCACCAGCAGGTCTTTCAACCCCAGCAGACTTGTGTCTGCCGGAAAGAGAGATCCAAGGTAGGCTTTAAATCTAGGATCGAGCACGGTGGCCAAAATGTAGTGCTCTGATTTCAACAGATTAGCAATCCTTGTTAAGCGAATTAAGGGCTCCATCCACAAGTCCCACATGCCTAGCGGAATCGCTCCGTGTTAGCTCCTCCTTCAATGTCTCCAGCTTCTTCTGCAAAAGCCTGATGAGGGGAATGACCTGACTCAGGCTGGCAGTGTCTGAACTGACTTCACGTGTGGCAAGTTCAAAGGGCATCAGAACCTTGCACAACGTTGAAATCATTCTCCACTGCGCTTGAGACAGGTGCATTCCACCTCCTATATCGTGCTCAATTGTATAGGCTTGAATGGCCTTTTGCTGCTCCTCCAACCTCTGAAGCATATAGAGGGTTGAATTCCACCTCGTTACCACTTCTTGCTTCAGATGATGGCAGGGCAGGTTCAGTAGTTTTTGGTGGTGCTCCAGTCTTCTGTACGTGGTGCCTGTATGCCGAAAGTGTCCTGCAATTCTTCTGGCCACCGACAGCATCTCTTGCACGCCCCTGTCGTTTTTTAAAAAATTCTGCACCACCAAATTCAAGGTATGTGCAAAACATGGGACGTGCTGGAATTTGCCCAGATTTAATGCACACACAATATTGCTGGCGTTGTCCGATGCCACAAATCCACAGGAGAGTCCAATTGGGGTAAGCCATTCCGCGATGATCTTCCTCAGTTGCCGTAAGAGGTTTTCAGCTGTGTGCGTATTCTGGAAACCGGTGATACAAAGCGTAGCCTGCCTAGGAAAGAGTTGGCGTTTGCGAGATGCTGCTACTGGTGCCGCCGCTGCTGTTCTTGCGGCGGGAGTCCATACATCTACCCAGTGGGATGTCACAGTCATATAGTCCTGACCCTGCCCTGCTCCACTTGTCCACATGTCCGTGGTTAAGTGGACATTGGGTACAACTGCATTTTTTAGGACACTGGTGAGTCTTTTTCTGACGTCCGTGTACATTCTCGGTATCGCCTGCCTAGAGAAGTGGAACCTAGATGGTATTTGGTAACGGGGGCACACTGCCTCAATAAATTGTCTAGTTCCCTGTGAACTAACGGCGGATACCGGACGCACGTCTAACACCAACATAGTTGTCAAGGCCTCAGTTATCCGCTTTGCAGCAGGATGACTGCTGTGATATTTCATCTTCCTCGCAAAGGACTGTTGAACAGTCAATTGCTTACTGGAAGTAGTACAAGTGGGCTTACGACTTCCCCTCTGGGATGACCATCGACTCCCAGCAGCAACAACAGCAGCGCCAGCAGCAGTAGGCGTTACACGCAAGGATGCATCGGAGGAATCCCAGGCAGGAGAGGAATCATCAGAATTGCCAGTGACATGGCCTGCAGGACTATTGGCATTCCTGGGGAAGGAGGAAATTGACACTGAGGGAGTTGGTGGGGTGGTTTGCGTGAGCTTGGTTACAAGAGGAAGGGATTTACTGGTCAGTGGACTGCTTCCGCTGTCGGCCAAAGTTTTTGAACTTGTCACTGACTTATTATGAATGCGCTGCAGGTGACGTATAAGGGAGGATGTTCCGAGGTGGTTAACGTCCTTACCCCTACTTATTACAGCTTGACAAAGGGAACACACGGCTTGACAAATGTTGTCCGCATTTCTGGTGAAATACTTCCACACCGAAGAGCTGATTTTTTTGGTATTTTCACCAGGCATGTCAACGGCCATATTCCTCCCACGGACAACAGGTGTCTCCCCGGGTGCCTGACTTAAACAAACCACCTCACCATCAGAATCCTCCTGGTCAATTTCCTCCCCAGCGCCAGCAACACCCATATCCTCCTCATCCTGGTGTACTTCAACACTGACATCTTCAATCTGACTATCAGGAACTGGACTGCGGGTGCTCCTTCCAGCAGTTGCAGGGGGCGTGCAAATGGTGGAAGGCGCATGCTCTTCACGTCCAGTGTTGGGAAGGTCAGGCATCGCAACCGACACAATTGGACTCTCCTTGTGGATTTGGGATTTCGAAGAATGCACAGTTCTTTGCTGTGCTTTTTCCAGCTTGAGTCTTTTCATTTTTCTAGCGAGAGGCTGAGTGCTTCCATCCTCATGTGAAGCAGAACCACTAGCCATGAACATAGGCCAGGGCCTCAGCCGTTCCTTGCCACTCCGTGTGGTAAATGGCATATTGGCAAGTTTACGCTTCTCCTCCGACAATTTTATTTTAGGTTTTGGAGTCCTTTTTTTACTGATATTTGGTGTTTTGGATTTGACATGCTCTGTACTATGACATTGGGCATCGGCCTTGGCAGACGACGTTGCTGGCATTTCATCGTCTCGGCCATGACTAGTGGCAGCAGCTTCAGCACGAGGTGGAAGTGGATCTTGATCTTTCCCTAATTTTGGAACCTCAACATTTTTGTTCTCCATATTTTAATAGGCACAACTAAAAGGCACCTCAGGTAAACAATGGAGATGGATGGATACTAGTATACAATTATGGACGGACTGCCGAGTGCCGACACAGAGGTAGCTACAGCCGTGGACTACCGTACTGTGTCTGCTGCTAATATAGACTGGATGATAATGAGATGTAGTATGTATAAAGAAGAAAGAAAAAAAAACCACGGGTAGGTGGTATACAATTATGGACGGACTGCCGAGTGCCGACACAGAGGTAGCTACAGCCGTGGACTACCGTACTGTACTGTGTCTGCTGCTAATATAGACTGGTTGATAATGAGATGTAGTATGTATAAAGAAGAAAGAAAAAAAAACCACGGGTAGGTGGTATACAATTATGGATGGACTGCCGAGTGCCGACACAGAGGTAGCTACAGCCGTGGACTACCGTACTGTACTGTGTCTGCTGCTAATATAGACTGGATGATAATGAGATGTAGTATGTATAAAGAAGAAAAAAAAAAAACCACGGGTAGGTGGTATACAATTATGGATGGACTGCCGAGTGCCGACACAGAGGTAGCTACAGCCGTGGACTACCGTACTGTACTGTGTCTGCTGCTAATATAGACTGGATGATAATGAGATGTAGTATGTATAAAGAAGGAAAAAAAAACCACGGGTAGGTGGTATACAATTATGGACGGACTGCCGAGTGCCGACACAGAGGTAGCTACAGCCGTGGACTACCGTACTGTACTGTGTCTGCTGCTAATATAGACTGGATGATAATGAGATGTAGTATGTATAAAGAAGAAAAAAAAACACGGGTAGGTGGTATACAATTATGGATGGACTGCCGAGTGCCGACACAGAGGTAGCTACAGCCGTGGACTACCGTACTGTACTGTGTCTGCTGCTAATATAGACTGGATGATAATGAGATGTAGTATGTATAAAGAAGAAAAAAAAAACCACGGGTAGGTGGTATACAATTATGGACGGACTGCCGAGTGCCGACACAGAGGTAGCTACAGCCGTGGACTACCGTACTGTACTGTGTCTGCTGCTAATATAGACTGGATGATAATGAGATGTAGTATGTATAAAGAAGAAAAAAAAAACACGGGTAGGTGGTATACAATTATGGATGGACTGCCGACACAGAGGTAGCTACAGCTGTGGACTACCGTACTGTACTGTGTCTGCTGCTAATATAGACTGGATGATAATGAGATGTAGTATGTATAAAGAAGAAAGAAAAAAAAACCACGGGTAGGTGGTATACAATTATGGATGGACTGCCGAGTGCCGACACAGAGGTAGCTACAGCCGTGGACTACCGTACTGTACTGTGTCTGCTGCTAATATAGACTGGATGATAATGAGATGTAGTATGTATAAAGAAGAAAAAAAAAACCACGGGTAGGTGGTATACAATTATGGATGGACTGCCGAGTGCCGACACAGAGGTAGCTACAGCCATGGACTACCGTACTGTACTGTGTCTGCTGCTAATATAGACTGGATGATAATGAGATGTAGTATGTATAAAGAAGAAAGAAAAAAAAAACCACGGGTAGGTGGTATACAATTATGGATGGACTGCCGAGTGCCGACACAGAGGTAGCTACAGCCGTGAACTACCGTACTGTGTCTTCTGCGACTGGATGATAAATAATGATATAAAAAATATATATATATCACTACTGCAGCCGGACAGGTATATATTATATAATGACGGACCTGCTGGACACTGTCTGTCAGCAGAATGAGTTTTTTATAGAATAAAAAAACACCACACAAGTCACACGACGAGTGTTTAACTTTTTCAGGCAATCACAATATAGTATACTATACTGGTGGTCAGTGTGGTCAGGTCACTGGTCAGTCACACTGGCAGTGGCACTCCTGCAGCAAAAGTGTGCACTGTTTAATTTTAATAATATGTACTCCTGGCTCCTGCTATAACCTATAACTGCTCCCCAGTCTCCCCCACAATTAAGCTGTGTGAGCACAGTCAGATATTATACATAGATGATGCAGCACACTGGGCTGAGCACAGATATGGTATGTGACTGAGTCACTGTGTATCGTTTTTTTCAGGCAGAGAACGGATTATATTAAATAAAACTGCACTGGTGGTCACTGGTCAGTGGTCAGTCACTAGTAAACTCTGCACTCTCTAGTACTCCTAAGCTCCAGTAAATCAAGTGTCTCTGTCTCAATCTCACTCTCTCTCTTCTAATCTAAATGGAGAGGACGCCAGCCACGTCCTCTCCCTATCAATCTCAATGCACGTGTGAAAATGGCGGCGACGCGCGGCTCCTTATATAGAATCCGAGTCTCGCGATAGAATCCGAGCCTCGCGAGAATCCGACAGCGTCATGATGACGTTCGGGCGCGCTCGGGTTAACCGAGCAAGGCGGGAAGATCCGAGTCGCTCGGATCCGTGTAAAAAAAGCTGAAGTTCGGGCGGGTTCGGATTCCGAGGAACCGAACCCGCTCATCTCTAGTATATTTACTAAAGTGCAGGTTTTTAGAATTGGAGATGTTGCCCATAGCAACCAATCAGATTCTAGTTATTATCTTCTAGAAGGTGCTAGTAAAAGCAAAGTAGAATCTGATGGGTTGCTATGGGCTACATCTGCACTTCTAAAAATCTGCACTTTACTAAATATACCCCCTACATTGCATAGCCCACAGTTATAGCAACACACCCCTCACTGATCTTTGCATACGTGAGAACACCCTATTGTGCTACTCTGCATTGCCTATACTTGCAAGTACCCATCTTCTCAGTCTGCAATTCACAGAGGATAGACTATGTAGATGTGTGTACAGTAAGTACAACTCTGTATCAGCCTAGGGGGCACATTTATCTATTCTGTTTTCTGGGATATCACCTGGAAACAACCAAGTACAGGGGATACCCACAAAAATCAAGCATTCACAATATGTAAAAAGGGGAGACTGTAGCACATAAATTAGATTTCTGAAACTCATTTGCAACATAATTCTATAGGGACTGCCTAATTGGCAAATTTACTATGCTCCAGAATGCAAAACATGGCTGGTGTAATGGTTATCATTACTGCCTCAAAGCACTGAAGTCTTGGGTTTGATTCCCACCACTGCCCTAACTGTGTGGAGTTTGTATATTCTCCCCGTGCCCTGGCCCATGTATATTCTCCCCCTCCACTGGGGAAAGAACTGAAGTGAATTGCCAAATATTCTCTGCAAAGTGATGCAGAATGTGCGCACGTTATATAAATAACTGGTAATAAATATATAAATAGCATTAGCCAGCAGCTAGTACCATCTTAAGATGGCATTAGCCATTTAAGCTTATGGGCTACATTCTGTATATTTTTTATCAGGAGAGGAATCCATGCTACTATCTGCTTGCACATGTGCTGAGGAACATTGGGAAGGGGGGGGGGGTCTGAAGTAGTAAATAAAGTGATCGCCTACTGTATTTGTGACTGAAGATTTGGTACAGTGTGGGACGGAGTCAGAGTACAGCAGAAGCGTGCTCCTGTAATTCTGGATAGGGGCAGAGAAGCACAGAGAGGAAGATACGCTTGTCAGTAGCCATATCTATTGTGGGTGCCTGAGGGCTGGTGCAAATAAATGCTGCCAATCGCTATCACTAGCTAAATGTTTCTAATTGCTTGAATTGAAAATAATCTTTAAAGCTGATAGGTGCTTTCCTCATTGATGGTACATATATTACGTTATTTTGTGTGTTTATAAATATTTTTTACTACTTGCATTAGTACACAAGACAGAATATCAGCACTAATAATGAATTCTTTTTTTGCCATGAAATTGCCATTTTCTGCTTATGACCTTGCTGTGTGTAGGTGTGTTGCTGATGTAATCTGTAGAATATGCTGCTCGTACAGAGCTGGATGCATCTTGCACTATATAAATACAGTATGACTAATAATATAGCTATTTTAGTACAAAGTACTGTATGTCCATCATGGGTCCATCTCAACATCAGGCGCCCGTGAGAGATAGCCGCCGGGATCCCGTCCAGCGGGATGTTGACCGCATCCCGAGAAGACGGATGCTGTGTGCACAAGAGAATTTACATTTCTAGTGCAGAATAATTTATATTTAGTATTTTAAAGTCCATTTTTAGAGGTTTATGTTTTAACCCGATTTGGCCTATCCTGAAGGGTGTAGTATGGCTGACCGGCGGTCTCCTGACCGCCGGTCAGCTTACCGACGCCGGGATCCCGGCGGGGAGGGGCGAGTGCAGCAAGCCCCTTGCGCGCTCGCTGCGCTCGCCACGCTGCGCTCGCCACGCTGCGGGCTCAGTGGCGACCTGTGGTCGCCACGGGTTCTATTCCCACTCTATGGGTGTCGTGGACACCCACGAGTGGAAATAGTCCCTGTTGGTCGGCATGCCGACCATCGGAATACTGAGCCGGGGGGATGGTGGAGAAGGTCATGTGACTGTCGGTCAGCAGCCCGCCGGTCACATGAATACCACCCATCCTGAAGAATTGTCAACTGCTTAGAGCAAGAAACCAGCACAATACCTGCAGTCACCAACTAATAAGAACCAGGAATTAACACTGTGCCAAGTGTAACTAGGGATGGGCAGTGGTGCTGCCACTCAGGGCACAGGGCCTAGGTGAGGGCACCAGCGTTTCGGCTTGCCTGGTACTTTGAACTACACCCTGCAGCCTGGAGAGCCATCTGCGCACTCTGCTCCTTCCTAGTCCCAGTGGCCCGCTCCTCATCTTGACGTCATGACATTACATGTTCAAGGGACAGCACAGTGCAGAACATCTAGGGTTATCACTTCATCCCTTTAAGTCTGGACACATATTAATTACACAGGTTCTGTGGCTGATTAAAATCATGGAGTGAAATGGAGTCTTGAAGTCAGCCAGCCACAGAACCTGTGTAATAATGTGTCCAGAATTAAAGGGATGAAGTGGTAACCCTAAGAACATCACTTGCCTTTGCACTGACTGTACTTCTAATCAACAACTGTTCACGACCAGGAACTAGAACTGCACTGCAAAGTGCCAGGAAGTATTGCTGTTTCTGCAAGTCCTATAGCTTGGAGCCAAGAATTAGCACTGTATCTGCAATGAGCAACCGCATGGAGTTTGGTTAGAGCAATCCCTGGGAAAGCTCTAGACGGTGCCCCTCCCCCTTCTAGCATTGTACCCCTTATCCACACTGCTTCTTACCTTAGCAAGCGGTAAGTGGAAGCTACATTTTCTACTCCTAAGACACCTTCACATATAAAAAGCTGCAGGTGGTTTCTCCTTCATGTCAACACAAGCACTTTGCGATGAGGACATGAATTACATAATGTCACTCATTAGTGTTTTTACACTGGTGAGTGACATTATGTAATCCATGTGGTGTTAGGCACACATTGGCAGCCTAGTCAACTGCCTATGTATGCATAAAGGTAGCACAGGCCCTGCCTTGAGCCAGAAAGTATTGTAGCACTGTTCTTGTGTTCTCCATTTGCTTGGAGCCAGGAAGCTAGCAGACAGCCTGTGGACCTAGGAACTAGTACTTTGCCTGTGATTAGCAACTATATACAGTAAGTAAATGCTACTAAATAAATATTAACACCTGTATCAAGTATCAACCAACTACAGTACCTGCACCCAAGAATTAGCACAGTGGCGGTATCCATGAACATGTATCACAAGAGCTACTTAATTGTTATTTCACAGCTTTACATCTCAAGAGTTTCCCACCTTCATTTGGACAGGGTAAGCTTTACGTTATGTGTCAGTGTATGTTATTTGTTTATATCACTAGCCCTTCAATGTACAATGCTGAGAACTATGTTGCTGCTTTATAAATAAAAGACAATGGGGCATATTCATCCTCCATAAAATGTCACAATTTCTACACTCCCCATGGGATGTAGACATTGTGACATTCATCAAACTCAGAAAAAAAAAATCATTTTTCCCGGTGTTTGAGAATTTGTTTGCCATCCTAAGATGGAAACAGCCCCGAATCTCTGCACAAGCTGCCTTTTACACAGCAGCTTGTGCTGCAGGGGTAGGGATTGGGGGGTATCCATGGCTGCAGAGCTAGCTCTGCAGCTGGGAGACCAATTAGGTGCTGGCAGTGTGTGTGTGTGTGTGTGTGTGTGTGTGTGTGGTGGGGGGGGGGGGTGCGGGGAGCCGCTGCTGTGGCCAACCCCAGGAGAGCAGGTGGATGCCAGCAAGGGGGGGGGGGGGGGGTGCTGTGGCTTCAATGTGGCTTAAGTGATAATTTTCTCATGCTGGCATAATGAATATTGAAAAAAATTGTGAGAATACAATGAGAATTGAATACTATTATTTCTCATTGCACCCAGTGGCTCCTGCTGTGTGGGACATGGGGCAGCGTTCAGAGAGGAGGAGTGGCAGCTGGGGTGAGTATGGGAGCTAGGGTGAAACGACAGGGGGTGGAGACAGAGCAGAAAGTGGGGGGGCGGGGGGGGGGGGGAGACTGAGGTTATACTAGTATAATAATAAAGGATAGCTGTAAATTAACATACCTATGATTAATACCCCTTTTACACTCGCAGAAAAATCCCGGGATATTGCACGTGAACGCGCATCATCCCGGGATTCTTCTCAGTGTAAATGGGTACAGGGACAATTTCCCGGGACGAGCATCCCGGGATTTCATCCCAGGTCAAAAGCAGGGTTGAACCCGGGACCGTCCCGGGAAGCTGGGTAGTGTGAAAGGGCCCGTCCCGGGATTCACTACCCGGGACTGTTAAAAGGCCTCCGATTGGAGCTTTCATGGGCTCAGAAAAGATGATGTCATCATTCAGAGCCCTGGGGAGCGTCCTTGATGCGTGTGAGGAAGGCAGCATGGCGACCTGGACAGACCAGGAGGTGAGAGAGTTGCTGAGCATTAGGGGAGAGGAGGAAATTATGAGGCAGATCACAGGCACAGTCAAAGATGCAGTCATTTATAAAAACATCTCCAAGATGCTGCAAGCCAGGGGAATCATCCGCACACAGCAGCAAGTGTTAAACAAAATGAAAACTCTTAAAAAGCATTTCCTTAAGGTGCATGACAACAACAGGAAAAAGAGCGGTGTTGGCCGTATCGACTGGCAGTACTATGACATGTGCGCCAATATCTTTGGAAACACAGCTATATGCAGTCCGGTGAGTCTGTCTTCCAGTTCACAGTACACTGCTACAGAAGGCACTCCAGAAGAGACACAGACAAGCAGTGACGTCTGTCCATCATCACCGTTGTTAATTGACGACACACCTGAGGACAGCGACACATCATCCCAGCCGTCCATAAACACATCCAGAAACGACGACAGCATAACTGCAACCATTGAAGACGTCGTGGATGCTCAGACCAGTGACAGTGGGACTGTACAAAGTGCCGTCACCCCAACTTTACAGAAAAACAGTAAGTACATGTTTAGAAATTAACACTCATAGCACAAATCCACAATTGTTAATCATCCGGTTATGTGCGTAGTATGAGTGGCCAGTGTGGCGGCAGCGTGGCGAGCGCTAATGAGCCCCTTGCAGGATCACTGCGCTCAACACGCTGCTGGCACGGTGGCACACTTTGCATTTTCTGCCCCCACGCAGGGGGGCTTTGCATTTTTAAAAAAAGTTCAATGTTGCAGAGTAGCTAGTGTATAGGTGGATTAATGCCACAAACACATGTTTGCTAACGCTGCTATTTTTATATACGCTCATTTTGTATTTCTTCTCTTCACAGTTTACACCGTACCGCCTAGAAGGAAGAAATTGAACAGAGCGGAGCAAGTGGCTAAAGCCATGTCAAATGTCCTTGTCGACCAACTCCGAGAGATGGACGCTACAATGTCCGCACAGGAGGATGCAAGGCTCGACAGGTTTCTAGAGGCAGAACGCCAAATGCATGATGCATTCCTTTCCCAAGTCATGACAATGCAGGAACGCATGAGTAGAGAGCAGTATGACCGCCACAGGGAATTGCACCAAATGAACATGGCGTTCTATGAGCGTATGACCAATACCTCAAGAGCACCAAACCAACACCACAACTCACAATACCCCCCTGAGCAGGGTTTTTCATCATTTAATCCTGGTCCATACTATGCCCCAAATACTGCACCATCTAGTGCGCCAAGCCCAGAGTTTACTGTATTGCGCAATTTGCAGTGAAACACAGTGAATTGCTTTTTTTGGTTGTTATTTGTTGTTAAATAACCACAGTGTGGTCATTGTTTATGCACAACTGTTTGTGCCTTCTTTCATTTTTTTCTATGTTCTGTTTTGTATAGTGTCTACATTAAAGCACTTTTTATTTATTTTTTACACAGTGATAATATACTGCAGGGACACTGTGGTTTATGGTGTTGTATCTACAAACCTACCAGTGTTTTTTTTTTTTTTATGCCAATAAAAACTTGTTTGCAAATCTAGGCATAACATTCCCATTTGTGCGTAAAGTAGACCATGTTTACAGTGTTTTCTACATTGTTTATGCATATATACACAGTTGCTGGCAATGTGTTTTTTTTTGGAAAAACATAAATAATGAACCCAAAGATCAAAGGTGGAATACAAAATAAAAACATTTTCATTCACCAAACATGTTGTGCTGATTCTTAAACACTATTGTACCAGTGCTGCAAGGTTGGACGTAATAGTGTGGCGTATTTGTTCTGCAGCGGAGTTTGAGGCAGTCCCAAACAAAGCACCTTCCACATGTGGGTTTATAACCTCAGGGTCCTGCACAGTCCACTCAGGAAGGAATAGCTCATTTTGCAGTTCACAGATGTTGTGCAGTATACAGCACGCAGCTACTACATTAGGCATATTCATAAGGTCCACATCATTGCGCTTCATCAAACAACGCCATCTTCCTTTTAACCTGCCAAAGGCGTTCTCAACCACCATCCTTGCTGAACTCAGGGTGTGAGTATAGGTTTGTTGCTCTGGGGTTAACTGGACCTGTTGGGTGTAGCCTTTCATAATCCAGGGGCGTAAAGGGTATGCAGCATCCCCGATGATGTGGACAGGGATCTCCACCCCATTCACAATCTTTGCACACTCTTTGGGGTACAGCCAGCCTCCCTGCTTCTCCTCTACGATGTTGTACAGGTCAGAATTGGCAAGAACTCGGGAGTCATGAGATCGGCCTGGCCAGCCAATAAACACATCTAGGAAACTAAAGAACAGTAAAATTGAAAACAATTAGAATGTAAAACTCACACATGCAACTCATCCCACCACCCCAAAAATAAACACTTACCAATATTTGTGGTCCACAACAGCCTGTAATATGATGGAGTGCCAGCCCTTCCTATTAAAATAGTCAGCATGGTTGTCACGTGGGGCAATAATGGGGATGTGTGTCCCATCAATCGCTCCTCCACACTGCGGATAGCCTCGCTTCACAAATCCAATGATGGTATCCTGTAAGCGCTGTCCTTGTGGTAGAGATATGAAGCGCTTGTATAAGGTAGATACAATTGCTTTAGTCACCTGGTGGACTATGACACAGCAGGTGGAGATTGCAACACCGAACAAGCATGAGACTGAGCGGTACTCTCCTGGAGTAGCATACCACCACAATGCAATAGCTAATCTCCTGCGTGCCTCGATGGGTCTCCTAAGCCTGGTGGTCTGCATGTCAAGTGCTGGGGTAAGTAATTCCAGGATGTAGTTAAAGGTTGCACGAGACACACGGAAGTTAGCCATCCACTCCTCATCCTGGTAAGCTTCCACGGTCCTCATAAAGGCTTCTCCGTGCCGGCGATCTCTGGACCAAAATGAGCGGTTAGGGCCCATACTCACGCTCAGTATGATACTCATCCTGGATGATATGAAGGCTCTCCTCCTGCGCAAATATTGGCGGCGACTAGCAGCCCTATCCAGCATAAATTGCGCCCTCCTCCTCCTCATAAAATATATGTGCAGTATACTGCACAGTGTGATAAGCTGCATCATGCTGTCAGTGGCTGTATGAAACATCTGCAAAGCAGAAAGAATCATGAGCTCAGGCATACACACTGGTACTCTGTCGGCCATGACTGCAGCAATGGTGTGAGCAGGCACCACCCCTCCCTTTGTTGACTAGTGTGACCTCATCAATGTGAGCCAGAAAAGGCCATTTCTAATGACATACATGTGCATTTGCAGGGATATCCCGGGATCAGTGTAAATGGGGCTGTCCCGGGTCGATCCCAGGTCTTAGTGCAGTGTGAAAGGGGTCAGTCCCGGGAAGCATCCCGGGAGTGACCCGGGAGTGCGAGTGTAAAAGTGGTATAACAGTCACAGACTATTTTCTTGTTTGTGTTAGATGTTTTAAAATAATCCACAGACATAAGTTCATTTATTTTCAAATATGTTTTTAGTAAAATAAAGGTTTTGAAAAGATAAAAATTGTAAATGTATTTATGTATGTATACTACTATAAATTGGTTTGTGATATTTGCAATTATATATTTTAGAAAACCGCCAGCACAGAGAATGAGGCAGACAGCCACATCCTACTGTCAGTGTATTGATAAAAATCACATTTTATGAAAGATAAAACTAATTTGTGAGTAATCAACACCAAATTCATCTTCTGTATGATATTTCCTTTACAATCACTTGGCAGCAGAAGAGGGATACCAAATGGAAGAAGCAGAGGGGAAGCGGTAAATGTGATCAGAATAGCCCAGGTCTGCTACACTACAGTACTTAGCAGAAATTTATTTGTGGGTTTTTACTTCTAGACTGTCTTTGCCTGACCTGTGTCGCCCCATGTAACTTCACCTTCATTCCGGATACATCAAAATTTTAGTATTTTCTCTTACGTCCTAGAGGATGCTGGGGTCCACATTAGTACCATGGGGTATAGACGGGTCTACCAGGAGTCATTGGCACTTTAAGAGTTTGAGAGTGTGGGCTGGCTCTTCCTTCTATGCCCCTCCTACCAGACTCAGTTTAGAAAATGTGCCCGGAGGAGCCGGTCACAGCTAGGGGAGCTCTACAGAGTTTCTCTAGTAAAGTTTATCTAGAGTTTATTATTTTACAGAGAGGCTGCTGGCAACAGCCTCCCTGCTTCGTGGGACTAAGTGGGGAGTAGTACCCGCCCTGCTGGGGTCTGAGCCACTATCTCCGCTGACAGGACACTGAGCTCCTGAGGGGATAGATCGTTCCCCGCCACAGTGGATAGCTCGCCCTGGCAGCATGCCGCCACCCCCTTACAATGCTAGCAAGCGGGGGGCCGGTGTGAAGATGGCGGCATAAGGGTAGGAACGCAGTATTAACTGCTCTGGAGGCTCAGTAGTACATAGTGCGGTGCTGTGAGGGGCGCCCTGAGCCAGCGCCTACACCCTACACTGGTCACACAGCCTGTCGGGGTCCCGGGATCTCAGCCAGCACAAATCCTCAAGCCAGCATAATCCTATGAAGAGCGGGAAGACAGCGCCATTTTGGGGACGGAGTTTCTCCTCAGAGCGGACCCAGCAGCGTTCAGCACCATTTTCCTGCCTGCACAACGCTGTCAGTGAAGAGAAAGTCCCTCCACAGCAACTCCAGCTATCTATCACGGTACCAGGGGGTTGCAGAAGGGGGGGGGGGGGGGGGGAGGTTGCAAAACGACTGTGCAACCTATTAAGGTGCACAGTCAGTGCTGATAGGGGGTCTCCCTTTATATTAAAAGCGCTATGTGTGGGTTGGCTCCAATCTCTGGGGTATATTTACTAAGGTCCCGATTTTGACCGAGATGCCGTTTTTTCTTCAAAGTGTCATTTCGGTAATTTACTAAGCAAAAATCTCGGCAGTGATGAGGGCATTCTTAATATTTTGGAAGTCCTAGGAAAAAAATCACGAATCAATACACCATCGGTCAAATACGCCTGCAATTTGGTAGAAATCGGTAATTTACTAAAAAGTGCAAATCACAAACACTGCCGACAAGGGGGGTCATTCCGAGTTGTTCGCTCGCAAGCTGCTTTTAGCAGCTTTGCACACGCTAAGCCGCCGCCTACTGGGAGTGTATCTTAGCTTATCAAAATTGCGAACGAAAGATTAGCAGAATTGCGAATAGACACTTCTTAGCAGTTTCTGAGTAGCTCCAAACTTACTCGGCATCTGCGATCAGTTCAGTGCTTGTCGTTCCTGGTTGACGTCACAAACACACCCAGCGTTCGCCCAGACACTCCTCCGTTTCTCCAGCCACTCCCGCGTTTTTCCCAGAAACGGTAGCGTTTTTTCACACACTCCCATAAAACGTCCAGTTTCCGCCCAGAAACACCCACTTCCTGTCAATCACATTACGATCACCAGAACGAAGAAAAAACCTCGTAATGCCGTGAGTAAAATTCCTAACTGCATAGCAAATTTACCTGGCGCAGTCGCACTGCGGACATTGCGCATGCGCAGTAGCGACTAATCGCTCCGTTGTGAGAAAAAAATAACGAGCGAACAACTCGGAATGACCCCCAATAGCCAAACACTGCCGTGCAGAAATACAGGCCCTCATTCCGAGTTGTTCGCTCGGTATTTTTCATCGCATCGCAATGAAAATCCGCTTAGTACGCATGCGCAATGTTCGCACTGCGACTGCGCCAAGTAACTTTGCTATGTAGAAAGTAATTTTACTCACGGCTTTTTCATCGCTCCGGCGAACGTAATGTGATTGACAGGAAATGGGTGTTACTGGGCGGAAACACGGCGTTTCAGGGGCGTGTGGCTGAAAACGCTACCGTTTCCGGAAAAAACGCAGGAGTGGCCGGAGAAACGGTGGGAGTGCCTGGGCGAACGCTGGGTGTGTTTGTGACGTCAACCAGGAACGACAAGCACTGAACTGATCGCACAGGCAGAGTAAGTCTGAAGCTACTCTGAAACTGCTAAGTAGTTAGTAATCGCAATATTGCGAATACATCGGTCGCAATTTTAAGAAGCTAAGATTCACTCCCAGTAGGCGGCGGCTTAGCGTGTGTAACTCTGCTAAATTCGCCTTGCGACCGATCAACTCGGAATGAGGGCCACAATTCGTGAAAAAGTGCTAAAAAAAAACAGACCTGCTTTTTTATCCCGTGTTTGGATGGGCATGCACGGATCCATGAGATCCGTGCATGTTTATCAGTGGGAAGGGGATGGGAAAGTGTTCATTTTTTGAAAAAAAATTGCGTGGGGTCCCCCATCCTAAGCAAAACCAGCCTCGGGCTCTTTGAGCCGGCCCTGGTTGCAAAAATATGGGGGAAAAAATTATAGAGGTTCCCCCATATTTAAACAACCAGCACCGGGCTCAGCGCCTGGTCCTGGTTCCAAACATATGGGGTACAAAAAGCGTAGGGGTCCCCCGTATTTCTGAAACCAGCACCGGGCTCCACTAGCCAGATACATAATGCCACAGCCGGGGGACACTTTTATATAGCTCCCGGCAGCCCTGGCATTACATAACCAACTAGTCACCCCTGGCCGGGGTACCCTGGAGGAGTGGGGACCCCTTCAATCAAGGGGTCCCCCCCCTCCAGCCACCCAAGGACCAGGGGTGAAGCCCGAGGCTGTCCCCCCCATCCAAGGGCTGCGGATGGGAGGCTGATAGCCGTTGTGTAAAAAAATGAATATTGTTTTTAGTAGCAGTACTACAAGTCCCAGCAAGCCTCCCCTGCAAGCTGGTACTTGGAGAACCACAAGTACCAGCATGCGGAGGAAAACCGGGCCCGCTGGTACCTGTAGTACTACTACTATAACTTTAATGCATACATACACACCTCCATATACACATACTTACCTATGTTCACACGAGGGTCGGTCCTCTTCTCCATGTAGAATCCATGGTGTACCTGTGGAAAAAATTATACTTACATACTCCAGTGTAGAAGCCTCTTCTTCTTGTAATCCATTTGTAATCCACGTACTTGTCAAAATAAAAAAACGGACACCCGATCTCGCACTGAAAGGGGCCCCATGTTTTCACATGGGACCCCTTTCCCCGAATGCCAGAAACCCCCTCTGACTTATGTCCAAGAGGGTTCCATCAGCCAATCAGGGAACGCCACGTTGTGGCATCCTCCTGATCGGCTGTGTGCTCCTGTACTGTATGACAGGCGGCACACGGCAGTGTTACAATGTAGCGCCTATGCGCTCTATTATAACCAATGGTGGGAACTTTGTGGTCAGCGGTTGACCGAAAGTAACCTCACCGCTGACCACAAAGTTCCCACCATTGGTTATAATGGAGCGCATAGGCGCTACATTGTAACACTGCCGTGTACCGCCTGTCATACAGTACAGGAGCACACAGCCGATCAGGAGGATGCCACAACGTGGCGTTCCCTGATTGGCTGATGGAACCCTCTTAGACATAAGTCAGAGGGGGTTTCTGGCATTCGGGGAAAGGGGTCCCATGTGAAAACATGGGGCCCCTTTCAGTGCGAGATCGGGTGTCCGTTTTTTTATTTTGACAAGTACGTGGATTACAAATGGATTACAAGAAGAAGAGGCTTCTACACTGGAGTATGTAAGTATAATTTTTTCCACAGGTACACCATGGATTCTACATGGAGAAGAGGACCGACCCTCGTGTGAACATAGGTAAGTATGTGTATATGGAGGTGTGTATGTATGCATTAAAGTTATACTTTCAAGGTGTGTGTCTTATGTTTTTATTGGGGTATATTTTTAGTAGTAGTACTACAGGTACCAGCGGGCCCGGTTTTCCTCCGCATGCTGGTACTTGTGGTTCTCCAAGTACCAGCTTGCGGGGGAGGCTTGCTGGGACTTGTAGTACTGCTACTAAAAACAATATTCATTTTTTTACACAATGGCTATCAGCCTCCCATCCGCAGCCCTTGGATGGGGGGGGACAGCCTCGGGCTTCACCCCTGGTCCTTGGGTGGCTGGAGGGGGGGGGACCCCTTGATTGAAGGGGTCCCCACTCCTCCAGGGTACCCCGGCCAGGGGTGACTAGTTGGTTATGTAATTCCAGGGCCGCCGGGAGCTATATAAAAGTGTCCCCCAGCTGTGGCATTATGTATCTGGCTAGTGGAGCCCGGTGCTGGTTTCAGAAATACGGGGGACCCCTACGCTTTTTGTCCCCCGTATTTTTGGAACCAGGACCAGGCGCAGAGCCCGGTGCTGGTTGTTTAAATATCGCGGAACCTCTATAATTTTCCCCCCCATATTTTTGCAACCAGGATCGGCTCAAAGAGCCCGAGGCTGGTTTGGTTTAGGAGGGGGGACCCCACGCAATTTTTATTTTTATTTTAACACTGATTTTTTTTTTTACAAGGTGCACAATGAAGCCCAGCACGGATCTCTCAGATCCGGCCGCAAGTTGTATTAAAGTCGGCAGTGTTTTACAAGTCACTCACGTAAAACACTGCCAAAAAAACCAAATGACATCGACATCGGTAAAACCGAAAATGCAGAATACGGCAGCTTAGTAAATTAGTCGTACTAATTTCAAAAAGTTGCATATTTACACTTTCGATGTCATTCGTGATTGAACTTTGACCTCAAACGGGAAAATACGATTTTTAGTAAATATACCCCTCTGTGTCTCTCTTGCCATTCTTGGGGGTGAAACTCTATCTGCCCTCCCCAGTGTGTGTGGGGAGTGTCTGTGGTCTCCATTAAGCAATGTCCAGGGACTCTGTGTCATATGCTGCAGAGGATATGTCCTCTCAGGATGATCCCATTCCATGTAATCAGGATTGCACTGGTTTAGCACAGATTCCAGCAAGGGAGCCTGAGTGGTTATCTTCTATCAAATTTATGATTTCTCAGATTTCAAATAGGGTTGCAGAAAATGAATCTGCAACTCAGGCTTTACAGAACTCTATGGCAGTCTGGCCCAGTTCTGGTACATCAGGGCTTCCGCTGTATATTCACATAAACGTGCTCTTGCTCAGATCATGCAGGATGATGCCGATACCGATTCTGATACTGCAGGCGGTGATGGGGATGTATTTCGTCCCACTATTGCCAGTGCTTGGATTGCCAAAACTATAGTAAAGTGGTCAGGCACGTTACTTGAGGACTTGGATACTATGGAGAAATGTGATGTTGAATTGTTTTTACGTAACATTCAGGATTCGGCAAGATTTCTGGTAGAATCCATGAAAGACCTGGGTTCCATGGCTGCGGGGATTTCCTCCATGTCAGGATCAGCTCGTCGAGGACTGTGGTTGTGCCAGTGGTCTGCCGATGTGGAATCCAGGAGAAGTGTGGAGACCCAACCCTACACAGGTCAGGCTCTCTTTGGGGAAGCGTTAGATGCGTGGATCTCTACGGCTAGGGCTGGTAAGTCACCCTTTCTTCCCTCAGCTACACCTGCTCCGAAGAAACCCTTTTCTTCAGTTACATCACAGCCCTTTCAGTCTAATAAGCCCAGAAAGGCCAAGCCGTCCAACACCTTCTTTCGAGGCGGTCGGCCTAAGTTCAAGAAACCTGTGGCTTCAGGTTCCCAGGAACAGAAACCTGCTTATCGTACACCAAAGTCCTCCGCATGACGGTGGACTGCACACCCCGGACGTGGGTCTGGTGGGAGCGAGACTCAGACTTTTCAGTCATGTCTGGGTGTCCTCCGGCCTGGACCCCTGGGTGCAAGATATTGTGTCCCAGGGGTACAGGCTGGAATTTCAAAATCTCCCTTTTCATTGATTTTTCAGATCAGGCTTGCCAGCTCTGTTGGCAGACAGGACTGTCCTGCAAGAAGCCGTCCAGAAGTTGGTGGAGGCACAAGTTATTGTGCCAGTATCTCCTCATATGCAAAACAAAGGTTACTATTCAAACCTTTTCGTGGTACCAAAACCGGATGGTTCGGTCAGGCCCATTCTGAACTCAAAATCACTAAACCCCTTTCTGAGGGAGTTCAAGTTCAAAATGGAGTCTCTAAGGGCAGTGATATCAGGTCTGGAGGAGGGGGAATTCCTAGTATCCCTGGATATCAAGGATGCGTACCTCCACATTCCAATTTGGCTGCCACATCAAGCTTATCTTCGATTCGCATTGTTGGACTGTCACTTTCAGTTCCAGGCCCTCCAATTCGGGCTCTCCACGGCACCAAGGGTATTCACCAAGGTGATGGCAGAAATGATAATTCTCCTCCACAGACAGGGGGTGAACATAATTCCGTATCTGGACGATCTGCTGATGAAGGCATCATCCAAGGAGAAGCTGTTACGGTCCATAACACTCACGACCCAGCTTCTCAGGGAACATGGTTGGATCCTGAATCTTCCAAAATCACAATTGGAACCAACCAGGAGGTTGTCCTTTCTGGGAATGATCCTCAACATGGAGGTGCAGAGGGTGTTTCTCCCAGAGGAAAAAGCATTGGTGATTCAAACGATGGTCCGGGATGTCCTGAAGCCAGCCCGGGTATCAGTTCATCAGGGCATTCGCCTTCTGGGGAAGATGGTGGCCTCTTATGAGGCTCTGTAGTACGGGAGGTTTCACGCTTGGTCCTTCCGACTGGATTTCCTGGCTAAGTGGTCGGGATCCCATCTACACATGCACCAGAGAATACGTCTGTCGCCAAAGGCCGGGATTTCACTCCTCTGGTGGCTGCAATTACCTCACCTTCTGGAGGGCCGCAGGTTCGGGATTCAGGACTGGATCCTTCTAACCACGGATGCAAGTCTCCGGGGCTGGGGCGCAGTCACTCAAGGGGAAACCTTCCAAGGAGGGTGGTCAAGTCTGGAAGCCGGCCTGCCGATAAACATTCTAGAACTAAGAGCCTTCTACAACGGTCTTCTCCAAATGGCCCATCTTCTGAGAAATCGGGCCATTGAGGTGTAGTCAGATAATGTGACAACAGTGACGTACATAAACCGATAGGGCGGAACGAAGTATAGAACTGCAATGGCAGAGGTAACAAGAATCATCCTCTGGGCAGAAAAGCACGCATTGGCTCTGTCAGCAATCTTTATTCCAGGAGTAGACAACTGGGAAGCTGACTTCCTCAGCAGACACGATCTCCATCCAGGGGAGTGGGGCCTCCATCCGGAGGTGTTCAAGGAAGTAACAGATCTTTGGGTCGTCTCAACAAGAAGCTTCGCCGGTATTGTTCAAGGTCGAGGGACCCGCAAGTAACTTCATGGGTGTTCCAGTTGGTGTACGTTTTTTCCTCCACTTCTACTCATCCCTAGAGTTCTAAAGCTCAGAAAGAGAAAAGGGTTCAAGCGATCCTCATTGCTCCAGACTGGCCAAGAAGGGCTGGGTACGCGGATCTTCTGGATCTACTGCTAGAAGAGCCGAGGCCTCTTCCTCTTCGGGAGGACCTGCTGCAGCAGAGGCCATTCGCCTATCAAGACTTACCGCGGCTACATTTGACGGCATGGAGGTTGAATGCCTGAAAGTAGCTCGGAAGGGCATTCCGCACAAGGTTATTCCTACCCTGATACAGGCTAGGAAAGGAGTAACGTCTAAACATTACCATCGACTTTGGAAAAAATATGTATCTTGGTGTGAGTCCAAGTAATTTCCTGCGGTGGAGTTTCAACTGGGATGGTTTCTCCTCTTCCTACAAGCTGGTGTGGAAATGGGCCTGAGGTTGGGATCTGTGAAGGTCCAGATTTCGGCCCTATCCATTTTCTTCCAAAAACAATTGGCTGCCCTCCCTGAGGTTCAGACCTTTTTGAAGGGAGTTCTGCACATCCAACCTCCCTTTGTACCGACTACGGCGCCTTGGGACCTTAACGTGGCGTTGCAGTTCCTCCAATCGGACTGGTTCGAGCCTCTACAGGAGGTTGAGGTCAAATGTCTTACGTAGAAGGCTGTCACGTTGTTGGCTTTAGCTTCTGCTAGACGTGTGTCGGAGTTGGGGGCTTTGTCCTGTAAAAGCCCATACTTGATCTTCCACGAAGATCTGAGCTCAAGACACGTCAGCAGTTTCTTCCGAAGCATGTGTCGGCATTTCATATCAACAAACCTATTGTGGTGCCTGTGGCTACTGACTCCTCAATTTCATCAAAGTCCTTGGATGTTGTAAAGGCTTTGAAAATCTATGTCAAGAGGACTGCTCGTCACAGGAAATCAGACTCTTTGTTTGTCCTGTATGATCCCAAGAAAATTGGGTGTCCTGCTTCTAAGCAGACGATCTCTCGCTGGATCAGGTTCACTATCCAGCATGCGTATTCTACAGCAGGGTTGCCATGTCCTACGTCTGTCAAGGCCCACTCTACTCGTAAGGTGGGGTCTTCCTGGGCGGCTGCTCGGGGTGTATCGGCATTACAATTTTGCCGAGCTGCAACTTGGTCTGGGTCGAACACGTTTGCAAAGTTCTACAAGTTCGATACTTTGGCCTCTGTTGATCTGAAGTTCAGTCAATCAGTTCTGCAAGAGCCTCCGCGCTCTCCCTCCCATTCTGGGAGCTTTGGTACATCCCCATGGTACTAATGTGGACCCCAGCATCCTATAGGATGTAAGAGAAAATAGGATTTTGGTTACCTACCGGTAAATCCTTTTCTCGTAGTCCGTAGAGGATGCTGGGCGCCTGCCCAGCGCTTCGTTTTCCTGCAATTGTTATCTGGTTCAGTACAACTATGTTTTTTGCTTGGTAAGTAATGGTTTCAGTGGTTGCTGAGTTTTCAAGCTAAGTTAACTTGATGTGCCTTGTATGTGTGAGCTGGTATGAATATTACTGGGTCAGTCATACTCTGCACAGCCCGCAATTCCGTTGATTGAAAATATGAGGATGTCCTGTAACAGACCAGGTAAGCCCCTTCAGTCGTATGGTGTTTTGAAACGCAAGACTGCATCTCTAGTACATTATTCATTAACAGATATTTATATAGCACACAAAGGCCCTCCATTAAAGGGGGATGGTATGGACGCCAGTACCGGGCCCGGACTGAGATGGGGCCTGGGTGGTTGCAGTCAGTATCGGGGGCCAGGCCAGCTGCATGCCTGTGCACGGGAAGGCAGCCATAAAGGAACAGAGCCACAGTGGTATTCTTATTACAGAGCCGGCCGTGAGCCAATCGGAGCTCACGGACCAGTGTGCCGTGGTTGCCTGCCATTGCGCAGACAGCTGCCCTGTCACCAATCCAAACTGTAACCTCCCTGGCCGCCTCAAAATTCTCCCACCCAGGTAATGAGCAATAAACTATAAACTACGTTCTGACCCAACAGGTGCAATTTTATGAGAGGTACAGAACAGATCCTAGGATAACAAGAAAGGAGGGAATAGAACAGAAATGGGAAGATGTCCCATATAGGAACAGGAGAAATTATGATTTTGAAACTCCAAGATGGGACCCCCTACAATCAAATAGATTTCATCCATTAAACAGGGATGAAAGCCCCTCATTTTTAGGCAGGAACCAAAGTCAACGGCCATACAGATAACCCCTATATGAAAACGGGGAACAAGGTGGGGCAAACTCTCTAAAAGGAAATAACAGAAGAGAAAACAATCTAGGAAGGGCCCAAATAGGAAAAAAGCTAAGGAGAAGGAAACTTTAGAGACCACTGAGGGCGAATGTAACGGAAATATTTTTAATTTAAGCTCCCATCTACTGACAAAAGAAGAAATCTCAGTATTAGAAAAAGGCTTAAAATATGCCCCTACTAATACAATTAACAAATTCTCCACATTTGTGGATCTACAAAAATATGCGACCATAAAAAGATTTTTTCTCAGTAAGGAAACAGATACGCCCCCTATAGAAGAGCGAGTTGATAAAACCCCTTTAAGACCAAAATCAGTGTATTTTCCAGCACAGGCAAAAGGAAGTTTTATAGAAACTTTCTACACTCTAGTACATGATGGCATAAAAAAAAAATGGAGATTAAGAAGGAGAAATCTAACTTAACATTTAAAGAAAGAGAAGCACTTAAAAGTCTAAAATGGATGGAGGAGTAAAGCCCGCTGATTAGGGGGGAGGAGTGGTTGTTCTGGACAGAAGTAAATACGAGTTGGAAGTATTACGACAACTGGAAGATAGAATAACTTACTATAAACTACGTTCTGACCCAACAGGTGCAATTTTAGAGAAATTCAAAATCCTGATAGAAAGAATATGTTTCTCTAGGGGAGTTGCACAATAAAGAACAACATTTTTTGATAAATGAGGAACCGGTCAGTCCGGTGCTATATGTCCTCCCTAAGATTCACAAAGATCCTGTGAATCCACCGGGGAGGCCGATAGTATCAGGAATAGATTCGGTAACAGCCAACCTTTCAGAATTTGTGGATATCCATCTACAGCCCCTCGTTTTTATCAACAAATCACATTTAAAAGATACAGCAGATGTTTTAAGACTCTTTGGGGGAATGAAATGGCAGGATGACTGGATAATGGTGACAGCAGACGTCCGGTCATTATATACAATCATAGATCACCAGGAAGGTTTAAAATCAGTTGGTACATTTTTACAACGAAGCAGTATGGAAAAAATCTACAGGACTTTATTTTGGAGGCTGTCCTATTTATCCTGCAAAACAACTACTTCTCCTTTAAGGGAGGCTTTTATCTGTAAAAGTGGGGACAGCAATGGGCACCAAGTTCGCCCCAAGTTACACCAATGTGTTCATGGGGAGTTGGGAGGAGGAACCCATTTGGAATGAACATCAATTCGGGGCAAACCTGGTGTCCTGGTCCCGCTACATAGACGATGTGCTTTTTTTTGACAGGGGGTGAAGCCTCCCTAGAATAGTTCTGTAAATATTTGAATAACTCCCTAGATATAGAATTCTCTTTTACCAACAGTAGGAGCAGTCTGAATTTTCTTGATATTACGTTATACGTTGAAGATGGTAACATACACACGAGAAATTTTGCAAAACCTGCTCAAGTTAAATCAATGCAGATAGTTGCCATCACCCAACCTGGTTGCAGTCTATTCCTGCTGGCCAATTAAAACGTGTAAAAAGAAATTGCACTAAAACTGATATTTATCAACACCAAGCAAAAGAAATGTAACAAAAATTCCTATCTTGTGGGTATAAGAGAAATGTAATAGAGAAGGCAGCCAAAGATGTGGACATGGTGGATAGGAAACAATTGTTACAAATAAAGGAAAAGGAATCAGTAGAGAAAAACAAGGATAAAAGCACTTTTGATTGGGCATTTATTACTACATTTAATAATCAATACAAATACATAGAAAAATCTATCGCCAAACACTGGGGTATCCTACAAAATGACCTAGTGTTGTGTGGAAAATTACCAGAAAACCCGAAATGCATCTATAGAAAAGCTCCGAACTTGAGCAATAGTTTGTTGAGGAGTGTTCACCAACCTGCAGAAAAATGTGGGGGCATAAATCCAAAGGGTTTCTATAGATACATGTTGTGCCTGGCTTGCACAGAAGTAAAAATGAAAAATCTGAGTAAAACCAGTGAGGTAACCATCAATAACAATGTGTTTGTAATTAGGGATTTTTAACATGTGCCACTAAAATTTTTATATATGCGATAGAATGTGAATGTAACCTTTTTTATATATTTTGGAACAGGTGAAGTGGCACTCACTATATATCCGAAGTCATCTGCTGGGGTGCCAAAATTCCAGGGAGAAACTTGTATCCACAAGGTCCCGTTATACATTCAGTTCAATATAAGGAAGGCACTCACCAGACTTGTAATGCAAAAAAATTTGTTTATCAAATCTCACATCAGCAGCTTAATCGTGGTTGGTCTTTTTTTTTATATAGGGAGAACATCAAGTCCACTTAAAGTGCACCTTTGGGAACACTTAAGGAACATCAAGAAAGACTCATGCCCTTTCTGATTATTTTTGAAAAAAACATAATTGCTCGACGTCTGCCATTTTACAGTTCATAGGTATCCAATGAGTTAAAGGACATTGGCGGCACCAAAATCAAGCCAGCCAATTAGCAAAAACTGAAATGAGGACTATCTATGAATTAGGAACACTGTAGTCAGGAGGTTTGAATATAGACTTTGAAGTGAAATGGTTTCTGTGACACATTGGTGGAGGGGCTTTTTGTTTATTTAAAAAAAAATCTCTTACGTCCTAGAGGATACTGGGGTCCACATTAGTACCATGGGGTATAGACGGGTCCATTAGGAGCTTTGCACTTTAAGAAATCAATAATGTGCACTAGCTCCTCCCTCTATGCCCCTCTTACCAGACTCAGTTTAGAAAATGTGCCCGGAGGAGCCGGTCATGCTTAGGGAAGCTCCTAAAGAGTTTTCTGCATTTATTTTCTGTTTGTTGTTTTCAGGCAGGTCTGATTGGCACCAGACTGTCTGCTTCGTGGGACTTAGGGGGGAGAACAGCCCAACTTCCTTAAGAGATAATGGTCCCGTTTCTCCGCTGACAGGACACTGAGCTCCCGAGGGAGTCATTCGCAAGCCCCACCACGGCGAGCGTAGCCTCCCGCAGCATGCCGCCACCCCTAACAGAGCCAGAAGATAGATGAGTGGTGAGTACAGCGCCGGCATTCCGGTTAGCGGGTCGCCGGCAGGAATGGCGGCACAAGGGCAGCTCTGAGTGCAGGCTGTGCTCCAGGGGGCTCAGAGGACATACACAGACGTGTGTCCCACTGTGAGGGGTGCGCTGAGCCACCAATGCATACCCACACTGCCTATCATACCTAACAAGGGATTTAACCCTCTGTTAGGCATAAAAATTACCTCAGGCCAGTATAAAAAAGCGGGAAGCCAAGCGCCATTAAGGGGGGCTTTACTATGGGTAGATCCAGCAGCTCACCAGCGCCATTTTCCCTCTGCAGCTTACACTGACAGGAATCACAGGGAAGTGCAGCTCCTCCACAAAGACTCCATGTCTGCTCAGCGGTACCAGGGGGTCTTAGAAGGGGGAGTGTTGTAGTATACTAAGCCCAATTAAGGGACTTAGTGTGGTGACCAAGCTTAGTTTTACTTGACTACTTGGGCGCTGTGTGGCTGGCTCCAATTTCTGTGTCTTCCTGAGAGCTCTGTGTGGGTTAAACTGTGTTTTCACCTTCTGTCTGTGGGTGTGTGTGTGTCCCTTCACGTTACCATGTCCAGGGACTGTGTTTCCTGCACAGCTGAGTGTCTTTCCTCTCCCAGAGACTCACTACCCTGTACTCAGGATAGTGTACATTCTCAGGCTAGTGGGGCAGAACCCCCATGGTTAGCTTCCATTAAAGGGATGATATCTAAAATTTCTACTAAATTATCCCATAATGAGAAAGAAACGCAATTCTTAAGACAGTCTATGGATGACCTGATGAATAGAGATTCAGTTCCCATACCAGTGTCTCAAACCCCCGCCATTTACCCACAAAAGTGCACTGGCCCAGCTCATGCAGGATGATACTGATGACGATACATCAGATCCAGAGGTGGGTGAAGTGGATGCGAGTGGGGGGGATGCTATCCTGTCACAAGGAATACAGGCCCTGATAGAGGCTATCAGAAATGTCCTGCACATTCCTGACAAGACGGCGGAGGTAGAGGAGGAATCTTATTTTAATGTAAAAAAAAATCCTCAGCTACTTTTCCTGCATTAAAGGAATTGAATGCCCTGTTTGAAGAAACTTGGGCTAACCCTGACAAAAAAATTTCAGATCCCTAAAAGATTAATTACATCCTTTCCCTTTCCTCTGGAAGATAGGAAGAAATGGGAAAACCCGCCGATTGTGGATGCATCGGTATCTAGGTTGTCACGTAAGATAGTCTTACCTGTTCCTGGGGCAGCATCCTTAAAGGACACAGCTGACCGCAAGATTGAGAACACTCTCAAATCATTATACACTGCTTCTGGGGTGGCCCAGAGACCCACTATTGCTTGCGCATGGATCACTAAAGCCATTGCAAAGTGGTCAGGTAACCTAATTGACGGATTGGATAACCTTACCCAGGGGGGAGATAGTTTTACTCCTGCAGCATATTCAAGACTCTGCTAACTTTATGGTGGAGACCATAAAGGAAATTGGTTTGCTGAACGCACGCACCACTGCCATGGCAGAGTCAGCACGCAGGGGCTTGTGGCTACGCCAGTGGACTGCTGATGCAGATTCCAGGAAAGGTGTGGAAAACCTACTATTCACAGGTGAGGCCCTTTTGGAGATGAACTGGATAAGTGAATATCCAAGGCTACGGCGGGTAAGTCTACGTATCTTTCTTCTGCAACACCCCCAGCTAGGAAAACTTACTCTGATCCAACTCTGCAGTCCTTTCGGACAGCGAAATTCAAAGGCAAATTCAAAGGTTCTTCTACAGCCTTCAAAGGTAATAGAGGTAAACCCAGAAAACCAGCGGCTGCAGGTTCTCAGAAACAGACATCCGGGTCTGCTTCCTCAAACCTTCAGTATGACGGTGGTCCGCACTGCCTGGAACACAGGCAGGTGGGAGCTCGGTTACATTATTTCAGTCATGTTTGGGCAACATCTTGCCAGGATCCCTGGGTCACAGACCTTATCACCCAGGGATACAGACTGGCGTTTCAGAAACTCCCACCTCACAGATTCTTCAAATCAGGCTTACCAGTTTCTCTGGAAACAAGTATGACTTTACAGGCAGCAAATTAAAAACTGGTACAGACTCAAGTCATTGTCCCAGTTCCACTTCAACTACAAAACAAGGGTTATTACTCCAACCTGTTTGTGGTACCAAAACCTGATGGTTTGGTAAGGCCCCTTTTAAACCTCAAATCACTGAACCCGTATTTAAGGGTGTTCAAGTTCAAGATGGAGTCTCTGAGAACAGTGATCTCAGGTCTGGAGGAGGGGGAATTCCTGGTGTCTCTAGACATCAAGGATGCGTACCTTCATATTCTGATTTTGCCGCCTCATCAGGCTTATCTAAGGTTTAGACTACAGGACTGTCACTACGAGTTTCAGGCCCTGCCATTTGGCCTCTCCACGGCACTGTGGGTATTCACCAAGTTAATGGCAGAGACGATGTTTCTCCTCCGCAAGCAGGGAGTGAACAAAATACCGTACCTGGACGACCTGCTGATAAAAGCGCCTTCCAGGGAGATGTTGTTGGACAACATTGCCCTCTCAACCCAACTACTTCAGGATCACGGATGGATTCTGAAAAAAATCCTACCTGGAACCAACACGGAGGCTTCCGTTTCTGGGGATGATACTGGATACGGAGGAACAGAAGGTATTCCTTCTGTTAGAAAAGGCATTGGTAATCCAGTCGATGGTGCGGGATGTCGCATTCGCCTTCTAGGGATGATGGTCACCTCTTACGAGGCTCTGCAGTACGGGAAGTTTCATACAAGTCCCTTCCAGCTGGATCTGCTGGACAAATGGTCCGGATTGCATCTTCACATGCACCAGAGGATACGTCTGTCACCAAGAGCCAGGATTTCTCTTCTGTGGTGGCTTCAGACTTCTCATCTGACCGAGGGTCGAAGGTTCGGGATTCAAAATTGGGTTCTGCTAACCACAGACGCAAGCCTCAGAGGTTGGGGAGCAGTCACCTAGGGGGAACAGTTTCAAGGAAAATGGTCAAGTCAGGAAACTATTCTGGAACTAAGGGCCATATACAACGCCCTTCTACTAGCAAAGCATCTTCTTCAAAATCACACCATTCAGGTTCAGTCTGACAATGTGATGGCAGAGCAGCAATGTCAGAGGTAACAAGAATTCTTCTCTGGGCAGAAAGACACGTGATGGTGCTGTCGGCAATCTTCATTCCGGGAGTAGACAACTGGGAAGCGGACTTCCTCAGCAGACACACCCTCCACCCTGGAGAGTGGGGCCTTCACCCGCAGGTGTTCAAGTCCTTAACACGTCGGTGGGGAATTCCACAAATAGACATGATGGCCTCTCATCTCAACAAGAAGCTAAAGCGGTATTGTTCCAGGTCGAGGGACCCGCAAGCAGTGGCGGTGGACACTCTAGTGACTCTATGGGTCTACCAAATGGTTTACGTGTTTCCACCTCTTCCACTGATCCCAAGAATTCTCAAAAGAATAAAAATGGAAAAGGTTCAAGCAAGTCTCATTGCTCCAGGTTGGCCAAGAAGGGCCTGGTACGTGGATCTACTGGAGATGCTCCTAGAGGACCCATGGTCTCTACCTCTTTGAGAGGATCTTCTACAACAGGGGCCGTTCATCTATCAAGACTTACCATGGCTACGTTTGACGGCATGGAAGTTGAGCGAAATTTTTTTAGCCCAAAAAGGCATTCCCAACAAGGTTATTCCAACCCAGATCCAAGCCAGGAAAGGGGTAACGTCTAAACATTTCCACCGTATTTGGAAAAAATATGTCTCGTGGTGTGAAAACAGGAAATTTCCTGCAGTGGAATTTCAACTGGGACGTTTTCTCCTATTTCTACAGTCGGGTGTGGATGTGGGCCTACGTTTGGGCTCCTTGAAGGTCCAGATTTCAGCCTTATCTATTTTCTTCCAGAACAATTGGCTTCCCTCCCTGAGGTTCAGACGTTCTTGAAGGGGGTTCTGCACATTCAACAACCCTCTGTGCCTCCCACAGCACCTTGGGATCTGAACTCGTGTTGCAGTTCCTACAATCGGAATGGTTTGAGTCTTTACAGGTGGT
This sequence comes from Pseudophryne corroboree, assembly GCF_028390025.1. Lineage (NCBI taxonomy): Eukaryota > Metazoa > Chordata > Amphibia > Anura > Myobatrachidae > Pseudophryne > Pseudophryne corroboree. The sequence goes on along the minus strand of NC_086444.1, from coordinate 633,068,010 downwards.
TGACGTACAATTTCTTACGTGGAAGACCGTTACACTATCGGTCTTAGCTTCTGCAAGGCGTGTGTCCGAACTGGGGGCGTTGTCTCACAATAGCCCCTATTTGATGTTTCATGAAGACAGAGCTAAACTCAGAACTCGTCAGCAATTTCTTCCTAAGGTGGTGTCTGCATTTCATATCAACCAACCTATTGTGATTTCAGTGCTTACTGACACCTCTGCTACTCCAAAGTCCTTGGATGTTGTGAAGGCTTTGAATATCTACGTGAAGCGGACAGCTCGTCACAAGAAATCTGACTCGCTGTTTGTTCTCTATGATCCCAAGAAATTTGGGTGTACTGCTTCAAAGCAGTCTATTGCTCGCTGGATCAGGCTTACTATCCAGCATGCTTATTCATCGGCAGGATTGCTGGTTCCAAAAGTACAAGCCCACTCTACTAGGTAGGTGGGTTCTTCCTGGGCGGCTGCCCGGGGTGTCTCGGCTTTACAACTCTGCCGAGCAGCTACTTGGTCGGGTTCGAACACGTTTGCTAAGTTGTACAAGTTCGATACTTTAGCCGCTGGGGACCTTCAGTTTGGTCAGTCAGTTCTGCAGGAACCTCAGCACTCTCCCACCCAGTTTGGGAGCTTTGGTACATCCCCATGGTACTAATGTGGACCCCAGAATCCTCTAGGACATAAGAGAAAATCAGATTTTAATTACATACCGGTAAATCCTTTTCTTGTATTCCATAGAGGATACTGGGCGCCCGCCCAGTGCTTCGTTTTTCCTGCACTGTTATTTTGTTAAGTAATGTTGTTTGTTCAGCTGTTGCTGTTCATGTTCAAATTGGTTAGTATGAATTTCCTGTTGTTTGTGTCTGCTGGTTTGAATCTCACCACTGTTGTACATCTTTCCTCAGGATATGTCCGTCTCCTCGGGCACAGTTTCTAAACTGAGTCTAGTAGAAGGAGCATAGAGGGAGGAACCAGTGCACACTATTGATTTTTTTTAAAGTGCCCAAGGCTCCTAGTGGACCCGTCTATACCCCATGGTACTAATGTGGACCCCAGTATCCTCTACGGACTATGAGAAAGGATTTACCAGTAGGTAATTAAAATCCTATTTTAAAATATTTTAAAATGTATATTTGTGATTATTAATATATGTTCTTAAATCTATAGTGAGATGATGACATCATGCTATGATATAAAATCCACTATCCTGGCATGGAAACGTGATTTAATAATGGCACGAGATACACAAGTATTTGAGAAATACAAACAACTTAGGAGGTCATTCCGAGTTGTTCGCTCGCAAGGCGATTTTAGCAGAGTTGCTCACGCTAAGCCGCCGCCTACTGGGAGTGAATCTTAGCATGTTAAAATTGCGAACGAAGTAATCGCAATATTGCGATTACACACCTCGTAGCAGTTTCTGAGTAGCTTCAGACTTACTCGGCATCTGCGATCAGTTCAGTGCTTGTCGTTCCTGGTTTGACGTCACAAACACACCCAGCGTTCGCCCAGACACTCCTCCGTTTCTCCGGCCACTCCTGCGTTTTTTCCGGAAACGGTAGCGTTTTTTCCCACACGCCCATAAAACGGCCTGTTTCCGCCCAGTAACACCCATTTCCTGTCAATCACATTACGATCGCCAGACCGATGAAAAAGCCGTGAGTAAAATTACTAAGTGCATAGCAAATTTACTTGGCGCAGTCGTAGTGCGGACATTGCGCATGCGCATTAAGCGGAAAATCGCTGCGATGCGAAGATTTTTACCGAGCGAACAACTCGGAATGAGGGCCTTAGATCCATAAGCATGTTACAAGTGCGCTGTGTGTGATATGAGAATGCTTCCAATCACTATGTCAATGATTTATGCCGATCGCCAGGATGAATAAAAACAGCTGACCAGAAGTATTCGGGTTTCTATGCCAACGGAGGTTAGACCACTATAGCAACGCCTATGCCAACTGCTGGAAAGAGCAAGAACAGCTGACCGGAAGTATCTGGGTTGCCATGCCAGCGGTGGTTGGGTAACGGAAGCCAGGCACACAGGATCACGGACATTTAGAATGACTGTGTATAGGGATCAGATGTGCCGGGTCCAATTGGATGGGACTAGGGGGGGGGGGGGGGGGGGAGTTAAATACTCTCACTTTGTGGACCTTGACATGCCCGCTGAGCTAGCCTTGAGAAAGACCCGAGGAGGGTCGTAACGCGTGGGTGCTCACAAGATTGGTATCCTGTATACGGCGACTGATGTGCACTGCCTGGCAGTGGAGGAGACGGACTGGAATATAGGAGGGACCTGCAGCTGCAGCCGGGAGGACTCTTTATTCATATGCTTTTAAGAACTGGTTGCATATCAGTTCTCACCTCTAGCCGGTAGCTGTTCATTCACACTGCTAATCAGTGGCGGATTTACCGCAAGGCAACCCAAGCGGACGCCTAGGGCCCAACAGGTTCCAGGGGCCCGACAACAGTGCTATTTATAGAGTAACAATTAATATTGATTTTACTATTAAAGCAAAATCAATACAGGCGCTAAGGTGAGTTATAACCAGTGTATACAATTCACTCTAATATGGTTACATATAAACTGCAGCTCCAATGTAGGGTATCTGTGTTTACCTAAATGAACAGTATATTTTATAGATATAATTATACTTATATAACCATATAAGAGAGCGCAAGATACTGAGTAAGTAGATACAATTTATTTAAAATCTTAAAAAGTATATAATATATATATTCAGATGAGCAACATAAATGCTAAATATGGAGCAAATAATCAGCTGACCATCACTGATATCTATTATAAACCATTATTGTCCCGTGAGAAGGAAATGTCCAATAATTGCTTAAGGACAAAATGCGGAGTATTAATGAATACAATAGCCTGCTTCCAACTCCATATGATGAAGTCAATCCACAATGATTTGTAAATGCCTCTGTATATACTATGTTGGAAAAAGCATATTGATGAGGTTGTTTTGAAAGCCGCCTACACGGAGATGAGCTTTAGATTCTCCTAGCCTGCGTACTGCTTCACTTTTAAACCCCCACACATATACATCCGTTCAGACCGCTGGACGCTCACCGCAAGTATGATGATATGCTGCAGCCGTATCCTATGGCACAAGGAGGACCATGCAGTGCGGGAGCTGATGTGTAGAGACGAAGGCAGGTCCCAAAGAAGGCAGTGTGCGGACGTTGGCAGGTCCCGTGGGGTGGCGGGGGGGGGCAAGACAGATGCGGCTCCACGGCAGCAAAGATGATCGGCTAAATGCCTGAAAGCAGGTATGTAGAGGCGGTCTGAAATGTAGATGGTGTTGCTCCAGCCCTAATTAACGCGTTTCTCCGACTTAAGGGCAGTCGGTTTCATCAGAATAAGTTCCTGTGCTTGGAAAATAGCTGATATTTAAAGGAGTCATTATCCAATGAAAATTCCTCCCTTGCACATTCTTTAGATTAGGAACTTAGTAGGTGCACAAAAAGAACTGCCACTCACTGCAGTTAGCAGTTTCGACATTTCAAATACATTTATCTTTCATAAGGAAGTCCAAGGGGAGGATTTACTAAAGCTTCTTAACCACTTGCCTGGCATTGTTGCATCAGATGCGACCATGCCTGCAAGTGCTTTATCTGACCTGGTTGTACAGGATGCGACCAGTCAGATAGACAGTGTTAGCAGCAGCAGGGAAGAGAAACTTCCCTCCGCTGCTGCTGTCAGAGGGACCGGAAGGTCCCTCTGCCTCCTTGCACTCTCCCTGATTGCCGTGCTGCTGATCACTGCTGATCGGTCAGCACGGCAGGTTCCCCTCCCCCTCCAGCAGCTGCTGGGGAGTGTAAATTTACCCCCCCAAGCAACCCCTGTGTACCTGGAGGCTATCCCGGCTTTCAAAATGAAAGCCGCGATGGTCGCAATATTTCCAATGTTCTGATGGTCACAATGTTCACTATCGATGTTTCGATGTTTGGGAGGAAAGTATATATAACTCTTTTTTTTTTTTACTAAAATAATTTTGGATAGGGTTAAATTCATGTTCTTCACCTAATTAATTCATTTAAAAAAATGACAATTTCAGAGCGTTTTTTTGGGGGGGAAAAATCGTCAGTTAAGCGGTTTTGCCCATAGCAACCATAGCAACTAGATTCTATAATTTTCTAGAATGTAATAGAGAAATGATTGCTAGAATTGTGTTTGGTTGCTATGGGCGTGACCCACCACTAGTCTGTGAAGCTTTTGTAATTCTACCCCCTACAATCTTATAATTTCAGAAATCTATTTAATTACTTCTGTGTCCCACATTCTAGATGTAAATCTTCATCCATAGTAGCGGATCTTGCTACGGGTACGCAGGATTTTTGCCTGGGACGCCGCCTTCTGGAGGCCATGGCAAGCTCCGCTACTGGTGGTGCCCCCCCGGTGCTGACTGTGCGGTGCGCGATGAAGTCATTGCGCACCAGCACTGCATTGTGGGAGCGGCACATAGACACTAGATTGACTTCTAGTGTCTATGCGGTGCTATGGGAGAGACGTCATGGCGCAGACGGCCGGACACAGAGGGCAGCAGCGGTCGGGAATCAGGAGCGGGGATGGTGAGTATTTTTTTTTGTAAGCAGCCCAAACTAGGGGGCACAACTCTACTGGGGGCAATGCTACTGGGGCACAAACTAGGGGGCACAACTCTACTGGGGGCAATACTACTGGGGGCACAAACTAGGGGGCACAACAACTCTACTGGGGCAATACTACTGGGGGCATAACTGACCACATCCCTTCATGAAGCCACGCCCCTATTTTTTCACCCAGGGCGCCACAAGGGTTGGGTCCGGCCCTGCCTAGTAACTTTATAGCAATTGTATGTACTGCCTTTATGCAATTTTGATTGGTGTAAGGACTAGAGATAGGCTGTCTTTACACTTTAATCTCACATACCAGGGAAGCTGAATAATCAATAATACTCTTATGAAAGCTATAGTTCAAACCCAAGATAAGAGAATTCATTCCAAAGGACATTGAATATATTTTGACACATACCGGTAATTTTTTCATGTTTATCTTCAAATGCAGGCAACTGCGATGGGAACTAAAGTAGCTCCAAGTTAGGCTAATGTATTTCAGCCATGGCATATGAATAAAAATTTAATAATACAAATGGGATATAGATAATCCTTTATTTGGAAAGTTATAGGAAGTGAGCTTTATGATTGTATAAGTTACAATTTACATATAAGACAGATGATACAAAAATATTGAGACTGCTTATTAGAGATAGATGAAGAAAATAATACTAATTTGCTAATGTATTTTAAAGAGTTAAAACAATTATTTGTTCCTTCAGCGCAATTGAAAGTTAGCACATATAGAGAAAACCAAGATAGTTCAAACTTTGAATACAGAAACATATAAAAAAAAATAACTTTTATGTTGTACACATATGGCCTTATTCTGAGTCACACGCCACTCCTTAAACAGGTGCAAACTTTTTTTTTAAGCAAACTGCAGTTACAGTTTTATGTTTGTGTATCTCCAGATGATTTTTAGGTTGGACAGATCTTGGACAGTTCTCTCTTTGTGTGAAACGACATCTATGGGTATCAATGCTGCAGTTGCAGGTAAGGGATCTGTCTCATGGGAGTGTCATGGGAATGTCGCTGGCATGTAGCTATATTTTCTTGCTTTTCTGGGTGAACGAAGGGAAGCCTGTTTCTGAGGGATCACTTACAATCAGCATAGGGCAGGTGCAAATGCCAATACTAATGATGACCGTTGCCGCTGTGGACGGAAAAACTGCGGGCATTGCGGCTTCTTGCTTAAAGTCATATGGATTCTCACATTAGTTGTAGATAGTAAAAAACATACAATTTGATGGCAAATAAGAGCCACTTGGCTCGGATACTCTGCCCTTTTGTTAACCTTTTAGTAACTTCAACCATAGAAACATAGCATTTGATGGCAGATAAAAACCACTTGGCCCACTTAGAGAACCACTTGGCCCATCTAGAAAACCACTTGACTCATTTAGAGTATCACTTGGCCCATCTAGACAATGAGTTGGCTCATCTAGATAACCACTTGGCCCATCTAGAGAACAACTTGGCCCATCTAGAAAACCACTTGACTCATTTAGAGTATCACTTGGCCCATCTAGACAATGAGTTGGCTCATCTAGATAACCACTTGGCCCATCTAGAGAACAACTTGGCCCATCTAGAAAATCACTTGACCCATCTAGAGAACCGCTTGGCCCATCTAGAGAATCACTTGGCACACTAGAACATCTGTCTTCAGTAGCATCAATCAAATACAGCTATTTTGTGTTGGACTAAAAATCAGCAGCTTAGGGCTAGATGCATCATCGCTTGGAGAGTAATAAATTGGAGAGAGAAAAAGCACCAGCCAATCAGTTCCCAACTGCCATGTCACAGGCCCTGTTCGGCTGGTTGGCTGGTAGTTTATCACTTTCCATTTTATCACTCTCCAAGCAATTATGTACCTAGCCAATAGCCTTGGAGACACTTTGAGGAAAAACATAATTCAGATGTCAACTGTTCCAAATTTACAGAATTGGAACATAAACTTTTGGGATGTAGAAGAGGAAATAATAAACTATTTCTCTCTAAAAGAGAATCTCATTGGATTGATTAATTAAATTGACTTCATTCATCAATTAATTATTTCCTTAACAAAAATATTAATGTGTTTCCTAGTTGCCCGTTAAATAATGACTGTACTTTATAGTTGACCTATGTGGAGAATCCCTGTTGCTCATGTAGACACATAATTGGTAATTTAATGAGTATTTATTATGCTCTGTATCGTTACACCCCTTAGAGAAAAGTCTGTTTGACCACCAGGGATATTTAGTTTCAATTTTTAATGTTCATTTTGCAATTATTTATAATTATTTTTTAATTATGTTTCTTATTGAGTAATATTTTAACTAACGTTACTTGTGATTATTATGATGTTTCTAACAATGCAAATCAGTTTATGTACTTAATTGTGCAATTATTTATTTGAGCTTATCTGTAATTAAAGTTATTATGTTTTTGTTAAACGATCCCATACAGTACTATGGATTTGCAATATTTATAGTCTAGATGGGATCCATCTTTTTAATTATTATTGTTAAATTATAGTGATCCAATATGGATCCTATATAGAATATTGTTATACATCAATAAAATTGTGTCAGCTTATTTTATATTGTATACATAAAAGAAATATATGTGCCTTTCAATAGCATATAACTTGCCGATGCTATATCCCTTTAGTAAAATATGTACTGAAAATGACTATTTGCAGCCATTTCTGATAAGCTGAATATGTCCTAACCCCCCTTACTGATGCTAATACTATTATTGGCATGGCTGTTATTTCCCTTTTAAAGGATGTTTTATTTAATTGATCTTAATTAGTACTTTTCATTTGTATTTGCATCTGTTTTTAATTGTATTTTACATGGTACTTCTGATTTAGTATTTATGAAAACCACTGTCTAGGCATAGACAGACTGTCTTGTGTATAAAACATTAAAGCATGTTTGTTTGAAGGCCAGCTGTGGAGGCGGAGATAATGTCGTACCAGTGCTGCATAGACTTCTGCTCTCTTCTGGTGTCCAGGGCCGGCGATGGGGAAGGGGGGGGGGTCAAAGGGGACATCTGTACAGGGTCCTAAGGATCAGAGGGGCCCCAGGGATAAGCAACTTAGTGCATGTCAGGCTTGTAAGCTGTCTTGTCCAAATAGGGCAGCCTTAGAGTGACAGGAGCCTCTCACTCACAGTGACTGTATGGCACGAGTGTGCACCCGCTCTTCCGGGTCCAGCTCTGTTGCAGACAGTTATGGGACATGGCAGCAGCTCCGCTGGCCATGATTCCCTTATCCTGCACCGGTCTCTTCTGGTGGGGTGTGAGGGCCACATGGTACCTGCTGTGTGGTGTCTGGATATTGGGGAGTGCAGCGCAGGAGAGTCTCTCCCAAGGGTAAGAGGATTGGTGAGGGAATACAGGGCTTTGGTGGGGTGGAAGAGCTGGGATTGCAGCATGGAGTCATTGGGGACAGACAGACTGTGGGGTATGTGTGAAGGAAAGATATACATATATATATATATATATATATATATATATATATAAACAAGCAGTGCGTCTGGCTCTCTCACTTGCTGATTAATTGCGCCGGGTGCCCGCAGTCAAAATTAATACAGAGACACAGTGAAGCAGCACTCCAGGTGACTAAACAGATTAGCACATAGCTTCCAAGGCAACGTTTCAGTGCCGTTTAATGGAGTGGCACTTTCGTCAGGTATCCCTATATATTTATTAACAGTTTCTTTTATAGCGCAGCAAATTCCGTTGCGTTTTTATATATATATATATATATATATATATATATGTGTGTGTGTGTGTGTGCAACAGAATTTGCTGCACTATAAAATAATGTATATATCTATCGCTATATATATATATCTATATATATATATATATATATATATATGTATATCTATCTAAACAATGTATATATCTATCTATAGATATATATATCTATAGGTAGCGGTTGTGGTTCGGCACTCTCTAGTAAGGGTATTTCTACTTGCTGCGGTGCCCTCAGTAGATCCAAGGCAAGATCCAATATAGACGAAAGGGAATCAGCGGCACTCAGCAGACTTGTTGTAAAGTAAAAAAGTATTTAATCCGGTCCTACGCCGTTTCGGGGACTGCGCCCCGTCTTCAGGGACAAATGATACACGGGTATCATTTGTCCCTGAAGACGGGGCGCAGTCCCCGAAACGGCGTAGGACCGGATTAAAGACTTTTTTACTTTACAACAAGTCTGCTGAGTGCCGCTGATTCCCTTTCGTCTATATATATCTATAGATATAATCTGAGGGGGCCCCTGAGATATCACTATACCGAGCCCCAAGATTTCTGTTGCCGGCCCTGCTGGTGCCAATCTAGAGCAGATACTATTGTCCTTTCCTGGTGTAAAACTGTCACATGGGATGGTATCGGGATCCTGGCGTTTAGGATGCTGGCGATCAGAATACCGACAGTGGCATACCAACGTGCAATATCCTGACACCTGGCACGTAAGTAGGTTAACCCTACGCCTAACCCTCCCTTCCTGTAGTCTTAACCTAACCGCCACCCCCCCCCTCCCCCACGACCTAAACCAAACATCCCACTCCCCTCGGCCTGACCCTAAGGTGTGTCGGCTTACTTACATTCGGGATGCCGGCAGTCAGTATTCCGGCGCCGGCATGTTGATCCATATTGGAATCCCAGTGTCAGGGTATTCCGTAGGTATTCCAACTGTTGGCATTCCTGAACATTGGCATCCTGACTTTATCCCCTGTCACATACGTATGCTACTCTTTATGTTTAATATGCGTCCAATTCTGCAACCTGAGCAAAATGTATTGTTTCTTTAAATGCATTTCATGTCTGCATTTTTTGCATAAAATGTATTCTACTCTTCATTAGCCCCACTGAGCCATTAAAGCAGTAATACATGCCATGCTAAATACAGAAGTCATGGATATACATGACAAGACATCAATATTTGTACCATATTGTCTGTCAGGTAGTGTTATAATTTTCACACCTTATTCACAGAAATGCAGTAGAATTGGTTCCCATCCACCCCCAAACCTTTTAAGTGCTAATAAATAGCTTGAAAGTATTCTGAAGCTCATTTATGCATCACGCTGTGACATTTGGACTGAACTCAGCGCTAGATGTTTCAGATTTATGTTTGTACCCTGGCACGTTAACCCCCTATATGTTTCCAAAACACAGGCACCAAGATTAGAAAAAGATTTGTTAAGAATTAACAGTACTCATTTGAATACATCATATGTTTTTTTTTTACTCTGCTCAGGAGAAATACATTTTATATAGAGATTTCCCTAGCATAACCTGTTGGCAGAGTGTTCTGGGCTATCTGGTGCAGTGACGTCAGTCCACACACTTTGTGACTTAAACAGTAACGTAGGTTTATTTAGTGAACACAGGTGACTCAGCTGTAACACGGATATCGGTAATCAGGAGCCCATCTATCACACAAGGTAATAATAATAATAATAATAATAATAATAATTTTATTTATATAGCGCTTTCTCCAATAGGACTCAAGGCGCTTAACAGATACATAGCATAATATAGTACAGAAAATAATGAAGTACATTTTCATAAAATACAGAAGCATGAAGATACTAAAAGGGACATTATGGAAATGCTTGAATAAACAGGAAAGTCTTCAGTCTACTTTTGAAGGATTGTATAGTTGGGGCCTCTCGCACTGTGCAGGGAAGTGAGTTCCATAGAGTCGGAGCCGCATGACTAAAAGCTCTACCCCCAGATGAATTACGGTAGATTCTAGGTACTGCTAAAAGTCCTTCATCTACAGATCGCAGTAATCGAGTGGGGCAGTATGGGGTCAGAAGCTGTTTCAGGTACCTTGGGCGCTGGTCATGTAATGCTTTGAAGCTCAGTAAGCCAATCTTGAAGATGATTCGCCATCGTACAGGCAGCCAGTGAAGGGAGTAGAGGATGGGTGTTATGTGGCTAGAACGGGGCTGGTTGGTTAATAGCCTGGCAGCTGTGTTTTGCACCAGCTGTAAGCGTTGCAATTCTTTTGCTGGTAGACCAAGGTAGAGGGCATTACAGTAGTCTAATCGAGATGATACAAATGCATGTATGACTTTTGGCATATCATCTGAGGGAATTAAGTGCTTGATTCTGGCTATGTGCCTCAGGTGAAAGAATGAGGATTTGATTGTGGCTGATATCTGATGTTTAAGTGTCAAGCCACCATCCAGGACAACGCCAAGATTCTGCACACGATCACTGGTCTGTAATTCTGAATCCCCGAGTGTAAGTCCAGTTGGTTGGCTATGCTGCAGTCTTGTCCTTTGATGTTGCGGTCGTATCATAAGGACTAGAGATGAGCGGGTTCGGTTTCTCTGAATCCGAACCCGCCAGAACTTCATGTTTTTTTTCACGGGTCCGAGCGACTCGGATCTTCCCGCCTTGCTCGGTTAACCCGAGCGCGCCCGAACGTCATCATGACGCTGTCGGATTCTCGCGAGGCTCGGATTCTATCGCGAGACTCGGATTCTATATAAGGAGGCGCGCGTCGCCGCCATTTTCACACGTGCATTGAGATTGATAGGGAGAGGACGTGGCTGGCATCCTCTCCGTTTAGAATAGATTAGAGAGACACTTGATTTACTAATTTTGGGGAGCATTAGGAGTACTCAGTACAGTGCAGAGTTTTGCTGATAGTGACCAGTGACCACCAGTTTTATTTATAATCCGTTCTCTGCCTGAAAAAAGCGATACACAGCACACAGTGACTCAGTCACATACCATATCTGTGTGCACTGCTCAGGCTCAGGCCAGTGTGCTGCATCATCTATTATCTATATATAATATTATATATATCTGTCTGACTGCTCAGCTCACACAGCTTATAATTGTGGGGGAGACTGGGGAGCACTACTGCAGTGCCAGTTATAGGTTATAGCAGGAGCCAGGAGTACATAATATATTATATAGTGAGTGACCACCAGACACACAGTGCAGTTTATTTAATATATCCGTTCTCTGCCTGAAAAAAGCGATACACACAGTGACTCAGTCAGTCACATACCATATCTGTGTGCACTGCTCAGGCTCAGGCCAGTGTGCTGCATCATCTATATATATATTATATATCTGTCTGACTGCTCAGCTCACACAGCTTATAATTGTGGGGGAGACTGGGGAGCACTACTGCAGTGCCAGTTATAGGTTATAGCAGGAGCCAGGAGTACATAATATTATATTAAAATTAAACAGTGCACACTTTTGCTGCAGGAGTGCCACTGCCAGTGTGACTAGTGACCAGTGACCTGACCACCAGTATATATAATATTAGTAGTAGAGATGAGCGGGTTCGGTTTCTCTGAATCCGAACCCGCCAGAACTTCATGTTTTTTTTCACGGGTCCGAGCGACTCGGATCTTCCCGCCTTGCTCGGTTAACCCGAGCGCGCCCGAACGTCATCATGACGCTGTCGGATTCTCGCGAGGCTCGGATTCTATCGCGAGACTCGGATTCTATATAAGGAGCCGCGCGTCGCCGCCATTTTCACACGTGCATTGAGATTGATAGGGAGAGGACGTGGCTGGCGTCCTCTCCGTTTAGAATTAGAATAGATTAGAGAGACACTTGATTTACTAATTTTGGGGAGCATTAGGAGTACTCAGTAGTGTACAGTGCAGAGTTTTGCTGATAGTGACCAGTGACCACCACTTTTATTTATAATCCGTTCTCTGCCTGAAAAAAGCGATACACAGCACACAGTGACTCAGTCACATACCATATCTGTGTGCACTGCTCAGGCTCAGGCCAGTGTGCTGCATCATCTATATATATTATATATCTGTCTGACTGCTCAGCTCACACAGCTTATAATTGTGGGGGAGACTGGGGAGCACTACTGCAGTGCCAGTTATAGGTTATAGCAGGAGCCAGGAGTACATAATATTATATTAAAATTAAACAGTGCACACTTTTGCTGCAGGAGTGCCACTGCCAGTGTGACTAGTGACCAGTGACCTGACCACCAGTATATAATATTAGTAGTATACTATCTCTTTATCAACCAGTCTATATTAGCAGCAGACACAGTACAGTGCGGTAGTTCACGGCTGTGGCTACCTCTGTGTCGGCACTCGGCAGCCCGTCCATAATTGTATATACCAGTGACCTAACCGTGGTTTTTTTTTCTTTCTTTATACATACATACTAGTTACGAGTATACTATCTCTTTATCAACCAGTCTATATATTAGCAGCAGACACAGTACAGTGCGGTAGTTCACGGCTGTGGCTACCTCTGTGTCGGCACTCGGCAGCCCGTCCATAATTGTATATACCACCTAACCGTGGTTTTTTTTTCTTTCTTTATACATACATACTAGTTACGAGTATACTATCTCTTTATCAACCAGTCTATATATTAGCAGCAGACACAGTACAGTGCGGTAGTTCACGGCTGTGGCTACCTCTGTGTCGGCACTCGGCAGCCCGTCCATAATTGTATATACCACCTAACCGTGGTTTTTTTTTCTTTCTTTATACATATATACTAGTTACGAGTATACTATCTCTTTATCAACCAGTCTATATATTAGCAGCAGACACAGTACAGTGCGGTAGTTCACGGCTGTGGCTACCTCTGTGTCGGCACTCGGCAGCCCGTCCATAATTGTATATACCACCTAACCGTGGTTTTTTTTTCTTTCTTTATACATACATACTAGTTACGAGTATACTATCTCTTTATCAACCAGTCTATATATTAGCAGCAGACACAGTACAGTGCGGTAGTTCACGGCTGTGGCTACCTCTGTGTCGGCACTCGGCAGCCCGTCCATAATTGTATACTAGTATCCAATCCATCCATCTCCATTGTTTACCTGAGGTGCCTTTTAGTTGTGCCTATTAAAATATGGAGAACAAAAATGCCACTCCTAGATGGGCCCGGTGTTTGTGTCGGCCACTAGGGTCGCTAATCTTACTCACACAGCTACCTCATTGCGCCTCTTTTTTTCTTTGCGTCATGTGCTGTTTGGGGAGGGTTTTTTGGAAGGGACATCCTGCGTGACACTGCAGTGCCACTCCTAGATGGGCCCGGTGTTTGTGTCGGCCACTAGGGTCGCTTATCTTACTCACACAGCGACCTCGGTGCAAATTTTAGGACTAAAAATAATATTGTGAGGTGTGAGGTATTCAGAATAGACTGAAAATGAGTGTAAATTATGGTTTTTGAGGTTAATAATACTTTGGGATCAAAATGACCCCCAAATTCTATGATTTAAGCTGTTTTTTAGTGTTTTTGGAAAAAAACACCCTAATCCAAAACACACCCGAATCCGACAAAAAAAATTCGGTGAGGTTTTGCCAAAACGCGTTCGAACCCAAAACACGGCCGCGGAACCGAACCCAAAACCAAAACACAAAACCCGAAAAATTTCAGGCGCTCATCTCTAATTAGTAGTATACTATCTCTTTATCAACCAGTCTATATTAGCAGCAGACACAGTACAGTGCGGTAGTTCACGGCTGTGGCTACCTCTGTGTCGGCACTCGGCAGCCCGTCCATAATTGTATATACCACCTAACCGTGTTTTTTTTTTCTTTCTTTATACATACATACTAGTTACGAGTATACTATCTCTTTATCAACCAGTCTATATATTAGCAGCAGACACAGTACAGTGCGGTAGTTCACGGCTGTGGCTACCTCTGTGTCGGCACTCGGCAGCCCGTCCATAATTGTATATACCACCTAACCGTGGTTTTTTTTTCTTTCTTTATACATATATACTAGTTACGAGTATACTATCTCTTTATCAACCAGTCTATATATTAGCAGCAGACACAGTACAGTGCGGTAGTTCACGGCTGTGGCTACCTCTGTGTCGGCACTCGGCAGCCCGTCCATAATTGTATATACCACCTAACCGTGGTTTTTTTTTCTTTCTTTATACATACATACTAGTTACGAGTATACTATCTCTTTATCAACCAGTCTATATATTAGCAGCAGACACAGTACAGTGCGGTAGTTCACGGCTGTGGCTACCTCTGTGTCGGCACTCGGCAGCCCGTCCATAATTGTATACTAGTATCCAATCCATCCATCTCCATTGTTTACCTGAGGTGCCTTTTAGTTGTGCCTATTAAAATATGGAGAACAAAAATGCCACTCCTAGATGGGCCCGGTGTTTGTGTCGGCCACTAGGGTCGCTAATCTTACTCACACAGCTACCTCATTGCGCCTCTTTTTTTCTTTGCGTCATGTGCTGTTTGGGGAGGGTTTTTTGGAAGGGACATCCTGCGTGACACTGCAGTGCCACTCCTAGATGGGCCCGGTGTTTGTGTCGGCCACTAGGGTCGCTTATCTTACTCACACAGCGACCTCGGTGCAAATTTTAGGACTAAAAATAATATTGTGAGGTGTGAGGTATTCAGAATAGACTGAAAATGAGTGTAAATTATGGTTTTTGAGGTTAATAATACTTTGGGATCAAAATGACCCCCAAATTCTATGATTTAAGCTGTTTTTTAGTGTTTTTGGAAAAAAACACCCTAATCCAAAACACACCCGAATCCGACAAAAAAAATTCGGTGAGGTTTTGCCAAAACGCGTTCGAACCCAAAACACGGCCGCGGAACCGAACCCAAAACCAAAACACAAAACCCGAAAAATTTCAGGCGCTCATCTCTAATTAGTAGTATACTATCTCTTTATCAACCAGTCTATATTAGCAGCAGACACAGTACAGTGCGGTAGTTCACGGCTGTGGCTACCTCTGTGTCGGCACTCGGCAGCCCGTCCATAATTGTATATACCACCTAACCGTGTTTTTTTTTTCTTTCTTTATACATACATACTAGTTACGAGTATACTATCTCTTTATCAACCAGTCTATATATTAGCAGCAGACACAGTACAGTGCGGTAGTTCACGGCTGTGGCTACCTCTGTGTCGGCACTCGGCAGCCCGTCCATAATTGTATATACCACCTAACCGTGGTTTTTCTTTCTTTCTTTATACATACATACTAGTTACGAGTATACTATCTCTTTATCAACCAGTCTATATATTAGCAGCAGACACAGTACAGTGCGGTAGTTCACGGCTGTGGCTACCTCTGTGTCGGCACTCGGCAGCCCGTCCATAATTGTATATACCACCTAACCGTGGTTTTTTTTTCTTTCTTTATACATACATACTAGTTACGAGTATACTATCTCTTTATCAACCAGTCTATATATTAGCAGCAGACACAGTACAGTGCGGTAGTTCACGGCTGTGGCTACCTCTGTGTCGGCACTCGGCAGCCCGTCCATAATTGTATATACCACCTAACCGTGGTTTTTTTTTCTTTCTTTATACATACATACTAGTTACGAGTATACTATCTCTTTATCAACCAGTCTATATATTAGCAGCAGACACAGTACAGTGCGGTAGTTCACGGCTGTGGCTACCTCTGTGTCGGCACTCGGCAGCCCGTCCATAATTGTATATACCACCTAACCGTGGTTTTTTTTTCTTTCTTTATACATACATACTAGTTACGAGTATACTATCTCTTTATCAACCAGTCTATATTAGCAGCAGACACAGTACAGTGCGGTAGTTCACGGCTGTGGCTACCTCTGTGTCGGCACTCGGCAGCTCGTCCATAATTGTATATACCACCTAACCGTGGTTTTTTTTTCTTTCTTTATACATACATACTAGTTACGAGTATACTATCTCTTTATCAACCAGTCTATATATTAGCAGCAGACACAGTACAGTGCGGTAGTTCACGGCTGTGGCTACCTCTGTGTCGGCACTCGGCAGCCCGTCCATAATTGTATATACCACCTAACCGTGGTTTTTTTTTCTTTCTTTATACATACATACTAGTTACGAGTATACTATCTCTTTATCAACCAGTCTATATATTAGCAGCAGACACAGTACAGTGCGGTAGTTCACGGCTGTGGCTACCTCTGTGTCGGCACTCGGCAGCCCGTCCATAATTGTATATACCACCTAACCGTGGTTTTTTTTTCTTTCTTTATACATACATACTAGTTACGAGTATACTATCTCTTTATCAACCAGTCTATATATTAGCAGCAGACACAGTACAGTGCGGTAGTTCACGGCTGTGGCTACCTCTGTGTCGGCACTCGGCAGCCCGTCCATAATTGTATATACCACCTAACCGTGGTTTTTTTTTCTTTCTTTATACATACATACTAGTTACGAGTATACTATCTCTTTATCAACCAGTCTATATATTAGCAGCAGACACACTACAGTGCGGTAGTTCACGGCTATGGCTACCTCTGTGTCGGCACTCGGCAGCCCGTCCATAATTGTATATACCACCTAACCGTGGTTTTTTTTTCTTTCTTTATACATACATACTAGTTACGAGTATACTATCTCTTTATCAACCAGTCTATATATTAGCAGCAGACACAGTACAGTGCGGTAGTTCACGGCTGTGGCTACCTCTGTGTCGGCACTCGGCAGCCCGTCCATAATTGTATATACCACCTAACCGTGGTTTTTTTTTCTTTCTTTATACATACATACTAGTTACGAGTATACTATCTCTTTATCAACCAGTCTATATATTAGCAGCAGACACAGTACAGTGCGGTAGTTCACGGCTGTGGCTACCTCTGTGTCGGCACTCGGCAGCCCGTCCATAATTGTATATACCACCTAACCGTGGTTTTTTTTTCTTTCTTTATACATACATACTAGTTACGAGTATACTATCTCTTTATCAACCAGTCTATATATTAGCAGCAGACACAGTACAGTGCGGTAGTTCACGGCTGTGGCTACCTCTGTGTCGGCACTCGGCAGCCCGTCCATAATTGTATATTCCACCTAACCGTGGTTTTTTTTTCTTTCTTTATACATACATACTAGTTACGAGTATACTATCTCTTTATCAACCAGTCTATATATTAGCAGCAGACACAGTACAGTGCGGTAGTTCACGGCTGTGGCTACCTCTGTGTCGGCACTCGGCAGCCCGTCCATAATTGTATATACCACCTAACCGTGGTTTTTTTTTCTTTCTTTATACATACATACTAGTTACGAGTATACTATCTCTTTATCAACCAGTCTATATTAGCAGCAGACACAGTACAGTGCGGTAGTTCACGGCTGTGGCTACCTCTGTGTCGGCACTCGGCAGCCCGTCCATAATTGTATATACCACCTAACCGTGGTTTTTTTTTCTTTCTTTATACATACATACTAGTTACGAGTATACTATCTCTTTATCAACCAGTCTATATATTAGCAGCAGACACAGTACAGTGCGGTAGTTCACGGCTGTGGCTACCTCTGTGTCGGCACTCGGCAGCCCGTCCATAATTGTATATACCACCTAACCGTGGTTTTTTTTTCTTTCTTTATACATACATACTAGTTACGAGTATACTATCTCTTTATCAACCAGTCTATATATTAGCAGCAGACACAGTACAGTGCGGTAGTTCACGGCTGTGGCTACCTCTGTGTCGGCACTCGGCAGCCCGTCCATAATTGTATACTAGTATCCAATCCATCCATCTCCATTGTTTACCTGAGGTGCCTTTTAGTTGTGCCTATTAAAATATGGAGAACAAAAATGTTGAGGTTCCAAAATTAGGGAAAGATCAAGATCCACTTCCACCTCGTGCTGAAGCTGCTGCCACTAGTCATGGCCGAGACGATGAAATGCCAGCAACGTCGTCTGCCAAGGCCGATGCCCAATGTCATAGTACAGAGCATGTCAAATCCAAAACACCAAATATCAGTAAAAAAAGGACTCCAAAACCTAAAATAAAATTGTCGGAGGAGAAGCGTAAACTTGCCAATATGCCATTTACCACACGGAGTGGCAAGGAACGGCTGAGGCCCTGGCCTATGTTCATGGCTAGTGGTTCAGCTTCACATGAGGATGGAAGCACTCAGCCTCTCGCTAGAAAAATGAAAAGACTCAAGCTGGCAAAAGCAGCACAGCAAAGAACTGTGCATTCTTCGAAATCCCAAATCCACAAGGAGAGTCCAATTGTGTCGGTTGCGATGCCTGACCTTCCCAACACTGGACGTGAAGAGCATGCGCCTTCCACCATTTGCACGCCCCCTGCAAGTGCTGGAAGGAGCACCCGCAGTCCAGTTCCTGATAGTCAGATTGAAGATGTCAGTGTTGAAGTACACCAGGATGAGGAGGATATGGGTGTTGCTGGCGCTGGGGAGGAAATTGACCAGGAGGATTCTGATGGTGAGGTGGTTTGTTTAAGTCAGGCACCCGGGGAGACACCTGTTGTCCGTGGGAGGAATATGGCCGTTGACATGCCAGGTGAAAATACCAAAAAAATCAGCTCTTCGGTGTGGAGGTATTTCACCAGAAATGCGGACAACAGGTGTCAAGCCGTGTGTTCCCTTTGTCAAGCTGTAATAAGTAGGGGTAAGGACGTTAACCACCTCGGAACATCCTCCCTTATACGTCACCTGCAGCGCATTCATAATAAGTCAGTGACAAGTTCAAAAACTTTGGGTGACAGCGGAAGCAGTCCACTGACCAGTAAATCCCTTCCTCTTGTAACCAAGCTCACGCAAACCACCCCACCAACTCCCTCAGTGTCAATTTCCTCCTTCCCCAGGAATGCCAATAGTCCTGCAGGCCATGTCACTGGCAATTCTGACGAGTCCTCTCCTGCCTGGGATTCCTCCGATGCATCCTTGCGTGTAACGCCTACTGCTGCTGGCGCTGCTGTTGTTGCCGCTGGGAGTCGATGGTCATCCCAGAGGGGAAGTCGTAAGCCCACTTGTACTACTTCCAGTAAGCAATTGACTGTTCAACAGTCCTTTGCGAGGAAGATGAAATATCACAGCAGTCATCCTACTGCAAAGCGGATAACTGAGTCCTTGACAACTATGTTGGTGTTAGACGTGCGTCCGGTATCCGCCGTTAGTTCACAGGGAACTAGACAATTTATTGAGGCAGTGTGCCCCCGTTACCAAATACCATCTAGGTTCCACTTCTCTAGGCAGGCGATACCGAGAATGTACACGGACGTCAGAAAAAGACTCACCAGTGTCCTAAAAAATGCAGTTGTACCCAATGTCCACTTAACCACGGACATGTGGACAAGTGGAGCAGGGCAGGGTCAGGACTATATGACTGTGACAGCCCACTGGGTAGATGTATGGACTCCCGCCGCAAGAACAGCAGCGGCGGCACCAGTAGCAGCATCTCGCAAACGCCAACTCTTTCCTAGGCAGGCTACGCTTTGTATCACCGCTTTCCAGAATACGCACACAGCTGAAAACCTCTTACGGCAACTGAGGAAGATCATCGCGGAATGGCTTACCCCAATTGGACTCTCCTGTGGATTTGTGGCATCGGACAACGCCAGCAATATTGTGTGTGCATTAAATATGGGCAAATTCCAGCACGTCCCATGTTTTGCACATACCTTGAATTTGGTGGTGCAGAATTTTTTAAAAAACGACAGGGGCGTGCAAGAGATGCTGTCGGTGGCCAGAAAAATTGCGGGACACTTTCGGCGTACAGGCACCACGTACAGAAGACTGGAGCACCACCAAAAACTACTGAACCTGCCCTGCCATCATCTGAAGCAAGAAGTGGTAACGAGGTGGAATTCAACCCTCTATATGCTTCAGAGGTTGGAGGAGCAGCAAAAGGCCATTCAAGCCTATACAATTGAGCACGATATAGTAGGTGGAATGCACCTGTCTCAAGTGCAGTGGAGAATGATTTCAACGTTGTGCAAGGTTCTGATGCCCTTTGAACTTGCCACACGTGAAGTCAGTTCAGACACTGCCAGCCTGAGTCAGGTCATTCCCCTCATCAGGCTTTTGCAGAAGAAGCTGGAGGCATTGAAGAAGGAGCTAAAAGGGAGCGATTCCGCTAGGCATGTGGGACTTGTGGATGCAGCCCTTAATTCGCTTAACAAGGATTCACGGGTGGTCAATCTGTTGAAATCAGAGCACTACATTTTGGCCACCGTGCTCGATCCTAGATTTAAAGCCTACCTTGGATCTCTCTTTCCGGCAGACACAGGTCTGCTGGGGTTGAAAGACCTGCTGGTGACAAAATTGTCAAGTCAAGCGGAACGCGACCTGTCAACAT
Source organism: Pseudophryne corroboree (assembly GCF_028390025.1). NCBI lineage: Eukaryota > Metazoa > Chordata > Amphibia > Anura > Myobatrachidae > Pseudophryne > Pseudophryne corroboree. The sequence goes on along the minus strand of NC_086444.1, from coordinate 633,047,300 downwards.
CTCCTCCTTCACATTCTCCCGCAACTGGGGGTGCGAGGAAAAGGCTCAGAATTCCGAGCCCACCCGCTGGCGGTGATGCAGGGCAGTCTGGAGCGACTGCTGATGCTGACATCTGGTCCGGACTGAAGGACCTGACAACGATTACGGACATGTCGTCTACTGTCACTGCATATGATTCTCTCAACATTGATAGAATGGTGGAGGATTATATGAGTGACCGCATCCAAGTAGGCACGTCACACAGTCCGTACTTATACTGGCAGGAAAAAGAGGCAATTTGGAGGCCCTTGCACAAACTGGCTTTATTCTACCTAAGTTGCCCTCCCACAAGTGTGTACTCCGAAAGAGTGTTTAGTGCCGCCGCTCACCTTGTCAGCAATCGGCGTACGAGGTTACATCCAGAAAATGTGGAGAAGATGATGTTCATTAAAATGAATTATAATCAATTCCTCCGCGGAGACATTGACCAGCAGCAATTGCCTCCACAAAGTACACAGGGAGCTGAGATGGTGGATTCCAGTGGGGACGAATTGATAATCTGTGAGGAGGGGGATGTACACGGTGATATATCGGAGGGTGAAGATGAGGTGGACATCTTGCCTCTGTAGAGCCAGTTTGTGCAAGGAGAGATTAATTGCTTCTTTTTTGGGGGGGGTCCAAACCAACCCGTCATATCAGTCACAGTCATGTGGCAGACCCTGTCACTGAAATGATGGGTTGGTTAAAGTGTGCATGTCCTGTTTTGTTTATACAACATAAGGGTGGGTGGGAGGGCCCAAGGACAATTCCATCTTGCACCTCTTTTTTCTTTTCTTTTTCTTTGCATCATGTGCTGATTGGGGAGGGTTTTTTGGAAGGGACATCCTGCGTGACACTGCAGTGCCACTCCTAGATGGGCCCGGTGTTTGTGTCGGCCACTAGGGTCGCTAATCTTACTCACACAGTCAGCTACCTCATTGCGCCTCTTTTTTTCTTTGCGTCATGTGCTGTTTGGGGAGGGTTTTTTGGAAGGGACATCCTGCGTGACACTGCAGTGCCACTCCTAGATGGGCCCGGTGTTTGTGTCGGCCACTAGGGTCGCTTATCTTACTCACACAGCGACCTCGGTGCAAATTTTAGGACTAAAAATAATATTGTGAGGTGTGAGGTATTCAGAATAGACTGAAAATGAGTGTAAATTATGGTTTTTGAGGTTAATAATACTTTGGGATCAAAATGACCCCCAAATTCTATGATTTAAGCTGTTTTTTAGTGTTTTTTGAAAAAAACACCCGAATCCAAAACACACCCGAATCCGACAAAAAAAATTCGGTGAGGTTTTGCCAAAACGCGTTCGAACCCAAAACACGGCCGCGGAACCGAACCCAAAACCAAAACACAAAACCCGAAAAATTTCAGGCGCTCATCTCTAATAAGGACCTCTGTTTTATCCAGGTTCAGTCGCAGCCAATTGGCGCTCATCCACTCCTGTAGCTCAGCTAGACAGCCATTTAGGGTTGCTATTGGGTTATCAGTGCCCAGAGCAAAGGACAAGTACAGTTGTGTATCATCTGCATAGCAGTGGTAGACCAGGCCATGGCGCCTGATTTTTTCTATCGTCCTAGTGGATGCTGGGGTTCCTGAAAGGACCATGGGGAATAGCGGCTCCGCAGGAGACAGGGCACAAAAAGTAAAGCTTTAGGATCAGGTGGTGTGCACTGGCTCCTCCCCCTATGACCCTCCTCCAAGCCTCAGTTAGATTTTTGTGCCCGGCCGAGAAGGGTGCAATCTAGGTGGCTCTCCTAAAGAGCTGCTTAGAAAAGTTTAGCTTAGGTTTTTTATTTTACAGTGAGTCCTGCTGGCAACAGGATCACTGCAACGAGGGACTTAGGGGAGAAGAAGTGAACTCACCTGCGTGCAGGATGGATTGGCTTCTTGGCTACTGGACATTAGCTCCAGAGGGACGATCACAGGTACAGCCTGGATGGTCACCGGAGCCTCGCCGCCGGCCCCCTTGCAGATGCTGAAACGAGAAGAGGTCCAGAATCGGCGGCAGAAGACTCCTCAGTCTTCTTAAGGTAGCGCACAGCACTGCAGCTGTGCGCCATTTTCCTCTCAGCACACTTCACACGGCAGTCACTGAGGGTGCAGGGCGCTGGGAGGGGGGCGCCCTGGGAGGCAAATGAAAACCTTTTTTGGCTAAAAATACCTCACATATAGCCTCCGGGGGCTATATGGAGATATTTAACCCCTGCCAGAATCCGTTAAGAGCGGGAGACGAGGCCGCCGAAAAAGGGGCGGGGCCTATCTCCTCAGCACACAGCGCCATTTTCCCTCACAGAAAGGCTGGAGGGAAGGCTCCCAGGCTCTCCCCTGCACTGCACTACAGAAACAGGGTTAAAACAGAGAGGGGGGGCACTAATTTGGCGTTAGAAATCTATAAAAAAGATGCTATAAGGGAAAACACTTATATAAGGTTGTCCCTATATAATTATAGCGTTTTTGGTGTGTGCTGGCAAACTCTCCCTCTGTCTCTCCAAAGGGCTAGTGGGTCCTGTCCTCTATCAGAGCATTCCCTGTGTGTGTGCTGTGTGTCGGTACGTGTGTGTCGACATGTATGAGGACGATGTTGGTGAGGAGGCGGAGCAATTGCCTGTAATGGTGATGTCACTCTCTAGGGAGTCGACACCAGAATGGATGGCTTATTTAGGGAATTACGTGATAATGTCAACACGAGCCAAGGTCGGTTGACGACATGAGACGGCCGACAAACAATTAGTACCGGTCCAGACGTCTCAAAAACACCGTCAGGGGTTTTAAAACGCCCGTTTACTTTAGTCGGTCGACACAGACACAGACAGGGACACTGAATCCAGTGTCGACGGTGAATAAACAAACGTATTCCTTATTAGGGCCACACGTTAAGGGCAATGAAGGAGGTGTTACATATTTCTGATACTACAAGTACCACAAAAGAGGGTATTATGTGGGATGTGAAAAAACTACCGTAGTTTTTCCTGAATCAGAAAAATTAAATGAAGTGTGTGATGATGCGTGGGTTCCCCCCGATAGAAAATATGGGCGGTATACCCTTTCCCGCCAGAAGTTAGGGCGCGTTGGGAAACACCCCTTAGGGTGGATAAGGCGCTCACACGCTTATCAGAACAAGTGGCGGTACCGTCTATAGATAGGGCCGTCCTCAAGGAGCCAGCTGACAGGAGGCTGGAAAAATATCATAAAAAGTATATACACACATACTGGTGTTATACTGCGACCAGCGATCGCCTCAGCCTGGATGTGCAGAGCTGGGGTGGCTTGGTCGGATTCCCTGACTAAAAATATTGATACCCTTGACAGGGACAGTATTTTATTGACTATAGAGCATTTAAAGGATGTATTTCTATATATGCGAGATGCACAGAGGGATATTTGCACTCTGGCATCAAGAGTAAGTGCGATGTCCATATCTGCCAGAAGATGTTTATGGACACGACAGTGGTCAGGTGATGCAGATTCCAAACGGCACAAAGGTGTATTGCCGTATAAAGGAAGAGGAGTTATTTGGGGTCGGTCCATCGGACCTGGTGGCCACGGCAACTGCTGGAAAATCCACCGTTTTTACCCTAAGTCACATCTGCAGAAAAAGACACCGTCTTTTCAGCTTCAGTCCTTTTGTCCCTATAAGAGTCATATCTGCCCAGGGATAGAGGAAAGGGAAGAAGACTGCAGCAGGCAGCCCATTCCCAGGAACAGAAGCGTTCCACCGCTTCTGACAAGCTCTCAGCATGACGCTGAGACCGTATAGGACCCCTGGATCCTACAAGTAGTATTCCAGGGGTACAGTTTGGAATGTCGAGACGTTTCCCCTGCGCAGGCTCCTGAAGGCTGCTTTACCAAGGTCTCCCTCCGACAAGGAGGCAGTATGGGAAAAAATTCACGAGCTGTATTCCCAGCAGGTGATAATTAAAATTACCCCTCCTACAACAAGAAAAGGGGTATTATTCCACACTATATTGTGGTACTGAAGCCAGAAGGCTAGGCGAGACCTATTCTAAATCTAAAAAAATTTTGAACACTTACAAAGGTTCAAATCAAGATGGAGTCACTCAGAGCAGTGATAACGAACCGGGAAGAAGGGGACTATCTGGTGTCCCGAGACATCAGGGATGCTTACCTCCATGTCCCAAATTTGCCCTTATCACTAAGGGTACCTCAGGTTCGTGGTATAAAACTGTCACTATCAGTTTCAGACGCTGCCGTTTGGATTGTCTACGGCACCCCGGGTCTTTACCAAGGTAATGGCCGAAATGATGGTTCTTCTTCGAAGAAAAGGCGTCTTAATTATCCCTTACTTGGACGATCTCCTGATAAGGGCAAAGTCCAGGGAACAGTTGGAGGTCGGAGTAGCACTATCTCGGATACTGTTACAACAGCAGGGGTGGATTCTAAAGATTCCAAAATCGCAGCTGATCCCGACAACAAGTCTCCTGTGCTTAGGGATGATTCTGGACACAGTCCAGAAAAAGGTGTTTCTCCCGGAAGAGAAAGCCAGGGAGTTATCCGAGCTAGTCAGGAACCTCCTAAAATCAGTGCATCATTGCACAAGGGCCATGGTAAAAAAAAAAAAAAAAAAAAAAAAAATGGTGACTTCCTTCGAAGCAATTCCAGTCGGCAGATTTCATGCAAGAACTTTTCAGTGGGATCTGCTGGACAAATGGTCCGGATCGCATCTTCAGATGCATCAGCGGATAACCCTATATCCAAGGACAAGGGTGTCTCTCCTGTGGTGGTTACAGAGTGCTCATCTTCTAGAGGGCCGCAGATTCGGCATTCAGTTTTGGATGTTGGTGACCACGGAGGCCAGCCCGAGAGGCTGGGGAGCAGTCACACAAGGAAAAAATTTCCAGGGAGTGTGATCAAGTCTGGAGATTTTTCTCCACATAAATATAGCTAAGGGTAAATTTATAATGCTCTAAGCTTAGCAAGACCTCTGCTTCAAGGTCAGCCGGTATTGATCCAGTGGGATAGAACATCACGGCAGTCGACCACGTAAATAGACAGGGCGGCACAAGAAGCAGGAGGGCAGTGGCAAAAACTGCAAGGACTTTTCGCTGGGCGGAAAATCATGTGATAGCACTGTCAGCAGTTTTTCATTCCGGGAATGGAAACTGGGAAGCAGACTTCCTCAGTAGGCACGTCCTCCACCCGGCAGAGTGGGAACTTCATGGGGAAGTTTTCCACATAATTGTAAACCGTTGGGAATTACCAAAGGTGGACATGATGGCGTCCCGTCTGAACAAAAAACGGGACAGGTATTGCGCCAGGTTAAGAGACCCTCAGGCAATAGCTGTGGACTTTTCTGGTAACACCGTGGGTGTACCAGTCGGTGTATGTGTTCCATCCTCTGCTTTTCATACCTAAGGTACTGAGAATTATAAGACGTAGAGGAGTAAGAACTATACTCATGGCTCCGGATTGGCCAAGAAGGACTTGGTACCCGGAACTTCAAGAGATGCTCACAGAGGACTTATGGCCTCTGCCGCTAAGAAGGGACTTGTTTCAGCAAGTACCTTGTCTGTTCCAAGACTTACCGCAGCTGCGTTTGACGGCATGGCGGTGGAACGCCGGATCCTAAGGGAAAAGGCATTCAGGAAGAGGTCATTCCTACCCTGGTCAAAGCCAGAAAGGAGGTGACCGCACAACATTATCACCACATGTGGCGAAAATATGTTGCGTGGTGTGAGGCCAGGAAGGCTCCACGAAGAAATCTCAACTCGGTCGATTCCTGCATTTCTTGCAAACAGGAGTGTCTATGGGCCTCAAATTGGGGTCCATTAAGGTTCAAATTTCGGCCCTGTCGATTTTTCTTCCAGAAAGAATTGGCTTCAGTTCCTGAAGTCCAGAAGTTTGTCAAGGGAGTATTGCATATACAACCCCCTTTTGTGCCTCCAGTGGCACTGTGGGATCTCAACGTAGTTCTGGGATTCCTCAAAACACATTGGTTTAAAACCAGTCAAATCTGTGGATTTGAAGCATCTCACATGAAAAGTGAACATGCTCTTGGACCTGGCCTGGACCAGGCGAGTGTCAAATTGGTGGTTTTTTTCTCAAAAAAGCCCATATCTGTTTGTCCATTCGGACAGGGCAGAGCTGCGGACTCGTCCCCAGTTCTCTCCCTAAGGTGGTGTCAGTGTTTAACCTGAACCAGCTTATTGTGGTGTCTTGCGCCTACTAGGGACTTGGAGGACTCCAAGTTGCTAGATGTGGTCAGGGCCCTGAAAATATAGGTTCCAGGACGGCTGAAGTCAGGAGAACTGACTTGCTGTTATCCTGTATGCACCCAACAAACTGGGTGCTCTTGCTTTTAAGCAGACTTTGCTAGTTGGATGTGTAATACAATTCAGCTTGCACATTCTGTGGCAGGCCTGCCACAGCCAAAATATGTAAATGCCCATTCCACAAGGAAGGTGGGCTCATCTTGGGCGGCTGCCCGAGGGGTCTCGGCTTTACAACTTTGCCGAGCGGCTATTTAATCAGGGGCAAACACGTTTGTAAAATCCTACAAATTTGATACCCTGGCTAAGGAGGACCTGGAGTTCTCTCATTCGGTGCTGCAGAGTCATCCGCACTCTCCCGCCCGTTTGGGAGCTTTGGTATAATCCCCATGGTCCTTTCAGGAACCCCAGCATCCACTAGGACGATAGAGAAAATAAGAATTTACTTACCGATAATTCTATTTCTCGGAGTCCGTAGTGGATGCTGGGCGCCCATCCCAAGTGCGGATTATCTGCATTACTTGTACATAGTTACAAAAATCGGGTTATTATTGTTGTGAGCCATCTGTTCAGAGACTCCGCTGTTATCATACTGTTAACTGGGTTCAGTTCACAGGTTGTACAGTGTGATTGGTGTGGCTGGTATGAGTCTTACCCGGGATTCATAAATCCTTCCTTATTGTGTACGCTCGTCCGGGCACAGTACCTAACTGAGGCTTGGAGGAGGGTCATAGGGGGAGGAGCCAGTGCACACCACCTGATCCTAAAGCTTTACTTTTTGTGCCCTGTCTCCTGCGGAGCCGCTATTCCCCATGTTCCTTTCAGGAACCCCAGCATCCACTATGGACTCCGAGAAATAGAATTATCGGTAAGTAAATTCTTATTATTTCGCCCAATGGGAGCATGTATACTGCAAAAAGCATAGGGGATAGTATAGAACCTTGTGGGACACCATATGGCAATGGCACTGGTGGTGATGAGTATAATCCAGACGATACTCGCTGTGACCTACTTGTGAGAAATGTATCAGTCGCTCAATCAGAAGCCCATGGTCCACGGTATCAAATCCTGCCGAAAGATCCAGAAGGATTAATATTGAACAGTCACCTCTGTCTCTTGCCATCAGAAGATCATTTAACACACACACCAGAGCTGTTTCAGTGATATGTCTTCTCCTGAATCCTGTTTGAAATGGATCATAAATATCATGGGTTGTCAGGCGGGTTTCCAGTTGATTTGCATCCACTTTCTCAATAACCTTTCCTAGGAAAGGAAGGTTTGATACCGGTCTGTAGTTGGTCATGCAGTCGGGATCTAAATTAGGTTTTTTAAGAAGCGGTCCAACAATTGCTTCCTTTAGGGGTCTGGGAAAAATGCCTGTCTGCAAGGAGCATTGAACAATTTTTGCAAAGACAGGACCAATTATATCCATACAACCTATTAGAAGCTTGGTTGAGGCCGGGTCCAGATCACAGGTGGTGGGACGCAAAATCCGAGCAATTTCAGCAGTGTCCTTTACATCGACTGGGTCAAAGCTGGTCCATGAAGGCAGGTAGCTTATATTGGCAGGCTTTGTAGTTTGGCACTACTTTGATGGCACTGTGGAGATTCCGGCCCGGATGGTGGATATTTTATCTGCAAAGAAGTTTGCAAACTCGTTGCATCTTGCCTGGGAGAGGGTTTCATCAGTCTGCAGGCATGCTGGCTTGCAAAGCATCTCCACTGTGCGGAAAAGTTGAGCTGGCCTATTGTTTGTTGCTGTCATCTCATTTGACAGGAACTGTGATTTCTTACGAGTGATTGACGATTGATATTCTTCGTTATGCTTTATTCGTTTTATTTTGTCATCCACTAGGTTAGTCTTCCTCCATCGTCTTTCCAGTCTACGCCCCCTTTTCTTGAGCTCACTAACACTGTTATCGAACCATGGAGCTTGACGTTGTGGTTTACGAGGGGCGATAATATCAATTGCAGCCATAACATCCCTATTATAATAACGGACTAAGGAACAGGGATCTTCACAGGCACCCAGTATAGCAGAGAGATCCAGATTTGCTGCAAGAGCCTGGGGAGTCATACCCCTCCTTGGACGATACCTGGTCAACTCCACGGGCAGAGATCTTATTTGAGGGGTTGCAACTGAGAACCAAAGGGAGTGGTGGTCTGACCAGATGACTGGGTTTATTTTTAGGTCAGTGACTTCTAATCCAATCTGAAATACAAGATCGAGAGTGTGACCACTTTTATGTGTGGCAGAAGGAATGACCTGTGTGAAGCCCAGACCATTCATTGTGCACAGGAGGCCTTGGTCAAGGCGTGAGAGCTCATCATCCACCCATGCATTGAAATCCCAGAGGATGAGCCATCTTTGATGTTCCAGAACCAGGCCAGCAACAGTGTCTGCAATTTCTTGTAGAAATATCTTTCCATCTCCAGGTGGCCGGTAAATGAGAAGTACTCTGAAACCTAATCCTGTCGAACTCCGGGCAGCAATGCACTCGAATGAGCGAGTAATTTCAATAGAGTGGACCCTAAGTTTAAGTTCTTTTTTGAAGCAGATAGCCACCCCGCCACCCCTGCGGTCCAGTCTTGGGTTGTGGATGACAGAGTAGTTTGTTGGTACTGCAGCCTCCAATATAGGTGCTGCATTTTCATCTAGCCAGGTCTCTGTAATACAGGCTAGATCTGCAGATTCAATAAGGTCAGCAATTGTTGCAGTCTTGTTTCTTATAGATCTGGCATTACAAAGGACTGACCTGATTGGGAATACCAGAGGGCCTTCAGTTTTCTTTATGTTAAGTGCAGGAGCTCTGGGTATGGGGGTCACAAAGCGAGAGTTGACAGTTCTGTTCTTCCAAACACAGGGCCGTCTTTTGGGTATCACTTCTATTTGATTGTTCTTTGAATATGGGGATGAGCAGGTGGGCAAAGGACTTAGGTGGTTACCTGGGGAAATAAATTTCCGGCCTGCTTGCTTCCCACGAATGCGCCTGTGTTATCTTTTTAAAATGCCAAGGGATTGGAGAATAGAAGCCTGTGATGGTGTGATAGGAACTGCAGAACGTGGTGGGCGGAGTGAAAGAATTAAGCTGGAGGAATATGTATACATTTGGTCATCAATAACAGATTACTATAAGTATTAACTGCATATGATGATGAGAGAGGGAGAGAAAGCAGTGTTTTTTTTTTCCTTTTCCTTTTTGTGTTTTGTTTCCCCCCAATTCGGTATGTGATCCAAAATTATAATGGGTTTATGAACAAAGTTATTGCTATAACCTATTGGGTATATTTGAAGCAAGTGATAAATAAAATAACTGCTGATTTAGTAAATTATCCTAGGATAGGCAGTCTTTTGGAAAGGTGTTAGAAGCCAATTCCTACTGTGTAGGTGTGAAAAGTCTCAGTGTGAGAGGCCTTTGAAGTAGATTTCTTGTGGGGGTAGTGATAACGTGTCCTGGGAAATGGATCCTGATTTGAACAGTGAGCCTTTAGCAATTCAGAGCCTGAATATACTGATATTAGTTGATTAATTCAATAAGTCAGTTATTTGTTGCTCAGAGAACAGAGGTGGATGATGTCTAAGTGAGGGGCTGGATGGAGCCAAAGATAGGTTGTAATCCACAGTACCTTATCTGGGGTGTCCAATGCAGAGTACAGCAGCTGCTAACCTGAAGGACTTCTCAGTGGAGGTATGCAGAGGTAACAGCATTAGGTAGTGTTACTTATCAGGAGATGTCTGTGGTGGTGAAGCATGGAGTACTGCACAGCCGTGCAGTCTGACTCCCACTGTAGAGAAGATGATGCATGCACTGGAACACTGTGAGTCTCTGTAGCTGAGATCTGCTCCCAGTCTCAGCTCTGCACACTTATACACATAGAGACTGTCTCTCAGTCTCTGTGTGTGTGTCACACTCTCCTCACTCTCTCGCTGAGCTGGAGGAACAGGAACGTCATCATATAACTCCACCTCCGAGTGACTCCTGGCACTAGAGGTCTAACACTAGGGAATGCACCCATTGACTGGTACACAGAAGGAGATAGGTACATAGCGCACCATGGCCCTCATTCCGAGTTGATCGCTCGCTAGTTGCTTTTAGCAGCATTGCACACGCTAGGCCGCCATCCTCTGGGAGTGTATCTTAGCTTAGCAGAATTGCGAACAAAAGATTAGCAGAATTGCTACTAAAAAATTTCTGAGTAGCTCCAGACCTACTCCTAGATTGCGATCACTGCAGACTGTTTAGTTCCTGGTTTGACGTCACAAACACGCCCTTCGTTCGGCCAGCCACTCCCCTGTTTCTCCAGCCACTCCTGCGTTTTTGCTTGGCACGCCTGCGTTTTTTAGCAAACTCCCTGAAAACGCTCAGTTGCCGCCCAGAAACACCCACTTTCTGTCAATCACAATACGATCACTCAAGCGACTGGAAAACGTCGCTCGAGCTTGGGTAAAACTACAAAGTTTTGTGTGAAAGTACTTAGCGCATGCGCGCTGTGTACCATGCGCATGCGCGCAATTGCCGTTTTTTCACTTGATCGCTGCGCTGCGAAAATCGGCAGCGAGCGAACAACTCGGAATGACCACCCATATCCTAACAGAAATATATTCTTGTTAGACACTTTAATTGTTATATGAGGTTGGGAGCTTTGTTTTGTAAATTTGGACACAATTGGATAATGAATATATTTGTTAAAATATTTTAGTTTTGATTGAAAATATTTTATGCATTTAGGTACAATTTATATGACAGAAATTGTCTGACTTGTGAAACCCCTGGGAAAGTGGTTATATTGCTGCACTAAGCGTTAGAGAGTGATAAAGTGGAGGGAAATAAAGGAGTCTATGTAATTAGCCTTGAAGAGAGATAAAGTAGACGGAGGTAAACTACCAACCAATCAGCTCCTAAATGTAATTTTTCAAACAGAGCCTATAACATGGGAGTTAGGAGCTGGTTTGTTGGTACTTTATCCAGATCCATTTTATCACTCTTCAGGGCTTATTACATCTGCCCCCTGATGTTTTAAAGGGTACGTTATGACCAGCACTGTACTGTAGGTGTGTATTTGCATATGACTGCACTACTTTTGTACAGCACAGCAAGTCATTATGTTTTCCTCTAGATTTGACATTCCTATTTCTGTTGTTCCATTATCAAATCACGCTGAACTTAAATGGCAGTAAATGACGGGGTTGTTTTAATGGAGACTCAAGGAGGATGACATGAATTTGAATATATATATATATATATATATATATATATATACATATATATATATATATATATACTGCTCAAAAAAAATAAAGGGAACACTTAAACAACACAATGTAACTCCAAGTCAATCACACTTCTGTGAAATCAAACTGTCCACTTAGGAAGCAACACTGATTGACAATCAATTTCACATGCTGTTGTGCAAATGGAATAGACAACAGGTGGGAATTATAGGCAATTAGCAAGACACCCCCAATAAAGGAGGTGTTCTGCAGGTGGTGACCACAGACCACTTCTCAGCTCCTATGCTTTCTGGCTGATGGTTTGGTCACTTTTGAAAGCTGGCGGTGCTTTCACTCTAGTGGTAGCATGAGATGGAGTCTACAACCCACACAAGTGGCTCAAGTAGTGCAGCTCATCCAGGATGGCACATCAATGCGAGCTGTGGCAAGAAGGTTTGCTGTGTCTGTCAGCGTAGTGTCCAGAGCATGGAGGCGCTACCAGGAGACAGGCCAGTACATCAGGAGACGTGGAGGAGGCCGTAGGAGGGCAACAACCCAGCAGCAGGACCACTACCTCCACCTTTGTGCAAGGAGGAACAGGAGGAGCACTGCCAGAGCCCTGCAAAATGACCTCCAGCAAGCCACAAATGTGCATGTGTCTACTCAAATGATCAGAAACAGACTCCATGAGGGTGGTATGAGGGCCCGACGTCCACAGGTGGGGGTTGTGCTTACAGCCCAACACCGTGCAGGACGTTTGGCATTTGCCAGAGAACACCAAGATTGGAAAATTCGCCACTGGTGCCCCGTGCTCTTCTCACTGAGCACATGTGACAGACGTGACAGAGTCTGGAGACGCCAAGGAGAACGTTCTGCCTGCAACATCCTCCAGCATGACTGGTTTAGCAGTGGGTCAGTAATGGTGTGGGGTGGCATTTCTTTGGGGGGCCGCACAGCCCTCCATGTGCTCGCCAGAGGTAGCCTGACTGCCATTAGGTACCGAGATGAAATCCCCAGACCCCTTGTGAGACCATATGCTGGTGCGGTTGGCCCTGGGTTCCTCCTAATGCAAGACAATGCTAGACCTCATGTGGCTGGAGTGTGTCAGCAGTTCCTGAAAGACGAAGGCATTGATGCTATGGACTGGCCCGCCCATTCCCCAGACCTGAATCCAATTGAGCACATCTGGGACATCATGTCTCGCTCCATCCACCAACACCACGTTGCACCACAGACTGTCCAGGAGTTGGCGGATGCTTTAGTCCAGGTCTGGGAGGAGATCCCTCAGGAGATCATCCGCCACCTCATCAGGAGCATGCCCAAGTGTTGTATGGAGGTCATACAGGCACGTGGAGGCCACACACACTACTGAGCCTCATTTTGACTTGTTTTAAGGACATTACATCAAAGTTGGATCAGCCTGTAGTGTGTTTTTCCACTTTAATTTTGAGTGTGACTCCAAATCCAGACCTCCATGGGTTAATAAATTTGATTTCCATTGATAATTTTTGTGTGATTTTGTTGTCAGGACATTCAACTATGTAAAGAACAAAGTATTTAATAAGAATATTTCATTCATTCAGATCTAGGATGTGTTATTTTAGTTTTCCCTTTATTTTTTTGAGCAGTGTGTATATATATATATATATATATATATATATATATATATAGAATGTGCATAACATTTGCAATAGCAATGAGAAATCAATGGTGATGGTTTCTTTTCTTTGTATAGCAAAGCTATAAAGTATTATACATATTCCTTCTCTGGTATTTAACGTTACAAGCAAGATGTTATGTTAATTGATTTAACAAATAACTGACTGTATATATTGGAGGGATGACACACGGCCTATGGTCATGTAAAGGCTGTAAGGTAGTTTGTGCAGCCTAAGTCACTGCAGTAAGTGGAATTATAATTTATATGGGGACTGTAAAACTAACAAAGGCCTATTCATGTAAACCTCTGGGGAAATTTACTAAGAAACAAGAACATGTTTGCATTATTGCAAGTAAATGCAGACCCGTATGGGGACACATATACCGCTGTCTGCTGCAAAGGGTCTGCGAGTGTGGAGTGTGTATAATAGGGAGAAGGCAATTTAGGCAGCCGACACGTGTGTGGTTTTGTGTTATGGGAGATGTGGAGGAATGGGATTTTGGGAAAATAATCTGGGCAGAATAATTACAAACAGATGATTAAGGAGCCAATGTATTTATTGCTGCAATATAATGTCTTATCGTAACATAGCATGGCAATAAGAATTTATGTCTCAAAGCAATTTATCAATATTTCCTTGCAGTGACACAGATTCCAATAGGATACAATAGGCCATGCTTGATAAATTGGGCTTTTATGCAGTACCCATAGAAAATTATAAGGACAAGATTTGCACTCGTAAAGAGGGCGAACAGAGAAAATATCCGCAGCATCATGTCTTAGAGAAAATAGCAAGGCAGCCATATTCACAGTGCTTTTCCTACTGCGCATGTGCAGAACACAAGAAAATGGCCACCGCAACATTTGCCCCATGATTTCTACAGTGCTGCTGCTGCAAGTATTAAAAAAATGGGTGCAGGATGTGCGGAGTGGGCCCCCCTAGACGCCGGGGCCCATGTGCACTGCATACACTGCACTGCTTTGATAGGAGTCTGTCACTCTTATGCATAAAGAGAAAAATAGGTTAAATATATTAATACTTGACAAAGCATTTTAAAATGTTTCAAGAAAGAAAAATGTTTTGTTCAAAGAATAAGCATAAAAATAGCATATTTTAAAAATTATTTTTATGTCTGGCAGTGGTACAATTGGTGCTGTGATACTCCTTGTTTTGCATAATACCACATTCTCCAAGTTAGGTCTCAGGATCAATCGACAATTTGTGCTCTCCCATCTCCTTCTTGAACCTTAGAAAATCTTCTTGAGGACAATGGTTAATTCGTCTGGGGCAATTCTGAAGCACATTTATCCCAAAGATTACTGGGGGTAAGTGGTCATAATGTGTAGTGGTGACTAGACATTACTGACTCATCAGTTCGGCCCTCCCAATTTCCAACTAAGCCTCCCAATAGTCTTGGTAGGATATCTGTTGTCTGTTTCTGGCCAAAAGGTGCAGCCAGGAAGTGGGTAGGGAAATGATATCTTGTTCTTTCCAATAAAGCAGGAACTCAGACAACTGTAGTGTGGTGACCTGGGAACCTGTGGGCAACACCACCATCAAATCTTCAAGAAATTACATTCTCCTACATATTGAGGCACCACTCCTCTCAAGATGAACCTACAGCCGTGATTCCTTCTGAGGGTTGGTCCCCTGCCTCGGGATTTTGTTGTTTAAATTCCCCAGTTGCTGGAAGTGTTGCTCAATGTGGCCACCCTTTTTGCAGTGTCAACATATCAGCCGCCCCATGGCTATTAGGCCATGTCTTGACTTCCCGCAGGGCAGGGACTTTCAACTGCCAAATGAGGATCTTCTCTTTTTGCACATCACTAAGAGGGTATAATCTCAACACTGACTGTAGCTTGTACTTGAATTCTTTAAATGTGCTGGTGCCTGCAATACACATGTCCCCACAGTAAGTTGGTAGCTGCAGGGTCCCAAAATAATATGTCATCATTATAGGTGAGGCAGTTGTCACGGAGAGAATTCATTGACCGGGACCTTTTCCTTGGATGGATCCTTTTCCTTGACTGGGCCCTTCTAATTGTCCCTGCAAGCTTTCCGAGGGGATCTGGGGTACTTGTCACTCCTTGAAGAGTGGTCACTTGCTTGCAATTCTTTGTTCGATCCTGCTTGTGATGCCAAAGTTCTGACACCACTAGTGGTACTGTTGTGTGTCAGTACAGGCCTTACCTTTCTTCAGGCCCTCCTTGCCATGGCAGAGAGATAGCAAACTTCCTGAATAGAATACAGAATACACTTGAATAATACACTTGAATAATTCCCTGGCCAGGCTCGCATCAGTCCACATCAGATTCAGATAGCAAGTAGAGAGAAAAAATGTCACATAATATGCTGCTGAGGGGGATTGCGGAGTCTCTCATCTCGGCAATTTCTGTTAAATACTGGGTTAATAGACTCTGGCTCAATAGCAGTGAATACTGGAATAGTGTTGTGCCAGCTTATCAAAACTATGCTGCCTATTGTATTTGTATTCATTTAGTGTTGAACAGATCCCTCAGCTGTATAAGCAGTGAAACTGTCCCTTTAAATGCACAACTTTAGTTAGGGCTGTGGTGTGCTTTGCTTTGCAGTCAATGTTCCAGTGGTTCTCTCGTCTGATCCTCTAGCTAACACCACAATGGCCGCTGCTGCTCTGCCCCATGCCGATAGCCTGATCCCAGATCCCTGCAGTCATTCCTTTCTGCAGAGCTGCCGGCTCGCTCACTAGCTTCCTGCTTCACTCTGTGTGTCAGCACCTCCTACAGCCTCACGGTGTCTTTCTGCAGCCGCTCACAGCATCTCTCTACAGCCACCCACAGAGCATCAACTTTCAACAGCTTTCACAGCATGTTTTCTGCAGCGCTCAGCATATCCTGCTTAGTTCCACCCCCAATAGCTCTGTTTGCCCACAAAAAAGTACCAGTGGGACCCGCTGCTCTGGGTGTCAGCTGGGTCCTAGTGTCTCTCAGCCTTGCCCTGTGGTACCAGTGGGTGGTTTAGTGGTGAAGTTGTGGTGCTAGTGGATGATGGGGAGAGTTGAGAAGTTAGAAGGGGAACAGATGAGATGTGGGAAAAAATTGGCAAAGGGGGAAAAACAAATCAACAGTCATACTCAAAGAAGACAGATTCTTCCACACAAGGGATGACAGGAAGAACAACACCTGGGTAGGGGAGAGAGGCACACATGTGTGATTGGGGGGGTGAGGGGGGCGGAGGCACCCATGGGGATGCAGAGGCACACATGGAGAGGGGGCTGAGACACACATGAGGAGAAAGGAAAGGGAATTACATGGGCACAAACGAAACAGAGAGAGAGAGAGTAAAGTTAACATTTAGGGGAAAATGGTGTCAGTTTGGAAAGGGGAAGTCACGGCAGGTCGGTGGGATCACCATATGATTGTGATGCTATGGGGAACACCAGGTTGGGGGTGGAATTGAGAAAATAAGAAGTAGAGTAGGGGGTGGGCACACAGAGCATGCTGGGGGCCTCCATAAGAGAGAGACAGAGAGGGAGAGAGAGACTGTGATTGTGCCCCCTGTACTCTCCTTACTCTGGATCTGGCAACATGAACTGCCTCTGATTAACAGCTGCGATGAGAAAAAGAGTCAGTTTACACTCCCCATAGCTGCCTGATAACAGCCCTGTTCACATATATGTTATCTTTATTTAAAATACAGTTTTCCATCCACTATTAAAATCAGGGCTAAAAAATACGGCAAAGTAGGCTACCCAGCATTCCAGGATGTTGCATTTTTCAAAATTCCCAAATAGATGGTGATCTTACTACTGTACACATAAGAAAATCTGCAATATCTCTACATAGAAATTATCACAACACAACTACTCACAATATAATGTACATTAAGTTATTAGAATAGTAAAGTTTATACACAATTGTATTTTGTTTCCACAAAAACAAACTTTTCACAAACACTAATGCACACCTTTCTAACCCCAGCGAATGGTAAACCACTGGCTTAATTCAAGTGGATATACTACATAAATAAGTGTTATCAGTAAATGTATTACCCTTAACACAGTACTAACACAGAAGGACGTTGCAGTGGCTAGTGTATAAAGTGGCTAGTTATTAAGTGGCAGCTAATATCAATAGCAGTGTTATACCTGTGTTTCATTGGTTGCATCTTCAACTGATATTTGGAATTGACTCCTGTCTCTCCTTTTCACCAACAGGTAACTACAGCAGAGAGCTGATCACTGTGTGTTTATTGCTAAAAAGATATATTTGGTAACTACAGCAGAGAGCTGATCACTGTGTGTTTATTGCTAAAAAGATATATTTGGTAACTACAGCAGAGAGCTGATCACTGTGTGTTTATTGCTAAAAAGATATATTTGGTAAATTGTTAAGTGGATTAATATCTGTAGTCAGCAAAAACTTTGTGATTGACTGGGGCTTAGATTTCACATTTGGTAGTTGATTATCACCTTTTGGTGGAGGGTTGCTGTGTGGGGGAGGGGGTTTTAATCACAAAGAGCATGTGTTTGTAGACTTACTTAACCAGTATAGTATAGGACGTCAGGCCTATAAGGACGTTGCAGTGGCTAGTGTATAAAGTGGCTAGTTATTAAGTGGCAGCTAATATCAATAGCAGTGTTATACCTGTGTTAAACCGAAGGAAAACAGAAGTCAAACAAACTTACAAATTAACAGAAGGACTGCATTACAACCTAAAAACTCTGGAACTTTATGTGGCCTCTCCTCGCCTCAAACATGAGAACACCAAGACCAGGCTTACCACCTCTCTGGCTGAGAACATCAAGTCTGCCCCTGGGCCTAACCATCAAGATGAACAGGGAACTGTGGGGGCAGAGCACCAGGACCAGGATCAGCAGGGACATCCCCATTGCGTCTGAGTATGCCCCCCCTCATTCTCCTACCCACCCGAACTAAGATCTGATCAAAATGTTATCCCACTCCTACTTCTGCCACTAGTTACCTGCTATTATGTTTTTTTTTCTTTCCATTGCTCGCTTCACCCCACCATGTGTTTTTCCTGTAATGTTTACCTCCACTGATTGCACACTTTGCCATTGTGCCCTACATGCAGGGTACATCATACTACTACATAAGCATCAGTTTTCCCATATATGAACTTGGCCCTTGTATGGCTCACCTCCCACAGTGTAACCTTCAAAGTGCGCCCAACATGGCTGCCCCATATGGTACACTTGTGGATGGGATGAAAAATACATGGACCTTGTGGTTTTGTTGGAACCCTACTCTAAACTGTAGGACTCTGAAATCACCCCCATTTTGTGTCATCTCTTCTAGGGGTGGACTATTCCACCCTGGGTAATCCTACGCTTAGCGCCCAAGACGGCTGCTGCACTTGGTACCTATAAGGGTGGAATACACAACCCTTGGAAGTTATTACCCAAAATGCCTGCACCAATCCTGCGTTATGCTTTCTGTGGGCTTAAGGTTTTCTTTTATGTCTGTGTTGCTTGTCTATTGTTGTATTACTCAAATCCTCTGTATTATGTGCATTGTTTTTGATGTCTGTAAAGCGCCTTGAGTCCTGTTGGAGAAAGAGCGCTATATAAATAAAAATTATTATTATTATTATTACTATTTATAGGAAAATGCCCTGTTCAGAATCCCATTGGATGTAAAAGCCAGGGCTCGCACCTCTGATATAATAGATTTTATAGCTATAGGGCTGTTATAACTAAAATCTCATATATCTGTCCCTCCAAACCTGATTGATGAAGGATAAGGCCAGACTTACAAATACTGTACACCTATAAAATGGGAATAAGTCCATCTTCCTGACACTAATTTCAAGCCTGAACGCCTATGTCCCCTTTTGATATCAGCTCCCCCCTTTCTGTGCCTGATTAATGGGTCTCATTTAATCAATGACCACTCCATAATAACAAAGAGATTAGGTGGACGTGTTTATTAAAGAACCTGTCAACATTTCTGCCCAAAGCTAGATGGTGATGTGGGACAATTAATCTTGGCTTTTGCATAGAAACACAGAACAGTGTGTAAAAGCAGTTGCCCATTAAATGGCCTCTTAATGTTTCTAAGTGCTGCTGCATTATATATCATGTAACTGCGCAGTACAGTATCAACCTCTATTTATGTATAAATGTATGTTAATATTGGTCAAAGAGGACCATTCTCTGAGCATCAACTTCTGACAAGATACCGAAAAGGAATAATTAACTATTTATATCCAATTTATTTAAACAATGATTTCATGGGAACAAAAAAAAATAGAAATAAAATAAAAACTATATTCATACACATTATAAGACAACACAGGAGAAAATTCAGATCAGGACGTATCACATTGAAGTAATGAGGTTTGAGGCTGTAGATATTATGGAAAGGGGGCCTAATACTCAATTTTATATAAGCCCATTTATGTAGCATAAGAAACACAAATTTGTACTGCACACACCACAAAAAAATAAAGAAAACATGTATGCAAAATATTTGCTTGCATGTGACACTAGAACCTGCGTAGGTCTGACGAGGAAGGACGGGGAAGGAAAGGAATGGTCTAAAGTAGACAAAGTACTGTAAGGTCGTGTTTGCGTAGTTGCAGGCAGATGTAGACCCGCGTGTGAAACTTGTGTCAAGCTTTTTTGTGTTGACAATTTCCATGTTGACCTTTTCACCTGTCTACCTTTTCTATGTCTACCTAATGACCCTGCCAACCCTTTGACACAGTCGACCTATGCCATGTTGACCATATGGGGTCAATCTAGTGACCATCAACCTAATTATGGTCGACCTAGTGATCCACACCCCTTTTGATGAAGTTGGTGATGAAATTCACATGTAAATGGAATCCATTAGACTCCACATCTTAGGTAAGCCATTGCAAGTGGCTAATTGGCTCCACAGCATTTGACAGCATCATCAGTCTGTGACAATGACCCTCTGTCCTTGTGGTCCTGGGACAACTGCACCATTTGCCTCTTTAAAAATGCTGTAGATTTTAGTTATTATAAAACAAAAAAACAACTATACTTTCAAGTATAAAACAAACAAAAACTGCTGAAAGCGCCTTGTAATAAATTGTGCTATATATAAAAATTCCCCAATTTCAATGCGCTGCTGTGTAGGCACTGTGTATTTGCCTAATTGAAGGAAACTAGATTGAAAAAAGAACTCAGCTGCGCAATGAAATTGGAAACATGAACAAAAACTGACGTATGCTGAGATAAATTATAAAGACCCGCAGCTGACATTGAGGCCTGCCGAGCAGCATTGGCAACTCAGTCTCCATAGTGGCTCCTTTATACCTCCAGCAGCGTCTCCGTGTAGGACTCCGCCCGGTGCAAGCTTTGCACTCTCCCTCCCAGTGACAGCTACGTGGTGGGCAACGCAGGATAATCTAACCGAGGACGCTCGGTTAGAAACCAGCCCACAGGAGAGGTAATTTTGACTTTATCTGACATCGGAGCATTTCTACATAAAGGAGCTCCATTAATACATTCACGGGACTGCAGTTACCAGTTTAAAACTTATGAATTACTCCACATTCTAACAATTCATTCAGGATACAATACTGTTTCTACTTGTTGGATACAAATGTTGCATATTGTTACTGCTCACACCACAAGTGCTTGTTTTATCTGATATCCAGTACAGGGTATTTTACTATTTTCCTTATAAGGTTTAAGTCCAGACTATATGTTTTATTGTATGAAATTTATTTTATTGTCATATTAAATTTTCTTTATAATTTATCTCAGCATACGTCAGTTTTTGTTCATGTTTCCAATTTCATTGCGCAGCTGAGTTCTTTTTTCAATCTAGATACTTTCAAGTATTACTGTAATATCCCAGTCCAAAGTTATCATTAGCATCTAACAATGTTTTGTCTACATTAGACCAATGCAGTAATAGAGCATCACAGCTGGAAACAAGAAAAAGCACAGATAATGTCTCATTACTGCAAGTTTAATTAATGTTATAGCACTCCTCCCCCAAATCTACCCAACCACACACCTTTATTTTAATGCTTATTGCTTCTTACATGTGTAATAAACCCGCTGGCACATTTAGCAATTCAAGTTAACACACTCATCAGTGCATGCAATAACATTTGGGACAGAATTAAGTGTAAATGTGGAAGCCCATAGATGAGCAGTGCAGATGGCTGCTCTTGCAGCATAATATCTCCTCCTAGAACCACTGTGGATGTTAGTAAAATGATCCCACCAGAGAGGCTTTGGCTGTGGGCAGTCGGCCATGGGAAATGCTGGTTACAGAAAGAGCCACAGAAAGTTCATTATTGGGAATCCGTGCTTTAATCAAAGCTGTGATTTCTTTGTTAAATGAAGCTTGTAACAAGGGATAAAGGCAATTCATCTGCACACAGCAGGCACATGTGCAACTGTACAGCTCTCTAGTCACTCCAGAGGAGGCTGTGGTCTCAAGAATTTAACCTTTTATTGTAACATTTTTGCAATGGATCTTCTACCCTATGTATGATCTCTATCTTCTACTTCTGCATTAACTAATGAAAATATTGAATAATAAAATTATTAAAATTATGCATATAGTAGAGTTGACACGTGTTGGAATACACTGTTGAATGGAAGTCATATTTGTCAGCAGTGCTATTATTTCAGCAGGAACCTCTCATTAAATATGACATAATCAGGAACTGGGTTCCTGAACCTGACCTGGGCCAAACTGTATTTTCCATAAGATACATCTATCTATCTATCTATCTATCTATCTATCTATCTATCTATCTATCTATCTATCTATCTATCTATCTATCCTTTTTTTTTTTTTTTTATACTTCCACCCCCAGCCCTTAGTTCCTGAACCTATTTTTCCAGAAAAATAGTACTGGTTGTCAGTATTTTCATACAGCCCTCCCGGATATCTAGTAGTGCGGTAGGTGCTGGGGATGGGGTAAGGGGGTGGGGGTGGGGGTCAGGGATGTGGTGCAGTGAATTGATTTCTTGTGTCCCCACCCCCACATCTCAATGCCACAGTTTGCAGCTTGGGCCACAGGATGCAGGGCCATGACTATGTAATTCACCACAAATGGTGCCCCTGGAACCAGGGACGTGCAGTCAGGGGAGGCAGTGCCTCCCCTGTCATTAATTATTAAAATAACACAAAGAAGATACTTATGACACATATTATGTGTCATAAGTATATGCTTTAACTTTGTATTATTTTAGTAATTTTTCAGCATAAAAAAAAAGTTTAAATTTGTGTTTCGGAGGCACCGCTCCAGGTGCCTCCCGATATCAATGTAACAGAGCCGGAAGCGGGGGGTGGGGCCGAGTATCGGGCAGTAAAAGCCCATTAAAAAAAGTAACATAAGCGGCACTTATACAAGTGCCTCTGTGACAGGGGCGTGCTTTTAGCCATGTGAAAGCACGCCCCCTGTCACTGAAACAGCTCTGATTGGGCAGTGGGCAGCTCTGATGTAGCCGAGCAGCAATATGCTGTGCTCGGCACTTGCAGGCAGGGGGCGGATCGGCCTGGCGGTGTGACAAGACGGGGCTGCCCGACAGCAAACGACCCCGCTACCCGGGCCGGCTGCCGCAAGCGCAAGTCTCTCACCACAGCTCCTGCTAGTGTATACAGCAGCGCCACATCAGGGATTAGGGCTGCAACGGAGACAGCGGTTAGCACTGGGACAGAGGGTACTATGACCTCCGTTGCAGCCCTGCCCTCCCTACAAATGATGCAGCTTTAGCAGGGGAATGACGGGGGGGGGGGGGGGGGGGGTGACCCCAATGTTGGCTACAGTCCCTCTTCAAATTAGCATGTACAGAATAGGTTACCTCTGGATTAGGTGCAGTGTGGCTGAATACTGTGCAGCATACTTATTTTACTTCACATTAATAGTAGACTATACTGTAAAAACACCTGGGCTGTAAATGTAAATTTGGTAAGAGAGTCTCTCATTTATTAAGCGATAGGCCAATCTATATGGCAGTTTGGTTTGTTAACATGACTCATGTTAATGGTCCCTACTTCAGCCTTTGAAATGGGGGGTTGGGGGATGCAGAAGAGGGCTGTGGGGTTGTATGTTTCCAACATGACCTGTGTATTTTGAAAATGTGTCAGATGGTGATACATACACCTATGCACCAGCAAGGGGATTTGTTAAGGCTCCTTGACAAATCCCATTGCTGGTGCACAGGTGTATGTATCACCACCTGACACATTTTCAAAATACACAGGTCATGTTGGAAACATACCAACCCCCCCACTCCCCTCCACCACCATTCCCCGTTGGAATATACAGCAGCGGCATTACCCCTTCTAAAGCTGCATCATATGCAGGGAGAGCTGGGCTGCAACGGAGGTCATGCCCCCATCCCAGTGCCGACCGCCACCAACTGTCACCCAGACAGCACCAGCCGTGCTCAAGAATGTCTGTAGGCTGCAGCCAGTGCAGCCTGTACTGCAAACGGCTGGCACCAGTGATGAGGCGGGCTCTACTGCGAGCACGCAAACATGGAAGCATTGATGAGCTGATCATGTACAGCTGGAGCAGAGGTTCGGCGCCACTCACCACCCCCCCCCCCCATCCCGATTGCAGGCCGCGTCCACCCCCGTGTCCAAGCTCCGCTGGATCACACAGGATAGAGACAGGTGTGAGGTACCGGAGAAGAGGGACCCATCACTTCCACTCCCGATGTCCGAGTGTCCACCCATCCTGTGTGAGCCTGCTGTCAGTATGGAAGGAGCACCGGTGGCTGGGACCCGGGAGCTAAAGAGGAGGTGAGATCCTTGTTCAGCTTATTCTAAGTTATGCTCGCCGATTCCCTTCCACTCTCATCCTGCCCACATCTTCCCACCACTACTCCCATCCTGCCCCCCTTCTATTAATTCCTGCCGGCCCTCCTACTCTGCACTACTCCTACTCCCATCCTGTCCCCCACTTTCCACTACTACTTCCAGCCTGCTCCCTGCTCCCCACCACTGCTCCTCACTACTACTAATCCCAGCCTGCCCCCTGTTCTCCACCACTACTACTCTCAGCCTGCTCCCTGCTCTCCCCCATGACTACTCCCATCCCACCCCCTGCTCTGCACTTCTACTGCTCCCATCCTGCTTCCCACTATTCCTCCCACCCTGCCCCCAGCAGTAGCGGAGTGTATGGAGCTTGTGCTCCATGTCTCACAGTACAGTAACCATCCAAACTAACACTCCTGCCTCTAGAACATACCCGTAATCCGCCCACTCCCCCCGGCCTCTTGAACATACAGTACACCCCCAGGCCAGCGGGTACATACAGTACACTACCCACCCTACCACCTCCTCCCCCTGGCCCCAGGGACACACATTCCCCACCCTGCCCACTGGTTCCCTAGACACAGTACCCTCCCAAAATGGGGCAGCAGCAGTAGTGGGCATTAGCTCGGCGGCGGTAGGAGTCATCGGCTGGACTCAACAGACATTATGGCTGCAGTGCCTCACCAGCCACTGACCTCACCGCACGCCACTGCCTGGAACACTCATCAAGCACCTGAAGCTCCCTAATATTCTGGAGACTCTGTGATATTCAGGTGAGTAGGCAACTTCTTCGTTTAACCTCATTTATGATAGTGAGGTAAAACTGGGGCTGTTTTTGTTACACTGCACTGATTGCACCTAAAACTCCACTTACTGCCCTTTTTAACCTGTGTAAATGTCTGCAGTACTGATACTTACATGCTGCACATAAACCTACATCTAACTTGACCCACAACAGTCAGTTGCTATCTGTCCGAAGAGTTTACAATATAACTGTCTAACACGGTTTTCAAGATTTGCCATTGTAAATATTGGACAAAATCACAAAGGTGAGGTTAAATAAAAATGATGTTGTCATAATGATGTCACTTCTAAATGCAAAAAGCATAACATTTTGTTAAACTCCATAGTCACAAAGTAATTACTTGGAAAAACTACTGTAGTAACAATTGCTCATAACTACACCATGTCTTCTGTAGCAGGCAGCATCCAACCTCATGTGCAGCACATCAGGTTGGATGATACAACCAACCAATTTATCCAATTATGAATTGGGTGGATATTAGGGAAAACACTATACATTGGTCATTGTGATCCGTCTGGATCACAAGATTGGCTGATATATTTTATAGTATGTACCCAGTTTTATTTACCAGGATGGTGTCTGAGAGGCAGCAAAGATTCAGAGAGCAAACCCAGCACAGAAAACATATTTTTCCATGTATACTGTATCTACCCCACTCTGATAAACATTTGTCCTTAAAGTTTAAACATAATAATGAGGATACATCATTTGATTATAACAACAGACTAAGGAAACATAATTCTTGCACAGAACATTTGCTATCAGAAAAAGTTGTGTTTTTTTTGCACCAATCGCAAAAAATACCCTAAAATTTTGAATGAATCTCTTTGCAGAATAGAAGGGCAAGCACAAACTGTTCCTGGTGCCCACTGTCAGAGTTTCCACCAGTGTCATAAAGAATCTTAGTACAGTATATAGTGACCAACATGTGTCACCTCTTTGGTACCAATAGAAATCTTCTCAATCACTATTCCTATTGTCATCTGCAACCAGCTCCTAAGAATTCTCTATTCCCCACAACTGTCATAATCTTTCCAACTGCTCAGAAGATATCTATAAGTAATATGATGAAATCCTGGTGGAATAAAACAACATTCATAGCAACCAACAGGATCTTAGAGTCATATATTTGGCATACACCACAAAGGGAAAAATAGTACAATAATTGTTTTATATTTGAATGCATTCTTACTTGGTTGTGTTATTCCATTTCCCTTCACTTCGTTGGAATTGGACAGGGATTCTACATGAAGTAGATAGTCTGCATCCTTATACTCTTCTTTTTTGAGTTTATTGCCATTATCCAGTGGGTCTTTACATTCAACATGTCTCCGTAATGCATCTTGCTGTACTGTATCCAGACTTATTTCGTGTTCCTCTAAGTGGTTATATACATTCTGATCACTTAGTCTTCTTAACTGTGGTTCAGGATTGCTTCGAAGAGCTACTTCTTCCAATGTACTTGTGGGATTTGCTACAGTATAAGAGTGTGTACTTTGCTCCTGATTTTCAAACTCAGTTGTGATAGTTGGAAGCTCCAAATTTTCATAAAGTGTTGGGACAGCAAGGTTCCTGTCAAGACCATTGGTCTCTTTCTGTGACGTTAAAGAATTCTGCTCGCCCAGTAGCCATGTGTACTGCAGAGAATTATGGGCATCTTCAGAGAGAGGACTTAACTCTAATTGATGCTGTTCGGATACCTGGCCAATATCAGGAAATTCTTCTGATGAATCTGGTTCAGACTCTTCAAGAAAATCCCTCCAGTGGGTCTGTCTTGGTTTGGACTTCATGTCTACTACATTTAAAGACCAATCCTCGTCCTGGCCTTTGGAAACACCATACGGATTAGCCTTCACCCTGGCTGTACCTGGTGCTGACTTTGCCTCTTGTATTTTATCTGTGCTTATCTGTTTCCAGGTTGCAACCTCTGTAGTAGTTAGTGCCTCTGGAACCCAAGTATGAAAAGAATCAGATTTGGCCGGTACACGGGTCACTGCATGTTGTTGTATGTCTTCAGTGAAAGCCAGGACAAGTGGCTTTGAAGATAATGCATTGATTTCCCTCACAATGCCCTTTGAGTCGATGGATGTTACTGGATCGCTGCCTTCCACTTTAAATCCATGTCTTGTAGCAGATATTGCAGTGTCAGTGGCAGACAAGGCATTATTAAATTCCAAGTGTATTGCCTGTCCAGGCTTTTGACTTTGAAGTTCGGGTTTTATCAGCCTGAGGTCTTCCTGTGGCATCAACACTGGACCTCGTTGCTCGTTCCCTAGTGGGGTGGGGGCTGTTGCTTGAAGAGCTGTTGAGAGGCAACATGTCAAAAGGATAAATTAGAATCCTATCAAGCTGAACGGGGAGAGAAACAAGAAGCAGCTCTTAATTCAGCAGTCAATTCATAGCGATAGAAAGATCTAGATGTAACCATGCTCAGTTTCTGTTTTGATGCACACCAAAGATGCTAACAGGATTAGCATTCCGACATGCCACAGAAACTTGGTTTATTATATGACAATCTAATAAATATTTATGGAATGCCTTTCAGATCTTGATTCCCACACAATTATGTCTATGACATTTTCAGTTACCTCTGCTGTGGTTTATAGCTGCGGTTCAGGAATTACTGGCCCTTGAAGAGACTATATTATTATATTATAATGATAAAAATCTCTGCCAATGTATGTGCCAGACACATCCCCAGGTGGGAGCTTGTGTGAGATACAACCCCTGCCTGTCTTGCCTGCCTGATACACAGCACAACATGTCTGTGGATTGCTAATTTACCCTTGCCTCCCACCCACCCCCCTTCATGAGAGATTAACACTCAAGTGAAGTCTAGTTTATAGAATTATTTGAATTTATTAGGTCTTATAGAGTATATTACAAGTAAATGACAATACTTAGAAGAGAGGAATCAAAAATATAAGCCAGTGGTTCTCAAACTCGGTCCTCAGGACCCCACACAGTGCATGTTTTGCAGGTAACCCAGCAAGCGCACAGGTGTATTAATTACTCACTGACACATTTTAAAAAGTCCACAGATGGAGCAAATTATTTCACTTGTGATTCTGTGAGGAGAACTGCAAAACATGCACTGTGTGGGGTCCTGAGGACCGAGTTTGAGAACCTCTGATATAAGCTACAAAAAACATCATAGTTATAACTTGGATGTACTGTACAATCCATTAGCTTATGCATTAATGTTCGGTAAGAGTGACATATGCAGTAGTTATTCTGCAGCGAGAGCTGTCTGCTGCTTTATATGTAGAAGTGGCTGCTGCCGCCACAGTAATAGGCTATTACTAATAGCCATATTATCTTAAACTGGAATTGAATGCTTGCAAGCCATTATATTGCAATAACATTTACGCAAACATTCCATTACTATTGTTTTCAAAATAACAAAGTGTTCAGCACAATTTGCAATCATAGTAAAATTATTTACATTTATTTTCCCTTCATTTGCATGTTGTTAATATGGGAGTGGGGGATTTGGGAATATACTTATGAAGCTGTCATATGCACAGATTTCATCAGCTCATCTGAGCTCTTTTTGAAAAACAAGTTCAGTAACAAGTTTAATAAGCAGAGAAGGCTCCAGTCTTTTTCCAGAGAAGTGTATTGTCCCTTTTGCACACTGTTTCTCTTACTAGTAAATAGATTGACAAATTGAATAATCAAAGATACAGAAATATTTTAAGTATCGGTGCAAGAAATTGGATGGTTCAAAAATACTGTTGATGAGAATGAATAGTCGAGGAACAGAGGAATAGATATATGTTGTGCATAATAAAAAATGCCATCCAGACAGAATAACTGGATTATGCAACAATAGGATTTATTCAGAGTAGTACACAAACCTCACTCTGATGGCGGGTGGAGTGCGCATACGCTGAACCTCTTCTGGCATGTGCAGAACCAATCTTGCCCTGTCGCTCACAGTGCCCCCAAGCCGCAGCACAATCAACATGCTGTGGCCGTTTGAGGGGCAGTGCAGGGGCTGGGGCAGGGACCGTTCTACAAAATGGGGGCATCTCACCCCCATTTTATATATGTGTTATAGCCAGGGACTGCATGTTTCCATGCCCCAGCAGAGTGGGAACGCCGGACATCCTGCGTAATCTGAGGGTCACTCAGATGGATGATGTTTTCACATACTGATCAAATGCTGCAACCTCAGACACAGCAGCGGATGACAGAGGCTTGCAGGAGGCGTCTATTAACACAAGGCCCCTCCCAGAGCCGGCCCTAACCAATATGATGCCCTAGGCAAGATTTTGGCTGGTGCCCCCTAGCACCACCGCTGGGTCCGCCTCTGACCTTGCACCTCTTTCCCAGCACCATGACCCCTCACCCATAGCAGTTCTTATTTTGGGGTTTGTACCCCCTATATTTTAAATAGGAACAGTTCGCACATTTGGCGCACAGCCCAAAAAGGGGTGTGTTTTTGCTGGCAAGAGGCATGGCCACACAATAGTAACCCCAATTCCAATTATGCCACACAATACTGCAACTTTATTCACATTTGATCATGTGATAGTGTCCATAATTCATATTGCATCCCACAGTAGTATCACTTTACTTTAAACGTTACTCCTCACAGTAGAGCCCCTTATTCACATTACATCACACTGAATTGCTCCTTATTCACATTACACCTCACCATATTGCTCTTTATTCACATTAGATGACACAGTAGTGCCCTTTCTATAGGCAACGCCACATAGTAGAGCACCTTATACACATAATGCCACACATTAGTAATGCATTTATACACATAATTCCACACAGTAATGCACCTTACACATATGAGACACATTATTAATGTCCTTATAAACATAATGCGCTTTACACATTTTGACAACCTTTATTAATGCCCTTTTACACATAATGTCCCTTACACATATGCCGTACATTATTAATGCCCTTATACACATAATGACACACATAGTGCCCCCTACACATTTTCTGCACATTATTAGTGCCCCTATACACATAATGACACACATACAGTAGTACCCTGTTACACATATGCCGCACATTATTAATGCCTTTATACACAT
Source organism: Pseudophryne corroboree (assembly GCF_028390025.1). NCBI lineage: Eukaryota > Metazoa > Chordata > Amphibia > Anura > Myobatrachidae > Pseudophryne > Pseudophryne corroboree. Next base: position 633,017,545 of record NC_086444.1, on the reverse strand, counting down.
AATGACACACATAGTGCCCCCTACACATATGTTGCACATTATTAATGCATTTTTACATGACATACATAATGCTCCTTACACATATTCCGAACACTACTGCACAACCAACCCACTCACATGCACACAGCACTCACACTGCCACTAACACTGTGACTTCTGCCTCTGCTTGGATACAGATGTGTCCTCATAAATCTTGCCTCAATGCTAACATCAGGCACCTTTTTTTATGAAAATGCATTTTATTTGCATTGCTATGTGGTTAGGATGCACAAGCAGCTTCTGCTGATTAAAATGATATGCAGCATGCCTATATACTGTGTGAGACTGTGGCTGTATCTGCATATGAAATGCTACACACAGAATATAGACATGCCGCATATCATTTTAATCAGCAGAAGCTGCTGATGCCCCTAGGCATATCAAATGCCCTAGGCAATTGCCTAGTTTGCCTATGCCCATGGCCGGCTCTGGCCCCTCCTGTAGCATTAGCATATTTACACACAGAAGATACACATAGGAGTTACTATTTCTCCAAAGTTTCGTACATCTAAACTACATTTACATTACAAACTTGACAAATGTATTTGAGTATTTTATCCTTATGGACATCCTCCATACATCTTTAACAAGATTGTATACTTTTATACAGCTAACTCATAATGTCATACATTCTGCTTGATTGATGATAAAGCTGTCAAATGGGCCATGTTGTCCAGTTATATCTGACTTATTGAGGCTACATGTGGTGCAATACTGGGCCAGCTGGCAGCTCGTCACCTGGATCGTACCACGTCTGTGACCACCTTTAGTGTGAGACTAGATACAGACTTTGCCATAAACCATTGAACTAAAGCGGAAGGACCTCTGAATAAAACACTATGAGGTATATTTACTAAGGTATGAGGTTTTTTTTTTAGAAGTGGAGATGTTGCCCATAGCAACCAATCTAGCTATGATCTCTAGAAGGTGCTAGATAAATGTTAAGTGAAATCTGATTGTTTGCTATGGGCAACATCTCCACTTCTAAAAAAACTCACACCTTAGTATATATACCCCTAAATATCAAAAGCATGTTTTCTAGTTATATCCCTGCATTATTATATTCCATTACATCTAATGTAAATAATAAGAGACAACATTTTTGTTACATGATTTTACACCATTTCTGTGTTATTACTAGTTAATCTGCTTGTCCATAAATCCTCTATCTCCTCCTCTCCTGTCAGTCTTATTCAAGTGTGATAATCCTGTCACAGTACACAAGCTTGGCTGTATAGGACACTGACAAGCGACATATGAGATACAGTATCATTGGGGGTAGAGGATGGCACAGTATACAGTCAGGCCCCAGAATGACTGAAAATATACAGAAAGCAGATAAAGAGATGGCAGCTACAATTCTCTGACTTTGCTGAACCTCGTTGAGGGGAAGCATGTACAATACACCTGACAGCCGTGGGCTGGACCTGTACAGAGGAACAGCATAAGACTCCAGGGCGTAGTTTTCTTTCAATATTTGTGGGATATTCCCCTAAAACAGCTACTTCAGGGTAGGGTTACCACCTCATCCCTTTAATTCTGGACACATATTAATTACACAGATTCTGTGGCTGGCTAACTTCAAGACTCTATTTCACCTGATTTTAATTAGCCACATAACCTATGTAATTAATATGTGTCCAGAATTAAAGGGATGAGGTGGTAACCCTACTTCAGGGGTTCCTGCAAATATTAAAGATCTACAGATGTACCATGGAGGGTTGGCAGCAAATGCAACCCCCATGCCTTTCTATGTTAGCTGCTTTGCAATCAGATTTACCAGGCCCTGACAGCTAACTTCACCTGCAAATGGCGTTAGCCTATAGTAGCTTATGGCTACTACAGTATATCACAAATTCTGACAGCCACACATGTGCACCAGCTGTGGAGGACCTGCCAGGAAGCAGAAGCACATCTCATGGAAAGAGACAGATGGGCAAATTGTGGGAAAACATTCATTTCTCATTGGGAATGTACGCATTAAAAATGCAGACTGTAATAAATATACCCCAATGTCTAATAGACACATTCACATGTTCTACGCACACAAGTCTCTCCACAGAGAATTTTTTGCTGATAGCTCTCCTTTAAGAAGATAAGTAAATCCTTGGCATGAAGCCTTGCTCCCAGCTGTTTGCTGCATTTTAGTTAATTTACAGCTCTGTTCCAGTTTCCTCGCCTCAAACCCTGGAAGAGCACAGCAGAGATTCAATAGAAGAAGTGGTGGGATGCTCAGATTAATCCCCTTTTCTTCACCATGTGCTGGTATATCTTTCTGTAAGGTCATAATTATTTATCTGATTAAGACTTCCATCAAATATTCATTGAAAAGGATTAGTCAGGACAAACATATTGATTTGACTCAATCAATAATTCTCAGCATTGCTCATTCATTCGTCCCTCTCCATGTAACCTTCTAAAGCCCCTGTATCAGTTTCACGCTATGTGGCTTTTACTGCTGGGAAATATCTAGCCCTATAAGGATGAAAGACTGTGTGTAATAAGCACTTATAGGACCAAATTGTCATTGATAATATTTCTCATACCTGGAGCTTCACGACCAGCTGAACCGTGAAGCCTTGCACATAATTGCCCTTAGAATATAGGAGTTATCTCAAAAACTCCACTAGCAATTTTTACCAAGCCAATACTGACATACAATAATATATTTCTAACCTTTAACAAACACAGAATGTGTATTGCAGTGACCCAAGAAAACAAAACAACGCATTTGACTTGTACTGCAACATAAAAAGTTCACTTTGCTACAGAGGAGGACATGCAGTGTCATCTGCTTATTACTGTAGGGAATGTTTTTCATCATTCTATTATTTATGGAGAAAGTGAGACACTATTCATGCAAAAATTATTCAAACGCAGCCCACAGGTTAGTGATTCACCCCCAGAGAGAAGAACACAATCTTTGGGCGACAGTCACCCTCCTTTATGTGCAACACTAAAAACCTCCATCTACAGTATACAGTAACCCGAACCCCAATACTTTCCTTCGGGATATTGGATGTCGGTGTATCGGCATTGTTTCCTCTGGGGACTAAGGGGTCTTTTTACTAATATCCCTTTAACACCAGCAGCATTGAACACGGGTTATTGCACATGAGCGTGCATAACCCATGTTGCTGTGCAGTGTAAAAGGGCCCAGTCGGAATAATCTGGGTTGAGCAACTCGGTATTCCAACTCGGGTAGCAAGTAGGGTTGAACACGTGTTCAACCCGGCTCGCTGTGCTGTGTAAACGGGAAGCTGTTCACTCTATGTGGACGGGCGGTGCTTGGAAATCCCCTGCCGCATCACCGCTCATGTCACCAACCCGGCATATTGAGAGAGGCCTGAGGCGGGTCACAGCCGGGAAGCACCCGAGTCAGTTGTATATATTTTTGTATTATTTTAATCACACTTCACCTACATAGCAGTTATGTGCTTCTTATTAACCCTTATTAATTTTCACCTGTGTGCTGACCTGGGGTAGCCGACCTGTGCCGATGTGATGGGGTCCTGCACCCCGGACCCATACCTAGCATTAGGGACCCCCAGTGATGGAGACGCCTTGACAATCGGCCCAGGGGCTTAACCCTATATCTGCAGATATACGCAACTAAGATCTCCGTATTATCTGATTATTATGTAGCATTATTTTTCACTCAGTGTGCATTAGGGATAACAAAATGTTTTTTCTTACACAGAATTACCCCTACCTTTTAGCACCTGAGTGACATCACAATCTAATTGAGCTGCTTGCCAATATATGTGCATTGATTTTTAAATATCCCTGAGTTCCTGACAGATTGTAGATCATTATTTCCAACTGGCGGATCGGCAGTTCTGGTTAGGTCAAGGAATCAGGGAGATGGCAGACAGATGTATGGAGCATTTAGATGCATGTGCAGTGGCTAAAAATTAGAGATGAGCGGGTTCGGTTCTCAGAGAACCAAACCCCCCGAACTTCACGATCCGAGCCAGGAACCGAGTCCGGCTCGGGACTTCCAGACTGACTCGGATCTCAGGACGAGGCAAAAATCATCATCTCGCTGTCGGATTCTCGTGGGTTTTGGATTCCATATAAAGAGCAGCGCGTCGCCGCCATTTTCACTCTGGACTTGGAGAGTGAGAGAGACAGACCTCTGTCTCTCTGTGGGTGGTGGCATCGGGTGGGGTCAGTGTGTGCTCTCTAGGGGTGCTGTCCTGTCACTGTGGTGTTCCTGTGCTGTTAGGGGTGCTGTTCTGTCACTGTGGTGTCCCTGTGCTGTTAGGGGTGCTGTCCTGTCACTGGTGTCATGTGCTGTTAGGGTGCTGCAGCTGTACATGGGTATTGCTGTCCTGTCACTGCTGTACAAATACAGGTGTGCTGTTGTTAAAATAAAAATACACTGGACCTAATACAGGGATGCTGTTGTTAAAATAAAATTGCACTAGCCCTTTTTTGTATACTGTAAAATTGCAGGGGAGCTGTTGTTCAAACACAGGGGTGTTGGCCCTGTCCTGTATGTTGCAAAACTACAGGGGTGCTGTTGTTAAAATAAAAGTACACTGGGCCAAACACAGGGGTGCTGTCTTGTATACTGTAAAATTACAGGGGTGCTGTTGTTCAAATACAGGGGTGCTGGCCCTGTCCTGTATGCTGTAAAAATACAGTGGTGCTGTTGTTAAATTAAAAGTACACTGGCCCTGTCCTTTATGCTTTAAAAATACAGGGGTGCTGTTGTTAAAATAAAAGTACACTGGCCCAAATACAGGGATGCTGTTGTTAAAATAAAGTACACTGGCCCTGTCTTGTATGCTGTAGAAATACAGGGGTGCTGTGAAAATAAAAGGGCACTGTTCTGTGTGCTGTAATAATAAAGGGGTGCTGTCCTGTGAAATGAAGAACAAAAATTTGGAGGAAAAAATAGTGAAAGATCAGGAACAACTTCCAGTTCCTAGTACTAGTGCTGAAGCTGCTGCTGCCACTAGTCATGACATTGACGATGCAATTCCATCAACGTCATCTGCTAAGGCCAATGCCCAAAGTAATAGAGGACATGTAAAATCCAAGAAGCAAAAATTAATAATCAGAAACAAAAAATTATCTGATGAGAAATGTAAAACTGGCAATATGCCATTCACGACACAAAGTGGCAAGGAAAGGCTAAGGCCTTGGCCTATGTTCATGACTGGTGGTTCAGCTTCTCATGAGGATGGAAGCCCTCCTCCTTCTTGAAATTTTTTTTTATTAAGCTTGTTAAAGCACAGGAAAAAACAACTGTGCATTCAGAAATATCACAAATCCCCAAGGAGAGTCCAAGTGTGTCCGCGGTTGCGATTTCTAGGCCTGACCTTCCCAAGACTGTATGGGAAGAGGAGGCTCCTACCACCATTTGCACGCCCCCCCTACAAGTGCTGGGAGGAGCACCGCCAGTCCAGTTGCTGATATTGAGATTGAGGATGTCACTGTAGAAGTACACCAAGATGAGGAGGATATTAGTGTAGCTGGCACTAAGGAGGAAGTTGATTATGAGGATCCTGATGGTGATGTGGTTTGTTTGAATAAGGCACCAGTGGAGACAGTTGATGGCCATGGGATGAAAAGCCCATTGTCATGCCTGGGCAATATACCAAAAAAGCCACCTCTTCGGTGTGGAATTATTTCTCCACAAATCCGGACAACATGTATTAAGCCATGTGTTGAATTTGTCAATCCATAATAAGTAGAGGTAAGGACGTTAACCACCTAGGAACATCCTCCCTTATGCGTCACCTGCAGCGCATTCATCATAAGTCATTGTCAAGTTTAGAAACTTTGGGTAATAGTGTAAGCAGTCCACTGACACCTAAATCCCTTCTTCCTGTTGTACCCAAGCTCCTGCAATCCACACCACCAACTCCCTCAACGTCAATTTCCTCCTCAGTCAGAAACATAAGTAGTCCTGCAGGCCATGTCACTGGCATGACTGACGAGTCCTCTCCTAACCGGGATTCCTCCAGAGCAGTGGTGGCCAAGGCGTGGCTCTTGAGCCACATGCAGCTCTTTCTTTATTCAAATGTGTCTCCCAACACTCAAAGTCACGTGACCACAAGAGATCTGTAAACTGCCGCACTCCAGCCAGACATGCAGCAGCACTACGTAGACTGAGAACTGAGGGAACCAAATACACATGGGGGAGCTGGCTGGAGTGACACAGACGGGTGCTGGCTGGAGTGACACAGGCGGGTGCTGGCTGGAGTGACACACGGGGGAACTGAAGTGTATTATGTGACTGGCTTTTCAATATATTTTATGCAGATCTGGCCTTTTCGATTATTTGATGTAGAAGTGGCTTTTTCTTTGTATTTTATGTTGGATCTGGCTTTTTCAATGCATTTTATACCAGGGGCGTGGCCTAGCAGGCACAAGGTCACACCCCTTTTTTGCAAGTGCGCCTTCGGTTTGAAGTCGGCTCTTTGATATACCTAACAAGATATCTTGGTTTTTTGTCTCTGACTGGTTGGCTACCCCTGCTCCAGAGGATCCTTGAGTGGAACACCTACTGATGCTGCCACTGCTGTTGTTGCTGCTGGGAGTTGATCGTTATCCCAGAGAGGAAGTCGGAAGATCACTTGTACTATCTTAACTAAGCAACTGACTGTCCAACAGTCCTTTGTGAGGAAGCTGAAATATGACAGCAGTCACCCTGTTGCAAAACTTTACTGAGGCCATAACAACTAAGCTGGTGTTAGACGTGTGTCCAGTATCCGCCATTAGTGCAGTGAGATTTAGACAGTTCATGGACGTACTGGGCGGGATTCAAATGTTTTATTGCCCCCGATCTCCCATCTAAAGTGACGGGAGATCGCGGGGGGCGATATTCTATGGCCCCCCCATTATCGCGCTGATTGCACCCATAAGAGACGGGTTTAGTCGTGTAAAGCAGCTTAACCCGACTAAAGACATGGGCGCAATCGTGAAAAGTCCCGTTTGGGTGTCCAAACGGGTCACTTTTCACGCATTTCAGCTGAATTGCTGCAATCGCACCCATCAACAGCAACATTTGAATACTGGCGGCGGGCGAGATGGGAGCGAGAGGAGGGACAGAAGATTTGATTCCCACCCACTGTGTCCCCGCTACCAAATCCTGTCTAGATTCCACTCCACTAGGCAAGCAATTCCCGGACTGTACAGGGACATTAAGAAAAGTGTCCTCAGTGTCCTCAAAAATGCAGTTGTACCCACTGTGCACTTAACCACGAACATGTGGACAAGTGGAGCAGGGCAGACTAAGGACTATATGACTGTGACAGCCCACTGGGTAGATGTATTGCCTTCCGCAGCAACAACAGCAGCGGCACCAGCAGCAGCATCTCACAAATGCCAACTTGTTCCTAAGCAGGCTACGCTGTGTATCACCGGTTTCCGTAAGAGGCACACAGCTGACAACCTCTTACGGAAACTGAGGGACATCATTGGACAATGGCTTAGCCCACTTAGACTCTCCTGGGGATTTGTGATATCTGACAACGCCACCAATATTGTGTGTGTATTACATATAGGCAAATCCCAGCACATCCCATGTTTTGCACATACAATTAATTTGGTGGTGCAGAATTTTTTTTTTAAATGGCAGGGGCGTGCAAGAGATGCTGTCGGTGGCCCGAAAAATTGTGGGCCACTTTCGACATTCAGCGACTGCGTGCCAAATACTTGAGCACCAGCAAACACTCCTGAACCTGCCCTGCCATCACCTGAAGCAAGGTAGTAACGAGGTCGAATTCAACCCTCTATATGCTTCAGAGGATGGAGGAGCAGCAAAAGGCCATTTAAGCCTATTCATCCACCTATGATATAGGCAAAGGAGGAGGAATGCACCTGACTCAAGAGCAGTGGAGAATGACTTCCGTGTTGTGCAAGGTTCTCCAACCCTTCGAACTTGTCACACATGAAGTTAGTTAAGACACTGCCAGCTTGAGTCAGGCCATTCCCCTCATCAGGCTTTTGCAGAAGCAACTGGAGAAATTGAAGGAGGAGCTAAGACGGAGCAATTACACTAAGTATGTGGGACTTGTGGATGGAGCCCTTCATTCGCTTTGCCAGGATTCAAGGGTGGTCAATCTGTTGAAATCAGAGCACTACATTTTGGCCGCCATGCTCGATCCCAGGTTTAAAGCCTACGTTGTATCTCTCTTTCCGGCGGACACAAGTCTGCAGAGGTGCAAAGACCTGCTGATGAGAAAATTGTCAACTCAAGCTGAATGTGACCCGTCAACAGCTCCTCCTTCATTTTCTCCCACAACTGGGGCTGCGAGGAAAAGAAAAACATTTCCTAGCCAAGCCGCTGGCGGTGATGCAGGGCAGTCAGGAGCAAGTGTTGACATCTGATCCAGACTGAAGGAGCTGCTAACAATTACTGACATGTGTACTGTCACTGCATATGATGCTGTCACCATTGATAGAATGGTGGAGGATTATATCGGTGACAGCATCCAAGTAGGCATGTCAGACAGTCCATATGTATACTGGCAGGAAAAAGAGGCAATTTGGATGCCCTTGCACAAACTGGTTTTATTTTATCTAAGTTGCCCCCCTCCCCCTCCAGTGTGTGTTCTCCGAAAGAGTTTTTAGTGCAGCTGGCAACCTTGTCAGCGACCGGCGTAGGAGGTTACTTCTACAAAATGTGGAGAAAATGATGTTCATCAAAATGAATGATAAATTCCTCCAGCAAGACCTTGACCAGCAATTGCCTCCAGAAAGTACACAGGAACCTGTGATGGTGGATTCCAGTGGGGACGAATTAAATACTCTATGAGGATGAGGATGTAAACACTGAAAGGGTTGAGGAATCGGAGGATGAGGACGACATCTTGCTTCTGTAGAGCCCGTTTGTGCAAGGAGAGATTAATTGCTTCTGTTTTGGTTGTGGCCCAAACAACCAATCATTTTAGCCACAATAGTATGGCAGACCCTGTTGCTGAAATGATGGGTTTGTTAAAGTGTGCATGTCCTGTTTATACAACATAAAGGTGGGTGGGAGGGCCCAAGGACAATTCCATCTTGTGCATTATGTACTCCTTGGGGCCTAGTTTTTAAAACTGCTATCCTGTCTGCCACTGCAGTGCCACTCCTAGATGGGCCAGGTGTTTGTGCTGCCCACTTGTGTCGCTGAGCTTAGTCATACAGCCACCTCGGTGCAACCTTTTGGCCTAAAAACAATATTGTGAGGTGTTCAGAATAGACTGGAAATTAGTTAAAATTAATGTTATTGAGGTTAGTAATACCGTAGGATCAAAAATACCCCCAAATTCTGTGATTTTAGCTGTTTTTATGTTTTTTACAAAAAAATCCAGATCCAAAACCAAAACCAGAAAGGGTGGTTTTGGAAAAACCAATCCAGATCCAAAACACGAGCATGGAACCAGAATCAAAACCAAAGCACAAAACTCGAAAAGTGTCTGCCGCACATCCCTACTAAAAATCGATCCACTGCATACACACTTGACTTTGTGTATGTGTCTGAATCAGGCAATGTGTTTGAAGATCGCCATTAGATCTTTGCACAAAAAAATAAGCCAAATTTGCTTAAATTTAGCTCAAATTGTTTTACCTATTTATATTGAGCTGCTTACCGTTCACCATTTTAGCGCAGCTTACTACACAATTTCAACAACATTTTACTCAGTTCCACTCACATGGGTGTGAATTGGCTTGCCAATAGATAAATGACTCAAATATTGCTGAACTGGCTAAAACATAGCCAGGTTCAAAGATTGGGGCCTATTTACTAAGTCCTAGAGAGATATAAAGTCGAAAGAGGTAAAGGGCCTAATTCATGATTATATGCAAAGTAGATGGTTTACGTACAGATACGATGTTTGTGGGGTCTGCACAGACACAAGACACATCCTGCGTATGTGCAGAAGGGGTCTTGCGATATTGCTTGCGGCCCCCTGGCAGCCGCATCATGAATTACATGTTTGGGGGGTGGCACCTGATGCCATTCTTCAAGGTGTGATGGCACCGGACCCCCATTTTAAAGACGTGACGGGTCCAGGGTCTGTATCATTGGATGCAGACTTCCTGGGCCAGAGTGTCCAGAGCCTATGGCCAGCATGAAAAAGCTTCAGCTTACACAGGTTGGCCGGTGCCTGAAACCATTGTGAACCATCCACTGACGGTCGCTATGGCGATCTGAGGCTGCGTCCTCAGACACAGCACTCAGATTTTGCCAATGCTAACAGGAGGCGTCTATCTCCTACAGACGCCTCCTGCTGCATTTTCATTTTAATGACACCGAATTGAAGTGGCTATACAATTCCTTCCGAACATGAGGTAGTACCAGCCAATCAGCTCCTGTCATTTTTCAAACACAGTCTGTAACATGGCAGTTAGGAGTGGATTGGCTGGTACCTTATTTCTCTCCGCTTTATCTCTCTCCAAGTCTTAGTAAATAGACCCCATAGTCATACATGTTTCTATATTTTGAAATTGCCTTTGAGAATTACAGGCACAGAAACTGTCGCCATTTAGATATACATGTGTATATAGCCATGTTGAACTATGTAAATGGCTTTTAGAGGGTAGAGGTAGAGCCTTTGCTGGCATTGAAATGAGCAGCAAAGCAAAGTGACAGAAAGTTAGATAAGGTTGAAAAACTCAGAAGAAAGGTGAAAAATATCAAAATCTATAGCTAAATATTAACACAATATATACATTTGTTTTAAATGGCCGATACACTTCAATTTTAGTTTATTCTGTAAGTATGCATAAACACAAATTATAATACCTTTGTAGCAATAAGCCCCAAATTTGCGTTCAGGATTGGGGAAGCCAGTCCGATTTGCGTATTGGTAAAGAGTTCGAACCCCGGGTTCCTCACCACCACAGTTTCTTCTTGGGTTCCGAATGGGGTAACGAACACTATTGTCTGCCAACCAGCCTGGATCACATTGGTCCAGGCCCTTTCTCCACGCAGCATACAACTGTCCAACAGTAGCCATTGTCCCACCATCACGCAGACAAGACTTTCTGGCATCCTCCAGAGTGTTTCTCTCCGACACATAATAAACATCTCCTGCATTTAGAAGTACCATATAGATAAAGAGTTATGGCATACACAAGGCATACTGACTAAAAGAAAATATGGGGTAAAATTAAATAATTTCATTTCATTGAATTAATAACAATGACACTACAGCAATACAAATATCATGGCATTTATTATAAGAGAACAATAAAGATATTCTTTAAATACTGATTATCTTACTGCCATGTACCATATGTTGACTATTGCAATGTGACTACATCACACTAAAACTTTACCTTGGGGTCCTTCAGTGTAACAATACACATCATAGGTTTCCTCTGGCTCTCGCTCTCCATATGTCCTAACACCAGGAAGATTATTCCTGTCTCCATAGCAACCAGGCCTTGGTGTTTTGATTGGATATCTGCAGATCAGATACAGATACAATAAGTATTTTTCATTTGCAGTTTTCATTAGACTTTTTTTTTTTTTTAAGAGAACAACACGTACCGTACAAAGCAAACTATTTACTTCTATAGACTGCCCTGAGAAAAGAACATCCATCCATATATTTCTCCCCCTGGGGCATATGTATCAAAGCTTGCAGAGAGATAAAGTCGAGAGAGATAAAGTACCAGCCAATCAGCTCCTGTCAGTTTATAGGCTGTGTTTGAAAAATGACAGGAGCTGGCTAGTTGCTCATTTATCTCTCTCCACTCTCCATTTCTTTGCAAGCTTTGATAAATACTTTAATTTCACCAATTTTCTCAGAGTGCACAAAACATATTTGTTGACTAGCTTATACCCCAGTCAGTCTGACAAAAATTGACCCTAATATATACATGGGTAGGGAACATAGGGCCTGATTCATGTTTGTAAGCAAAGCAAAAAAGCAAGCGACTGGGCAAAACCATGCTGCACTGCAAGTGGGGCAGATGTAACATGTACAGAGAGATTTAGATTTGGGTGAGGTGTGTTAAAGAAATCCAAATAGCTGTGTAAATTAAAGCTATCTAACATTTGTGGGCTACATGCAAAAGCAGACAGTATTTACCCTGCACAGAAAAATTTAACCCTTCCAAACCTAAATTTCTCTGCACATGTTACATCTGCAGTGCCCAGTTGCTTGCTTTTTTGCTTTACTTGCAAACATGAATCAGGCCGTGGACTGAAAGCTAAGCTGGCAGATGTGAAATTCCAAATATTCTCTATAAAGAGCTGCAGAATATACAGTATATGTGCTATAGACGTAAAAAAAACTGTCAATAAATAATAAATAAAGCTGACTACATCTACAGTGCCTGCAAAATCTACAATATAAATCTTGGCTGGTTACACCTGTAATGGAAACAAGTATTGAATAGCTATAACAAAATGCATGGCTACAAGACCTATATAAGCTTAGCTTTAAATATTTTCTATTCAGAACAACTGGAAGCAATTTTTTGCACCTCACGGATTTATCAGACAGCCATCCTGCATCACAGTTGTCCAAGCCATCCTCAAACGCTGCCTGCAGCTGCTCCGGAGATGCAATAACACCAGAGTTCTCCTCACAGGATCGCACAGCATCAGCGAAAGTCAGGGCGTAGCGATTACTTGCTGCTCGGTAATGAAAGACCAGACCTGAAGGAGAAAAACCGTTAAGAGCATTTTCTTTTTTTCTCTACTTTAAAGATAACATCAGAGCACAGCATGCTACAATAACTGTTCATGATTTGCTTACTTTTAAGTAGGTTCCTTATCCCAAAACTTTCAAGTGGACAAAAATAATAATAATAATGTTGGCTTTGGAGGTTGTGTTAGAATGTATCATAAAAATGATCAAAGAAGTGCAACTGATACATATGTCACCTTGAAGCACACAAAAAACTGCTTAATGTGAGAAGTTTTATACACACGCAAAAATGAAAAACAGGCCACAAAAGCATGTAATAAATAAATAAATAAACAAAATATAAAATAAAGATAACTGCATAAGCAGCTTTGTACCATCCATATGAATGTCCTGCAATAAAATGATTTCCAGTAGCTGAGTCCCATTTAATGACCACCAAATATAAAATATAATACCCATTTTCACCCACATAGGAGTCACATTTAGAAAAATCCCTGCTTAGTGGGTGTCGGCAAATAACTATCACAGTTTCCAGACCTCCAAGCAGGTCACATGTTCCAGGTCACCCAACAGGTGCACAGGGAGAGTTCACCAACTGTCACAATTTCTAGAGCACAATGGTGATGCATTGTAAATGGCAGGCGGACATTTTACCACATAACTCTGAAACGAAGCAACCAACTGCAATACCAATATTTTTTACTGCAAATCTACAGACCAAGACCTTAAGTTTGGTATATGACTTGCACTGCTTAGACAACGCCATCATAGAAATATGTCACTCATAAAGTCGTCCATCTGCTATTAATATATAGATTATGATGATAACAATAATAATAATAATAATAATAATAATACTATAACTATTTTTTTTCTACATACAGTGTATATCTATCTATCTATCTATGTAGCGGATAGGTTCGGCACTCTGTGGGGAATGTGACGTGATACTTGCTGCGGTGCCCTCTGTGATCTATGGCAAGATCCCAATATGTGCAGAAGTCAGCGGCACTCAGCAGTCGGAATAAAGCAGTGAAGATTCTTTATTTGGACCTAAATAAAGAATCTTCACTGCTTTATTCCGACTGCTGAGTGCCGCTGACTTCTGCACATATCTATCTATCTATCTATCTATACACACACACACACACACACACACACACACACACACACACACACACACACACACACACACACACACACACACACATACATGAGGTCTGATTGTACAGTAATGAAACTGCCTCTGTTTTTCTGCCCCATAGGTAGATGTGACAACGCTATGCTGGTTATGGTGAAGCTCGTACATCGGTGTGTCTGAACCTGCGGTTGGACTGCCGTACTTTTCTCTGTTTTGTCACAGCAAGTGGAAGATCTTTGCATGTTTCGTCATGGTGGATGAGGAAGACGTGTCTGAATTTTGTGTTAAACTTGGAAAAAACGGAAATGAAACTCATGAAATGCTACGGCCAGCATGCGGTCGAGAAACAATTAGCCGTGCTGCAGTATTTCAGTGGTGGAAGCACTTCAGTTGCATTGCGGTTACAGATGTCAACATTGCCAGCCTATTGTGACAAAGAAACTAAAAATGCACCGAACTACTGCAGCATGACTAATTGGTTCTCCATTGCATTCTTGCTGTAACATTTCATGGGGATACGGTCGTTAGGTCGACACAGCTTAGGTCAACAGTCATTAAGTCGACTACTGAAGGTTGACATGCATTAGGGCAATATGGTCAATAGGTCGACATGGTCAATAGGTCGACATGTACTAGGTCGACAGGTCAAAAGGTCAACATGAGTTTTTCAATTTTTTTTTAGTTTTCCATACTTGATGATCCACGTGGACTACGATTGGAACGGTAACCTGTGCCGAGCTAAGCGAGCCATGCGAAGGGACACAATGCACTAATTGGGTTTCCCGGTAACTTTACAAAGAAAATTACACCAAAAAAAGTCCAAAAACTCATGTCGACCTTTTCACCTGTCGACCTAGTGCATGTCGACATAATGCCCATGTCGACCTTCAGTGGTTGACCTGATGACTGTCGACCTAAGTTGAGTCGACCCAATGACCCATACCCCATTTCATGAGTTTCATTTTTGAATTTTCCAAATTTAACACAAAATTCAATCACACATCTCTGACATAATCTCACAGACGGGTGGTATTCGGTTTGCCGGCTGTTGGGATCCCGGCGCTCAGTATACCGATGCAGGAATCCCGACAACCAGCATACTGACACCTATTCCCCCTTTTGGGGGTCCACGACCCCCCTGGAGGGAGAATAAATAGCGTGGCGCACATAGCACACCACCGTTCCCACAGTGTGGCGAACACAGCGAGCCCGCAAGGGGCTCATTTGCGCTCACCCCGCTGTCGGCATGGCCGCCGGCAAACCATACTACACCCCTCACAGACACATCTTCCTCATATGCCATGATGAAACATGCGAAGAGCTTCCATTCGCTGTGACCAAACAAAGGAAGACTACGGCAGTCCAACCCAGCATAGCGTTGCCACGTCTAAAGGCTTGTGCAATGTGTTTTTTTCTCTGCACCAGCATCTGAGCTGCAGCGCATATATATCCGAATAGTGTTCGTACAGAGTCGCAGTTCAAACGTATGCATGTAGATGTGTATTAAATAAGTGTTGAGGATTCCTAAGTGGTTACAGGGGGTTGGCTAATCAGAGTGTAGCATAGTATGGGCATGTTACATACGTATGAAGCTGAATGAGGGCCAAAGTTCATAGAGAGAATGATTTTTCATTTATTGCATAACACATTTTAACCACATCCCCATTAGATACACCACGCCTGCAGTTTTTTTGCCATGTCCATTTTGCCATTGCCGTGCACTGGTACAAAAGCTGGGGCCACTTGATTGCATATTCCTCCCTGGCTAAATGTTGGCAGCCAGCACCCGATAATCAGTAATGACAACTGTCACTAAAGAGCTATATACTCAGTCAGATTGAGGTGTGAGGCACTATAACCCCTTAAATAATAAAAGCAATTTATTGAATTTAATCTTCCAAGTACAAAAACTGAAGGAACATCAGTTTTGAAGTAAGATAAAGTAAGCCTTTATAGTAAGACATTATAACCCAATATGACAAAACACAATCCTTTAATAAAGTATTGATAATATATTAATAAAATTGATTCACTTGATGCACTGTCATATAATGAATGTATGTATACAGTGAGGAAGAAATCCAAAGTAAATGCCACAGTTTATTGTGTCCTTACATTTTCTATGTAACTTATTAAGTCAAATGCCCGTCACCTCATAGTAAAACAGAAACAAATAAATGCTTGTCGATTCCTCTTAATTAGAGATGAGCGGGTTCGGTTCCCTGAGAACCGAACCCTACCGGACTTCACTACCCGAGCCCGGATCCGAGTGCGGCTCGGGTTTTCCCGCCTGGCTCGGAAACCAGAACGAGGCAAAACGTCATCATCCCGCTGTCGGATTCTTGCGGGTTTTGGATTCCATATAAGGAGCCGCGCGTTGCCGCCATTTTCACTCCAGCATTGGAGAGTGTAGCGAGAGGATGTGTCTCCGTCCTCAGTGTCTGTGCGGGAGGGAAAGCGGGGTGGCGATTCCATTGCTGTCTTGTGCTGCTCAGTCCAGTGTAGTGTCTTATGCTGCATCAGTCCAGTCACAGTGGTGGTGTCCTCTGCTGCCATATGTCCAGTGTAGCTGTATAAGTCCAGTGCAGTGGTGCTGTGTTGTCCTGCATCAGTACAGTGGTAGTGTCTTGTGCTGCATCAGTCCAGTCACAGTGGTAGTGTTATCTGCTGCCATATGTCCAGTGCTGCTGTATAAGTCCAGTCCAGTTGTGCTGTTGTGCTGCATCAGTCCAGTGGTGGTGTCTTGTGCTGCATCAGTCCAAGTCACAGTGGTGGTGTCCTCTGCTGCCATATGTCCAGTGCTGCTGTATAAGTCCAGTCCATTGCAGTGGTGCTGTGTTGTCCTGCATCAGTCCAGTGGTGGTGTCCCTGTGCTGCTGTATAAGTCCATTGGTACTGCTGTATATGTCCAGTGATACTGCCGTATATGATACTGCCGTATAAATCCAGTGGTACTGCCGTATAAATCCAGTCCAGTGATACTGCCGTATAAGTCCAGTGATACTGCCGTATAAATCCAGTGGTACTGGCATATAAATCCAGTCCAGTGATCCTGCCGTATATATGTCCGGTGATACTGCCGTATATATCCAGTGGTACTGCTGTATAAATCCAGTGGCACTGCCGTATAAATCCAGATTTACTGGCGTATAAATCCAGTCCAGTGGTACTGCTGTATAAATCCAGTCCAGTGATACTGCCGTATAAGTCCAGTGATACTGCCGTATAAATCCAGTGATACTGCTGTATATGTCCAGTGGTACTGCCGTATAAGTCCAGTCCAGTGATACTGCCATATATGTCCAGTGGTACTGCCGTATAAGTCCAGTGATACTGCCGTATATGTCCAGGGATACTGCTGTATATGTCCAGTGGTACTGCCGTATATGTCAAGTGGTACTGCCGTATAAATCCAGTGCTACTGCCGTATAAATCCAGTGATACTGCCGTATATGTCCAGTGGTACTGCCGTATAAGTCCACTCCAGACCAGTGATACTGCCGTATATGTCCAGTGGTACTGAAATATTATTCCAGTGATACTGCCGTATATTTCCAGTGGTACTGCCATATAATTCCAGTGATACTGCCGTATATGTCCAGTGGTACTGGCGTATAAATCCAGTCCAGTGATTCTGCCGTATATGTCCTGTGGTACTGCCTTATAAGTCCAGTGGTACTGCCGTATAAATCCATTGGTACTGGCGTATAAATCCAGTCCAGTGGTACTGCCGTATAAGTCCAGTGATACTGCCGTACATGTCCAGAGGTACTGCCGTATAAGTTCAGTCCAGTGGTGCTGCCATATAAGTTTACTGGTGCTGTCCTGTATATTTTTTACTCCAAATAAAGGGGTTATTAATATTTAATCCAAATAATTTTTGGAGGGTTTGCCCTGTGTGGTATAGAGGTATGCTCTCCTTTGCTGCATTTTGTTATATAACTCCTGAAAAATAATGGAGAACAAAAATTTGGAGGATAAAATAGGGAAAGATCAAGAACCACTTCCTCCTACTGCTGCTGCCGCTGTTGTTGTTGCTGCTGGGAGTCGATCGTCATCCCAGAGGTGAAGTCGAAAGACCACTTGTACTACTTCAACTAAGCAAATGACTGTCCAACAGTCCTTTGCGAGGAAGATGAAATATGACAGCAGTCATCCTGTTGCAAAGCGGATAACTGAGGCCATGACAGCTATGTTGGTGTTAGACATGCATCCGGTATCTGCCATTAGTGCAGTGGGACTGCAGTGCCTCTCCTAGATGGGCCAGGTGTTTGTGCCGCACACTTGTGTCGCTTAGCTTAGCCATACAGCTACCTCATTGCACCTCTTTTACTTCTTTGCAGGATGTGCTGTTTGGGGCTCATTTTTTTTAAGTGCCATCCTGTCTGCCACTGCAGTGCCACTCCTAGATGGGCTAGGTGTTTGTACCGCACGCTTGTGTCGCTTAGCTTCACCTTACAGCTACCTCATTGCACCTCTTTTACGTCTGTGCATGATGTGCTGTTTGGAGACTATTTTTTTTTAAGTACCATCCTGTCTGCCACTGCAGTGCCACTCCTAGATGGGCCAGGTGTTTGTGCCGCACACTTGTGTCACTTAGCTTAGTCATACAGCTACCTTATTGCACCTCTTTTACTTCTTTGCATGATGTGCTGTTTGGGGAATATTTTTTTTAAGTACCATCCTGTCTGCCACTGCAGTGCCACTCCTAGATGGGCTAGGTGTTTGTGCCACACACTTGTGTCGCTTAGCTTAGTCATACAGCTTTTTGGCCTAAAAACAATATTGTGAGGTGTGAGGTGTTCAGAATAAACTGGAAAGGAGTGGAAATGAATGTTGTTGAGGTTAATAATACCATAGGATCAACATTAACCCCTAGGCCCCAAACAGCACATCATGCAAAGAAGTAAAAGTGGTGCAATGAGGTAGTTGGATGACTAAGCTAAGCGACACAAGTGTGCGGCACAAACACCTGGCCCATCTAGGAGTGGCACTGCAGTTGCAGGCAGGATGGCACTTAAAAAAACTAGGCCCCAAACAGGACATCATGCAAAGAAGAAACAGAGGTACAATGAGGTAGCTGTATGACTAAGCTAAGCGATACAAGTGTGTGGCACAAACAACATGGGATGTGCTGGAATTTGTCCAGATGTAATACATGTACAATATTGGTGGCACAGGAGAGCGTACCCCTAAACCACACACACACACACACACACACACACACACACACACACACACACACACACACACGGCAAAGCCTGTAAAATAATTTGGATTAAATATTAATAACCCCTTTATTAGGACAGCACCACTAAACTTATATGGCAGCACCACTGGACTTATACGGCAGTATCTTATACACCAGTACCACTGGAATTATACGGCAGGATCACTGAATTTATACGCCAGTACCACTGGAATTATACGGCATGATCAGTGGAATTATTCTCCAGTACCACTGAAATTATATGGCAGGATCACTGTACTTATACGCCAGTACCACTGGAATTATACGGCAGGATCACTGGACTTATACACCAGTACCACTGGAATTATACGGCAGAATCACTGGAATTATACGGCAGTACCACTGGACTTATATGGCAGTACCACTGGACATATAAGGCAGTATCACTGGACAGGATTTATACGGCAGTACCACTGGAATTATACGGCAGGATCACTGGAATTATAAGGCAGGATCACTGGATTTATACAGCAGGATCACTGGAATTATACGGCAGGATCACTGGAATTATACGTCAGAATCACTGGATTTATACGCCAGTACCACTGGAATTATATGGCAGGATCACTGGAATTATACGGCAGTACCACTGGATTTATACGGCAGTACCACTGGACATATCCGGCAGTATCACTGGACTGGACTTATACGCCAGTACCACTGGAATTATTGGCAGGATCACTGGAATTATACGGCAGTACCACTGGACTTATATGGCAGTACCACTGGACATATAAGGCAGTATCACTGGACAGGATTTATACGCCAGTACTACTGGAATTATACGGCAGGATCACTGGAATTATAAGGCAGGTTCACTGGATTTATAAGGCAGGTTCACTGGATTTATACGGCAGGATCACTGGAATTATACGGCAGGATCACTGGAATTATACGGCAGAATCACTGGATTTATATGCCAGTACCACTGAAATTATATGGCAGGATCACTGGAGTTATACTGCAGTACCAGTGGAATTATACGGCAGGATCACTGGAATTATACGGCAGTACCACTGGATTTATACGGCAGTACCACTGGACATATACGGCAGTATCACTGGACTGGATTTATACGCCAGTACCACTGGAATTATACAGAAGGATCACTGGAATTATACGGCAGTACCACTGGAATAAATGGCAGGATCACTGGAATTATACGGCAGGATCACTGAATTTACACGCCAGTACCACTGGAATTATATGGCAGGATTACTGGATTTATACGCCAGTAGCACTGGAATTATATGGCAGGATCACTGGAATTATACGGCAGTACCACTGGATTTATATGGCAGTACCACAGGACATATACGGCAGAATCACTGGACTGGATTTATACGCCAGTACCACTGGAATTATACGGCAGGATCACTGGAATTATGTGGCAGGATCACTGGATTCATACGGCAGTACCGCTGGACATATACGGCATTATCAATGGACATATACAGCAGTATCACTGGACATATACGGCAGTATCACTGGACATATACAGCAGTACCTCTGGACATATACAGCAGCACAGGGACACCACCACTGGCCTGATGCAGGATGACACAGCACCACTGCAATGGACTGGACTTATACAGCAGCACTGGACATATGGCAGCAGAGGACACCACCACTGTGACTGGACTGATGCAGCACAATACACCACCACTGGACTGATGCAGGACAACACAGCACCACTGGACTGGACTTATACAGCAGCACTGGACATATGGCAGCAGAGGATACAACCACTGTGACTGGACTGATGCAGCACAAGACAGACACTACCACTGAACTGATGCAGGACACTGAGGACGGAGACACATCCTCTCTCTACACTCTCCAATGCCGGAATGAAAATGGCGGCGATGCGCTGCGACTTATATGGAATCCAAACCCTGCGAGAATCCGACAGCGGGATGATTACGTTTTGCCTCGTTCTGGTTTCCGAGTCAGGCGGAAAACCTGAGCCGGACTCGGATCTTGGCTCGAGACGTGAAGTTCGGTAGGGTTCGGTTCTCTGACAACCGAACCCGCTCATCTCTACATCTTAGACGTATCAGGTCGTTTCTAAATGGTACAAGTATATAGGGTTCTATTCAGCTTGCATTGCTGATGTGATGCGATCACATTAAGACGATTTTCAACCCAGTGCGCAACTGCGCATGTGCAGGTCCCATTCTGCGCGTGTGCGAGCCAGACAATGTGATTGCACTGCATTGATGCGAATGCCTCTGCCTGATTGACAGGCAGAGGCGTTTGCAGGGCGGTCGGGGGAGGCAATGTGGTGTTGCGGGGTGGCGATGCACCGTTATGTGGATGTAATGGAAAACATGGGGATAGGTTGGGGCCACTTGACATCACACACGACTGCTGCAATGCGGAAAATGGCAGTGACACAACTACTTCCGCAGCCAAGCAGGGGACTTCCCTTAAATAGCGACGTTATCGCAATTGAATTGCGATCACATCGCTGGCCGCCATTAGCTTGCTGGGCGGCCTTGCCCTGTACTGGGCGGCCTCCAGCATGCGAATGATAACAGTTGCAGTTTTGCTATGTTAGCAGAATAAGGTCCATCAGCTGAATAAGGTCCATCAGTTTGTTGGAGAATTCTATTCAAAAGTGAAAACTTTTGTGGATCAGCCTTTACTTATTGGATATTGTATCCAAAGCTAATTATGCAGTTATGGGTGAATTTTTTAATTATTAAAAAATCCTTTTATATAAAGAGTATGATGTTATAAGCACTACTTATGTGGGTCACGATTTCTATTATAATGGAAAATTTAGTGACTTTGAAAGTACAGGTTAAGTCTCCCATATCTGAAATGCTTGGGACCAGTAGTATTTGTATACCATAACGAGATATCTTGTGGATGGAACCCAAGTCTAAACACAGAATGCATTTGTTTTATAAACACCTTATACACACAGAGTGAATATTTTTTATATCGGATTTTTGGATAAGGGAGACTCAACCTGTGAGAATTAGTATAGATTTGCCTTAAATTCAGTGTATTTGACATTAGACCTGTGTTTTATCATTGATTAGTTTCATAGATTCTGAAAGTTTTCATGATACAAGGACAACATCCTCAGACCTATTTATAATTGTACAGGGTTGTATTAATTGAAATAAATAGTGTAATTAAATCATGCATTATGTATCAGAACCAAAATAAAGCAGGGATGAGGGGAATATACTATAGCTCATTAAATAAGGTTTGGGACTACTCTTTGTTTCTAAGCCTGAGACCACGTAAGTAATCAGACAGGCAGTGGGAATGGGGAAATAAGGCTTTTCAAGAGAGGGACAATAAAAGAACATATTCCCTTGCTTATAGCAAGCCTCATTACAATATTTAATACACTAAAAGTCTTTGGTGCAGGGCTGCCAGATGCAATTTCCATGTAGAGTTCAACGTCAGAGCAAAAGCTATGCAAATGCATTGTCTGTTTAACTTCAAAGGAGTTGCTATTTAATAAAAAAAAAATTGTAAACATGTACAGTGGGGCAAAAAAGTATTTGGACAGCCACCGATTGTGCAAGTTGACCCACTTAAAAAAATGAGAGAAGTCTGTAATTTCCATCATAGGTACACTTCAACTGTGAGAGGCAGAATCTGAAAAAAAAACCTAGGAAATCACATTGTATGATTTTTAAACAATTTATTTGTATATTCTTGCGGAAAATAAATATTTGGACATTCAAAAAGTTTAACTCAATACTTTGTAATATAACCTTGGTTGGCATTTACAGAGGTCAAACGTTTCCTGTAGTTCTTGACCAGGTTTGCACACACTGTAGCAGGTATTTTGGCCCACTCTTCCATGCAGATCTTCTTTAGATCTGTCATGTTTTGGGGCTGTCGCCGGGCAACATGGACTTTCAACTCCCTCCACAGATTTTCTATTGGGTTGAGGTCTGGAGACTGGCTAGGCCACTCCAGGACCTGGAAATGCTTCTTACGGAGCCACTCCATAGTTGCCCGGGCGGTGTGTTTGGGGTCATTGTCATGCTGGAAGACCCAGCCACGTTCCATCTTCAATGCTCTTACTGAGGGACGGAGGTTTTTGCACAAAATCTCACGATACATGGCCCCATTCATCCTCTCCTTAATACGGATCAGTCGTCCTGTCCCCTTTGCAGAAAAGCAGCCCCAAAGCATGATGTTTCCACCCCCATGCTTTACAGTGGGTATGGTGTTCTTGGGATGCCATTCATCATTCTTCTCCCTCCAAACACGGCGAGTGGAGTTTATACCAAAAAGTTCGATTTTGCTCTCACCTGGCCACATTACATTCTCCCAATCCTCCTCTGGATCATCCAGATGTCACTGGCAAACTTTAGACGGGCCTGGACATGTGCTGGCTTAAGCAGGGGGACCTTTCGGGCACTGCAGGATTTCAATCCATGACGATGTAGTGTGTTACTAATGGTAACCTTTGTGACTGTGGTCCCAGCTCTCTTGAGGTCATTGACCAGGTCCCCCCATGTATTTCTGGCCTGATTCCTAACCGTTCTCAAGATCATTGATACCCCACAAGGGGAGATCTTGCATGGAGCCCCAGGTCGAAGGAGATTGTCAGTGATCTTGTATTTCTTCCATTTTTTTATAATTGTACCTACAGTTGATCTCTTCTCACCAAGCTGCTTGCCTATTGTCGAGTAGCTCATCCCAGCCTTGTGCAGCTCTACAATTTTGTCCCTGGTGTCCTTAGACAGCTCTCTGGTCTTGGTCATGGTGGAGAGGTTTGAGGCTGTGGACAGGTATCTGTTATACAGATAACCAGTTCAAACAGGTGCCATTAATACAGCTAATGAGTGGAGAATAGAAGAGCTTCTTAAAGAAGAAGTAACAGGTCTGTGAGAGCCAGAAATCTTGCTGCTTGGTAGGTGTCCAAATATTTATTTTCCACAGGAATATACAAGTAAATTGTTTAAAAATCATACAATGTGATTTCCTGGTTGTTGTTTTTTTTTTTTTATTCAGATTCTGTCTCACACAGTTGAAGTGTACCTATGATGGAATTTACAGACCTCTCTCATCTTTTTAAGTGGGTCAACTTTCACAATCGGTGGCTGTCCAAATACTTTTCTGCTGCGGGGTACACTGGGCTCCACAAGGATTGGACAATGGGGTGTAGAGTAGGATCTTGATCCAAGGCACCAACAGGCTCAAAGCTTTGACTGTTCCCAGAATGCACAGCGCCGCCTCCTCTATAACCCCGCCTCCCTGCACAGGAGCTCAGTTTTGTAGTTGGTGCTGCAGTAAGCAGGCACTTAACAGGGGGGGCTGCTCCAGGCAGCCCTAAAAAGAGCTTTTTTGTGAGAAAAAGTGAAGACTTCAAGGGCAGCAGCGGTGGTAAATGTCAGGAGACATTCTCTGCTGCAGCTCCAGCTCTCCCCAGCGGCGCTGTACACTCCCGAGCCCTGGTTGCCGGGTACCTACAGCGGAGGCTCCGGTTTTCTTCACGTTAGACACACACGGCTGGGCCTCTCCAGGATCGCGTGGCCGCGCTTCGGGAGGTGGTAAGTGGGTCCTGCTTGCGGGACCCGGTCTTTATCGCGATCCGGCGTGGTCAGTGGGAGGCGGGCCGCGCGCGCTGGCGGTGGACACTGTGGCAGTACAGGCGATTCCACTAGATCACCAGGGCATGGGCTCAGGTCAGGTTTTCTCTCTAAACCGATTTTTATATATCGATATTTTATATATCGCCCACAGTACCCGGTGGTTTTGCCAGCAGGGGGATAAGGCTTAGACCTGAAGCCCCTCCCCAGCCCCAGGGCACCATTTCTAGCAAGTGTTCCCGCCCTGGAGCTGCATCTCTGTCTTTTCCTCACTCCCTGTCAGTTTCTGCGGCGCCATTATCCCTCAGCTCACTGTTCCTGGGACTGCTTGGGCAAATCCTCCTATGTAAAGCTGCCTGGTTGTCAGTGCTGTGACTTTACAAGACACTTAAGTATTCTACCTGCCTTTTTAGACAGTGATAGTTAAGAAAGAGTGCATTTAGTCAGGGTTTTATAGTATAATTACCCTGTGATATACATCCAGTTCTTACTAGAGATGAGCGCCGGAAATTTTTCGGGTTTTGTGTTTTGGTTTTGGGTTCGGTTCCGCGGCCGTGTTTTGGGTTCGACCACGTTTTGGCAAAACCTCACCGAATTTTTTTTGTCGGATTCGGGTGTGTTTTGGATTCGGGTGTTTTTTTCAAAAAACCCTAAAAAACAGCTTAAATCATAGAATTTGGGGGTCATTTTGATCCCAAAGTATTATTAACCTCAAAAACCATAATTTACACTCATTTTCAGTCTATTCTGAATACCTCACACCTCACAATATTATTTTTAGTCCTAAAATTTGCACCGAGGTCGCTGTGTGAGTAAGATAAGCGACCCTAGTGGCCGACACAAACACCGGGCCCATCTAGGAGTGGCACTGCAGTGTCACGCAGGATGTCCCTTCCAAAAAACCCTCCCCAAACAGCACATGACGCAAAGAAAAAAAGAGGCGCAATGAGGTAGCTGTGTGAGTAAGATAAGCGACCCTAGTGGCCGACACAAACACCGGGCCCATCTAGGAGTGGCACTGCAGTGTCACGCAGGATGTCCCTTCCAAAAAACCCTCCCCAAACAGCACATGACGCAAAGAAAAAAAGAGGCGCAATGAGGTAGCTGACTGTGTGAGTAAGATAAGCGACCCTAGTGGCCGACACAAACACCGGGCCCATCTAGGAGTGGCACTGCAGTGTCACGCAGGATGGCCCTTCCAAAAAACCCTCCCCAAACAGCACATGACGCAAAGAAAAAAAGAGGCGCAATGAGGTAGCTGACTGTGTGAGTAAGATAAGCGACCCTAGTGGCCGACACAAACACCGGGCCCATCTAGGAGTGGCACTGCAGTGTCACGCAGGATGGCCCTTCCAGAAAACCCTCCCCAAACAGCACATGACGCAAAGAAAAAAAGAGGCGCAATGAGGTAGCTGACTGTGTGAGTAAGATAAGCGACCCTAGTGGCCGACACAAACACCGGGCCCATCTAGGAGTGGCACTGCAGTGTCACGCAGGATGGCCCTTCCAAAAAACCCTCCCCAAACAGCACATGACGCAAAGAAAAAAAGAGGCGCAATGAGGTAGCTGACTGTGTGAGTAAGATAAGCGACCCTAGTGGCCGACACAAACACCGGGCCCATCTAGGAGTGGCACTGCAGTGTCACGCAGGATGGCCCTTCCAAAAAACCCTCCCCAAACAGCACATGACGCAAAGAAAAATAAAAGAAAAAAGAGGTGCAAGATGGAATTGTCCTTGGGCCCTCCCACCCACCCTTATGTTGTATAAACAGGACATGCACACTTTAACCAACCCATCATTTCAGTGACAGGGTCTGCCACACGACTGTGACTGATATGACGGGTTGGTTTGGACCCCCCCCCAAAAAAGAAGCAATTAATCTCTCCTTGCACAAACTGGCTCTACAGAGGCAAGATGTCCACCTCATCATCATCCTCCGATATATCACCGTGTACATCCCCCTCCTCACAGATTATCAATTCGTCCCCACTGGAATCCACCATCTCAGCTCCCTGTGTACTTTGTGGAGGCAATTGCTGCTGGTCAATGTCTCCGCGGAGGAATTGATTATAATTCATTTTAATGAACATCATCTTCTCCACATTTTCTGGATGTAACCTCGTACGCCGATTGCTGACAAGGTGAGCGGCGGCACTAAACACTCTTTCGGAGTACACACTTGTGGGAGGGCAACTTAGGTAGAATAAAGCCAGTTTGTGCAAGGGCCTCCAAATTGCCTCTTTTTCCTGCCAGTATAAGTACGGACTGTGTGACGTGCCTACTTGGATGCGGTCACTCATATAATCCTCCACCATTCTTTCAATGTTGAGAGAATCATATGCAGTGACAGTAGACGACATGTCCGTAATCGTTGTCAGGTCCTTCAGTCCGGACCAGATGTCAGCATCAGCAGTCGCTCCAGACTGCCCTGCATCACCGCCAGCGGGTGGGCTCAGAATTCTGAGCCTTTTCCTCGCACCCCCAGTTGCGGGAGAATGTGAAGGAGGAGATGTTGACAGGTCGCGTTCCGCTTGACTTGACAATTTTCTCACCAGCAGGTCTTTCAACCCCAGCAGACTTGTGTCTGCCGGAAAGAGAGATCCAAGGTAGGTTTTAAATCTAGGATCGAGCACGGTGGCCAAAATGTAGTGCTCTGATTTCAACAGATTGACCACCCGTGAATCCTTGTTAAGCGAATTAAGGGCTCCATCCACAAGTCCCACATGCCTAGCGGAATCGCTCCGTGTTAGCTCCTCCTTCAATGTCTCCAGCTTCTTCTGCAAAAGCCTGATGAGGGGAATGACCTGACTCAGGCTGGCAGTGTCTGAACTGACTTCACGTGTGGCAAGTTCAAAGGGCATCAGAACCTTGCACAACGTTGAAATCATTCTCCACTGCACTTGAGACAGGTGCATTCCACCTCCTATATCGTGCTCAATTGTATAGGCTTGAATGGCCTTTTGCTGCTCCTCCAACCTCTGAAGCATATAGAGGGTTGAATTCCACCTCGTTACCACTTCTTGCTTCAGATGATGGCAGGGCAGGTTCAGTAGTTTTTGGTGGTGCTCCAGTCTTCTGTACGTGGTGCCTGTACGCCGAAAGTGTCCCGCAATTCTTCTGGCCACTGACAGCATCTCTTGCACGCCCCTGTCGTTTTTTAAAAATTCTGCACCACCAAATTCAAGGTATGTGCAAAACATGGGACGTGCTGGAATTTGCCCATATTTAATGCACACACAATATTGCTGGCGTTGTCCGATGCCACAAATCCACAGGAGAGTCCAATTGGGGTAAGCCATTCTGCGATGATCTTCCTCAGTTGCCGTAAGAGGTTTTTAGCTGTGTGCGTATTCTGGAAAGCGGTGATACAAAGCGTAGCCTGCCTAGGAAAGAGTTGGCGTTTGCGAGATGCTGCTACTGGTGCCGCCGCTGCTGTTCTTGCGGCGGGAGTCCATACATCTACCCAGTGGGCTGTCACAGTCATATAGTCCTGACCCTGCCCTGCTCCACTTGTCCACATGTCCGTGGTTAAGTGGACATTGGGTACAACTGCATTTTTTAGGACACTGGTGAGTCTTTTTCTGACGTCCGTGTACATTCTCGGTATCGCCTGCCTACAGAAGTGGAACCTAGATGGTATTTGGTAACGGGGGCACACTGCCTCAATAAATTGTCTAGTTCCCTGTGAACTAACGGCGGATACCGGACGCACGTCTAACACCAACATAGTTGTCAAGGCCTCAGTTATCCGCTTTGCAGCAGGATGACTGCTGTGATATTTCATCTTCCTCGCAAAGGACTGTTGGACAGTCAATTGCTTACTGGAAGTAGTACAAGTGGGCTTACGACTTCCCCTCTGGGATGACCATCGACTCCCAGCAGCAACAACAGCAGCGCCAGCAGCAGTAGGCGTTACACGCAAGGATGCATCGGAGGAATCCCAGGCAGGAGAGGACTCGTCAGAATTGCCAGTGACATGGCCTGCAGGACTATTGGCATTCCTGGGGAAGGTGGAAATTGAAACTGAGGGAGTTGGTGGGGTGGTTTGCGTGAGCTTGGTTACAAGAGGAAGGGATTTACTGGTCAGTGGACTGCTTCCGCTGTCGCCCAAAGTTTTTGAACTTGTCACTGACTTATTATGAATGCGCTGCAGGTGACGTATAAGGGAGGATGTTCCGAGGTGGTTAACGTCCTTACCCCTACTTATTACAGCTTGACAAAGGGAACACACGGCTTGACAAATGTTGTCCGCATTTCTGGTGAAATACTTCCACACCGAAGAGCTGATTTTTTTGGTATTTTCACCAGGCATGTCAACGGCCATATTCCTCCCACGGACAACAGGTGTCTCCCCGGGTGCCTGACTTAAACAAACCACCTCACCATCAGAATCCTCCTGGTCAATTTCCTCCCCAGCGCCAGCAACACCCATATCCTCCTCATCCTGGTGTACTTCAACACTGACATCTTCAATCTGACTATCAGGAACTGGACTGCGGGTGCTCCTTCCAGCACTTGCAGGGGGCGTGCAAATGGTGGAAGGCGCATGCTCTTCACGTCCAGTGTTGGGAAGGTCAGGCATCGCAACCGACACAATTGGACTCTCCTTGTGGATTTGGGATTTCGAAGAACGCACAGTTCTTTGCGGTGCTTTTGCCAGCTTGAGTCTTTTCAGTTTTCTAGCGAGAGGCTGAGTGCTTCCATCCTCATGTGAAGCTGAACCACTAGCCATGAACATAGGCCAGGGCCTCAGCCGTTCCTTGCCACTCCGTGTGGTAAATGGCATATTGGCAAGTTTACGCTTCTCCTCCGACAATTTTATTTTAGGTTTTGGAGTCCTTTTTTTACTGATATTTGGTGTTTTGGATTTGACATGCTCTGTACTATGACATTGGGCATCGGCCTTGGCAGACGACGTTGCTGGCATTTCATCGTCTCGGCCATGACTAGTGGCAGCAGCTTCAGCACGAGGTGGAAGTGGATCTTGATCTTTCCCTAATTTTGGAACCTCAACATTTTTGTTCTCCATATTTTAATAGGCACAACTAAAAGGCACCTCAGGTAAACAATGGAGATGGATGGATACTAGTATACAATTATGGATGGACTGCCGAGTGCCGACACAGAGGTAGCTACAGCCGTGGACTATTGTACTGTACTGTGTCTGCTGCTAATATAGACTGGATGATAATGAGATATAGTATGTATGTATGTATAAAGAAGAAAGAAAAAAAAACCACGGGTAGGTGGTATACAATTATGGATGGACTGCCGAGTGCCGACACAGAGGTAGCTACAGCCGTGGACTACTGTACTGTGTCTGCTGCTAATATAGACTGGATGATAATGAGATGTAGTATGTATAAAGAAGAAAGAAAAAAAAAACACGGGTAGGTGGTATACAATTATGGATGGACTGCCGAGTGCCGACACAGAGGTAGCTACAGCCGTGGACTACCGTACTGTGTCTGCTGCTAATATAGACTGGTTGATAATGAGATGTAGTATGTATAAAGAAGAAAGAAAAAAAAACCACGGGTAGGTGGTATACAATTATGGACGGACTGCCGAGTGCCGACACAGAGGTAGCTACAGCCGTGGACTACCGTACTGTACTGTGTCTGCTGCTAATATAGACTGGATGATAATGAGATGTAGTATGTATAAAGAAGAAAGAAAAAAAAACCACGGGTAGGTGGTATACAATTATGGATGGACTGCCGAGTGCCGACACAGAGGTAGCTACAGCCGTGGACTACCGTACTGTGTCTGCTGCTAATATAGACTTGTTGATAATGAGATGTAGTATGTATAAAGAAGAAAGAAAAAAAAACCACGGGTAGGTGGTATACAATTATGGACGGACTGCCGAGTGCCGACACAGAGGTAGCTACAGCCGTGGACTACCGTACTGTACTGTGTCTGCTGCTAATATAGACTGGTTGATAATGAGATGTAGTATGTATAAAGAAGAAAGAAAAAAAAAAAAAACACGGGTAGGTGGTATACAATTATGGATGGACTGCCGAGTGCCGACACAGAGGTAGCTACAGCCGTGGACTACTGTACTGTGTCTGCTGCTAATATAGACTGGTTGATAAAGAGATGTAGTATGTATGTATAAAGAAGAAAGAAAAAAAAACCACGGGTAGGTGGTATACAATTATGGACGGACTGCCGAGTGCCGACACAGAGGTAGCTACAGCCGTGGACTACTGTACTGTACTGTGTCTGCTGCTAATATAGACTGGTTGATAAAGAGATGTAGTATGTATGTATAAAGAAGAAAGAAAAAAAACCACGGGTAGGTGGTATACAATTATGGATGGACTGCCGAGTGCCGACACAGAGGTAGCTACAGCCGTGGACTACTGTACTGTGTCTGCTGCTAATATAGACTGGTTGATAAAGAGATGTAGTATGTATGTATAAAGAAGAAAGAAAAAAAAAACCACGGGTAGGTGGTATACAATTATGGACGGACTGCCGAGTGCCGACACAGAGGTAGCTACAGCCGTGGACTACCGTACTGTACTGTGTCTGCTGCTAATATAGACTGGTTGATAAAGAGATGTAGTATGTATGTATAAAGAAGAAAGAAAAAAAAACCACGGGTAGGTTGTATACAATTATGGATGGACTGCCGAGTGCCGACACAGAGGTAGCTACAGCCGTGGACTACTGTACTGTGTCTGCTGCTAATATAGACTGGTTGATAAAGAGATGTAGTATGTATGTATAAAGAAGAAAGAAAAAAAAACCACGGGTAGGTGGTATACAATTATGGACGGACTGCCGAGTGCCGACACAGAGGTAGCTACAGCCGTGGACTACCGTACTGTACTGTGTCTGCTGCTAATATAGACTGGTTGATAAAGAGATGTAGTATGTATGTATAAAGAAGAAAGAAAAAAAAACACGGGTAGGTGGTATACAATTATGGATGGACTGCCGAGTGCCGACACAGAGGTAGCTACAGCCGTGGACTACTGTACTGTGTCTGCTGCTAATATAGACTGGTTGATAAAGAGATGTAGTATGTATGTATAAAGAAGAAAGAAAAAAAAACCACGGGTAGGTGGTATACAATTATGGATGGACTGCCGAGTGCTGACACAGAGGTAGCTACAGCCGTGAACTACCGTACTGTGTCTGCTGCGACTGGATGATAAATAATGATATAAAAAATATATATATATCACTACTGCAGCCGGACAGGTATATATTATATAATGACGGACCTGCTGGACACTGTCTGTCAGCAGAATGAGTTTTTTATAGAATAAAAAAAAAACACCACACAAGTCACACGACGAGTGTTTAACTTTTTCAGGCAATCACAATATAGTATACTACTAACTATACTGGTGGTCAGTGTGGTCAGGTCACTGGTCAGTCACACTGGCAGTGGCACTCCTGCAGCAAAAGTGTGCACTGTTTAATTTTAATAATATGTACTCCTGGCTCCTGCTATAACCTATAACTGGCACTGCTCCCCAGTCTCCCCCACAATTATAAGCTGTGTGAGCACAATCAGATATATACATAGATGATGCAGCACACTGGGCTGAGCAGTGCACACAGATATGGTATGTGACTGAGTCACTGTGTATCGTTTTTTTCAGGCAGAGAACGGATTATATTAAATAAAACTGCACTGTCTGGTGGTCACTGTGGTCAGTCACTACTAAACTCTGCACTCTCTACAGTACTCCTAAGCTCCAGTAAATCAAGTGTCTCTGTCTCAAATCAATCTCACTCTCTCTCTTCTAATCTAAATGGAGAGGACGCCAGCCACGTCCTCTCCCTATCAATCTCAATGCACGTGTGAAAATGGCGGCGACGCGCGGCTCCTTATATAGAATCCGAGTCTCGCGAGAATCCGACAGCGTCATGATGACGTTCGGGCGCGCTCGGGTTAACCGAGCAAGGCGGGAAGATCCGAGTCGCTCGGACCCGTGAAAAAAAACATGAAGTTCGGGCGGGTTCGGATTCCGAGGAACCGAACCCGCTCATCTCTAGTTCTTACTGTGTACTGTTATATCTCTTGTTATATAGCTGTGTAAGCTAGTCCAGTGCAGTATTATTGTCAGTAATAACCTCTGCATTGTACAAACAGTCACTTTCTATGTGTGCATTAGATAGCTGAGTGGTGTCCATTTCGTGTCTTTCACTCAACTTGCTATCCCTATATTCTATAACCTGAGGGAGCTTGGTGCGTCAGGTTTTATCTAATATAGGATTTTCACAAAGATATACTGTATTACGTATTTTTCTCTCGGATTTAGTCACCATATCTCTCCTTTATCACTGCTAGTGCTGACTACACTGCGCAGTGGTTTGGGTTTAGAGATATAGTGCTGCTGATAATTGTACTGTGTTACCTCATACTGCAAGTTATATCATGTCTGCTTCTGAGGGTAACGGTTCTGGGGCTGAACACACTACAGGTGTTGCTGAAGCCACGGACCCATAGAGGAGAATATAGCAGCTGTGGGCTCTGATTCTGGGGGCTCCTTGCCCCCCAGTGGGACTGTGGCAATGGAGGCACATACTGACCCACCGTGGGCCGCTTTTTCCACGCTTCTGCATATGCTAGTTCATAAAATAACATCCCCTATGGGACCCCCAATGCCGGTACACCCGTATGTGGTCCCTGCAGCTAACCCGCCGTGGGCGGACGATTTATCTGCTCAATTGAAGAAGTTGCACCAGTCCTTGACTACTAAAAAGTCTGACCAACGCTCGCCTAAGTCCAAGGGGTCCTCTAAGCGAGCTATTATCTCCTCACAATCCACTGCTGTCACTGACACCTCGTCTGATGAAGACGGCACGTACACTGACCCCACAGGTTCTGACTCAGATACGGCTGATGGGGAGGGTAGTTCACATGTGGATTTTCTTGATCTTTTGGAGGCTATTAAGTTAATTCTACAGATTACGGATGATCCCGAGCCATCCGTCCCTCCTAAGAAACCAGATAGGTTCAAGCGTCAGAAGGTGGTTAAACAAGTTTTACCTCACTCTGACCACCTAGTGGATATACGTCAGGAACCCTGGGAAAACCTGGGAACGAAGTTTGTGCCTCAAAAGAAGATGCTGGCTCGCTATCCCCTCGCGCCAGAGCTGTCTAAGAATTGGGAAACGCCTCCTCCAGTGGACTCACATGTGGCTAGGATGGTGGTTTCCTCAGCTCTACCTGTCACTACCGTCACGTCTCTAAAAGTGCCTACGGATAAACGTGTGGAGGGTTGTCTAAAAGCGATTTACACCCTCACGGGTGCTGCGCAAAGGCCCACTATTGCAGCTACATGGGCTGCCGAGGCTATTGAAGCATGGGCCTTGGAGTTAGAAGCTGAAATCTCCTCTGACCATGCTAGACAATGCTTGTCATATATTGTCACAGCTTCTCGATATATTAAAGAGGCGGCTTCTGATGCCGGTATCCTGGCAGCCAAGGCGTCTACTACGCCAGTCCTGGCTCGCCGGATATTGTGGCTGAGATCCTGGTCTGTGGATCTGGACTCTAGAAAAACCCTGGAGGTACTCCCTTTCAAGGGAGATATTCTGTTTGGGGAGGACTTAAATAAGATAGTGGCTGACTTGGCTACTGCCAAAACTGCCTGTCTGCCAAATACCGCTCCTTCTGTGTCGAAGGCTAAAGGTACGTCCTTTCGCCCCTTTCGCCCTTCAGGTAAAGTAAAAGGTCAGGCGTACCACAAGCAGGCCCGCACTTCCAAACCTGGTAAGCCGAAGCCCAAAAGAGCCTGGGCTGCCCGTCAGCTAGCTTCCAAGACCGATAAGCCTGCCGCATGACGGGGCGGGCCTCCCCCTGGGGGATCCCAGGGTGGGGGGCCGGCTTCTAGGGTATACCCAGGAATGGTTGAAGACTACTTCAGATGCCTGGGTACGGGAAGTCGTCACTCGAGGTTACGCCATAGCCTTCAAAAACCGACCCCCTCATCGATTTTGCCAGTCAGATGTCCCATTGGACCAGACAAAGGCAAACACTCTACATTCGGTGGTACAGACCCTCCTGGATACAGGAGTTGTAGTACAGGTGCCTCTTGCTCAGAGGGGCAGGGGGTACTATTCTCCGCTATTTCTAGTCCCGAAACCGAATGGGTCCTCCCGGCCCATTCTCAACCTCAAGGCATTGAACAGGTTTGTGAAGGTTTCCAAGTTCCGTATGGAAACCCTTCGCTCTATAGTTCTGGCCTTGGAACCTGGGGGCTACATGGTCTCCCTGGACATACAGGATGCTTACCTGCATATTCCTATAGCAGCGTCACATCAGCAATACCTGAGGTTTGCTATTGGCAACCTCAATTACCAGTTTCAGGCGTTACCTTTTGGTTTAACAATGGCTCCGCGAGTCTTCACCAAAGTAATGGCGGTGATGATGGTGGTACTCCGCCGTCAAGGGGTCAGGATACTGCCGTACCTGGACGACTTGTTAATCCTGACAAATTCCCCAGAACTTCTCCTACGTCATCTGGATATGACTGTCCGGTTTCTACAAGCCCACGGGTGGCTCATCAACTGGAAGAAATCCTCCCTGGTCCCTGCTCAGAGCATGGTGCACCTGAGAGCGCTATTGGACACTCACAACCAGCGGTTGTTCTTGTCTCAGGAGAAAGTCCTGAAGCTTCACGACAGGATTCGTTGCTTCCTTTCTCGTCCGCAAGTGTCGATACATTCGGCAATGCAGGTGCTGGGCCTCATGGTATCAGCTTTCGACATGGTGGAGTATGCTCAATTCCATTCTCACCCCCTCCAGAGGCTGATTCTAGCCAAGTGGGATGGCCTGCCTCCCCGGATCAGGTCTCAAATGATCTCATTGATTCCGGAGGTCCGTCTGTCACTGCTTTGGTGGCTCCGGGACCAACAATTGTGCAGGGGCCGTCCCTTCTGGATATCCAACTGGGTCCTGTTGACGACAGATGCCAGTCTAAGAGGTTGGGGCGCGGTGCTGGAGCAACACTCCCTTCAGGGTCGGTGGACCAAGGAGGAATCTCTCCTCTCGATCAACATTCTGGAATTGCGGGTGGTCTTCAATGCATTGAACCTGGCTCAGCATTTATTTCAGAACCGTCCTGTTCAAGTACAGTCGGACAATGCCACCACAGTGGCTTACATAAATCATCAAGGCAGCACTCGAAGCCGTTTGGCAATGAAGGAAGTTTCACGGATTCTACGTTGGGCGGAACGCCATCTACCGGCCATATTGGCAATAATCATTCCGGGAGTCCTGAATTGGGAAGCGGACTTACTCAGTTGTCAGTACGTGCATACCGGCGAGTGGGGCCTCCATCCAGAAGTGTTTCAACTCCTAGTGGAAAAGTGGGGTCTTCCAGATGTAGATCTGATGGCGTCTCGACACAATCACAAGGTTCCGGTCTTCGGAGCAAGGACAAGGGATCCTCAAGCAGCATTCGTGGATGCGCTGGCGGTGCCATGTAGGTTTCGGCTGCCGTACGTGTTCCCTCCGGTGTCACTCCTGCCCAGGGTAATTCGGAAGTTCAAGCAAGAAAAAGGAAATCTGCTTCTCATAGCTCCGGCGTGGCCCAGATGGCACTGGTTCTCAGACCTGCAAGGCCTATCGTCAGAGCATCCACTTCTACTTCCACAACGCCCAGACCTCCTCGTTCAGGGCCCCTGTGTCTACCAGGACCTAACCCGGCTGTCTTTGACGGCTTGGCTCTTGAAGCTTCCATCTTGAGGGCTAAGGGTTTTTCTGAAGAGGTCATTAAAACTATGTTGCGGGCCGGAAACCGGCTTCTGCTCGGATTTACCATAGGGTCTGGCATTCCTACTTTCTTTGGTGCGCATCTAATAATTATGACGCTTCCAAGTTTAGTACAGCCAAATTTTTGGCTTTTCTGCAGCAGGGCCTAGATTTAGGCCTGCGTCTGGCCTCCCTCAAGGTTCATATTTCTCCCTTGTCGGTGTG
Organism: Pseudophryne corroboree; assembly: GCF_028390025.1. Classification (NCBI taxonomy): domain Eukaryota; kingdom Metazoa; phylum Chordata; class Amphibia; order Anura; family Myobatrachidae; genus Pseudophryne; species Pseudophryne corroboree. The sequence continues at coordinate 632,980,985 of NC_086444.1, read as the reverse complement.
GTTTCAGAGAAAAATTGCGACTTTACCTGATGTTCATACTTTCACTCAGGCTGTGTTGCGTATCCAACCTCCCTATGTCCCGTCTGTGGCTCCTTGGGACTTGTCGTGGTTTTGGAGGCGTTGCAGGAGCCTCCGTTTGAACCCCTGGGTTCAGCTGACCTTAAGTGGCTTTCCCTTAAGGTGGTGTTCTTGCTGGCTATTGCCTCTGCTAGAAGAGTGTCGGATCTGGGTGCCTTGTCTTGTAGTTCCCCATATCTGATTTTTCACCGTGACCGGGCGGTTCTTAGGACTCGTCCCGGATATTTGCCTAAGGTGGTTTCTTCGTTCCACCTTAATCAGGAGATTGTGGTTCTGGCCTTTGTCTCTCCTGATTTGTCTCCCAAAGAGCGGTCTTTGGATGTGGTACGGGCTCTCCGTATCTATGTGAAGAGAACTGCTTTATTTGAAAATCTGATTCTCTCTTTGTTTTGTTTGGATTTCACAAACGTGGCTGGCCTGCTCACAAGCAGACCCTGGCCAGATGGATTAGAATGGTGATAGCACATGCTTATGTGAGGGTTGGTCTGTCAGCTCCTGCTCACATCACGGCCCATTCTACTCGGTCTGTTGGACCTTCTTGGGCGGCCCAACGTGGTGCGACCCTTGATCAATTGTGCAAGGCGGCTACGTGGTCCTCAGGGAACACGTTCATAAGGTTCTATGCCTTCGATACTGCCGCTTCCCAGGATGCTTTCTTTGGACGCCGGGTTCTTGTGTCCGCTACAGTGCGTCCCCTCCCATAAGGAACTGCTTTAGGACATCCCCATTGTCCAATCCTTGTGGAGCCCAGTGTACCCCGCAGCAGAAAACGAGATTTATGGTAAGAACTTACCTTTGTTAAATCACTTTCTGCGAGGTACACTGGGCTCCACAAGGCGCCCACCCTGACGCACTTAGCTTCTTTGGGTTGGTATGGCATTAGCCGCTGACACTTCTCTTGTCGTGAGAGTGTGGTGTATGTGGCTACTAACCATTGTCGTCTCTTTAAGTGCTACTGCATTGGGCTGGTTAACTAAAAACTGAGCTCCTGTGCAGGGAGGCGGGGTTATAGAGGAGGCGGCGCTGTGCATTCTGGGAACAGTCAAAGCTTTGAGCCTCAAAACAAAAGTAGAGGCTGCGCTAGATTTTAAAAATATAACAACAATGATCTAAATGTAATAATTAGAGATGAGCGGGTTCGGTTCCTCTGAATCCGAACCCGCCCGAACTTCAGGTTTTTTACACGAGTCCGAGCAGGCTCGGATCTTCCCGCCTTGCTCGGCTAACCCGAGCGCGCCCGAACGTCATCATCACGCTGTCGGATTCTCGCGAGGCTCGGATTCTATCGCGAGACTCGGATTCTATATAAGGAGCCGCGCGTCGCCGCCATTTTCACACGTGCATTGAGAGTCATAGGGAGAGGACGTGGCTGGCGTCCTCTCCGTTTAGAGAAGAGAGAGACACAGTATTTTGGGGAGCATTATTAGGAGGAGTACTACTATACTGTATACTACTATACTACTTGCTGAAGTGATATTTATACTAGATTAGATAATAGATAGTGTGACTGTAAGTGTATTATCTGACTTGTGGGGGAGACACTGACAGTGGGGAGCAGTTAGAGTCTGAGAGCAGGACTCAGGAGTACATATAACGTACAGTCACAGTGCACACTTTTGCTGCCAGAGTCAGTGCCACACTGCCATTGTTGTGACCACACTGACCACCAGTATAATAATATATTTTGTGATTGTCTGCTTAGGCCTCGGAGTACTAGTTGCAAGTTGCAACGTGACCTGAAGTGACCACCAGTTTAATAATCAATCACCACCAGTTTAATATATATATATATATATATATATATATAATTGTATATAATATATATATATATAATATTGTATACCACCTACCCGTGGTTTTTTTTTTTCATTCTTCTTTATACATACTACTATAGTAGCTTACTGTAGCAGTCTGCGGTGCTGTGCTGACCTGACAGTGTCCAGCAGGTCCGTCATCAGTCATTACATAATAAATATATATAGTACCTGTCCGGCTGCAGTACTAGTGATATTATATTGATTTCATCTCATTATCAATAATTTATCATCCAGTCTAGACTCTATATTAGCAGCAGACACAGTACGTTAGTCCACGGCTGTAGCTACCTCTGTGTCGGCACTCGGCAGTCCATCCATAATTGTATACCACCTACCCGTGTTTTTTTTTTTCTTTCTTCTTTGTACATACTACTATAGAGTATAGTAGCTTACTGTAGCAGTCTGCGGTGCTGCTGAGCTGACAGTGTCCAGCAGGTCCGTCATCAGTCATCATTACCTAATAAATATATTATCTACCTGTCCGGCTGCAGTACTAGTGATATTATATATACATACATATATATATTGATTTCATCTCATTATCAATCATCCAGTCTATATTAGCAGCAGACACAGTACGTTAGTCCACGGCTGTAGCTACCTCTGTGTCGGCACTCGGCAGTCCATCCATAATTGTATACCACCTACCCGTGGTTTTTTTTCTTTTCTTTCTTCTTTGTACATACTACTATAGTATAGTAGCTTACTGTAGCAGTCTGCGGTGCTGCTGAGCTGACAGTGTCCAGCAGGTCCGTCATCAGTCATCATTACCTAATAAATATATTATCTACCTGTCCGGCTGCAGTACTAGTGATATTATATATACATACATATATATATATTGATTTCATCTCATTATCAATCATCCAGTCTATATTAGCAGCAGACACAGTACGTTAGTCCACGGCTGTAGCTACCTCTGTGTCGGCACTCGGCAGTCCATCCATAATTGTATACCACCTACCCGTGGTTTTATTTTTTTCCTTTCTTCTTTGTACATACTACTATAGTATAGTAGCTTACTGTAGCAGTCTGCGGTGCTGCTGAGCTGACAGTGTCCAGCAGGTCCGTCATCAGTCATCATTACCTAATAAATATATTATCTACCTGTCCGGCTGCAGTACTAGTGATATTATATATACATACATATATATATATATTGATTTCATCTCATTATCATCCAGTCTATATTAGCAGCAGACACAGTACGGTAGTCCACGGCTGTAGCTACCTCTGTGTCGGCACTCGGCAGTCCATCCATAATTGTATACCACCTACCCGTGTTTTTTTCTTTTCTTTCTTCTTTGTACATACTACTATAGAGTATAGTAGCTTACTGTAGCAATCTGCGGTGCTGCTGAGCTGACAGTGTCCAGCAGGTCCATCATCAGTCATCATTACCTAATAAATATATTATCTACCTGTCCGGCTGCAGTACTAGTGATATTATATATACATACATATATATATATTGATTTCATCTCATTATCATCCAGTCTATATTAGCAGCAGACACAGTACGGTAGTCCACGGCTGTAGCTACCTCTGTGTCGGCACTCGGCAGTCCATCCATAATTGTATACCACCTACCCGTGGTTTTTTTTTTCTTTCTTCTTTGTACATACTACTATAGTATAGTAGCTTACTGTAGCAGTCTGCGGTGCTGCTGAGCTGACAGTGTCCAGCAGGTCCGTCATCAGTCATCATTACCTAATAAATATATTATCTACCTGTCCGGCTGCAGTACTAGTGATATTATATATACATACATATATATATATTGATTTCATCTCATTATCATCCAGTCTATATTAGCAGCAGACACAGTACGGTAGTCCACGGCTGTAGCTACCTCTGTGTCGGCACTCGGCAGTCCATCCATAAGTATACTAGTATCCATCCATCTCCATTGTTTACCTGAGGTGCCTTTTAGTTGTGCCTATTAAAATATGGAGAACAAAAATGTTGAGGTTCCAAAATTAGGGAAAGATCAAGATCCACTTCCACCTCGTGCTGAAGCTGCTGCCACTAGTCATGGCCGAGACGATGAAATGCCAGCAACGTCGTCTGCCAAGGCCGATGCCCAATGTCATAGTACAGAGCATGTCAAATCCAAAACACCAAATATCAGTAAAAAAAGGACTCCAAAACCTAAAATAAAATTGTCGGAGGAGAAGCGTAAACTTGCCAATATGCCATTTACCACACGGAGTGGCAAGGAACGGCTGAGGCCCTGGCCTATGTTCATGGCTAGTGGTTCAGCTTCACATGAGGATGGAAGCACTCAGCCTCTCGCTAGAAAACTGAAAAGACTCAAGCTGGCAAAAGCACCGCAAAGAACTGTGCGTTCTTCGAAATCCCAAATCCACAAGGAGAGTCCAATTGTGTCGGTTGCGATGCCTGACCTTCCCAACACTGGACGTGAAGAGCATGCGCCTTCCACCATTTGCACGCCCCCTGCAAGTGCTGGAAGGAGCACCCGCAGTCCAGTTCCTGATAGTCAGATTGAAGATGTCAGTGTTGAAGTACACCAGGATGAGGAGGATATGGGTGTTGCTGGCGCTGGGGAGGAAATTGACCAGGAGGATTCTGATGGTGAGGTGGTTTGTTTAAGTCAGGCACCTGGGGAGACACCTGTTGTCCGTGGGAGGAATAGGGCCATTGACATGCCTGGTCAAAATACAAAAAAAAATCAGCTCTTCGGTGTGGAAGTATTTCACCAGAAATGCGGACAACATTTGTCAAGCCGTGTGTTGCCTTTGTCAAGCTGTAATAAGTAGGGGTAAGGACGTTAACCACCTCGGAACATCCTCCCTTATACGTCACCTGCAGCGCATTCATAATAAGTCAGTGACAAGTTCAAAAACTTTGGGTGACAGCGGAAGCAGTCCACTGACCAGTAAATCCCTTCCTCTTGTAACCAAGCTCACGCAAACCACCCCACCAACTCCCTCAGTGTCAATTTCCTCCTTACCCAGGAATGCCAATAGTCCTGCAGGCCATGTCACTGGCAATTCTGACGAGTCCTCTCCTGCCTGGGATTCCTCCGATGCATCCTTGAGTGTAATGCCTACTGCTGCTGGCGCTGCTGTTGTTGCTGCTGGGAGTCGATCGTCATCCCAGAGGGGAAGTCGTAAGCCCACTTGTACTACTTCCAGTAAGCAATTGACTGTCCAACAGTCCTTTGCGAGGAAGATGAAATATCACAGCAGTCATCCTGCTGCAAAGCGGATAACTGAGGCCTTGACAACTATGTTGGTGTTAGACGTGCGTCCGGTATCCGCCATTAGTTCACAGGGAACTAGACAATTTATTGAGGCAGTGTGCCCCCGTTACCAAATACCATCTAGGTTCCACTTCTCTAGGCAGGCGATACCGAGAATGTACACGGACGTCAGAAAAAGACTCACCAGTGTCCTAAAAAATGCAGTTGTACCCAATGTCCACTTAACCACGGACATGTGGACAAGTGGAGCAGGGCAGGGTCAGGACTATATGACTGTGACAGCCCACTGGGTAGATGTATGGACTCCCGCCGCAAGAACAGCAGCGGCGGCACCAGTAGCAGCATCTCGCAAACGCCAACTCTTTCCTAGGCAGGCTACGCTTTGTATCACCGCTTTCCAGAATACGCACACAGCTGAAAACCTCTTACGGCAACTGAGGAAGATCATCGCGGAATGGCTTACCCCAATTGGACTCTCCTGTGGATTTGTGGCATCGGACAACGCCAGCAATATTGTGTGTGCATTAAATATGGGCAAATTCCAGCACGTCCCATGTTTTGCACATACCTTGAATTTGGTGGTGCAGAATTTTTTAAAAAACGACAGGGGCGTGCAAGAGATGCTGTCGGTGGCCAGAAGAATTGCGGGACACTTTCGGCGTACAGGCACCACGTACAGAAGACTGGAGCACCACCAAAAACTACTGAACCTGCCCTGCCATCATCTGAAGCAAGAAGTGGTAACGAGGTGGAATTCAACCCTCTATATGCTTCAGAGGTTGGAGGAGCAGCAAAAGGCCATTCAAGCCTATACAATTGAGCACGATATAGGAGGTGGAATGCACCTGTCTCAAGCGCAGTGGAGAATGATTTCAACGTTGTGCAAGGTTCTGATACCCTTTGAACTTGCCACACGTGAAGTCAGTTCAGACACTGCCAGCCTGAGTTAGGTCATTCCCCTCATCAGGCTTTTGCAGAAGAAGCTGGAGACATTGAAGGAGGAGCTAACACGGAGCGATTCCGCTAGGCATGTGGGACTTGTGGATGGAGCCCTTAATTCGCTTAACAAGGATTCACGGGTGGTCAATCTGTTGAAATCAGAGCACTACATTTTGGCCACCGTGCTCGATCCTAGATTTAAAGCCTACCTTGGATCTCTCTTTCCGGCAGACACAAGTCTGCTGGGGTTCAAAGACCTGCTGGTGACAAAATTGTCAAGTCAAGCGGAACGCGACCTGTCAACATCTCCTCCTTCACATTCTCCCGCAACTGGGGGTGCGAGGAAAAGGCTCAGAATTCCGAGCCCACCCGCTGGCGATGATGCAGGGCAGTCTGGAGCGACTGCTGATGCTGACATCTGGTCCGGACTGAAGGACCTGACAACGATTACGGACATGTCGTCTACTGTCACTGCATATGATTCTCTCACCATTGAAAGAATGGTGGAGGATTATATGAGTGACCACATCCAAGTAGGCACGTCACACAGTCCGTACTTATACTGGCAGGAAAAAGAGGCAATTTGGAGGCCCTTGCACAAACTGGCTTTATTCTACCTAAGTTGCCCTCCCACAAGTGTGTACTCCGAAAGAGTGTTTAGTGCCGCCGCTCACCTTGTCAGCAATCGGCGTACGAGGTTACATCCAGAAAATGTGGAGAAGATGATGTTCATTAAAATGAATTATAATCAATTCCTCCGTGGAGACATTGACCAGCAGCAATTGCCTCCACAAAGTACACAGGGAGCTGAGATGGTGGATTCCAGTGGGGACGAATTGATAATCTGTGAGGAGGGGGATGTACACGGTGATATATCGGAGGATGATGATGAGGTGGACATCTTGCCTCTGTAGAGCCAGTTTGTGCAAGGAGAGATTAATTGCTTCTTTTTTGGTGGGGGTCCAAACCAACCCGTCATTTCAGTCACAGTCGTGTGGCAGACCCTGTCACTGAAATGATGGGTTGGTTAAAGTGTGCATGTCCTGTTTATACAACATAAGGGTGGGTGGGAGGGCCCAAGGACAATTCCATCTTGCACCTCTTTTTTCTTTAATTTTTCTTTGCGTCATGTGCTGTTTGTGGAATGTTTTTTGGAAGGGCCATCCTGCGTGACACTGCAGTGCCACTCCTAGATGGGCCCGGTGTTTGTGTCGGCCACTAGGGTCGCTTATCTTACTCACACAGCTACCTCATTGCGCCTCTTTTTTTCTTTGCGTCATGTGCTGTTTGGGGAGGGTTTTTTGGAAGGGCCATCCTGCGTGACACTGCAGTGCCACTCCTAGATGGGCCCGGAGTTTGTGTCGGCCACTAGGGTCGCTTATCTTACTCACACAGCTACCTCATTGCGCCTCTTTTTTTCTTTGCGTCATGTGCTGTTTGGGGAGGGTTTTTTGGAAGGGCCATCCTGCGTGACACTGCAGTGCCACTCCTAGATGGGCACGGTGTTTGTGTCGGCCACTAGGGTCGCTTATCTTACTCACACAGCTACCTCATTGCGCCTCTTTTTTTCTTTGCGTCATGTGCTGTTTGGGGAGGGTATTTTGGAAGGGCCATCCTGCGTGACACTGCAGTGCCACTCCTAGATGGGCCCGGTGTTTGTGTCGGCCACTAGGGTCGCTTATCTTACTCACACAGCTACCTCATTGCGCCTCTTTTTTTCTTTGCGTCATGTGCTGTTTGGGGAGGGTTTTTTGGAAGGGCCATCCTGCGTGACACTGCAGTGCCACTCCTAAATGGGCACGGTGTTTGTGTCGGCCACTAGGGTCGCTTATCTTACTCACACAGCTACCTCATTGCGCCTCTTTTTTTCTTTGCGTCATGTGCTGTTTGGGGAGGGTTTTTTGGAAGGGCCATCCTGCGTGACACTGCAGTGCCACTCCTAGATGGGCCCGGTGTTTGTGTCGGCCACTAGGGTCGCTTATCTTACTCACACAGCTACCTCATTGCGCCTCTTTTTTTCTTTGCGTCATGTGCTGTTTGGGGAGGGTTTTTTGGAAGGGCCATCCTGCGTGACACTGCAGTGCCACTCCTAGATGGGCACGGTGTTTGTGTCGGCCACTAGGGTCGCTTATCTTACTCACACAGCTACCTCATTGCGCCTCTTTTTTTCTTTGCGTCATGTGCTGTTTGGGGAGGGTTTTTTGGAAGGGCCATCCTGCGTGACACTGCAGTGCCACTCCTAGATGGGCCCGGTGTTTGTGTCGGCCACTAGGGTCGCTTATCTTACTCACACAGCTACCTCATTGCGCCTCTTTTTTTCTTTGCGTCATGTGCTGTTTGGGAAGGGTTTTTTGGAAGGGCCATCCTGCGTGACACTGCAGTGACACTCCTGGATGGGCACGGTGTTTGTGTCGGCCACTAGGGTCGCTTAGCTTAGTCATCCAGCGACCTAGGTGCAAATTTTAGGACTAAAAATAATATTGTGAGGTGTGAGGTATTCAGAATAGACTGAAAATGAGTGGAAATTATGGTTTTTGAGGTTAATAATACTTTGGGATCAAAATGACCCCCAAATTCTATGATTTAAGCTGTTTTTTAGTGTTTTTTAAAAAAAACACCCGAATCCAAAACACACCCGAATCCGACAAAAAAAATTCGGTGAGGTTTTGCCAAAACGCGGTCGAACCCAAAACACGGCCGCGGAACCGAACCCAAAACCAAAACACAAAACCCGAAAAATTTCAAGTGCACATCTCTAGTAATAATAACAATTTTTAATAAAGAGTATTAATCTAAAATAGTGTGGTGATTACACCATATACATGCAACATGATCAAATTTAAAAGCATACAGTTTGATGAACTATGCGTTAATAGGGTTACCCAAGTTGTCAGGAATTGAAGAAGGTTGGAGAATGGAAAGTCCGTTCCTAAGTAGTCCCCCAATGGTAGTGTCCAGTACCAGCAGATTTAGGAGATAAGCAATGTCCGATGTATTAGCAGATTACCGTTAGAGGTTATGATGCTCCAGAGTTATAAATGGTGAGCTCCTCATGCATTACGGTGGAAAGATGTAATCGGTTCAGCTTGCTATTTGAGTCCTCCGTAGGCAAATAGTGATCTGGATTTGGATGGGGGTGGTTTGGTCTTTCAGCAGTAAGTTCCTGGCTTGGGTCCCCATGCACCAAGCTTTGAGCCTGTTGGTGCCTCGGATCAAGATCCTACTCTACACCCCATTGTCCAATCCTTGTGGAGCCCAGTGTACCTCGCAGAAAGAGATTTAACAAAGGTAAGTTCTTACCATAAATCGCGTTTTTTGCCCCACTGTATCTGAAATATTTGACACTGCATGTGTTATAATGTTGTTATTTATTATGGTATTATCTTGCAAAGAAAGTTTTAAAGCAGTCCAAACCAGGGCCGGATTACATTTTGGGGGGGTGGCACTTAAGACTGGGGAACCTGGGGGAAGGAGGGGGGAGACACGTGCCTAGGGGTGGCACTTATTTGGGGGTGACACTTGAATGCTTGTGTTGGTACTGTCAGCCCAAAAAGTACCAGCAAATGCAAAATGTACTGTACTGTACCATATGCCATCTTGAATGGAATGTAAATGGGCAGCACATGCACATACTGCCCCTGTAAGCTGTCCTACTTAGTAAACAGGTACACATACTAATAAAAAATTTTTTATAGTTAGTGGCTTTTTCTTTATTATTCTACTAAATTTGCTTTAATTAAATAAGGGCTTATAACCAACCAATAAAATAATAAAATTAGGCAGGCGGGGGGCGGCTGTTACTGTTGGGCCTAGTGGTCCTCCTTCCCTAAATCCGCCCTTGACAACTTAAGGGCCCTACACATTTGTCGATCCGCCGCTGAGCTGTCTGACGGCGGATACGGCCATCGGGCGACGTGGCGGCAGGGGGGCAGTGACGCGGGGAGTGAAGTTTCTTCACTCCCCCTGTCACCCGGCTCCATAGCAGTGCAGGCAAATATGGACAATTTTGTCCATATTGACCTGCATGTACAAGCGACGGGGCACCAGCGATGAACGAGCGCGGGGCCATGCATCGTTCATCGCTGGTGCCTCCACACTGAAAGATATGAACGGTATCTCGTTAATTAATTAATTAATTACTTTTAGGGGCATATTTATTAATTATGGGATTTTAAACTAGATAATTAGAATTTGTTATCTCGCCAATAAGATATTAAGTATCTCCTGAAAGTAATAAAATACGCATACAGGGACATCCCTGCAATGTGTTAGAAGTGAAGGCTAATGTGAAGGCTTCAGTACTGCGTATACACTGCTTGCTGACCGCACATGTGCTAGTGCCCGGGAAGGGATCCTATGAATGGCTCTACTGGTAACTATTGCAGACTGTAGCCTAGTTGGCGTTAAGTTCCAGGTACAAGGTACAAGATTCCAGAGCTTGGTATGTTCCCCAGTTAAACAATTAGTGGTTGTTTTTACAGTCTCCAATATCATTGCAGGGCATACTTGCCAACCCTCCCTGATTGTTAGGGAGAATCCATGAAATAGTAGCTATCTATGTGGGGAGTGGGGGTTAGGGTTAGTCAGTAGGGTAAGGGTTACATTACACAGATGCATCATGAATGTACCTGTTTTATACCAGTGGCAAAAATGTGACATATTTTAGTGGGAGGTGATGGGTATGTTCCTTACTGAGTGTGGGAGGAAGGTATTAGTGCACCTACAGTACTTATGAGAGCACATGCAAAAAAAAAAAAGTATTTTCTGAGGTGTTTTTATTACTATTAAAATAACATTCAAATGCTAAGTGAGAACATTGGCTGACATTTCCTATTTAAAGGGAAGTAGGTGTGAATGAGAAGGTTTACATAATGAGACTGGCAATGGAGTTTTGGAAAGCCACCAGAGTAATGTAGATGTCAATAGTATTTTCCATATTGTGTCTGATAATCCCAGAATGTCCAGAAGACTCCAGAATTTTGGGGAGTTCTACCATACTTCTGTGAAGGTAGAGGAACTACCAGTAACATAGCTAGACCTATAGGTTCCCCATTGCCGTGCACTATTAGAGTGGGTCATCCAGCCACATACAGGGCCTAATTCAGTAAGGATAGCAAATTGTAATAATTAGCAGAATTTGCTATCCTTTGGTTCGCATGCTGAGGGCCACCCATCGCTAGGCAAGGCCACCCAGCATGCTGACCGGAGCCTCCCCCTCTTCAACAAGCAGAAATTGCCCCCCCCGGTCATCCGTCTCCACAACGCTCCGTCTCCTCCCTGGAAACGGAGTGTTGCCCACCCCCGCGATCACGACCACCTCTGCCTGATTGACAAGCAGAGGCGATCGCATTTTCTGCAGCCCACATCTTTTTCTCAAAAATTCCAGTTGGATCGCATACTGAATTAGGCCCACAGTCAGCAAAACTACATAACTGTTTGACTACAACCATACTACTAGGCTGATTTGTTTATGAATCCTAGCCTTCTTAAATACCACATTATATCATACACAATTAGGATTAGGGAGACTATATATAATTTTTATTTTAAATATATTTTTTTGTTTATAATACTTGCTATATGCTAAGCACCATTCACTTAATCATGTCTGTCTACTAAGCAGGAAGATAGTGCAAACATTACATAATTTACAATTATAATGGATATTTTCAAAATAATTAGCATTACTGGGCGCAGCCGCAGTGGAGATGCCCTGGGTCCCATAGGAGCCCCCCAGATCCCAGGCTAGATCCATGCACATATATCCACTTGGAGCCTGAGTATAATATATGGTTCCAAAAAAACTTTTAGTGAGTGTATTGGTCGCCAGTGAGAGCATTTAACATTGTTATAAGGCATTTGTGGATGCCATTTTTTAAGCAAACTTGGAGGTTCGTTCAAGGGAACATTTATTCCTGCCACTAAGTGTCCTCAGTGGATGGATTGGTAGTATTAATCATCTGATTTTAAGTAGAATTGTCATAATACCCCTGACGAAGTCATTGTGACGAAACGCGTAGGATTCACCAATCTACAATATATCGTGTTTCTGTATCTGCACTGTCTCACCTAGAGCTCACACCTTTGTTGAGGTGAGGGTGGGCCATATTAACATTTACTGTACATTGACATGTTCACTGTAATATTGGTGTAAGACGAATTTTATACATTGTCCTAATAAAACAATGTCTGATTAATATTATTTTTTTTTTGGGTGATATTTTTGGTGAGAGGGTTCATTTCAGGTATCCTGAACCTATTCAGCCATCAGAGACTTTTTGGTACACTCTTGGTCCACATCTACAGTCCTGAAGTGAATTCAGAATCGTATATACTAGCGCACTTGGATATTATTTGTCTCTATGTGATTTGTATAGGTTCTCACTAATGGAGGTTCCATCCTAAGTGCTGCTCCATTATAGCGCAAAACAGGGGTATTTTATATATATATATATATATATATATATATATATATATACACATATAAATATATAAATATATCACAGCACGGTCAGTAACCGGAGGATATATCAGAATGCTCGTACAATATATACAGTATTAGGCACACTCTTTCTCAACTAACGCTGTCTGTAGAAAGACATGTAGGATGCTTAAGTGTTTGTAAAGGCTCAGCGCTGTATACAGGCAGCTTTACAAGGGAGACCTTGGCCTGCAGTCCTGGAGACCAGCCACAGCTATGCTTAGAAGATGGCTCCCAGCGTCTCAGTCAGGGAGTGAGGGAGAGTGTGAGGCTGCTCCAGGGCGGAAAATCTGTGAGGAGATGCCAACCTGGGCTGGGGGAGGAGCTACAGGTCAAGCGCCACCTCCCTTATGCTGGACTTCAACCCCGAGTACTGTGAGTCTTATCAAATGAAGTGTTAGTACCCCCAACTTGTACTCAGATGCCCCGTTGGTATAGTGGGGTCCTTGCTTGGTGACAGTGTTCATGCCAGCACCGCGACCCATCTCCCTAGGTCGCGGATGGAAGCGATTTAATGGTGGGTCCCGCCTGGGGGATCCTCTTACCTCCTCCCCGTAGCAGCTACGCGATCCAGGAAAGCAGCCTGCAACTGTGTGCCTAAGCCGGGACGTCTTTGCTGCAAGTTCCCGGTAACTGAGCAGCGGGAGTATGCGACGCCGCTTGGGAGGTGATGGAGCTGCAGCGCTGAAGTGTCACCCTGACATATAGGCTGACAGCCCAGAGAAGAAATCTTCTTAGAAAACTTTTTCAGGGCTTCCCAATGCAGCCCCCCTGTTAAGTAACCTGCTGCTGCAGGCACCAACTCGAAACTGAGCTCTGAGTGCGGGATTATAGAGGAGGCCCCAATGCAACCTGGGATAGCCTAAAGCTTTAGCCTGTTGGTGCCTCTGGATCAAGAGCCACTCTACACCCCAATGTTTCCCTGTGGAACACAATGTACCTTGCTACAGAAATTGTGCTAAACATGGAATGTTGTAGACTGGCCACTGGAAGTTTTCTGTTCTCGAAAACAAGTCCAGTGATAATTTATTGCAGATGATCCGAGTTTGATGATGAAACCATTAAACAACATGTACTGTTATATTCACTAAAGCAGAAATGATATTATAGCTGTTAATGCATGGTATGGCCCATTAGTTCTACCAAGACTGAACACTACAGAATGAGGACAGGTGCTCTTCTAGCATACATTTAAATGAACAAACTGCTGGAAATAAATAATATAACAATAATGTTGTTGTGACACATGTATCAGAAAACCTGTATGTAACCTAATGCAAACACGACAAGCAGCAGTCCAGCGCAGTCCTGCAGATTTACATAATTGCTATTAATTACCAGCAAAAGCAAGCTGTGATACAAGGAGACACTCAGAGAGGGAGAGTGATAACACAAAAGAACATGGCCAGGAATGTGAAGGGGCCAAAAACAGAGAGGAAGTGAGAACAGATGGGCGAGAGGATGCTGTTTAAAAAAAAAATAGAAAAGAAAAGATGGAATAGATGTGCCAGGATCCGGAAATGTGCAATTACTGCTGCTGTTAGGATAACAGCCTCTAATGTGATTCTTGGTGTTTGATCATATCAAGCAAAGTGAAAGATGCAAGTGAATCAAAGAGCAAGATTAGGGGAGAATAAGTAAAAGACAATGCAGAGGACATGAGAGTGGGTACTGATGTGAGGAATGAACAAGACTAAAAATGATGGTCCAATTATGTGGCAGTGAATGTAATGGTGATGGGGAGCAATGGATGAGGCTGCGATCAGAGATGCGGCAGTAAAGGGACTGTGAGAACGATGGATGTTGTGACACTGAATCTGTGGGGAAATAGAAAGGAGAGTGAATAAGGGTATTTACTAAGCAATGAAAACAACTATTTTTGCAGATTTTGCTTACCGTATTTAAAAAGGCAATAACAGAAAATACAAAATCAGGCTTGTTTTGCAATAAATATTATTGCCTTTTTAAATCTGGCGGCAAAATCTGCAAAAATAGTGGGTTTTGAAAATCTACTGTATATCCCAAATAGAGATGGCATGGAGCTGTAATTGCTCATGGAATGTGTGGAACAATGCCTGAAAGGAACGTGGAATTGGCAAAGACCAATGAGTATGATGGACATTTATATCTGGAAAGGCTGTGACATAAATGTGGAAGTCACTCACAACAGAGGTGAGAAATGTTAAAAGAAATACAAAAAAAGTTTGAGATGGGAAATGTTGATGAAATGTATAAATGTATAGCAAGACTTGTGCATGTAGGAAAACACTTCTATTTGTAATGTCCTATTACACCAGTCACAGACACTAGCAGATGCTACCTACCAGTCACTTCCAATGGTACAGTGTCCTGCTCATCTTCAATGCCTAGAACAATCTCACAACGGTACACTCCTGAGTCACTGGCACGAGCGATGGACAGAACCAGGGTGGCATTATAGCGGTTGTGGGCATATCCAGGCAGAGACACTCTCCCCTCATAACCACGAGCCACTTTTACCACATTTTCACGTGCTACCAATACAGCTAATTCCTTCAGGCCTGGCCCGGGCTGTATTTTACTCCATTTAATGCGTGGGGACTCTGAGACAACATTGAAAGCCTGTGGGGTGTTGGAGGGACGTAGGAAGAAAATGCAAGGAAATGCCACAGACTGGGCCAGTCCACACTGCATAAGGCCATGTTGATGTTTATGGATATGTAGAGGCTTTGCACTTTCTCCAGGACCTGGGAGTAAAACATACATGATGTCATGTACAAATACACACCAACGTCACCTATCATGCGCTGCTTAAAAAAGGATAGGATCATTCATGCACATTTGAAATATTAGAGCAGTGTTTACAAATAGAAAGTTATTGCATATGAGAATAGGATGCGTGTCTTAAAAAGGAATAAATGTTTTCCTTGGATGATGATGGGCAGTTGGTGGGCATTCCCATTTCCCATACAGTGCGACTATCTGTGTGTCACTAAGATATGTAAAAGAGATGCAAGGTATGGAGATTCTGCATGGTAACATAGGGGTCTATGTACTAAGCCTTGGAGACAGATAAAGTAGCAGCCAATCAGATCCTGACATTTTTGTAAACACAGCCTGTAACATGACAGTTAGGAGCTGATTGGCTGGTACTCTATCTCTCTCCACTTTATCTCTCCCCAAGGCTTAATAAATCGACCCCAGAGGATATTTACACCAGCTCAGAAGTGATGTTAACTGCTATGTTCAAAATAATGCAATTTACTCAGTTTTGTGAATAATGTAAAACAAGTGCATGAGCTTTCACATGCAAACCATTATATTCCAAATGCAGAAATCTATAAATATGGCATCCGAAATGAAGCAACTTACTTTCCCGACTTATATAATACCTGATGTCAGTCAGTTGAGAAGTACACTGTAACAATATAGTGACATGAATGTGGGACAAGTCCATTTGTAATGACTGCCATTGCACATGGGCCAGGGAATGGTCATAGGCATGTAAGCCAGCCTATGCTCTGTGCATAAAAGCATGGCAACGCACAAGAGAATTGCTCCACATACACAAAAGAAAAATCACTTGGGATTCTGTTTCATTTGACAAAGAAAAGGATTCCCAACCTCCTTATCTGCCGTTGCAATGCCTTAGCACAAACAATATATCTTGTGTGTGTATATGTATATATATATATATATATATATATATATATATATATTACTAGTGAAAAGTAAAACATGGAAACAAATGATCTGAAATAATACATTACCTATAATTCCTACTGTAAAATCACTGAAGACATCAATGACTAAGAAAATTGGCTGCATAGCCTTAGACATATAAAATAACTAATTTATATGATGATGATGCTGCTGCTGCTGATAATAATAATAATAATAATAATAACAACAATAATAATAATAATAATAATAATATTAACAACAAATCATACGTTAGTAAAACTTTATTTAATAGAGAAGGAAAACTGGGGGAATAGGGACATTTTATTTATTTACTAACAGATATTTATAATATGTGACATACTCCGCAGCACTTTACAGTAAATATTGTAATTATTCACATCAGTCGCTGCCCCAGGGGAGTCTACTTTAAATTCTTACTGTTTAATCTAAACGATATTCCCTACCATACGGACATACAGAAGCCAGACCAGTATGTCTTTGGAGTGTGGGAAGAAACCCATAGAAACACAGAAAGATCATTCAAGCTCAGAAAGGTTGGAATCAAACCCATGACTCCAGCAGTGTAAGGCAGCAATGTTAACCACTGTGCCACTGTACATATCACAAGACAAAACATCATCATCATCATCATCATCATCATCATCATCATCATCATCTGTGGTGTGGTGCTGCTCAGCAAACAGGTGTCTAAATGAGTAATTCTGCTTCTGTACACATGGACAGGAGTTCTATAACGAAGCTGGAACATTTTTTTATGAGACCACATGAGATTACAGAGTTGTAGGCATCAATCAAAGAAACTTTACAGAGTTATGGTGAACAGGTTTTGATTACTGTAGCATGAATTGTCAGCTTAACTTTCCATCAGTATCCTATGAATATATGTACATTCATGCAATGTTTTTATTGGAAAATATTTGGAAATTGATATATCCTATTCATTCACTGAAATACCACCCAACTGACCCAATTTAGGCAGGCTCTGTCACAACAATGTAACCCTGATTGGTTGGGCAATTATATATGGGAATTGTCTGTGAGTCACTGAAATGGAAGGGAATTGAATGGGCAGGATTGGACTGGCCCACAGGGGTACAGGGGAAACAACTGGTGGGCTCCACTGCCTGGGGCCCCACTTCCTGCTCTAAGGATCAGATTCCAGACTGTGAACTTGAATTATACATCATACTGTACATATGTTACCTTATAGTGGACTATGGTGTATTTTCTACAGTGCATTGCTGTTATTAATCTTTTATTACTATGGTACATTATCATTAGAGGTTCCGAGCCCGGCTCGGTTATTCCCGCCTGACTCGGAAAACCCGAACGAGGCAAAACGTCATCATTCCGCTGTCGGATTCTCGCGAGATTCGGATTCCATATAAAGAGCCGCACGTCGCCGCCATTTTCACTTGGGCATTGTAGAGAGTACAGAGAGGACGTGGCTACGCTCTCTCAGTGTTAGTTCTCAGTATCAGTGCTCAGTATCAGTGCTTATTGTCTTGTGCTGCATCATAATACTAGTACAGTGTCTTGTGCTGCATCTTGCTGCTGTAGGGTGCTGTGGTAGTAGTGTCCTGTGACTGTGCATTGGTCATCATCATTCCAGTCACAGTGGTATCCGGGGGGTGATAATTCCAGAGTGCTTTTGTGCTGCTCACTAATACTAGTACAGTGTCTTGTGCTGCATCGTGCTGCTCAGTGTCAGTTCTCAGTAGTATCATCAGTGCTCAGTATCAGTGCTCATTGTCTTGTGCTGCATCGTGCTGCTCAGTAATACATTACTAATACTAGTACAGTGTCTTGTGCTGCATCGTGCTGCTCAATGTCAGTTCTCAGTAGTATCATCAGTGCTCAGAATCAGTGCTCATTGTCTTGTGCTGCATCGTGCTGCTCAGTAATACATTACTAATACTAGTACAGTGTCTTGTGCTGCATCATGCTGCTTAGTGTCAGTTCTCAGTAGTATCATCAGTGCACAGTATCACTGCTCATTAGTATCATCAGTGCTCAGTATCACTGGTCAGTGCTCAGTGTCTTGTGCTGCATCGTGCTGCTCAGTGTCAGTTCTCAGTATCATTGCTCAGTAGTATCATCAGTGCTCAGTATCACTGGTCAGTGCTCAGCGTCTTGTGCTGCTCAGTGTCAGCTCTCAGTATCACTGCTCAGTAGTATCATCATCAGTGCTCAGTATCACTGGTCAGTAGTATCATCAGTGTTCAGTATCACTTTTCAGTGCTCAGTGTCTTGTGCTGCTCAGTGTCAGTTCTCAGTATCACTGCTCAGTAGTATCCTCAGTGCTCAGTATCACTGCTCAGTAGTATCATCAGTGCTCAGTATCACTGGTCAGTGTCATGTCAGAACAAAATATTTTGGAGGTTGTGGAGGTGTCTTCCTCAGAGGAGTCTGTACCAGGTACTCAGGATTGCCTTGAGTAATTTCATCCCATTAGGATGGAGACAGAATGGCTGGATAGCCTAGGAAATAAGATTCCTCAGAGTTCATTAGGGCATACTCTATTAATAAAGTTGCTGGAAAAAAGCTACGAAGAATGCTCTAGATATGGATCAGTCCATTTCATCTAGGACCCCCTCAGCTCCTGATACACAGGTCTTGCAGGCCAACGTGGACATCGATGCCGACACAGGGATCGACACAGAAGTTAGAGGGGGGCACTATGATAGATTGGAATATAATTCAGCAATTTATCAATGCCATTAGGGATGTGTTAGAAATACCTATACAAATAGAGGAATATTCTTGTATGCTAACTGCAAAATCATTAGTGACATTCCCGGTTTCGGAAGAGTTGAATACCCTATTTGAAAGAACCTGGTTAAACCCAGAAGAGGTTTTTCACATCCCCAATAAAGTACTTAAGACATATCTTTTCCTGAGGAGGGTAGAAGGAGATGGGAGATTCCTCCCATAATGGAATTTCGGTGTCCAGGCCATCAGGGGTAATTACATTACCTGTACCAGGCTCGGCCTCGTTAACGGAGCCGACTGACCGCAAGATAGAGACAACTCTAAAATCCATTTACACGGCTACTGGAGCCATCCGTAGGCCCACTATTGCATGCACTTGGGTAGCTAGGGCTATAGTAAAATGGTCAGACAATTTAATCGAAGACCTTGATACAATCCATAGGGATGATGTTGTCTTGATTCTAGGTCACATAAAGGATTCGGCTAGATTCATGGTGAAAGCCATGAGGGACATTGGCTGATGAATTCTAGACCATCCTCCATTGCAGTAGGGGCTTGCAGAGGTCTCTGGATCCGCCAATGGAACGCAGACGCCGAATCCAAGAGGAACCTCCCCTTCACAGGTAAGACACCACTTGGGGACACTCTGAATACAAAGGCTACTTCGGGTAAGTAAGCTTTGCTTCCTTCCGCAGCACCACCTGTGATAAGACGTAACTCTGCTTCTCTGATGCAGTCCCCTTGGGCTGCCAGATCGAGAAAATTCGTGAGGGCCTACTTCTGCACGAAGGCCATAGAAAGAGCAGAAAGTCTGCACCCACTACAGGTGCATGGGTACAGAAGTTGGATTCTACTCCCTTAGCGTCCTCAGCGTGACGTGGAAGGACTCCCATGTGGGGGTCCACTGGGGGGGGGGGGGATCTCATCTACATCACTACAGGGGAGCCATAGTGATTATTATTATATCCCGGGTAATAAAAATTATTACCCAGGGTTGCAAACTGGATTCAGGAGTTTCCCCCTGGCTGTTTGTTTAATCAGCACTGCCAATTGTTAGGACAGTGGGTTTTTCCCTGTCATATAAAAAAAAGTTTTTTAAAAGTGCCATCCTATCAGACACTGCAGTGCCACTCCTAGATGGGCCAGGTGTAGTTTGTGCCGCACACTTGTGTCGCTTAGCTTAGTCATAGAGCTACCTCATTGCCCTCTTACTTCTTGGTACATATGGGACAGCTACTTCTTGGCATGATGTGCTGTTTGGGGACTATTGTTTTAAAAGTGCCATCCTGTCTGACACTTCCGTATATGTCCAGTGGTACTGCCATTTGATATAATTCCCATGATACTGGCTTGTAATTCTAGTGATTTTGTCATTTTCTTCCAGTGATTTGGACCAATAAATAATACCATTGATTAGAACGAATAATTCCTGTGATATTGAGGTGTTTATGTCGCTTAGATTAGCCATCCAGCGACCGCCATCCAGCTACCTTGGTGCACCTCTTTTTTTCTTTGCATCATGTGCTGTTTGGGGACTATTTGTTTAAGTGCCATCCTGTCTGACACTGCAGTGCCACTCCTAGATGGGCCAGGTGTTTGTGCCGGCCACTTGGGTTGCTTAGCTTGGTCATCCAGCGACCTCGGTGCAAATTTTAGGACTACAAATAATATTGTGAGCTGTGAGGCATTCAAAATAGACTGGAAATGAGTGTAAATCATTGTTATTGAGGTTAATAATACTATAGGATCAAAATTACCCCCAAATTCTATGATTTTAGCTGTTTTTGAGTTTTTTTAAAAAAATCACCCAAATCCAAAACACATCCGAATCCAAAACCCGAAAGGGTGGTTTTGCCAAAACGCGTCCGAATCCGAAACACGACTGCGGACCTGAATCCAAAACCAAAACACGAAAAATGCCCGCTGCACATCTCTAATTATCATGCATGCAGCAGCTGAATTTACTGTATATTAGTGATGTGCACCGGAAATTTTTCGGGTTTTGTGTTTTGGTTTTGGGTTCGGTTCCGCGGCCGTGTTTTGGGTTCGGACGCGTTTTGGCAAAACCTCACCGGAAATTTTTTGTCGGATTCGGGTGTGTTTTGGATTCGGGTGTTTTTTTCAAAAAACACTAAAAAACAGCTTAAATCATAGAATTTGGGGGTCATTTTGATCCCATAGTATTATTAACCTCAATAACCATAATTTCCACTCATTTTCAGTCTATTCTGAACACCTCACACCTCACAATATTATTTTTAGTCCTAAAATTTGCACCAAGGTCGCTGGATGGCTAAGCTAAGCGATACAAGTGGCTGACAGAAACACCTGGCCCATCTAGGAGTGGCACTGCAGTGTCAGACAGGATGGCACTTGAAAAAAATAGTCCCCAAACAGCACATGATGCAAAGAAAAAAAGAGGCTCAATGAGGTAGCTGTGTGACTAAGCTAAGCGACCCTAGTGGCCGACACAAACACCTGGCCCATCTAGGAGTGGCACTGCAGTGTCAGACAGGATGGCACTTGAAAAAAATAGTCCCCAAACAGCACATGATGCAAAAAAAAAAAAGAGGCGCAATGAGGTAGCTGTGTGACTAAGCTAAGCGACCCTAGTGGCCGACACAAACACCTGGCCCATCTAGGAGTGGCACTGCATTGTCAGACAGGATGGCACTTGAAAAAAATAGTCCCCAAACAGCACATGCTGCAAAGAAAAAAAGAGGCGCAATGAGGTAGCTGTGTGACTAAGCTAAGCGACCCTAGTGGCCGACACAAACACCTGGCCCATCTAGGAGTGGCACTGCAGTGTCAGACAGGATGGCACTTGAAAAAAATAGTCCCCAAACAGCACATGATGCAAAGAAAAAAAGAGGCGCAATGAGGTAGCTGTGTGACTAAGCTAAGCGACCCTAGTGGCCGACACAAACACCTGGCCCATCTAGGAGTGGCACTGCAGTGTCAGACAGGATGGCACTTGAAAAAAATAGTCCCCAAACAGCACATGATGCAAAGAAAAAAAGAGGCGCAATGAGGTAGCTGTGTGACTAAGCTAAGCGACCCTAGTGGCCGACACAAACACCTGGCCCATCTAGGAGTGGCACTGCAGTGTCAGACAGGATGGCACTTGAAAAAAATAGTCCCCAAACAACACATGATGCAAAGAAAAAAAGAGGCGCAATGAGGTAGCTGTGTGACTAAGCTAAGCGACCCTAGTGGCCGACACAAACACCTGGCCCATCTAGGAGTGGCACTGCAGTGTCAGACAGGATGGCACTTGAAAAAAATAGTCCCCAAACAGCACATGATGCAAAGAAACAAA
The DNA here is from genome assembly GCF_028390025.1 of Pseudophryne corroboree. NCBI lineage: Eukaryota > Metazoa > Chordata > Amphibia > Anura > Myobatrachidae > Pseudophryne > Pseudophryne corroboree. The sequence continues at coordinate 632,958,729 of NC_086444.1, read as the reverse complement.
GAGGCGCACCAAGGTCGCTGTGTGACTAAGCTAAGCGACCCTAGTGGCCGACACAAACACCTGGCTCATCTAGGAGTGACACTGCAGTGTCAGGCAGGATGGCCCTTCCAAAAAATACTCCCCAAACAGCACATGATGCAAAGAAAAATGAAAGAAAAAAGAGGTGCAAGATGGAATTGTCCTTGGGCCCTCCCACCCTTGTTGTATAAACAGGACATGCACACTTTAACGAACCCATTATTTCAGCGACAGTGTCTGCCACACGACTGTGACTGAAATGACTGGTTGGTTTGGGCCCCCACCAAAAAAGAAGCAATCAATCTCTCCTTGCACAAACTGGCTCTACAGAGGCAAGATGTCTACCTCATCATCATCGTCCGATTCATCACCCCTTTCACTGTGTACATCCCCCTTCTCACAGATTATTAATTCGTCCCCACTGGAATCCACCATCTCAGGTCCCCGTGTACTCTCTGGAGGCAATTGCTGCTGGTGAATGTCTCCACAGAGGAATTGATTATAATTCATTTTAATGAACATCATCTTCTCCACATTTTCTGGAAGTAACCTCGTACGCCGATTGCTGACAAGGTGAGCGGCTGCACTAAACACTCTTTCGGAGAACACACTGGAGGGAGGGCAACTTAGGTAGAATAAAGCCAGTTTCTGCAAGGGCCTCCAAATTGCCTCTTTTTCCTGCCAGTATACGTACGGACTGTCTGACGTGCCTACTTGGATGCGGTCACTCATATAATCCGCCACCATTCTTTCAATGGTGAGAGAATCATATGCAGTGACAGTAGACGACATGTCAGTAATCGTTGGTAGGTCCTTCAGTCCGGACCAGATGTCAGCACTCGCTCCAGACTGCCCTGCATCACCGCCAGCGGGTGGGCTCGGAATTCTTAGCCTTTTCCTCGCACCCTCAGTTGCGGGAGAATGTGAAGGAGGAGCTGTTGACGGGTCACGTTCCGCTTGACTTGACAATTTTCTCACCAGCAGGTCTTTGAACCCCTGCAGACTTGTGTCTGCCGGAAAGAGAGATACAACGTAGGTTTTAAATCTAGGATCGAGCACGGTGGCCAAAATGTAGTGCTCTGATTTCAACAGATTGACCACCCGTGAATCCTGGTAAAGCGAATGAAGGGCTCCATCCACAAGTCCCACATGCCTAGCGGAATCGCTCTGTTTTAGCTCCTCCTTCAATGTCTCCAGCTTCTTCTGCAAAAGCCTGATGAGGGGAATGACCTGACTCAGGCTGGCAGTGACTTCACGTGTGGCAAGTTCAAAGGGTTGCAGAACCTTGCACAACGTTGAAATCATTCTCCACTGCGCTTGAGACAGGTGCATTCCACCTGCTTTGCCTATATCGTGGCCAGATGTATAGGCTTGAATGGCCTTTTGCTGCTCCTCCATCCTCTGAAGCATATAGAGGGTTGAATTCCACCTCGTTACCACTAGAGATGAGCGCCTGAAATTTTTCGGGTTTTGTGTTTTGGTTTTGGGTTCGGTTCCGCGGCCGTGTTTTGGGTTCGAACGCGTTTTGGCAAAACCTCACCGAATTTTTTTTGTCGGATTCGGGTGTGTTTTGGATTCGGGTGTTTTTTTCAAAAAACACTAAAAAACAGCTTAAATCATAGAATTTGGGGGTCATTTTGATCCCAAAGTATTATTAACCTCAAAAACCATAATTTACACTCATTTTCAGTCTATTCTGAATACCTCACACCTCACAATATTATTTTTAGTCCTAAAATTTGCACCGAGGTCGCTGTGTGAGTAAGATAAGCGACCCTAGTGGCCGACACAAACACCGGGCCCATCTAGGAGTGGCACTGCAGTGTCACGCAGGATGTCCCTTCCAAAAAACCCTCCCCAAACAGCACATGACGCAAAGAAAAAAAGAGGCGCAATGAGGTAGCTGTGTGAGTAAGATTAGCGACCCTAGTGGCCGACACAAACACCGGGCCCATCTAGGAGTGGCACTGCAGTGTCACGCAGGATGGCCCTTCCAAAAAACCCTCCCCAAACAGCACATGACGCAAAGAAAAAAAGAGGCGCAATGAGGTAGCTGACTGTGTGAGTAAGATTAGCGACCCTAGTGGCCGACACAAACACCGGGCCCATCTAGGAGTGGCACTGCAGTGTCACGCAGGATGTCCCTTCCAAAAAACCCTCCCCAATCAGCACATGATGCAAAGAAAAAGAAAAGAAAAAAGAGGTGCAAGATGGAATTGTCCTTGGGCCCTCCCACCCACCCTTATGTTGTATAAACAAAACAGGACATGCACACTTTAACCAACCCATCATTTCAGTGACAGGGTCTGCCACACGACTGTGACTGATATGACGGGTTGGTTTGGACCCCCCCCAAAAAAGAAGCAATTAATCTCTCCTTGCACAAACTGGCTCTACAGAGGCAAGATGTCCACCTCATCTTCACCCTCCGATATATCACCGTGTACATCCCCCTCCTCACAGATTATCAATTCGTCCCCACTGGAATCCACCATCTCAGCTCCCTGTGTACTTTGTGGAGGCAATTGCTGCTGGTCAATGTCTCCGCGGAGGAATTGATTATAATTCATTTTAATGAACATCATCTTCTCCACATTTTCTGGATGTAACCTCGTACGCCGATTGCTGACAAGGTGAGCGGCGGCACTAAACACTCTGTCTGCTGCTAATATATAGACTGGTTGATAAAGAGATAGTATACTCGTAACTAGTATGTATGTATAAAGAAAGAAAAAAAAACCACGGTTAGGTGGTATATACAATTATGGACGGGCTGCCGAGTGCCGACACAGAGGTAGCCACAGCCGTGAACTACCGCACTGTACTGTGTCTGCTGCTAATATATAGACTGGTTGATAAAGAGATAGTATACTCGTAACTAGTATGTATGTATAAAGAAAGAAAAAAAAACCACGGTTAGGTGGTATATACAATTATGGACGGGCTGCCGAGTGCCGACACAGAGGTAGCCACAGCCGTGAACTACCGCACTGTACTGTGTCTGCTGCTAATATATAGACTGGTTGATAAAGAGATAGTATACTCGTAACTAGTATGTATGTATAAAGAAAGAAAAAAAAACCACGGTTAGGTGGTATATACAATTATGGACGGGCTGCCGAGTGCCGACACAGAGGTAGCCACAGCCGTGAACTACCGCACTGTACTGTGTCTGCTGCTAATATAGACTGGTTGATAAAGAGATAGTATACTCGTAACTAGTATGTATGTATAAAGAAAGAAAAAAAAACCACGGTTAGGTGGTATATACAATTATGGACGGGCTGCCGAGTGCCGACACAGAGGTAGCCACAGCCGTGAACTACCGCACTGTACTGTGTCTGCTGCTAATATATAGACTGGTTGATAAAGAGATAGTATACTCGTAACTAGTATGTATGTATAAAGAAAGAAAAAAAAACCACGGTTAGGTGGTATATACAATTATGGACGGGCTGCCGAGTGCCGACACAGAGGTAGCCACAGCCGTGAACTACCGCACTGTACTGTGTCTGCTGCTAATATAGACTGGTTGATAAAGAGATAGTATACTACTAATATTATATATACTGGTGGTCAGGTCACTGGTCACTAGTCACACTGGCAGTGGCACTCCTGCAGCAAAAGTGTGCACTGTTTAATTTTAATATAATATTATGTACTCCTGGCTCCTGCTATAACCTATAACTGGCACTGCAGTAGTGCTCCCCAGTCTCCCCCACAATTATAAGCTGTGTGAGCTGAGCAGTCAGACAGATATATAATATATATAGATGATGCAGCACACTGGCCTGAGCCTGAGCAGTGCACACAGATATGGTATGTGACTGACTGAGTCACTGTGTGTATCGCTTTTTTCAGGCAGAGAACGGATATATTAAATAAACTGCACTGTGTGTCTGGTGGTCACTCACTATATAATATATTATGTACTCCTGGCTCCTGCTATAACCTATAACTGGCACTGCAGTAGTGCTCCCCAGTCTCCCCCACAATTATAAGCTGTGTGAGCTGAGCAGTCAGACAGATATATATAATATTATATATAGATAATAGATGATGCAGCACACTGGCCTGAGCCTGAGCAGTGCACACAGATATGGTATGTGACTGAGTCACTGTGTGCTGTGTATCGCTTTTTTCAGGCAGAGAACGGATTATAAAGTAAACTGCACTGTCCTCACTAGTAAACTCTCTCCACTCAGTCTCTACACTTCTACAGTAACAGTACTCCTCCTAGTCAGCTCCAGTAAATCTCTCTCAGTCTCTTATAATCTAAATGGAGAGGACGCCAGCCACGTCCTCTCCCTATCAATCTCAATGCACGTGTGAAAATGGCGGCGACGCGCGGCTCCTTATATAGAATCCGAGTCTCGCGATAGAATCCGAGCCTCGCGAGAATCCGACAGCGTCATGATGACGTTCGGGCGCGCTCGGGTTAACCGAGCAAGGCGGGAAGATCCGAGTCGCTCGGACCCGTGAAAAAAAACATGAAGTTCTGGCGGGTTCGGATTCAGAGAAACCGAACCCGCTCATCTCTAGTTACCACCTCTTGCTTCAGATGATGGCAGGGCAGGTTCAGGTATTTTTGGTGGTGCTTCAGTCTTCTGTACGCGGTGCCTGAACGCCGAAAGTGGCCCGCAATTCTTCGGGCCACCGACAGCATCTCTTGCACGCCCCTGTCGTTTTTTAAATAATTCTGCACCACCAAATTCAAGGTATGTGCAAAACATGGGACGTGCTGGAATTTGCCCAGATGTAATGCACGCACAATATTGGTGGCGTTGTCCGATGTCACAAATCCCCAGGAGAGTCCAATTGGGGTAAGCCATTCTGCGATATTCTTCCTCAGTTGCCGTAAGAGGTTTTCAGCTGTGTGCGTATTCTGGAAAGCGGTGATACAAAGCGTAGCCTGCCTAGGAACGAGTTGGCGTTTGCGAGATGCTGCTACTGGTGCCTCCGCTGCTGTTCTTGCAGCGGGAGGCAATACATCTACCCAGTGGGCTGTCACAGTCATATAGTCCTGAGTCTGCCCTGCTCCACTTGTCCACATGTCCGTGGTTAAGTGGACATTGGGTACAACTGCATTTTTTAGGACACTGGTGAGTCTTTTTCTGAGGTCTGTGTACATTTTCGGTATCGCCTGCCTAGAGAAATGGAACCTAGATGGTATTTGGTACCGGGGACACAGTACCTCAATCAAGTCTCTAGTTGCCTCTGAATTAACGATGGATACCGGAACCACGTTTCTCACCGCCCAGGCTGCCAAGGCCTCAGTTATCCGCTTTGCAGCAGGATGACTGCTGTGATATTTCATCTACCTCGCAAAGGACTGTTGGACAGTCAATTGCTTACTGGAAGTAGTACAAGTGGTCTTCCGACTTCCCCTCTGGGATGACGATCGACTCCCAGCAGCAACAACAGCAGCGCCAGCAGCAGTAGGCGTTACACTCAAGGATGCATCGGAGGAATCCCAGGCAGGAGAGGACTCGTCAGACTTGCCAGTGACATGGCCTGCAGGACTATTGGCTTTCCTGGGTAAGGAGGAAATTGACACTGAGGGAGTTGGTGGTGTGGTTTGCAGGAGCTTGGTTACAAGAGGAAGGGATTTACTGGTCAGTGGACTGCTTCCGCTGTCGCCCAAAGTTTTTGAACTTGTCACTGACTTATGATGAATGCGCTGCAGGTGACGTATAAGGGAGGATGTTCCGAGGTGGTTAACGTCCTTACCCCTACTTATTACAGCTTGACAAAGGCAACACACGGCTTGACACCTGTTGTCCGCATTTGTGTTGAAATAATTCCACACCGAAGAGCTGATTTTTTTTGTATTTTGACCAGGCATGTCAATGGCCATATTCCTCCCACGGACAACAGGTGTCTCCCCGGGTGCCTGACTTAAACAAACCACCTCACCATCAGAATCCTCCTTGTCAATTTCCTCCCCAGCGCCAGCAACACCCATATCCTCATCCTGGTGTACTTCAACACTGACATCTTCAATTTGACTATGAACTGGACTGCGGGTGCTCCTTCCAGCACTTGCAGGGGGCGTGAAAATGGTGGAAGGCGCAAGCTCTTCCCGTCCAGTGTTGGGAAGGTCAGGCATCACAACCGACACAATTGGACTCTCCTTGGGGATTTGTGATTTCGAAGAACGCACAGTTCTTTGCTGTGCTTTTGCCAGCTTAAGTCTTTTCTTTTTTCTAGCGAGAGGATGAGTGCTTCCATCCTCATGTGAAGCTGAGCCACTAGCCATGAACATAGGCCAGGGCCTCAGCCGTTCCTTGCCACTCCGTGTCGTAAATGGCATATTGGCAAGTTTATGTTACTCCTAAGTCCATTTAAATTTTCTCCTCAGAAGCTTTTAATTTTGATTTTTGAGGCATTTTACTGATCTTTTGTGTTTTGGATTTTACATGCTCTGTACTATGACATTGGGCATCGGCCTTGGCAGACGACGTTGATGGCATTTCATCGTCTCGGCCATGACTAGTGGCAGCAGCTTCAGCACGAGGTGGAAGTGGATCTTGATCTTTCCCTATTTTTTTAACCTCCACATTTTTGTTCTCCATATTTTAATGCGCACAACTAAAAGGCACCACAGGTATACAATGTAGATGGATGGATAGTATACTTTATGGATGACGAGTGACGACACAGAGGTAGGTACAGCAGTGGCCTACCGTACTGCTATATACAGTATAATGGACCTGGTGGACACTGTCAGCAGACTGCTAAACTACTAGTATAAAAAAAAAAGCCACCACAGGTATACAATGTAGACGGATGGATAGTATACTTTATGGATGACGAGTGACGACACAGAGGTAGGTACAGCAGTGTCCTACTGTACTGCTATATACAGTATAATGGACCTGGTGGACACTGTCAGCAGACTGCTAAACTACTAGTATAAAAATAAAAGCCACCACAGGTATACAATGTAGATGGATGGATAGTATACTTTATGGATGACGAGTGACGACACAGAGGTAGGTACAGCAGTGGCCTATCGTACTGCTATATACAGTATAATGGACCTGGTGGACACTGTCAGCAAACTGCTAAACTACTAGTATAAAAAAAAAAGCCACAGGAGTGTTTTTCAGGCAGACAAACGTATACTGGTGGTCACTGTCAGCAAAACTCTGCACTGTACTCCTGCTATAGCTGCTCCCCAGTCCCCACAATTAAGCAGTCTGAGCACTCAGCACAGATATATCATGCAGCACACTGAGCACAGATATGGTATGGAGCGTTTTTTTCAGGCAGAGAAGAGAACGGATAAAAAACTGGTGGTCACTATCAGCAAAACTCTGCACTGTACTCCTCCTAACAGCTGCTCCCCAATCCTCCCCACAATAGTAAAATAAACAAGCAAAGCAATCAGATCAACTGTCTCGTATATAAACGGAGAGGACGCCAGCCACGTCCTCTCCCTATCAATCTCAATGCACGTGTGAAAATGGCGGCGACGCGCGGCTGCTTATATAGAATCCGAATCTCGCGAGAATCCGACAGCGGGATGATGACGTTCGGGCGCGCTCGGGTTAACCGAGCCATACGGGAGAATCCGAGTATGGCTCGGACCCGTGTAAAAAGGGTGGCGTTTGGGGTGGGTTCGGTTTCTCGGAAACCGAACCCGCTCATCACTAATGTATATATTTATAAAGGGGCCCAGACATTGCAATTTCTAATGGTAAGTCATACTAATGAGGTGGCAGGCCACATCCCCTCTATGGACTTGCCACACCCCTAAACATGGGCCCCTACCACTGCATCCCCCCGGTGGGCCCTACATGCCCCAGTCTGACACTGTGTATGGGGCACATTAGAAGAGCAGGCCACGCCCCTGTGATCCATGATGCGTGGCCATTGGTGCATATCAAGACAAGGTGTTGGGAGGGGCGCTCACCACAGGTTAATTTCTCCCTCAATAGGTGTCACGGACACCCACAGAGGGAGAATAGCCTGTGTCGCCGGTATTCTGGCAACTGCATTTTACCGGTAGTTGGGATTCTGGCGTCAGCATTGTGACCGCCGGGATCCTGACTAGAGGTAGTGCTTCCCATTGGGAGGTATGGAAGTATGATATCTAACATGTCAGGTGCATTGTCTTCTACATCATGTCTCTTTCGGGGTACTAGAGCATCTGTTTGCAAAATAACTGTTTTTATTTTCAGGCCAGCATCATAGGGACAGCTACGTAACGCTCATCTTGCTCAGTTACATTTCTTTTTGATAAATGCTATAACAAAATCCTACTACAGGATACAACTCATGGCCGTAACAGGATAATTGCTGAGAATGCAGAAGATTGTCACATTTATGGTCACCTTATACACAATAGGGACAGTACTACTATAGGATATTTCTTTATACTTCGAATCCACACTCATCATGCTTAATAGTTGTTATTCATTGTTTTATGTTGTATAAGACGCTTCATTATAATACTTATGTCAGTCATTTGCTGCCTGTTAAAAACGATGCCACTGTTTGCAATTTATGGTGTCCTTGAAGTTTTATTGCTATTATTTTTTTATGATTATATGCATCTACTTGATTTTAATTTGAGTTGATTTAAATAGTATTTCTATGATGTCAATTCTTAGATTAAAATCCATAAAATTATTTATGTCCCTAGTTCTGTACCTGCATTTGCCACTAATAGGTAAGACCCTAAATGTGATTTGCACCTCTAAAATGTATGTCCTGAGAACCTGGCTGGTCATCAGCATGTAGTGTAGATAGTAGCACTGAGCTCTGAGGGGCAGATGTATTAACCTGGAGAAGGCATAAAGAAGTGATAAATGCAAGGTGATAAAGCACCAGCCAATCAGTTCCAATATGTAAATTAACAGTTAGGCGCTGATTGGCTGGTGCGTTATCTCCTTGCACTTATCACCACTTTATCACTTCTTTATCCCTTCTACAGGCTTAATACATCTGCCCCTGAGTCCTGGGGAAGTACATAGGCTGATACAGAGATGAACTTCCATTTATGATGCAGATCTTGCACGTTTCAGCGCTGCACATGTGACAATACTGAGGATAGGACTGGTGTGTGTGCACACTGATATCAAACCTAGCATAAGGATAGGGGTGTTCCGCTCACAAAGATTCATACAAATCTGTGTATAGGAAATTGTAGGCTTTTAGTTCTGGAGCAATTATAGCTATTGTCCAACTCTGCATCAGCCCCAGTTTACCTACAACCCAGTTTGGTTGCTTATTTATGTTTTTACATTTATATTTATTCTACTTTTAACAGTACTATTGTTACCTAGTTGTACTCTATCTTATATGTAGCTATATATCACATTCATTCCTTCCTATAATGCATAAGTCTTGCAATACATTTATACGTTTCATTACCTTTCACCACATCTGTAACTTTTTTTGTATTTTCTTACAGCATTTTTCTCTTCTGTTACGAGTGACTTCCACATTTATGTATCTGGAGGAGATTTATCAAAGCTTGGAGAGAGATTAGTGGAAAGAGACAATGGGGGTAATTCAGATCTAATCGCAGCAGCAAATTTGTTAGCTAATGGGCAAAACCATGTGCACTGCAGGTAGGGCAGATATAACATTTGCAGAGAGAGTTAAGGGGGTACACACGGAGAGATCCGTATTTAAAATCTAAGCAATCTGACTAGATTGCTTAGATTTTAAGCATGGATCTGTTGTGTGTATGCCCCCCAGCCATAGCGATGCGGCTATCGCCGGTGCTAGATTGAATCTGCATGCAGGCTCAATCTAGCGGGTCACTCACTTCAGCGCTGTGTGAAGTGAGCGGCCCCCCATCGTCGCCCCCCCTCGCTCAGCACATCGCGCTGTGCTGAGTGGGGGGAGAGCTGTGTGCTGAGCGGTCTATGTTAAGATCGCTCAGCACACATCTCTCCCGTCAGTACTGGCCTTTAGATTTGGGTGTGTTATATTGTTTCTGTTCAGGGTAAATACTGGCTGCTTTATTTTTACACTGCAATTTAGATTTCAGTTTGAACACACCCCACCCAAATCTAACTCTCTCTGCACATGTTATATCTGCCTCCCCTGCAGTGCACATGGGGGGTCATTCCGAGTTGTTCGCTCGCAAGCTGCTTTTAGCAGCTTTGCACACGCTAAGCCGCCGCCTACTGGGAGTGAATCTTAGCTTATCAAAATTGCGAACGAAAGATTAGCAGAATTGCGAATAGACACTTCTTAGCAGTTTCTGAGTAACTCCAGACTTACTCGGCATCTGCGGTCCGTTCAGTCAGTTTCGTTCCTGGTTTGACGTCACAAACACACCCAGCGTTCGCCCAGACACTCCTCCGTTTCTCCAGCCACTCCCGCGTTTTTCCCAGAAACGGTAGCGTTTTTTCGCACACACCCATAAAACGGCCAGTTTCCGCCCAGAAACACCCACTTCCTGTCAATCACATTACGATCACCAGAACGAAGAAAAAACCTTGTAATGCCGTGAGTAAAATACCTAACTACATAGCAAATTTACTTGGTGCAGTCGCACTGCGGACATTGCGCATGCGCATTAGCGACAAATCGTTCCGTTGCGAGAAAAACATAACGAGCGAACAACTCGGAATGACCCCCTTGGTTTTGCCCAACTGCTAAAAAATTTCCTGCTGCGATCAACTTGGAATTACCCCCATGGTTTGCCCATTAGCTAACAAATTTGCTGCTGCGATCAGATCTGAATTAGGCCCAAAGTACCAACCAATCAACTCCTGTCATGTTTCAAATACAGCCTCTAAAATAAGAGTCAGAAGCTGATAGCTTGTTACTTTATCTCTCTCCACTTTATATTTCTCCAAATATTGATAAATGCCCTCTTTTATTTATAATTGTACTGTATGAAGTGAGAGTTAATTTCAGTTCATAGCTTTTACTGACCAGAGAGAAACACTTCTGTTAGAAACTGCCATGCAGTACTAACCTTTCCTTAGCAAGAAAGATATATGTCTTTACATAATAATAATCCCATCTTGGGTTTAGTATGAAATACCTACAATCAAAATCCTGACGGTCAAAATACCAACAACAATTGACCGAAGGTCAAAATCCTGACAAGGTCAAAATACCGACAAGGTCAACATTCCGACATTTAAATATAGACAAGGTCAAAATGCAGACATTTAAACTGTCGACAGGTCAAAAAGTCGACACACTTTTCATTGTTTTATGTGTATGTCAACATAGGTCGACATGTACACCGTATAAGTGTACCGCATCCACTCGCATGGCTCGCTGCACTTTCCATGCTTCGGGCATGATGCCTCACTGCGCTCGGCACACTATTATATTAACCCTACAGGTCCACTGGGATGGTAAAGTATGAACAAGTCGGTTGCAATGAAAAACTCTGGAAAAACTCATGTTGACTTTTTGAGCTATCAACATTTTAAATGTCGTTATTTTGACATTGTCGGTATTTTAAATGTCGGTATTTTGACCATGTCGGGATTTTGACCGTCTGTCAGTGGTTGTTGGTATTTTGACCGTCTGGATTTTGATTGTATGATTATGACAGGCTGCCCACACATGCAGCAATTAATATAACCATTTTTTACAAGTGTAAACTTACCTCCCAACTGTCCCGATTTTCATGGGACAGTCCTATTTTTTTAGGGAGTGTCCCCCCTGTCCCACCTGTGGGCCGCAGTGTCCCGTGGTGGGGCGGGGGGTCAGTTGGGGGGCCCATGTCACTCACTGCTCTGCCTAGCACAGCGTCTATTCACGGGAGACAGAGGGTCAGGGGGCATGCCAGCAGCTCACAGAGCGCTGGCCATGCCCCCATAGTGATGGAAACAGGGGCGTGACTTGCTATCGAGGTAACATACTAGGAACCCCCAGAAAGCAGGAGAATTTGCTCCAATAGTGATGTAGTGCATTTTGTCCAAGCATCGATAGCTGGGAGCAGCTGCATTTCTAGAGAGGAGGGTACCCGTGTGCAGTCTCCGTGTGTGGGCCCCCTCCTCTCCTGTAGCCGTCACCGCCGCTGCTAGCGCTCTCATCGCTGAGACTCTGGCACAGTGCCAGAGTCTACAGCGCATGCGCAAGACTCCGAAAAATTCCCGCCACGCCATTTTTCCAGAATCCTGCGCATGCCAGAGTCTCTAGCGCTCAGTGCGCTAGCAGCAGCGGTGACGGTTACGGGAGAGGAGGGGGCTCACACACAGTCGCCGATGGACGCCGGAAAGGTAAGTATAGAAGAAATGGTTGCAGTGTGTGCGGTGTGGGCCCTCTCTGGGCCCAGGAGCCCATGTGCACCGCACACACTGCACCCATTATAGATACGCCAGTGGCTGGGAGAAGGGGATACGTTTTTCCAACATAGGCATTGATTGGACTGTGTTTTCTACGCTGTATACCACAGCTGTTCTGGCAGTTTACAGGCCCCTGAGGGTAACTTAAATTACCTTAACGTAGTGCTCGTCTAGGCGAACAGACAATATTTCATAAAACGGACAGGCACTAGAGGTGCCAGTATCTTCCAGGATTTATTTACCCTGGAGGCTATAGGCAATGTGTTCTGTCGATTCCTATAGATGTAATTTTCTACATTCTCTGAAACACAAGCCCAAGAGGTCTGCAGAGAGAAAGCAATGTCAGGTCTGGAGCATTGCACACAGTTCTAACTAATGCAGTCTGCTTCTGATCACAGCTGAGATTACAGCCAATTTAAGTTCTGTCAGAGGAGGGATCCATCCTATGAGGATTTATCACCCTGCCTGCTAGTGATAAGAATAATTAGGGCCAGCTGTACCCTGAAGGAAGGGGATAGAAGCTACGGACAAGCTTATATCTACGGCTTTTTCGCTGAACATTGGCTTTATTTGCAGTGTTTGTTTGGACCCAGCTATTGTTCCAGGCTATGTATATATTCAGAACCCAAGTAATGTATCACAGAGGTCCCTGAGGCTCACTGCAAGAAATGTAGAAAAGTATTGCTTACATTCCAATCCTTTCTTCTGTCTTTGTTTAACTCCTACGCTTGCATTATATCGCTTTCTACTGCTGTCTCCTGCTTGCTCACTTCATGTTCTTTCAATGTTTTCACCTTGTCAGTGGACTAGTGATAGGGGCCGTGGTAGTCACAGTCTTGGTTCCCAGAAGCCCTTGCTGCAACCACTATGCATGGATATCATTTTTCGACTTATCTTGCCAGACTATGGAGTTTATTTACAAAGCGTCAGGTTGTAAAACCCTGCGCTTCTTATCATGTTTATTGCCCGATATTTATAAGGACAATGCTTTTACTAGCAAGACACGTCTAGTAAAAGCATTGTCCTTTTAAATATTGGGTATAAACTAGCTCAGAAGTGCCAGAATTTACAACCTGGCGCTTCATAAATAAACCCATGTGTAGGTATAGATTTGCAAGCAGATGATTCAAGGTAGCAAAAAGTTGTTGAACGAATGTCTGCTGTGGCACACAGCTGCCAACAAAAGATAAGGCTGAAGGACTATAATATTCACTTCATCTAGTCCCTACTCTACGTTACTGGATGTACTATGGAAAGTCGCGAATGTTGGAAGCAGCGAAAGATAGACAACTAAGGGCCAAATAGACCTGTTGAATATATTATAGATAGGCAACGGCCAATAAACCAAGGGAGCAGCTAGAGGCCTGACTTAAGGGGAAGTCCACTTGTGTTCATGTAAAGACACTTCACTAGTATACTAGGATGAAGGGGAAAAGTCATGCACTCAACCCCCTTTCCTTAGTGACCTTCTTACGTGTGGCACCTACAGATGTGTCCTAATACATCTCGCCTCAATAAGCCTCGCAACGCAAGATGCCTTGCTTGAGTGAGGAGATGCCAGTTCCTGTGCAACACTGCTAGCATCAGGCCTCTTTTTCAATCTGTATTAGTCACTGTAAAATACAGTAAGAGTGATCAGATTATCTATGGTCCTAAAGGAAACCATATTGGAGTGGTTAATATTCCTAAAGCAGTTTAATAGCATTTGATTTTGTGGCCTATAGTAATTACAGACCAAATGATGTGCAGTGATATGGCCTTTGGTGGCAGAACACCTAGCAGAAAATCCGCTGACTCTTGAACTGTTTACCTATGGTGGAATAACATAAAAAAATAGGTACATAGAATGGTTTTGATGCAGCAAAAGAGCTCCAGAGATCAAGTCCACATCCTTACCATCTACAATTTCGCTACAGTACTGCACTGGCCTGCTGTGCATAAGTATTTATGTCACAACATCTCATTTGAAAAACAAGGTATTAACATGCATAAAGTAGGGAATTGATGCAAGGGATGAGTGTGTTATACTCCCATTATATAACTCCCTAGTGAGGCCACATTTCGAATATTGTGCACAATTTTGGGCACCATACTACAAAAAGGATATCCTAGAACTAGAAAAGGTTAAGAGGCGGGTGACCAAACTGATTAAGGTGATGGAAAAGCTAGAATACGAGGAAAGGCTTGCTAATTTAGGCATGTTCACTTTGGAAAAGAGGAGATTAAGAGGGGACATGATCAACATTTACAAGTATATAAGGGGACAATACACAGAACTTGCAGAGGATCTGTTTTTGGTAAGATCAACATAGAGGACACGCGGACACACGCTTAGGTTAGAGGAGAGGAGATTTCACACAATGAGACAAAAGGTTTCTTCACAGTAACGACAATACGTGTTTGGAACTCCCTGCCGGAGAGAGTGGCAATGGCGGACTCTGTTAACACTTTTAAGAATGGGCTAGATAAATTCTCAAGGGATAAAGATGTACATGGGGGGTCATTCCGAGTTGTTCGCTCGCAAGTGAATTTTAGCAGATTTGCTCATGCTAAGCCGCCGCCTACTGGGAGTGAATCTTAGCATCTTAAAATTGCGAACGATGTATTCGCAATATTGCAATTACACACCTCGTAGCAGTTTCTGAGTAGCTTCAGACTTACTCGGCATCTGCGATCATTTCACTGCTTGTCGTTCCTGGTTTGACGTCACAAACACACCCAGCGTTCGCCCAGACACTCCCCCGTTTCTCCAGCCACTCCTGTGTTTTTTCCGGAAACGGTAGCGTTTTTCCCCACACGCCCATAAAACGGCCTGTTTCCGCCCAGTAACACCCATTTCCTGTCAATCACATTACGATCGCCAGAACGATGAAAATGCCGTGAGTAAAATTCCTAAGTGCATAGCAAATTTACTTGGCGCAGTCGCAGTGCGGACATTGCGCATGCGCATTAAGCAGAAAATCGCTGCGATGCGAAGATTTTTACCGAGCGAACAACTCGGAATGACCCCCATGGTTATGGTGGGTTGATCGCGCATTATATTAAAATAAAGAATTAAATAATGGCCATCTTCATCATTTTCAACGTATAAAATTAGTGCTAATAAAATAATACAGTGTAGGAGACCACCAATAGGTTGAACTCGATGGACAAATTGTCTTTTTTCAACCTCAGAAATTATGTTACTATGTAAGATAAGCATGTTCTGAGGATGGAAAACACTATTACACATATGTCATCTATGTTTATGTGGCATACTCTCCAAACATGGCAGCTCCACAAGAAAGCAAAGACTTATGGGCCCTACACATATAAAGATCCGCTGCCGAGCTGCCCGACGGCAGATACCGCCGACGGGCAACCCGGCGGCGGGGGTGGGTGGGCAGTGACGGGTGGGGAGTGAAGTTTCTTCACTTCCCCCATCACCCGGCTCCATTGAAGTGCAGGTAAATATGGACGAGATCGTCCATATTGGCCTGCATGCACAGCCGACGGGGAACCTGCGATGAACGAGCGCGGTGCCGCGCATCGTTCATCGCTGGTGACTCCACACTCAAAGATATGAACGGTATCTCGTTCAATAATGAACGAGATCGTTCATATCTTTGAGGAATATCGGCCAGTGTGTAGGGCCTATTACTATGTAACAACTTTTGTGAACTCTGCTAACAGTTCGGTATTGAGCCATAACGCTCAATGCTAGAACCACAACCATGCTTCTCCTAGTAACATAGTATCTAAGGTTGAAAAAAGACAATTGTCCATCGTGTTCAACCTGTTGGTGGTCTCCTATGCAGTTTTATTTTAGGACTATTTTTTTTTATTTTATGACTAGTAATTTAACTATAATGCTTGTCTAGCACCATATCCCTGAATATCTTTATCCAATAGGAATTTATCTAACCCATTCTTAAAGGTGTTGACTGAGTCCGCCGTTACTACTCTCTCAGGCAGGAAATTCCAAACACGTAATTTCCTTACTGTGAAAAAACCTTTTCGCCTCATTGTGCGGAAACTCCGCTCCTCTAACCTAAGCGAGTGTCCACGTGTCCTCTGTGCTGATCTTATTAAAAACAGGTCCCTCGCAAGTTCTGTGTATTGTCCCCTTATATATTTGTAGATGTTGATCATGTCCCCTCTTAGTCTCCTCTTTTCCAATGTAATCATGCCTAGCCTTGCAAGCCTTTCCTCGTATTCCAGCGTCTCCATGCCCTTAATTAGTTTGGTCGCCCACCTCTGAACCTTTTCTAGCTCCAGGATATCCTTTGTGTAGTATGGTGCCCAAAATTGCACACAGTATTCAAGATGTGGCCTCACTAGTGATTTATATAATGGGAGTATAACACTCTCGTCCCTTGCATCAATTCCCCGTTTTATGCATGCTAATATCTTATTAGCCTTTTTTGCTGCAATCCTACTTTGGGTACTGCTGCTTAGTTTGTTATCTATGTGAACACGTAAGTCTTTTTCCAGTACAAAATCCCCTAATATTACTCCATTTAGTATGTAGGTGTTATTTTTGGTCTTGCTACCATAGTGCTTTACCTTACACTTGTCTGTATTGAATCTCATTCTCCATTTTGCTGCCCATGCTTCTAGTTTAACTAAGTCGTTCTGAAGAGTCTCAGCATCCTCCTCCGTATTTATAACCTTACACAATTTGGTATCGTCAGCAAAAATTGACACCATGCTCTCTAGACCTACTGTTAGGTCGTTAATGAATTGGAAGATTTTAGTTTTTACTAAGCAATTCTTCCCATTCTTTCTTATATCCTTAGCTCCACAAGTAAATATTTTTTTAAATAGAAGTATTTAAATTATGAATAAGTACATTGCAATGAAATTTAGTAAATATGACATGATTATCATGCAAGGTCCACTGAGACAGTATCATGCATGTCCCTGGAAACTGTAAAGTGGTCTTTGTGCAAAACACCACAGGATTCTGTAGAGCTGCAGAAGTGTGACTTTATTAGCTGCAGTCATGCTGAACAATGGCTGCAGTGGAGCTTCCTGTATAACAAACACTTCCTGTACAACAAGTGGATGGCAGTAATGCAACTTTCCAAACCCACAGACAGCATATATCTACAGAAACAATTGTAAACTGTTAACAACTATGCGCTTTGTGTTAGCTTTCATTATAATGTGTTTTCATATACTGTATATAGTGCAATACAGTGTAACAGCAAGGCATGAGGTGTGCATGGAAGTACAGATCTTTAGCATGCAGGCTGGGAGCTTGAAGCGGAGGCATATGCAGTGTCTGGACGCCACTCACTCAGTACTAGAGTAATAAAATGACAAAAGAAAACATGTTTAGTTTATCATAATAAGGAATTTATAGGTAGATAGTGGGCAATCAATAATAGATTTTTATTAGAAAATCCCTTTAAATGGAAAACCTGGAAATCAAACTGTCAAGTACAACATTTGTTTTTGAAGTTAAAAATAAAATTCTTTTCACAGCAATTTGAAATGATTTTCCACACGTAGATTTAGTGTGCCCCTGATGAGGCTGTTCCCAAACTGTGCAGCTGATGATCAGTTTGTCTGCAGCCGGTAATTACAATCTGTGCATGGGATCTGCTCTTGTCATAACATTGCCAAGAACTGACATGTGTCTCATACGTATTAACTCACTGATATCTGGATATAAAAGCCATACAGTGATTCTCCATGGCCACATAATAAGGCAAAGTATGGCAGCTGTAATGCAACAGAATGTGGAATGAGTTGGGTGTGTATCAGTTTCATAATTGTAAATCTTCACCCCTCCTCTGACTTCCACTGCATTTTACTTGCTGTGGGTAACCGTCTAAATATGTGTTTCTGGCAGGAACAAAGGGCCTAATTCAGACCTGATTGCTAGCAAGCGATTTTTGCACTGCTGCGATCAGATAGTCACCGCCTACAGGGGGAGTTTATTTAGCTGTGCAATTGCATGCGTAGCAGAGATGTACAAACAGATCTTGTGCAGTCTCTGAGTAGCCCAGGACTTACTCAGCCACTGCGATCACATCAGCCGGGACCGGAATTGTTGTCAGGAACTCTCCCTGCAAACCCATGGACACTCCTGCGTTTTTCCACACTCTCCCAGAAAACGGTCAGTTGCCACCCACAAACTGCTTCTTCCTGTCAATCTCCTTGCAATCGCCTGTGCGAATGGATCCTTCGCACAAACCCATCGCTGAGTGGCGATCCGCTTTGTACCCATGCGATGAGCGATTGCGGGTGCATACACATGCGCAGTTTAGACCTGATCACCCGCTGTACGAAAACGCAGCCTAGCGATCAGGTCTGAATTACCCCCAAAGGTCACACCATAACTGAATGATGCCCTCCCACCTGAAGGTCAGGTTGCCTAGGCTACCTCGGTGTGTTCACTTGTGGTAAACACAAGTAAATGCAGGACATAGCGATTGGGAACACAACTGCATCACAACATTAGTACAACATACAAAATGAACTTAAATGGATCTGTCAGGCCTAAAAGCTAATATTTCACATCAATGACTTAATTTTCAAGGTTTAATTTAACAGTAAATCTAATTATTATGATTTATTTATTTAGGTCAAATTCAACTTATACAGCAACGGGTTATATGGGATCACAGAACCAAATACAATCAACTTGGAACTGGTTAACTAAATTTGTCATCTTTTTCTGTGGCAATTTCAGTGTCATTGACGATTTCTAAAGGGCCCAAAACATTAAAAGCATGTAATTAAAAGCAAACTGACTAAATGAAACATTCACACTTATATATACAGTATGTAAAGTGATGCACATCTGACAAGACTTACGATGTTTGACATTGCATGTTACTTGTCTCAAACCTAATTACAAGCTATTACTCTCTGTTATCAGCTGATAGGTACCGTCTACTTTCTTTCTTTAATGCTACTGAAAAGAAGTATCGTGTTCAAGTGTCCTGCTTGTGGTTATAGCTTTAGTTCCACTAAACTTCAGAAGATTGTTATTAGTTTTTTTTCCCTGATAATTAACTAAATAAACTTTAATTTTAGATGTAGGTGGTGAATGTGAGGTAGCAATGGCTCCAGGTATCCAAGAAGATGTGATCTTACTTATGGTGGCCCAGTGCTGGATTTCCCACTACGCACGAGGCACTTGCCTAGAGGCACCACTGGCTGGGGGCAACACAGCAGTCCCCCTGCATCAGAGCTTTCCAGTGCCTCAATTCAGCCGTGGCTATATGAACACAGAATGAAGACTGCATCCCCCAAGATGCATTAGGGAGAGTCTCTGGAGCATTTGCATGTGCAGCATGGGAGCCCAGAAGAGGAGGTTCTTTAGCCAGCGAAAGGCCAAACAAAACATAGCAAGAGGGGTCGGAGTCTCACCAAAATCCAGGTGGTGAGCATTGTCCAATAATATTGTGCCTTGAGGGGGCTTGACCCCTAAGTCCACCCATGACTGAGCATATAAGACATTCACTCATCCATACAGGAGGAATATTTTTTTCCCAGAGCCAAACTTTGCAGCTACAGTATGTTGCTGTCATGTCCTACCTCCCTGAAAGTATTCTTTGTGCTTAGGTAATAGCAGCATTTGTGCAGAGAAATCTAGATGATCGTTTTCTAAAATTCAAGCAATCATTTTCTGATTTGACATATTCTGATTGCTCACCCAATTCAACCAGTTGGAAATTGGAAGCCTGTCATATGTACCAATTAAATATGTGATCAAGAACTATCATTGTTTATTACACTGACATTGCATTGCAAACTGAAAAATGTGTTGTTTCAAAAATTCAAGTCTCATCCAAATAATAATAAGACACAATTTAAATATGGACTGACTCATTTGCTGATCAGTACTGATACTTTTTGCACAAACAGCTACTGTTACAGTTATAACGTATTATACTACAACTCTTTATTATCTGTTTACCAGAACAATTCTGCTCGACACTGATCTCTAATTTATAAGATAATAGGTTTTTATTTTATTTTTTAAGATTTCCCTGCTATATCCTAGAACCACAGCTGCTTTGTTCTAGAGCAGTAATTTTCCTTACTTGCTTAAGCAATGCTATATTATTTCCTGATATTCATTATTATCTGTTTCTATAACTACTGGTGAATAGCTTTCACTGATTGCTCTCCCAAACTGTTACACCTCCTCAACATTGATCTCAGAGATTTGGGTTAGAACTCCTTTACTCGTGAGATCCCTAGTATGGTCTCATTTTCATGTCTACTGATCTTTTTTTAAATCTGTTTATCTGCATGTAGGAGCACAATTGTTGGTTATTGCAAGTATGTCTTATCCTTGCCTCCTACAAAGGTCACATAATTCCCACTTCTAAGAAAGTGATATAGAACACAAAAGTCCTGATTCAGATATGAATGGAATTGTACAGCTTCTGCACATGTGCGGTTTCCCCTCCATAGTGTTAGTATGTAAACCATACTAACACTGATACGGATCACAGCTAACATAGCATCCTCCATCTTCTATCAGAGTACACTGAAGATGGTACCCCATTCCCATTAGACGATACAATGATACATTTCTGGGCTCAGCAGATGGGAGGATACCCTGCCCAACATTTTGTATAAATGCCAGAAGTAAACTACAATGTAGGAAGAGTCCTTATATATAATATTCTTATATACAATATTCCCAACATAGAGTTTAGCTAAGAGTCCTTATATATAATATTCCCAACATAGATTTTAGTTAAGAGTCCTTATATATAATATTCCCAACATAGATTTTAGTTAAGAGTCCTTATATATAATATTCCCAACATAGATTTTAGATGAGAGTCCTTATATATACTGGTAATATTCCCAACATAGATTTGCTTGCTTCTCTCATATTCCCGCTTATTAGAACTCATACCAGACATACCAAAACAAACAAAGAGAGTAATTTGGAACATAATAAATGCCACCAAGATTGAAGGTGGCTTGTCACTACCTCTTCCACTACTCCATATGAGAAAAAATATATAATTTATTCATAACTCTGATGGGAGTAACGACCTAGAGATGTCTTCACATCTCCCCTTCTTTACTTTCTTTATGGACAGTAGAATATAACAGTGCATTCCATTCAGACATACAGTAGCTCATCTTTCAGGGTTCATTCATGTGTACATGAGATTCAGGGTACAGGGGAAACCATCGGTGGGCCCCACCCCCTCTTCATGGGATCAGGTTCCAGACTGTGCTCTTCAGTTGTATATTACACATATGTTACATTATACTGCACAGTACGATGGTGTATTTTCTACAGTACATTGTGGGTATTAGTCTGGTACATAATCATGCATGCACTAGCAGTATTTACTGTATATATTTATCTAGAGACCCAGACTATGCACTCACAAATGGTTTGCCAAGACTCTAAGCATGGGCCCCTATTACTGTACCCCCCCCCCCCCTCCCGATGGGCCCTTCATACACCAGTCCGACACTGGAATCAACTATATGTATGATGCATTCATTGTTATTTTACCTTGAACTACATTGCTTATACCTACCTACCCTTTCCTTCTTCTATTTTTATCCCCCTTCCCGTACCCCATTCCACTAAATATTTTCTGCAAATACAATAAAAAGTATAATATAATATCACTCAGGTTGCATGGTGTATTAAAGGGGCTTGGCAATAAAGTCAGAAGGCGACTTTGCCCTTGTTGATGTCTTGTGGAACAGTTTGTATTTCTAGGGCCTTCTCTGGATAGGCACTTGGGCTTACCATAGTATCATACAGGTGCTTTGTGTGGCTGCATAGTTACTCACTACTTATGTGCTCTGTTTGGTATCCGGTTGATAAATAGACAGTGTCTAGTTAGACAGTCAATAGATAGACACCATATGTTAGACAGACATTAGGTCGACAGGGTCAAAAGGTCAACATGAAAAAGGTAGACAGTACAAAAAGTCGATAGGGTCAAAAGGTCGACAGGGTCAAAAGGTCAACATGCAAATGGTTGACATAAATAATTAAAAAACCATTTGTCTATTTTTTTAACATGTTTTTGGACTATTTCATACCTTCTCTAGCCATCTCGGCATAGAGTTGGTTATAAACCTTGTGGCGAGTGCAGCGAGGCGAGCAAAGCGAGCCCCGCGAGGGTATGCCTTTTCACAATTGGGGGTCCCAGATGACAAAACTATCCACACAAACAACAAAAATGCAAAAAACATGGTGTCTATCTTTTTTGTGTTGACCAGAGGCGTATCTAGCACGGGGCGAGCAGGGCACGTGCCCTGGGCGACATGGCAGCCCCAACAGAGGGGGGCGCCACCGGCACCTGCACTGCCCACTCGCCCCATGCTTCAGGGATTCCGCCGGCGCTACCCGCGGCGCTTTCCCTGTCTCCCCGGCTGCTGAGCCTGTCACAATAGACAGGCAGCGGCAGCCAGGAGCCTCCCGGCCCCTACTCCCCCCTGCAAAGTGACTGTGTACGCGATCGCGTGCGCGACCGCGACCGCGGAGGTGCGCGCATGCGCGTGCGCGACCTCGGGGGGGCGTGCGGCCCCTGAACAGCAGTGAGTGCAGGTGAGCGGGAAGGGGGTGCGGGACATTTTGTGTGTGTGTGTGTTAAGTGTGTGTGTTTTAATTGTGTGTGTGTCGGACAGTGTGTGTTGTGTGTGGGACAGTGCGTGTGTGTTAATTGTGTGTGTGTGGGACAGTGTGAGTGTGTTAATTGTGTGTGTGGGACAGTTTGAGTGTGTGTAAATTGTGTGTGTGTGTGACAGTGTGCGTGTGTTAATTGTGTGTGTGTGGGACAGTGTGTGTGTGTTAATTGTGTGTGTGTGTGACAGTGTGAGTGTGTTAATTGTGTGTGTGGGACAGTGCATGTTTGTTAATTGTGTGTGTGTGTGTGACAGTGTGAGTGTGTTAATTGTGTGTGTGGGACAGTTTTGAGTGCGTGTTAATTGTGTGTGTGTGGGACAGTGTGCGTGTGTGTTAATTGTGTATGTGTGGGACAGTGTGAGTGTGTTAATTGTGTGTGTGTGTGTGGGACAGTGTGAGTGTGTTAATTGTGTGTGTGTGTGGGACAGTTTGAGTGTGTGTTAATTGTGTGTGTGTGTGTGTGTGTGTGGGACAGTGTGCGTGTGTTAATTGTGTGTGTGTGGGACAGTGTGCGTGTGTATTAATTGTGTGTGTGTGGGACAGTGTGCGTGTGTGTTAATTGTGTGTGTGTGGGACAGTGTGCGTGTGTTAAGTGTGTGTGTGTGGGACAGTGTGAGTGTGTTAATTGTGTGTGTGTGGGACAGTGCGTGTTTGTTAATTGTGTGTGTGGGACAGTGTGCGTGTGTGTTATTTGTGTGTGTGGGACAGTGTGCGTGTGTGTTATTTGTGTGTGTGGGACAGTGTGTGTGCGTGTGTGTTAATTGTGTGTGGGACAGTGTGCGTGTGTTAATTGTGTGTGTGTGTTAATTGTCCCGGCGGTTATTGGCGTCTGTAGTGTGCGCCCCGTCCTCCTCCGCTGCCGCTGACAGGAGCGGCGGTGTGCGGCTCTCCCCCTCCTCCGCCGGCTCCGTCCTCCCGTCGTGGCCCTGCAGTGTGTGCCGGTCTCCCCAGCAGCAGCAGGTTAGTCTCTCCCCCCCCCCCCCTCTCTCTCTCTCTCTCTCTCTCTCTCCTCCTGTGGATTGCAGTTTGTAAGTATCATTTTAATTTTTACAGGTACCCCTATTGGATTCTACTGGACAAGTGGACGTGACCAGCGTGGGATGTCGGTAAGTAATCTGTCTCTCATTTTTACAGGTACCCCTATTGGATTCTACTGGACAAGTGGACGTAACCGGCGTGGGATGTAGGTAAGTAATCTGTCTCTCATTTTTACAGATTCCCCTACTGGATTCTACTGGACAAGTGGACGTGACCAGCGTGGGATGTAGGTAAGTAATCTGTCTCTCATTTTTACAGGTACCCCTATTGGATTCTACTGGACAAGTGGACGTGATCGGCGTGGGATGTAGGTAAGTAATCTCTCTCTCATTTTCACAGGTACCCCTATTGGATTCTACTGGACAAGTGGACGTGACCGGCGTGGGATGTAGGTAAGTAATCTGTCTCTCATTTTTACAGGTGCCCCTATTGAATTCTACTGGACAAGTGGACGTGACCGGCGTGGGATGTAGGTAAGTAATCTGTCTCTCATTTTTACAGATTCCCCTACTGGATTCTACTGGACAAGTGGACGTGACCAGCGTGGGATGTAGGTAAGTAATCTGTCTCTCATTTTTACAGGTACCCCTATTGGATTCTACTTGACAAGTGGACGTGATCGGCGTGGGATGTAGGTAAGTAATCTGTCTCTCATTTTTACAGGTACCCCTATTGGATTCTACTGGACAAGTGGACGTGACCGGCGTTGGATGTAGGTAAGTAATCTATCTCTCATTTTTACAGGTACCCCTATTGGATTCTACTGGACAAGTGGACATGACCGGCGTGGGATGTAGGTAAGTAATCTGTCTCTCATTTTTACAGATTCCCCTACTGGATTCTACTGGACAAGTGGACGTGACCAGCGTGGGATGTAGGTAAGTAATCTGTCTCTCATTTTTACAGATTCCCCTACTGGATTCTACTGGACAAGTGGACGTGACCAGCGTGGGATGTAGGTAAGTAATCTGTCTCTCATTTTTACAGGTACCCCTATTGAATTCTACTGGACAAGTGGACGTGACCAGCGTGGGATGTAGGTAAGTAATCTGTCTCTCATTTTTACAGGTACCCCTATTGGATTCTACTGGACAAGTGGACGTGATCGGCGTGGGATGTAGGTAAGTAATCTCTCTCTCATTTTCACAGGTACCCCTATTGGATTCTACTGGACAAGTGGACGTGACCGGCGTGGGATGTAGGTAAGTAATCTGTCTCTCATTTTTACAGATTCCCCTACTGGATTCTACTGGACAAGTGGACGTGACCGGCGTGGGATGTAGGTAAGTAATGTGTCTCTCATTTTTACAGCTACCCCTATTGGATTCTACTGGACAAGTGGACGTGACCGGCGTGGGATGTAGGTTAGTAATCTGTCTCTCATTTTTACAGGTACCCCTATTGAATTCTACTGGACAAGTGGACGTGACCAGCGTGGGATGTAGGTAAGTAATCTGTCTCTCATTTTTACAGGTACCCCTATTGGATTCTACTGGACAAGTGGACGTGATCGGCGTGGGATGTAGGTAAGTAATCTCTCTCTCATTTTCACAGGTACCCCTATTGGATTCTACTGGACAAGTGGACGTGACCGGCGTGGGATGTAGGTAAGTAATCTGTCTCTCATTTTTACAGATTCCCCTACTGGATTCTACTGGACAAGTGGACGTGACCGGCGTGGGATGTAGGTAAGTAATGTGTCTCTCATTTTTACAGCTACCCCTATTGGATTCTACTGGACAAGTGGACGTGACCGGCGTGGGATATAGGTAAGTATGTGTGAGTGTGTCAGTGTGCTTTAATAAATTTTTACTGTCACGGTGTGTGAGTTGTGTTTTTATTTGGGTATTTTTTCTGTTGTAGAACTACAGGTACCGGCGGGCCCGTTATTTCCCTGCATGTTGGTACTTGAGGTTCTCCAAGTACCAGCAAGCGGGGGAGGCTTTCTGGACCTTGTAGTTCCTCAACAAAAAACAATATTCTTTTTTTACTTACATGGTTATCAGCCTCCCATCCACAGCCCACGGATGGGGGGGACAGCCTCGGGCTTCACCCCTGGCCCTTTGGTGCCTGGAGGGGGGGTGACCCCTTGATTTAAGGGGTCCCCACTCCTCCAGGGAACCCCGGCCAGTGGTGACTAGTTGGGGGGGGGGTAATGCCACGGCCGCAGGGACCTACATAAATGTGTCCCCCGGCTGTGGCATTATGTCCCTGGCTAGTGGAGCCCGGTGCTGGTTTTAAAAATACGGGGGGACCCCTACATCTTTTGTCCCCCGTATTTTTGGAACCAGGACCGGACTAAGAGCCCGATGCTGGTTGTCTAAATACGGGGAACCACTGTCCAATTTTTTCCCAGTATTTAAACAACCAGGACCGGCTCAAAGAGCCCGAGGCTGGTTATACTTAGGAGGGGGACCTCACGCAGTTTTTTTTTTACATTTTTAACCCATTCAGACCCTTCTCCATTAAGTTAATGGAAACCCTGGACAACAAAATTGCATTCATGTCCTCCTCCCACTCCCTTCCCAGTCCCAAACACTAATTATTAATTTTTTCTATAAAAATGTACAATATATCACAAGTATGATGAGCAGGCATGCAGCGGGCATTGGCGGCTTTGGACTGAGTTGCAAATTAGTGGCGGAGGGCTGGGTCAGTTGATGGTGGGCGAGTTTGTAAGCCATTGGTGGTGGCAGCGGGCATCGGCTCAGAGGCAGTGGCGGGCATTGGCTCGGTGGCGGTAGGGGTCATCGGCAGGATTCGGCGGACATTATGGCTGTAGTGCCTCACCGCACGCCACTGACCTCACCGCATGCCACTGGTGTGTGGGACAGTGTGCGTGTGTGTTAATTGTGTGTGTGGGACAGTGTGAGTGTGTGTTAATTGTGTGTGTGGAACAGTGTCAGTGTGTGTAAATTTTTGCAGTCCAGTGTGTGGGGGAGAGGAAAGTATGAGAATGTGTGTGTGTAGTCTGAGTGGGTGTGTGTAGGATTTGGGGGTGGCAAGTCTGTGTGTGTGTACTCAGTGTGTGTGGGATGTACTAATGGCCATTTACCGAAGACAGATATGTATTAAACCACGGGCACTGAGATGCCCTTCTCACTCACCATCCAGCTGGGTGGGCGAGCCGGGCGGGTGGAAAGCCAGCAGCAGGGGCAGCATGCCGGATATCAGCAGCCGAGGGTGGGGGCTGTAATGCACGTGCGGAGCCCAAAGCCGGAGATCAGCAGCATGCTGACCGGCAATAAGCAGCTTCTGCTTCCGCGTTCAACATGCTGCTGATCTCCGGCTTTGGGCTACGCAGGGTTCGGGGGATGGGTGTCCTCTGCTGGTGTACTGCAGCTCCGGGGGTGCGGGCTCCGGAGGCTTTCAGCACTGTTGAATATCCAGCTGCCTCAAGTATGTACAGCCCGCACCCTCTGCTGCTGATATCCGGCATGCTGCTGCTGGCTGTCCCCCCGCCCGGCTCGGCCACACAGCTATATGGTGAGAAGGGCATCTCAGTTCCTGAGGTTTAACACATATGCCTCAGAAAATGGCCTCTGCGGTAAACGATACTAATGCTTACCATGACAGTAACAGCGGGGAGGAAGGCGCACATCGGGATCCTGCAGCATGAAACAAGAACCCCTTCGGAGCGCAGCAGACCACACTGAAAAGGGTGCATACCCGGTGCGGTGCTCTGCATCCTGGGTGGTGCCGAAGATGTGGAGTGTCGGAGGTGGCAGAAGCGCCGCAGCTTGGGGTGAGAAACCGCTGCAGCCCTTCCGCTGCTAAACTCTGCAATTAGTCTATTAAGGGGGTGGGCTCCCCTCATCATAGTGCCCCACAGGCCATGTTAATTCTGGGGGTAGGATCCCCTAACTCTATAATGGGAATTTTGGCTCATATCATGTGCTGTAACGTGAATTTTGGCTCATACCGTGTGCTATAATGTGAATTTCGGCTCATACTATGTGGGGTAATGTGAATTTTGGCTCATTCCGTGTGCTGTAATGTGAATTTCGGCTCATACTGTGTGCTATAATGTGAATTTCGGCTCATGCCGTGTGGGGCAATGTGAATTTCGGCTCATACTGTGTGCTATAATGTGAATTTCGGCTCATACCGTGTGCTATAATGTCAAAGGGGCACCAGTACTAGATAGTATAAGGGGTCCTACTACACTGAAGGACACGCCCCTTTTGAGTGACCACGCCCCTTTTCCGGCGCGCGCGCGCCTTCGGCGCGCGCATAATTGCTATCTGCACTCTTTCATTCCACCTTAAAAAATTCAACTTCGACCACTGCACCTACATACACATACATACACATACATACACACACACCCTGACATCTTTATATGCAGTGACACCGGTGGCGCCTGCACATACTTTCCTTTTGTATTTTTTTTTTATTATCATTTTATTAATTTATTATTTTTATTTAAAAAAATTTTTTTTTTTTTTGGGGGGGGGCGGGGGGGGGGGGGGGGGGGGCGCCATTATTGATCTTGCCCTGGGCTCCAAAAACCCTAGTTATGCCTCTGGTGTTGACCATTTTCATGTCGACCTTTTGACCATGTCGACTTTTTGTCTCTGTAGACCTTTTGTACTGTCTACATTTTTCATGTCGACCTTTTGACCCTGTCGACCTAATGTCTGTCTAACATATGGTGTCTATCTATTGACTGTCTAACTAGACACTGTCTATCAACCCACACCCACTCTACTTGCCTGGCAGGGTTTGCTCCATGGGCACTAAAGAACACTTGAGAGCTGTGTTT
Organism: Pseudophryne corroboree; assembly: GCF_028390025.1. Classification (NCBI taxonomy): domain Eukaryota; kingdom Metazoa; phylum Chordata; class Amphibia; order Anura; family Myobatrachidae; genus Pseudophryne; species Pseudophryne corroboree. The sequence goes on along the minus strand of NC_086444.1, from coordinate 632,930,015 downwards.
GAATGGTTCATCAGTAGTGTAATAGAATTTGGCCTTTTTCTTTTATGTGGCTAAATAAGATATATAAATTGTAATTTCCATACAGAGGTGCAGAAAACCGGGCAAACAGTACCAATAAGCAACATGCAGTAGAATATATAACTGGGGGTAGCTGGAATGAATGACAAAAGAAAAATGAATCTTAATCCTAGCAACATATGTAATTTACTTTTATAGATAAGCAAGCCAAGTCTTACCTGTCTCGTTTGTGCCCGTAGTGACAGTCACGAAGAGCCAAAGTCCCAATGCTATAAGCCTTAATTAGGAGACAAAATAAATATGTATTATGTTTACATATATTCTCTGTTTTGGATTATACATACAGTCTATTTTTGCTTGCAATGACTATCCCACGGGATCGCGCATCGGCATCACAAGCTGTGTACACACGGTGCAATATGCACTAACTTTCCTAATGATTTTGACTGTATATGTGTACACACATTTAGACAATGTAAGAACAGTTATATATTGCAATGTTTCATTTGTACCATTTGCAAGAAACAGCTAGTATTCCCCAGAACATAACAGGTAATAAAGTGACAGCATATTCTGTAGTACGTGAACACTGCATTCTAGACCTTATGTAGCCCTCCACAGGGAGATATTTCTCTGAAGCTATCTTATTTATTTTATTATTAATTATTAGCACAACATATTACGCTTTACAATTGGAACAACAGTTATAGAAAAAAACTGGGAAATAACAGACAGACATTGAGGTAGGAATGCCCAGCTCGTAAGCTTACAATCTATCGGAAAATAGGCATAGATACACAAGGATAAGGTGCTATCTATTGCATAATGGTCCAGCAGACTGCAAAGGTTCTTAATGGGCTCCATGATATAGTCACACGGCAAAGTTGGCCAATGGTCAGGAGTATGTAAGTGAAGAAAGACAAAATACGTGATGTTATGTGTGTACTGTACAGAGGTTATGTAATTAGATAGGGAGCCATTGAAGGTTATGTGGATGGGTCCGGAATTTGATAAGCTTGTTTGAAGAGGGGAGTTTTCTAGGAACGCTTGAAGGTTTGGAGACTACAGGTGAGTCTTATTGCGCATGAGTGGGCATTCCACAGAGTGGGTGCAGCCTGGAAAAAGTCTTGTAATTTTGAGTGGGAGCAAGTAATGCGTGGGAAGACCAGTAAGGATACTAATGCAATAATCAATGCGGGAGATAATGAGAGCATGGATTAGTTTTTGCAGTGTCTTGTGTAAGATATGGTAATGTTTTGGATATGTTTCTTAGATGTATGTAACATGATTTGGAGACAGATTGAATGTGGGGAACAAAGCACAGTTCAGAGTCAAGAATGATACCTAGGCAGCGAGCTTGTGGGGTAGGGATGAATGTTGAGATCAACAGTGATAGAGTTATCAGGTTGGTAACTACTATTGGCCGGTGGAAATATAATTAATTCTGTTTTGCACATATTAAGTTTGAGGTGGCGAGATGACATCCAAGATGGCTGAAAGGCATTCAGTGACATGGTCCTATACCGATGGTGACAAATCTGGAGAAGATAGGTAGCTTTGAGTATACAGAGGACCTAAGACTGAGCCTTACAGTACTCCAACTAATAGAGGTAGCCGTAGCAAACAGGATGTGGATTCCCGACCGCCGGCATACCGACAGCGTGGCGAGCGCAAATGAGCTCCTTGCGGGACTATCTATTCTCCCTCCGGTATACTGTGCGCCAGGACCCCGACATCCGGCAAACTGAAGACAACCCATATATATATATATATATATATATATATATATATACACACACATGTACTGATGTATGGGTTGTTTTTCTACCTAGGAACTGCTAGCTTGCAGCCCAAGAAGAAAGACACTATGAGCTTGGAAATCTAATTATAAAAAAATTAAGTGTAACATTATAAACTTTGCCTTTTATGTTCAAACTGTTTTTTAGATAAAGTTTTAGAAGTCACAACTGAGTGACACTTAAGGGGGGTACTCACGGAGCGATCCCTGCTTAAAATCTAAGCAATCTGACTAGATTGCTTAGCTTTTAAGCAGGATCGCTCCGTGTGTAGCCCCCACAGCGATAGCGATGCGTAGCCCCGCGCATTGCTATCGCTGGTGCTAGATTGGCCTGCCATGCAGGCCAATCTACAGGTCGCTCATTTCACCCGCTGGGTGAAATGAGCGGCACCCCCGTCTCCCCCCGCACGCTCAGCACACATTGCGCTGTGCTGAGCGGCGGGAGAGATGTGTGCTGAGCGGTTCGCTCAGCACACATCTCTCCCGCATCGACCAGTGAGTACTGGCCTTAAGGGGTTTATGTACTAAGCCTTGGAGAGAGATAAAGTGGATGGAGATAAAGTATCAACCAACCAGCTCTTTCTTATCTTCATGCCATGTCAGACAGGCAGTATGGTGCTAGGCTACGATGAATAAGTGGGGGTATATCTATAAATAAGAAACCAAAAAAACATATTCCAGTCATAATTAGTAATGATAAGAAAATGGCTTGAAAATTTACAAATAAAATGAGATGCTGAGGTCATGTCTCTCGCAATCAAAAGGTGATATCCCTGCCCTACTTCACGGAGCCCCTCTCCTCCTTTCAATTTAAATGAACCCCTGACGGGGGACTCAGATGCTTGATTTATATGCTGCAATTTGTGTTTTTTATCTGCTGCCTGTTGATGACCTGTCTCCCCTATCCCTCCCTGTGTTTTTGTTTTCCCCCTATTGTTACCCCCATTTCTTTTCTGTATCCCTTTGTTTTACTTGAATAATATCAATAAAGATTTAGGGGTCTATTTACTAAGCCTTGGATGGAGATAAAGTCGCTGGAGATAAAATACCAACCAATCGGCTCCTTACAGCTATGCCACAGGCTGGGTTTGAAAAATGACAGTTAGGAGCTGATTGGCCAGTCATTTATCTCCAGTGACTTTATCTCCATCCAAGGCTTAGTAAATAGACCCCTTAATGTTGAAATAAATAAAAAAAGGTACTAGCCCTAGTGGCAATTGCCTTTGATTTACAATTTGTCTTCAGCCCACCGCTCGCTCCATCTTTCATGTTTGTGTGTATTGTCAGTGTCTTTTGTCACTTTTTCATTTGTGTTACTTTTTCCAAACATGCATATGAATCTGTCCCATCCCCTAGTTCTTACTGCGTCTCACTCTTCCTCTCCTTCTGTCTCACCATGGTGTGTTTCTTTTTGCCTGTACTGTATTTGTGTGTGGGAAAAACCAGAATGCAAACAATAGCTGTATTTTCCCTCAGGTCATGCCATGCGGTTTACGCTAAATCATCTGAGATGCAATGTAGGGGTATTGAAACTATTACATTTCTCCAATGGTTTCAGTTTTCACTCTCCAAACCACAGGGTAATAAATCTACTGGCATTGGGGGTCATTCCGACCCGATCGCTCGCTGCAGTTTATCGCAGCGCAGCAATCAGGTCAGAATTGCGCATGTGCTGGCACCGCAGTGCGCCGGCGCATGCCGGAAGGCCGAAGGCCGTCGTTTCCCTGTGATCGCCTCTGCCTGATTGATAGGCAGAGGCGGTCGCTGGGCGGAAGGGGGCGGCACGGCGGAGTTTGGCCACCGTTATGGGGGCGCAGTCCGACCAACGCAGGAGTGGCCGGACCGTGCGGGGGGCGGGCCGCAGTGGCTGCGTGACGTGACACGCAGTCGCTGCGGGCCGGGGAGCGACGAGTAGCTCCCGCCAGCACGCTAAAGCTGCGCCGCTGTGCGATACTTTTGCACTTCTGTGGAGTGGCGGCACTGACATGCGGGGCGGGATAGCCCTGTGCTGGGCGTCCCTCCGCATGTCTACTGTCATGATCATAGCCCTGCAAAATTTTGCAGGGCTACGATCAACTCGGAATGACCCCCATTGTGCGGTGATTTCCACAGTGCCAAAAATGAAAACCTGGTTAGTATATTTTCCCTTAAAAGCCTTCCTAGCCTACCTCAGATGATCATCCTGATGAGCCTTTAAGAAGCTATTCTGTAAATACCCTACTCTACAGTCAATCAATGTCATTTTTAATAAAGGATTTTAATAAGACAAACTGTCGAAATCAAAAATTTCCTTTGTCACATCAAGCACCATTTATGTGTTACCAATGCATTTATTTAACCCATGCCATAGTCAATTACAAATAGTTTCAACTGGGCCCAGTGAGAGTAAATGGTGAGATAAGTGGGGGTTTTTTTGTTTTGTTTTTTCCCTTCTTGTCTGTGCGTAATTACTTTACATAAAGGCCCTCATTCCGAGTTGTTCGTTATTTTTCTTCGCATCGGTGCGATTAGTCGCAAACTGCGCAACGTTCCCAGTGCGCCTGCGTCAAGTAAATTTGATAAAAAGTTTGGTATTTTACTCACGGCTTAACGAAGAAATCTCTTCGTTCTGGTGATCGGAGTGTGATTGACAGGAAGTGGGTGTTTCTGGGCGGAAACTAGCCGTTTTATGGGTGTGTGCGAAAAAACGCAGCCGTTTCTGGGAAAAACGCGGGAGTGTCTGAAGAAACGGGGGAGTGTCTTGGTGAACGCTGGGTGTGTTTGTGACGTCTAACCAGGAACGAAACTGACTGAACTGATCGCAGTGGCAGAGTAAGTATCGAGCTACTCAGAAACTGCTAAGAAATTTCTAAACGCAATTCTGCTAATCTTTCGTTCGCAATTCTGCTATGCTAAAATACACTCACAGTAGGCGGCGGCTTAGCGTGTGCAAAGCTGCTAAAAGCAGCTAGCGAGCGAACAACTCGGAATGAGGGCCAAAGTGGGGGGTTGCACACAGATAGAAAAAGGAAAGAAAGAGTTTTTTTTTTTTTTTCCTTCCAAGAATTGTAGAATCTGCTTACTAGGGAGGATAGCCATTGAAATGCAAATTAACCTGTGTAACTGCTTTTTTTTTTTTAGCAGAAAAGCACATATCTTTAAGGTGTCTTATAAAAGGCCAGTGAATGATACATATATATCATATTATTTTAATTATTATTATGTGTATATTTATATCAGTGTATGTTCTGCAAGATAGCTATCCAATCTGAATCATATCATTTAAATTATAGATTATTGCAGTCATTATAGATCTGTGTGAAATCGGATACATTTGTTGCTATTGCTATATAGGTTAATTTGAAATAACAGTATTTAAGGAAGTAAATCTAAAGCACAACACGCAGGTCTGGCCTTGTCGTTAAAGGTTACACAGAACAAGCGGTTGTGCTTGTGAATGATTATAGGCCCTCATTCCGAGTTGTTCGCTCGCTAGCTACTTTTAGCAGAAATGCAAACACAAAGCCGCCGCCCTCTGGGAGTGTATCTTAGCATAGCAGAATTGCTAACGAAAGCAATTTCCTTGCAGTTTCTGAGTAGCTCCAGACCTACTCCTAGATTGCGATCACCTCAGTCTGTTTAGTTCCTGGTTTGACGTCACAAACACGCCCAGCGTCCGACCAGCCACTCCTCCGTTTCTCCAGCTACTCCTGCGTTTTTACCTGGCACGCCTGTGTTTTTTAGCACACTCCCTGAAAACGGCCAGTTTCCGCCCAGAAACACCCACTTCCTGTCAATCAGCAGAGCGATTGAAAAGCTTTGTTCGCCTGTGAGTAAAATAGCATAGTTTTGTGTAAATTTGCTTAGCGCGTGCGCCCTGAGATGCATACGCATGCGCAGAACTGCCGGATTTTAGCCTATTAGCAATTCTGCTAAAATTAGCAGCGAGCGAACAACTCGGAATGAGGCCCATAGTTAGTATTGCTCACATTTATAGAGTTGTGTGATTTGTTTTATTGCAGACGCACGGTTTTGTACACGTGTCTCGGACAAAGTACAGGACTGCGCACGCAGCGTAAAAGACGCAAAGTGCGTAAGAGTATGGACGATAACTATAAATTACACTATAGTTTTTGTTCAGTTAAAAGTTGGGGCAGTAGCCATGCTACAATAGCACATAACTATCCGGTTTCTTAAGCAGATTAGTATAAAACTTTTGTTTAAACTGTATTGCCTCTAGGGGTAAAGCTGCCAATGAGAACGCATGAAAATTTTTCTGTACAGAAAAACAAAGCATATTTGAGTGAGTGAAAGTAAGAGTGAATATATTGAACCCTGGGAATTCGGGATCCCGTCGTGTGGTACACCAAGTGAGTGGAGGCTTGGCGGCGTGAGGCGGCTGACTCACGTTAGTATAGATTGGAATACGTAAGTCGTGAGGAGACTTACACAGGAGCTTGGTAGGGAATTGTGAACTTTGTGACCCATATAGGTTTTTGATACGCTCCGGCTGAGGTTTTGCAGCTTGGGATTCGATTCCAGTGGTCGTAGGGCGGATAGGTAACAAGTACCTATATGTTGTGCGATTGGACCGCGCGTTTGTGGGTGCGATATATAGCGCAACTTGATACTAGTGATGAGTGAGGTTCGGTTTTACTCGGTTTTACTCGGTTTTACTCGGTTCTCAAAACGGCATCTTATTGGCTATCCAAAACACGTGACATCCGTGAGCCAATAAGATGCCGTTTTGAGAACCGAGTAAAACCGAGTAAAACCGAGTAAAACCGAATCCGCTCATCACTACTTGATACCCCTTTTACGAGCTTTTGCGTAAAATCGCGGTATCATTAGCGTCGTGTAGAGCATACGCAACAGTGATTTGTGTATAAAAAGTGCATAGGGAGTTTTCGCTGGTCTCTCTCAGGAAAATCTCCAACGTCAGATATTTACTGGAAAGGGTAAGTTACTCCTAAAAACTTCCAGTAAATATAGGTCAATTAGTGGCCCTAAGTTGGGTACATCGCCTTCGCTATCGACAGTGTATGGTAGTACCGGCCAACGTGGGCGAGAGTGGGTGGAAGCGCTCAGAGAACTTTCACCGTCGCCTTATATTGAGTATTTTGGTATTTGTGGAAATAGCCAAGAAGGCAAGACCCACAAATTATGGGAGCCAGTTGCTCAACTAAGGGACGTATGGTAGCCAGGGTTCACGCAGAAGAGTTGGGACCGAGAAGGTCAGAATTGCGGCCGAGAGGGTCAGCAAGGTTTATTATGTGTGGGAAATATGGTCCACACGCTGAAGTTTACTGTGACGAATGGGTACGTATGACTGACAATGATAGGGTATCATTCCCTAGGGGGGGCAGCTTTGAGCCAGAGGTACTGCAGAATGTAGGTATTAAAATATGTCTGATAAAATCCAGAAAACAAAGGGTCAGACATACAAATTGTTTAAACCTGTGGCAGCAAGAGGGGTTGGTGAGTTTGATCCTAAGGTATTGCAGGTGGTAGGTCTAACAAAAGTCATATAAGACAAGAATGGAAATATAAGAACTGTTTGAACTTGTAGCAACAATAAACAAGTAGGAAGAAAAAAAGAGAATGCAAGTACACCGCCTTATGTAGATGTGGAAGCAGTTAAGGCCAGCATACAAACTATAGAAAATAATAAAAATATGAAAAATATGACTGTAACCTATATATGTTCTAATGAATGTTAAAGTTTTATTTAGGAGGAGAAGGTGACCTGATTATTTTCAGCCATTTCTCATGCACACAGAGGAGTATCCAACCGGTAAAAGAAGAGCAGTAGCCTGAGGGGGAAGTGGCTGAGACCAGTGGAACTGGTAAGTATGGTATCATTAGTGTACATATACAGTAAAACCCAAAAATAAAACAAAAAAATCAAGAAAGTACCATCAGAAATGGAGAAAAACCTGTCCGCACATTAGTATTTGCCAGTAGGAAAGCGGACAGAGACAGGGTAACCCCCGGGTATTTCTTTCAGTTACCATATAAGAAGTATTCATTCCTAGTAATGCCCCTAGTCAAGATGAGCTCGGAAATGTTTGTTGGACCATGTACAGACCCTTAATACGGGATGAGAAGGATTGAATGAATACTTCGCATGACCTAGAAGCTTGTTAAACTTTTTTTTTTTTGTCTTTTGCAGTAATAGAAAACTCTCCATCTGGATAAGATGACTGGTAAACACTAATTCGGCAAATGGGAGGTGGCTGTCTCTGTGCTAATGGACGGGCTCAATAAGGCATTGAGGGCAGGGTGCAGACTTCTTTGCAAAATTGGAAAGGGGTCACAGTAGCCAATCTTAGAGAGTGTGCTATTGAACATCACAAGAATAGTGCTAGGCACAGAGAACAACAGGTGGAGAGGTTGAGGACGGTAAGTATACTAGCACATACAGGAAAGACCCATCAGTCCAAACCCCAGATCCCTAATGGTCAATAATATGTTACACTTGTAGGGAGGAAGGGCATTTTGCCAGAGATTGTAGGAGTAGTAGGACACATAGTCAATATAGACTCCCTAGACAGAAAACACAAGCCACATTATTAAACACATAGACGGGACCAAGGGACATATAGTAAGGAATCATAAGCCATATAGAAAACACAGATTCGGCTAATGGGAAGAACAAAATAAATGCAACATTACCCTTTGACAAAACTTGCTGGGGTTAAGATGGGGCCTCTAAACTTTTGCTTCTTTTTCCGAGCAGAAATGGCCCCTGATTAACTTAACAGGAGCTTTGTTAGATATGATATACATATAATGTGCTCCCGCTCAGGAAGTACAAAGTATGTTAGACACCCACGAAGACTAATGTTACATTTCACTGTTCTAGATGCATGTCCATCACAGGTAGAGGAAATTATCTCACAGATACCGGGTTCCCTATGAACTTAGGATGGACAGGACACTGGATTGATGGCTGGGATAGTCCCAATAGCGATACGATAAACACAGAAATTTTTTTTTAAGGGGAGTAGACCAAGTAGAGAATCACTTCCCCGTAGTGCCCAATCCAGTTGTCAAATATTTATAAAATCTTCTCCACCTCTACAAACTCACCTGTCACCAACCTCTATTCTGTTTCTCTACAGTTTCCTCTTCATCTTTTGCGTTCACACAGGGTGGTACAATAAATGGACCCAATTACAGTTCAAACTCCACATGCCTAGGTCCTTCAGAATTTCTGCCCAAACCCAGTATATCCCAACAGCATGACAACACCAGTATTACTGCAGTGTGCCTTGTCATGCACAAATTGTGGAGGAAGGATGAGAATACTGGTGAAGGGAAATTTTGTATAGACACTGATATGCCTGTTGGTGAATGGCAAACCAGACATTTTCTTTTTCATTTTCTTCTTCTTTCTCTCCTCTAGAGATGTTTTTTTTTCTTCTTTTTCATTTTTTTTAGTTATGCTCATGATACTCTACATTGCAAACACACAACAGTTAAATTAAGATACAAATTTGTGTTCCCTACAGGAAAAGGAGGTCTGGAAGTCGAAGGGGTATGGTTAGGAGTCCCCAGGACTCTGGAGAGGTGGACATGGAAAGCCAGTGGCCCCCAGAGCATATCTCCCAAGTCTAGCTGAGGCGGCATATGGTCTGACTTACCTAGGGTAAGGAAGGTATGTGCAAGCTGGTAAGAGCCTACTGGAGTGCACCAGTGTTTTCTTCTCATGCAGGTGAGAAAGCAATGACCTGTCTTACTTGCTTGAGGAAGAATATTGGTAAGGCAATAACAACAGAGCCATCCCATATCCCTCCTGCAGACAGATCTTTTCAGGAAATACAAATCGACTTCGTACAGTTAACACCCTTTAGGAATTATTGTTATGTATTGGTGTGCAGTGATGTTTTCTCAAACTGGGTAGAGCCATTTCCTGCCGCCACGGATGTTGGGCAGAAATTTGTGTGTAGATAATGGTACCCCTAGAAGTAGGAGCAAAGCTTGAAATTGTACTATTGTGATCATAGATACTGCCACTAGTATTATGTAGCATCGGAACCATTCCCAGATCTTCACTTAATGAATCACCCTCTTTGAAATTTGTTTTTGTTTTTGTTTTGGTATTTGTGGTTTTTTTGTTGTTTTTGGAAGACAACCTCATGTCATGATTGATCCGCACAATGATCAGAAATCAAAGTGAACTGTGTGTACCAATTGAACTGTGTGTTCAAAGAGCAAGGCAAAGAGAACTTCGTATCACTAGAGACTCTGTTCTGTGAAGACTGAGAGGCGGCACTGTTGAACACTACCTGAGCATACTAAAGGATTGCAGAAAGACCAGTCATTGTAATTGATTTGTTATGAACAAGAGTTGTTTTGTTATATTTCTCTTTTCTCTCTCTCCCGCTGACAAACATTTTTTTTCAGGACATTCTATTTTTGCGAGGGTTTTTTTATGAGGAGTCAAGTGTGGGACTGGAACTGGTTCTGGAGGAAGGAGTGATTTCCTTATAGGATCCCAGGATTAGCCGATCAGTTTGTTAAAGCCAGAGAAAAATCAAAGGTCTAGTAGTTATGGAGTTTGGAGGTAATCAGGAACAATCAGACAATGGCTATTCACACATTGCAGATATAGAGCTCATTAATATATGTGGAAGAAAGGTTTATGAGTGGCTCTCCCCGAACTCCGAAGGTTTATGTTATTTAGGAAGGACACTATTTATAACCCTTGTTCAATTATCAAACAGACCTAGCATACGTTCCAGAAATGGAAACAATGTTCAGAAAATGATAGGAATATGTAGATCATGAAAATTTATGTCACTTTCATGATTTGTTTGTGTCTTCTTCATCTACCCATCAGAACCTCAATTGAATCCAAACATCAGTGTACAAAGACGTAGGTACATGTATGTGTGAAATGTTCATTGCAAATCAGACATTATAGGCCAAAGCACTGTCCCAGCATACTCTATAGGTTGAATGTTGTCCCACACCCAACCAGTGGTCCCGTGACCGCTGAGTGCATAAAGAGGATGTCTCGTCCTCCTCCCTGTCTTCCCCAAATATAGTCAAGTGTCTGATTTGTTAAATGAATACATACTTGTGTCTAGGTCACCGATTATTGTCTGAAATTTTTTTTTTTCTTATGTTAATAATTGATGGCAGTTATTGTTTACTGCCAAAGGGTGGACTGTCGAAGTCAAAAATATTACATAGAAAGAACATACAGACTCTACACATATAAGTCGCTATGCTTGCAAATACGCGCAGCGAGCACAGCAATATATGGTAACACACGCATTTACACGGACATGCCACAGAGATGGATTCGACACTTATTTCATACAGCACATAATTATAATAATATCAAGCGCCAGATATCATAATGATTTAAAATTATATAATGGAGTAATGTCATGTATGTGTATTATTTGAACGAAGCAAGGTAGACCTGTCGTATTTGGTATTAAAGCAAGCAGATTAATGTGTAGATTCATTTGATACTTGTTATTAAGTTGTAGGACATTGCAACAAGTAGTTATGATTAAATGTATGAAAGCTAAAGTCACTGTTATTAGGACAACAGACATTCCAAACAGGTGGTGGACAGGAAACTCCGGCCAGCCCCTTTTGATGTCTTCAAGGCTGAACCTGTTTAGCATACGAACAAACCAGTGACTCATCATAAGCAAGCAGGCCCAGACGCGCTGTCACAGCTGCCAGTAGGGATTGCCAGTCCCAATAGAAAATTGTGAAAAGAAAATATGAACTGGCGCTACGTGTTTCTCCAATAATAAAAACTGTGGATAGATTTCAATAAAATAACATGTAATTTATTAATTAACTAAACATCACATACTAAAAACAAGAATGAATTCCAATGTAAACATATGTTTACATTGGAATTCATTCTTGTTTTTAGTATGTGATGTTTAGTTAATCAATAAATTACATGTTATTTTATTGAAATCTATCCACAGTTTTTATTATTGGAGAAACACGTAGCGCCAGTTCATATTTTCTTTTCACAGTGACTCATCATGAATGAGAAAGTTCCCTCCCTTAGACTAGATGTATGCACGCCCCCAAACTAGATAACACATTACAGAGACACACAGTTGCTAGCTGCATGATTTTACAGAGAGAGAGAGAGAGTGATATATGTGTACTGTACATTGTGATATATTGAATACATATCCTTTTAATAACAAATATATACATCGATGAGCTTTGGAACTCAGATAATGTGTGTGTGTATTGTTTTCTCTTATGGGATGCGGTGTTTTGCGATGTATAGCGCACATTCATGGCACATGGTAATAAGATGTGCAGGCATCTACAATATATATTAGAGCGGGAATTTTAAATATTTGTTAGAAAGAAATTTGGTATTTACAAAACACATTGGTAATTATTGTGTTTATTCTGTTGCACTTTCAGCTTAAGTGGTACTGCAAACACATAGAGAAACATGGTGGGAACATCATCCACATCAAAGACCTGAATGAAAAAAGTTATTAAGCATCACTAGAAGGGATTTGCTTACAGTTAAAAGGAAATAAATGAGACAGTACATTAAAGGCGCAATGCTGGTTTTATGTAGTGTTATCCTTCCATATACACTATAAAAATGAATGTTCTACTCACTAATGTTGTATGAACAGAAAACCGAACTAGGTGTTCTGCAAATACAGAAATAAAGTGTCAGAGAGAAGGTATAAGAGTCTTCTAACCAGGGCTTAAAGTGGTCCTGGAGAGGTGGGGGAACTCCTCTCCCCCACGACCCCTCCCACTTAGCCGCAAAAGGGGTGTGGTCTCATAAGGAAGGGGCGTGGCCACACAAAAGTACCCCCAATTCAAAATACTGCCTCACAGTAGCACAATCGTCTGGGGGCTGGGCACTATGGTCAGCTAGCAGTCTGGGGATGGAGAAGACAGTAGCGGTTGCCTTCACAGTGTGGTGCTCTACATGGCTGTGTACCTGGCGTAATGGTCGGACCGGCCCTGAGTACATTGCTTGTAATTAATATTACACCACACAGTAGGATTATACAAGCAAGAAAGCAAGCAGCAAGCCTAACCCTACTACTATGGCCCTGCACAGTGGCTGCAACAGATGTCCAACAGGCAGATAACTAGCTACAGCATACTGCCCACCCTATGAATATTGCTTTTGGAGCTACTAGCATTTACTTGAATTCATTCAAAATCTGCAAACATGCTTCACTATCCAGTTCATGTGACGCAATAAAGAAGAGAAAAGTGGAAGTGTGCTGTGAAAAAGGAGGAGAGAAGAACACATACAATATACACACAGATACACATTGGAATTGTGGAGGAAAAAGAAGAGGCTAGAACTTAGGAAACAAAATGGCAGGCAGAGAGAGAAGGGAGTGTGCCAGTCAGAGTGAAGAGGGGTGCTGTGTGGGCACTGCCACTCTTACTATAGCCGTTGCCAGGATGATCCTTTTCTTGAGACCAGGCTCATGCAGCTGGCGCTCTGCTCCTCGGTCCCCAGTTTTAACATGCTGGCACATGGAGGTGGTGACTTTGCTGGGCTGTGTGTGTGGGGAGCTGTCGCTGGGTGGGCTGCGTGTGGCGCTTTCCTGGCTGTGGGCTGGTAGAGGGGTGTGTGAGTCTCAGTGACTCCGAGTCCCAGCCGCTTGTAACTGCTGCCATGTAAAGAGGCTGCTGCTGCCCCCAGCCAGGAGAGTAGGGGCACGATGAACTTAACGCCACTGCTCCTCCTGTGAAGGATCCAGACATCCATGGCTAACAAATGGCAGCAGTGGCGCTCTGCACAGTGCAGTGCTCTACGCGGCTGCGTACGCTGCATAATGGTCGGGCCAGCCCTGAGTGAGCTGCTCTGATCCCCCTAGCAGGGAAGAGCTGATACAGTGACCAGAAGCGAGAAGCTTTGAATCTGGCGCCAATTGTGCGCCATTCATGGCTCCCACCCCTCCAGCTAATGAGAAGCTGCCACTTGGCAACTTCTCATTGGCTGGCGGCCCGCGAGCCGTGATTGGCTCACGCCAGACTTTGAAAAAGCTGCCCCTTCTTTAGATTGGTGCTGCAGCCGGTCTGCGAGCCGGGATTGGCTGGCGGCTGCACCCAACTTCACAATGCAGCAGGGACCTGATGCTGTGGCTGGGCGGAGGCGGAACTGGTTCCGCCTGCAATTAGAGGTGACGGAACGCAGTTCCGCCCCGTTCCAGATCACTTTAACCACTGCTTCTAACAACTTGTAAAATATTTCCCCATCCATGAAGTGTGTTGATCCAAACACATCTACATAACATTCACTTACCTAAAGAACAAAAATGTACAAACAGAAATATGTGTAGAAATGAATACAGAAAAGATGGGAAAGAACAATGAGGCAGGAGAGAAGTGCACTTTCAACACTGTGATGGGATTGGGTTTGTTGGGGCGACCCTATTTAGGTCGACACTCATTAGGCACTAGGTTGACACCTGGAAAAGTTCAACATGGTCGGCAGGTCGACATGGAAAAAGACGACATGGAAAAAGGTCGACATGAGGGGGGTTTTGTGTCGTTTTCTTCATAAAGTTACTGGGAACCCCAATTAGTGCACCGTGTCCCCTCGCATTGCTCGTGGGCAGGTTACTATTTCCAATGAGTCCACATGGATCGTAAAGTATGAAAAAGTTCAAAAAAAATTTAAAAGTGAAAAAAATTTCATGTCTCGACTTTTGCCTTGTCGACCTAATGCCCATGTTGACCTTTTGTCGAACTAATGCATGTCGACCAATAGTGGTCGACCTAATGACTGTCAACCTAAGTAAAGTCAACCTAAGGACCGTATCCCCTATAATGTGTGTGGACAAGTATAGGGTGCGAAATTTACTAAAGGACGATAGTAAATTTATTATGGATTAATTTTCATGGAAGTCGCATGTCAAATGTGACTTTGTACTCCATTCATGGCAATTTACCATAGGTGCAAACATCGTCCAAATAACATTGGTTTTATTGGAAATCGCAAATTTACTAAGAATCGTTTTTGTGAAATCGCTCCACTTCACACCAAAATCGCAACAAAGTTGCACCTCAATGCACTAAATCAATGCTCTGATTTTTTTTTTATAGCGTTTTGACATGGAACAATCTTTTTTTTTTTTGCCTAAGACCCATCAAAAGCACCAACAAAATAAATCTCACGTCAATGCACCGCTTTCAAAAAGCAACATGTGAAAACCATTATAATAAACGCTTAACTAGTCAGAATGCTAATGAAAGCCCACCAGCTCACATGCTGCCATCACTTTCTCCACTCAACCATGGCACAGGCAGGTTATGGTGTAGCCTGGATGCCGGCAGTGATTTCATGTGGGCTGCACCAGCTTACTGATAGGGCCCAGGAGCAAGAAACAGAACAAAGAAACCGGCTGGACGGAATGTATTTGGGGAGGTTGTCGCTTTACTGCGATTTGTGGTGCAAATTGACACATGATTAGCTTTGTGTTGGAATGCGCCTTCTGAGACATTCTACTGTGAATTATAGCGCATTCAAATGTGACTTATGCTACTTACCGTGCGAAAAACACAAAATCGACACAAATCACACATGCCACAATGCAAGTAAATACCCCATCGGAAGACAAAGATGCAAGTGAAAATGCTTGTTAGTAAATGTGCACTTTTTGTAGTGGCAATTAGGGGCGATAAGGTCTAATAAGGGCGATTTGTTAAATTGTCCAAAAACTATTTTTTTGTAAATTTCCCCGCAGGAATAGCAGTGAACAAACTGACGGGCATACTGTAGCTGTGTTCTTGGTGCACACGGTTTCTGACGCTAGGAACAAGGCAGTGTGTGTCTGAGCTTAGTGCTGAGAGAGCAGGAGGAGGTGGGCAAGATGGAATTACAAAATCAGTAATGTATAGTTACTAATTGGCTCAGCATAAAATGCTGACATTAACGTATCATGTGACTCTTTATTCTCTTACAAATAAGTCAGGCTGGTTAATATCACAAGGCACTGAGAGAAAGGCAGAGTGTTTAGAACTTCTCTTAATTGATTCCCTTTGTAAAGACCTGCACAACTAATTGGCTGCAGGACAAAGAAAATGACATATCGCTCTCTCATATAAAGTACACTATGTACTACGCACTCCTAACACATAAAAAAAACAGCATTATTAAGGTGCATACTAAATGTACTGTAGTTACTGTATATATCTCAACAGGGACAGTCCTTGTTTCAAATGTTTTAACATACAGCACAGAGTGACATTACAACAATCCTTCAGTAGAGATGAGCGCCTGAAATTTTTCGGGTTTTGTGTTTTGGTTTTGGGTTCGGTTCCGCGGCCGTGTTTTGGGTTCGAACGCGTTTTGGCAAAACCTCACCGAATTATTTTTGTCGGATTCGGGTGTGTTTTGGATTCGGGTGTTTTTTTCCAAAAACACTAAAAAACAGCTTAAATCATAGAATTTGGGGGTCATTTTGATCCCAAAGTATTATTAACCTCAAAAACCATAATTTACACTCATTTTCAGTCTATTCTGAATACCTCACACCTCACAATATTATTTTTAGTCCTAAAATTTGCACCGAGGTCGCTGTGTGAGTAAGATAAGCGACCCTAGTGGCCGACACAAACACCGGGCCCATCTAGGAGTGGCACTGCAGTGTCACGCAGGATGTCCCTTCCAAAAAACCCTCCCCAAACAGCACATGACGCAAAGAAAAAAAGAGGCGCAATGAGGTAGCTGTGTGAGTAAGATTAGCGACCCTAGTGGCCGACACAAACACCGGGCCCATCTAGGAGTGGCACTGCAGTGTCACGCAGGATGGCCCTTCCAAAAAACCCTCCCCAAACAGCACATGACGCAAAGAAAAAAAGAGGCGCAATGAGGTAGCTGACTGTGTGAGTAAGATTAGCGACCCTAGTGGCCGACACAAACACCGGGCCCATCTAGGAGTGGCACTGCAGTGTCACGCAGGATGTCCCTTCCAAAAAACCTGAACCACTAGCCATGAACATAGGCCAGGGCCTCAGCCGTTCCTTGCCACTCCGTGTGGTAAATGGCATATTGGCAAGTTTACGCTTCTCCTCCGACAATTTTATTTTAGGTTTTGGAGTCCTTTTTTTTCTGATATTTGGTGTTTTGGATTTGACATGCTCTGTACTATGACATTGGGCATCGGCCTTGGCAGACGACGTTGCTGGCATTTCATCGTCTCGGCCATGACTAGTGGCAGCAGCTTCAGCACGAGGTGGAAGTGGATCTTGATCTTTCCCTAATTTTGGAACCTCAACTTTTTTGTTCTCCATATTTTATAGGCAGAACTAAAAGGCACCTCAGGTAAACAATGGAGATGGATGGATTGGATACTAGTATACAATTATGGACGGACTGCCACGGTTAGGTGGTATAAAAAAACCACGGTTAGGTGGTATATATTGTAATACAATTATGGATGGACGGACTGCCTGCCGAGTGCCGACACAGAGGTAGCCACAGCCGTGAACTACCGCACTGTACACTGGTTGATAAAGAGATAGTAGTATACTCGTAACAACTAGTATGACTGACTATGACGGTATAAAGAATGAAAAAAAAACCACGGTTAGGTGGTATATATTGTAATACAATTATGGATGGACGGACTGCCTGCCGAGTTCCGACACAGAGGTAGCCACAGCCGTGAACTACCGCACTGTACACTGGTTGATAAAGAGATAGTAGTATACTCGTAACAACTAGTATGACTGACTATGACGGTATAAAGAATGAAAAAAAAACCACGGTTAGGTGGTATATATTATAATACAATTATGGATGGACGGACTGCCTGCCGAGTGCCGACACAGAGGTAGCCACAGCCGTGAACTACCGCACTGTACACTGGTTGATAAAGAGATAGTAGTATACTCGTAACAACTAGTATGACTGACTATGACGGTATAAAGAATGAAAAAAAAACCACGGTTAGGTGGTATATATTATAATACAATTATGGATGGACGGACTGCCTGCCGACTGCCGACACAGAGGTAGCCACAGCCGTGAACTACCGCACTGTACACTGGTTGATAAAGAGATAGTAGTATACTCGTAACAACTAGTATGACACTATGACGGTATAAAGAATGAAAAAAAAACCACGGTTAGGTGGTATATATTATAATACAATTATGGATGGACGGACTTGCCTGCCGACTGCCGACACAGAGGTAGCCACAGCCGTGAACTACCGCACTGTACACTGGTTGATAAAGAGATAGTAGTATACTCGTAACAACTAGTATGACACTATGACGGTATAAAGAATGAAAAAAAAACCACGGTTAGGTGGTATATATTATAATAATACAATTATGGATGGACGGACTGCCTGCCGACTGCCGACACAGAGGTAGCCACAGCCGTGAACTACCGCACTGTACACTGGTTGATAAAGAGATAGTAGTATACTCGTAACAACTAGTATGACTATGACGACGGTATAAAGAAAGAAAAAAAAATACCACGGTTAGGTGGTATATAATTATACAATTATGGATGGACGGACTGCCTGCCGAGTGCCGACTGCCGACACAGAGGTAGCCACAGCCGTGAACTACCGCACTGTACTGTGTCTGCTGCTAATATAGACTGGTTGATAAAGAGATAGTATACAACAATATACTACTATACTGGTGGTCAGGCACTGGTCACCACTAGTCACACTGGCAGTGGCACTCCTGCAGCAAAAGTGTGCACTGTTTAATTTTAAATTAATATAATATTATGTACTCCTGGCTCCTGCTATAACAACCTGCAGTGCTCCCCAGTCTCCCCCACAATTATTATAAGCTTTTATACATTGATGTGCAGCACACTGGGCTGAGCTGAGTGCACACAGACTGAGTCACACTGTGTGACTGCTGTGTATCGTTTTTTTCAGGCAGAGAACGGATATAGCAGAGAACGGATATATTAAATAAAAGTTAACTTAACAACAACTGCACTGGTCACTGTGGTAAACTCTGTCTGCACAATCTCTCTCTCTCTCTCTCTCTTCTAATCTATTCTAATGGAGAGGACGCCAGCCACGTCCTCTCCCTATCAATCTCAATGCACGTGTGAAAATGGCGGCGACGCGCGGCTCCTTATATAGAATCCGAGTCTCGCGAGAATCCGACAGCGTCATGATGACGTTCGGGCGCGCTCGGGTTAACCGAGCAAGGCGGGAAGATCCGAGTCGCTCGGACCCGTGAAAAAAAACATGAAGTTCTGGCGGGTTCGGATTCAGAGAAACCGAACCCGCTCATCTCTACCTTCAATAGGAGTTTTAGCTATGAGAGCATGTAATAAAAATGCTTCAGCAATCTGCCTTATAATATATGTTACATTTTACCCTGTCTTAAGGGCCCTACACACTGGACGATTGCCGACCGACGGTCGCCCTGGTGGCCGGGGGGGGGGGCTATATGACGGGGGAAGTGAAGTTTCTTCACTCCCCCTGTCACCCAACCCCATAGCCCTGCATGCTAATATGGACGATATTGTCCATATTGGCTCACAGGCATAAACGAGCCAGCACCGTCGATGAACGAGTGCGGGGCCGCGCATCGTTCATCGTTGGTGCCTACACAATGAAAGATATGAACGATATCTCATTCATTAATGATCTTTCAGTGTATTCGGCCAGTGTGTAGGGCCCATTATCTACAACATCTTAAATACTAGATAAAGTATAATGAAGGTTCAGAAGCAGTCAATGTCTAGACTGAAGGTCCAAAGGGTTCCAGAATCATCACAGTTGTTTGTGCCATTTCCATTATTCTAGGTATCGGTTGTTGATATTACTACAGCTTACAGAGGAGAGTTAAAGAAGAAACATACAGGCCTTTGATCCATGTTTCAAGAGCCCTCCAGGTTTCCAGAACTGCTCAGTCTTCAAGACACTATATATTGGGCTAACCATTCGTGCTGCAGCCTGCTTGAGTCAAAGTTTTGCCCTTGTGTTGACTTACAGTACAAAGATTACTCCTCTTCTTATTTATTGTACTTGTCTGCCCAAGACTTTGCTTTTATCAAATATTATAATTGCTTCATAAATATTATTATTGGGACAACCATCATTATAAATATTTTAGTCTTCAGATTACCAGTTAAATTAATCGTTGTCTTCATTGTCTTCAAAGAGACTTCTTCATTATATTCATCACTGTTGTTGTTAAAAAGACGTTCCATACATTGGGCTTTATTTACTAAGTGTTGGGTTCTAAAACCCGGCACTTCCAATCGTGTTTATGCCCAGGATTTAAAAGGGCAATGCAACTCAGAGAATGTATGCTCAGAGTTTCATCCATGCAGGAGAGTATAAGACACTAGCTGTCGGGGCAGGCTGTGTTTGTGGATCCGTTGGACTCAGTCCAACCAAAGGAGCGGATGCCCCTGAGTGCTGGAAGCAAGGAGGACGAAGATAATTCCTTCTCATTGTTAAGTCTGATTAACATTCAGGAAAAGAGCACTGCCTTATATACACAAAAGTTCAGGCAGCTGCGACCGTTAAGCATGTGTGTGTGTGTAACCCCTATCAAATGCGTACACGTTACGTGCGCACGTCATCACGCTGTAAGCACAAAGTAGCTACACGTGCGGCGGAATACACTTTATAACCCCTAACAGGAAATGCGACCCCAATTGTATATATAATGTTGAGGTCCAACCTAGCAACAACTATTTACTCAAAAGGGGGTACAACAAGAAATACAATCACATAAGAGAAAAGGCTACAATCAATGGATACATACGTTTGTTCACCTGCACCACCTGGTCCTGGTCCTCAGTCAATCTGGATAGATGACCATCAGAGAATGTGTCTGACCGGCCAGGAGGCTTGGCTTTTATACATTAGTCCAAATCATGAAACAATGGAAACTTTAATCTCTTCACCTATAGGTCAAAAGGCTGGTCATTTACAGTACAGGATGGGGTCATAGGTCGGTTTGAATAGGTGGGCGATGCCTGGTCCAGGTGCACTTGCAGATGTTCTCCACTGGGTTCCCGCCGAATATCAAGAGTACAGTAAATATAGTGTAATATTAATATTCTGTTCCTGCGCATATCTATGCATGCTATCTCCTGCAAACTGCTACCGGAATATTGCTCTTAAAATACTGTACAGCTGGATACCAAACGCCACCTACTAACCTAATTCTGTCCCCTCATATCCTGTAAAGTTGAATATCTCTATTATTCCATTTCTAAAGTAAATGTAACTTGCTGGTGTGGTGTGTGAGGGCTATGGGTAAGTTATGCACTACGTGGATGAAATGTCAGTTATGTCTTTGTGGCTTTTCCATGCAAATGCGTATGCTACCGTATTTACTCATACCACGCACTAATACGCAGGACCGCGTGAGCGAATATACGTAACGTGCGAGTATGCGCATGCACGGCAGAACAAGCACCCGCACGGAGGCCATCTGTGTGGTGTTTGTACGTGATGCGTGTGGCTATAATATTTTCGACTTCGACATCATATATTTATTTAAATCAACAGAACTGAGAAGCTGAGGCAGAAGTTTAGGATTAGGGAACTGCAGGGAATGAAGTCACTGAAAGACACAGGACGTGAACGAAGAACTGTAACAACTGGATGCTCAGTGATGTGGAAACGTGTATGAAGAACTGTGAAGACTGGATGCTGGATGATATGAGGACGTGGATGAAGAACTGTGAATACTGGATGCTGGATGATATGAAGACGTGGATGAAGAACTATTAATACTGGATGCTGGATGATATGAAGATGTGGATGAAGAACTCCAACTGCAGCTAGCGAACCACCACGAGAATCCTGTGGAACCCAAAGGCACTGGTGGGAGTGCGGTCGACCGTGACTGCACAGTGGAGAGCTGGAGAGCGTTGTACAGCGAGAGTCAGCTGAGAATTCGGAGATCCTGACGGAACCAATTACAAGAGATGCACAGAACAAACTGCGGGAGCACAGAGTTAGGTACAGAGTAACCACAACAAAGCACTGACTCAGAATGCTATATTCCCAGCCAGTGGAGGATCTTGCCACGGGCAAGCAGGACTTTTGCCTTGTGCGCCGCCTTCCGGAGGGCGCCGGCGCCGTCCGGAGGGCGCCGCACCATGGCAAGATCCGCCACTGTGCAGAGTGCCTATCCCCGCTGTGAGAAGGGAACCAGACGCTACGCGTCTAGTTTCCCTTAGTGGCACTGGTCCCCCCCGCTGTGAAGGGAATCAGACGCTAAGCGTCTAGTTTCCCTTCATGGAGAGGACCTTTGCTGTGCGGTGCGCGATGACGTCATCGCGCACCACACAGCATTGTAGCACAGACGCTAGGGGTCATAATTGACCTCTAGTGCCTATGCTGTGCTATGGGGGAGACGTCATGACTGACGTCTCTCCCATATATCTGAGGAGAAGAGCGGCGCCGGGGGGAGGTCTGCAGGTCTGGAATCAGGAGCGGGGTATAGTAAGTATACTTTGTTTGTTTGTTTTTTATTTCCTTTCAGCGGCGCTACAAATGGGGGCGTGATTGACCACGCCCCGCATTTAGCCACTCCCCTAACTTTTGCCCGGGGCGCCACAAGGGCAAGAACCGGCCCTGTTCCCAGCCTATTTATAGGCTACAGGAAAACAGGATTGGCTGGTACTCACCCTTCACGCTGATTGGTGCTACCCTTGGTCTCCAACATGGCCGCTCACAGCACTGCAGACACACCAGGGAGCCGCTGGCCACTAGGTCCCCCCTCCAGCCTCTAGGAAGCCGCACTCATGCTGCCTGACCTGGCCGCATCCCCCTGCCGCCACACAGTCGCCGCAGACACCCCACTGGTATCAGCCGAACGGCGGGACCCGCAGCGGTAAGCCCACGCTGTGTGACACTAGCTAGCTCAGGTTGTGTGCTTGCTGTATAGCGTAAAATGCACACCCAACTCAGTGACTTATTTAAGAAGTATTACCCTTAACATGCTACCACTGCTCTGTGAATAGCATTTCTAAGAATATTGTTAGTGTTTTATTGCTCTATCATCAGTACTATGAATGACTAATTATGCAATATGTTGTCATCATTGATTGTCTTAATACAGTGGTCAGGGAACAGGGGTAAATGACCCCAAATGGGGTCAAAATTAAATTCCTGGGGTAATGGACGGTCGCGCTGCCGAGACACAGCCCCGTCCAGCACCGGCCGGCACGCGATGTGATGTGCTGATGTCACACCGTGCTCCCCCCTGCCTGCTCTGCGCTGTGTTCCTGGCCACCCTGTGCTGTGTTCCTGGCCGCGGTGTGAAGTGCTGATGTCACACTGCACTCCCTCATGTCTACCCGTCCTGCGCTGTGCTGTCCTCCCGCCAGCGGCCCGCCAACCCACACACAGAACTTGAAGTGTTCTGTGGCTGACCGCTGATGGAGTTCCGCAGGATCAGACAGTGGCCCATATAACAGTGGGAAATTCCCACTGACATTACTGAGGTGAGGATGTGACCATCTGTCTCCTAAAAGTCGTGTGTCCCCCCCCTTCCCCCCATATCCATCTTTCTTACATTCATTCTGGTGTTTTGGTGAAAATAATAATAAAGAATTTAAAAAAAAAATATATATATATATGTGTGAGTGTGTGTGTGTATATATATATATATATATATGTATATACACTGTATCTCAGAAATGCCATATAAGCAGGGTTAACCAATATATATGCACAATAATATATGATATCCTTCCTTTCAAGGGGGTAACGTCGGCGTATCTAAATATATTTTGGGGTAAAAGGTAAAAAAGTTCCCTGACCCCTGTTGTAGGGTGTGCGATGTGGGCCCCGTTACTCAGAATATAGTGTTCTCTGGGGGTCATTCTGAGTTGTTCGCTCGCTAGCAGTTTTTAGCAGTCGTGCAAACGCTATGCCGCCGCCCTCTGGGAGTGTATTTTAGCTTAGCAGAAGTGTGAACGAAAGTATTGCAGAGTGGCTCCAAAAAAAATGTGTGCAGTTTTAGAGTAGCTCCAGACCTACTCAGCGCTTGCAATCAGTTCAGACCATTCAGTTCCGGATTTGACGTCACAAACACGCCCTGTGTTCGGCCAGCCATGCCTGCATTTTTCCTGGCACGCCTGCGTTTTTTCGACCACTCCCTGAAAATGGACAGTTGACACCCAGAAACGCCCACTTCATGTCAATTACTCTGCGGCGGCCATTGCGTCTGAAAAGCTTTGCTAGATCTTGTGTAAAAATACATCGGCCGTTGTGAAAGTACGTCGCACGTGCGCACTGCGCCGCATGCGCATGCGCAGAAGTGCCAGATTTTTACTTAATCGCAGCACAGCGAACATTTTCAGCTAGCGATCAACTCGGAATGACCCCTCTATGCAAAAAGTAAAGCATTAATAAACTTGAAAGTAGCTCTTTACATCGTAATAAAAAATGACCAGGAGGATGGAGAAGGGTTATCTCAAGAAGATGAGTTGACAAAGTTCAAGAGTCAACAGGACAACACTCTTTACCATTATGTATTAAGCCATTGGTTTTCTTAACGCATAAATGTGAGTTAATTTAATAATTTTGCAATGTGTTAGCTGGGAATACATTTTTATGTATTATTATGATTAGTTTATTCAAACACTTGTCATATTCTTTTTTAAGTAAGTGCAACTCCATGAATGTACCCCAACATTTAATCAGCTATTTATTTACATGCACCAAAGAACTAGTTCCTTACCACTTGGCTACGGTCACAGCTCAGCTAAACAGCAACCATAAAAGCATCATAACTCAGCCTTTGTTGGAATTTTCATGAGATACATGAACGTGTGCTGTGAGTACTATAGTGGACTACCATTTGAACTATGGGGGGTCATTCTGACCCGATCGCACGCTGCAGTTTATCGCAGTGGTGTGATCGGGTCAGAACTGCGCATTCGCTGGCGCCACAGTGCGCCGGCGCATGCCCGATGTTCGAAGGCCTTCCCTGCACTACGATCACCTCTGCCTGATTGACAGGCAGAGGCGGTCGCTGGGTGGGGGGGGGGGGGCAGAACGGTGGCGTTTGCCCGCCGTTTCGTGGCCGGAACATGCAGGGGGTGGGCCGCAGTGGCTGCATGATGTCACACGCAGCCGCTGCGGGCCGGGGAGTGACAAGTACCTCCCGGCCAGCACGCTAAAGCTGCGCTGGCCGGGAGCTACTCCTAAAGTGCAAAAGCATCGCTGCTGTGCGATGCTTTGCACTTCTGCGGGGAAGGGGGGGACGCACTGACATGCGGGGCAGGATAGCCCTGTGCTGGGCATCCCCTCACATGTCTATGGACATGATCGTAGCCCTGCAAAATTTTGCAGGGCTACGATCAACTCGGAATGACTCCCTATATTCTGTCTGCGGACTGACTGATGGTGCACTAGGTGATCCTTAAAAAATGTGCCACATTGTTCTTAAATATCAGCAGTGTTATAAATTGTTTTTATACATATGCATTTTAATTATTTTTAAAAATTTTATTATTAATAAATTGTCTGAGACAACTATATACAATTTTTACTTAAGCGCTCTCTTGTGATACTTTTTGTCATATTTTTTTAGTTCCTTACCACTTGGCTAGGATCACTGGCATTATGCTTAAGAATCAAGTAAAGTTGCATTCTATTTCCTAAAAATTCTACATTGGGGTCATTCTCTTACAATTACGTTGGCATATAATAGAGCCCAATTCCATGCTCTATAAAACTTCACTGGGTATACACCTTAGAGAGTTTTCATTTTCAGATCCATGTAACATAGACTCTATGATGGACCCTTTCCCAGCAGGCCACCAAAAGTCAATTATGCATTATAAGGTTCTGATGCCTGTGACACCTTATGCACCATTCTACCTTGCTAAACTCAAATCAAATCCAGTAACATATATTTGTCACGTTTTGGGTAAGTATTTCCATGGGTTGTAAGTCCGCCCACAAAACGTACCTAGTAAGGCAACCATCTTGGGTGCTAAGTAAGTAGGATTACCCTGGGAGGAATAGGCTACACTTGGTAATGATGGCACAAAATGAGTGGTTGGAGTGTCCTCAACATAACAGTCAGGTCCATGCATTTTTAATCCCATCCAAGAGCAGTCATGTTGGGCGCACCGCGAAGGTTATACGGTGGGAGATAAGCCATACACAGACCCAAAGCCTATATGGGAGAACTGACACATGTGTAGTACGTAGTATGATATAATCTGTATGAATTGATCCACATGTAGTACATACCACCCACAGGGGCACCATCTGCCCACAGGGGAACCATCTGAGGCAGCCATCTGGGTTGCACTGCATAGCTTGCTGCTGGCAAAGTGTGCAAACAGTGGAGGTATAGCGTACAGGTATAGCATACTGCGGGGCGGAAGTACATGATAAATACAACAGCAGTAGCTAGGGTATAAAATAATGGTAGATAGAGAGATAGTAGTAGGCAGGCAAAAGTAATTAAAGTAAAGCATCTCCAGCAATGAAGCTAGCAGCCAGCAGCAGGATCTTCAGTGCAAGAAGTCCATGTGAGATAGGTTGCCCCTGGAGCTGTGGACATTGATGTAGCTGAGGAGGTGACTCACTTGCATGCAACAGGATGGAGTGTGCATCCTTTGGAGGACAACCATGCATTGAGAATACTCCTTCTTCCTTTATGAAACCTCCCACAACAGAAACCTAAGGTCTTTGTAGTAAGTTCTGGATTTCTGAAAAGTTCTGAATTCCTTTCGTGGTGGCACGAGCTGTCATAGATTTTGGTATCTAAGGGCAGGTAGGAATCGTGACAAATTGGATTAAGTGGATTTTAATCCAAAAAATATTTCTAAAGCTTAATTAAAAATACACTTAATAAGAATGACATACAGGTTATATTTACAGATAATTTCAGAACAAAAATAAAAGGAATAACGTTTCATAAATCCAGAACTTACTACAAAGATCATAGCTTTCTGTTCTGTTGTGGGGGGTTTTACAAAAGCAAGAGATAAGGAGCATTCTCAATGTGTAGCTCTCCTCCAAAGACTGCACACTAGATTCAGTTATATCCTGACAGGTCTGCTCCTTGCCCCCACTCCTTCCCCCCTTTAACTCCTTCAATACCAGGCAGTACAGATGGTGTAATGGTTAGCATTACTGCCTCACAGCACTGAGGTCATGTGTTCAATTCCCACCATGACTCTAACTGTGTGGAGTTTGTATATTCTCCTCGTACTTACGTGGGTTTCCTCCGGTTTCATCCCACAAACCAAAAATATACTGGTAGGTTAATTGGCTCCTAACAAAAATTAATCCTAGCATGAATGTGTGTGTGTGTACATGTGGTAGGGAATATAGATTGTAAGCTCCACTGGGCAGGGACTGATGTGAATGGACAATTATTCTCTGTAAAGCGTTGCGGAATATGTGTGTGCTATATAAATAACTAGTAATAATAATAATAATAATAATAATAATAATAATACCAAAAGTAATTGATTGAGGCTTGTGTGTAAATGCATCCCTTGTTCCTGTAGCACAGTGTTTCTCTGCCAAACAAGCAGGGTCACTTAATTACCTTCTTCATTCTATTTGAAGACTAAGGTCTGTGACTTTTCTATACTCTGAGCAGTTTTGTGGGCTTTGTCAGGAAAGAGAGTCACCTGATCAAATGCCCTTCATAAGAAATTTCTGTCACCTAGGCAGATGTGGAGTCTGTGTATAAGATACAAAGTCCTTTGCTGCTCACCCGTGGTCCCCTGCTGTGTACAATACACATACACTCTGTTATAACCAGACCAAATGTCTTGTGGCTTAAGTCAATCACTTGAAAAAAGTAAATCTCTTTACCATAAATGGTAAAGAAACAACAGGCGCTGTAACTGGGCTGGTTTCCTAAGCCGCTGTTGGAAACGGGATGATAGTTGTTCACCCCAAATACATATATATGGATGAACAAGAAATACCAACTGCGCTCAAATGTATTTTTATATATTAATTAAAATCAATAACACAAATACACATATACATAAACAACTGAATGCTAAAATCTGGCACTACTAGTGCTAAACACACAATATAAAAATTGAGCCTTAATAAGCCACTCTCTGTCAGTGATTTTTCACTTGGGGCAGTCTTTATGCAAAAAATAGCCGATAAACAGCTGATTGTTGGAGGATGATGTCAAGTCCTGCAACGCATGCGTTGACGTGCAAAAACAGGTATCCAGATGAAGGAGAATATTTACCAAGTCCTTGGTGGTAGTTCAGCCGGGTATCCCACCTGGCGGGGTTCTGGAGCAGACTCTCTATCCCTCGCAACGAAGATGGTGGTTCTCCCTTTATTAATGTCCACATCAGAAAAGGACTGGAATCTCCAGATGGTGAACAGCGTCCTGTATGTCACTTGCAGGAGTTCTCAGAGGTGCCCAGTGACAGTGAAACGCGTTAGGGGGGCCACATCTCTGACCTGGGCACCTCTGAGGACTCCTGCAAGTGACATACAGGACGCTGTTCACCAAAAAGGCTCCACCTTAAAAGCAACCTCTAATGCAACATTAATCTATTTTAAAGGCTACACTGTCCATTGATATTTCCCATGTGTTGCCCTTGCTGTACAAAGACTACTTATGTTGCTGATGGAACCTACTTTGATCTAAGCTGGAGTGCCAGTTGTAATGACAGAGACATAAAGCATTCTTCCAACAGATCCATGCATTGTAGTTTCAAACCTTTCAAGGACATGATATAATTATAAGTATTATAGGAATAATAATATAATTGTTATAATTATCTTGATTTATTTTTACAGATTCTCATGTAGACTTAATGCAATTAGTATAATAGCTGTATTCAGGATTACAGATGTCCACTGAATGCAACAATAGGCAAAAATATCTTTGAACCTAATATCCTGTGTAGGTTTTTATATTCCCTCAAATAAGACTATAAGATGAAAGTGGAGTTTAAGATTAAATGGTTAAAGTTCCCAACATAGAAGCTTGTTTGGCCTAATGGGGTAAGATTTACGAGTTGGGTATGAAATCCCAGACATCAGGATCCCAACAGTCAGAATCCCTGACTACAGAATCCCGAAGCTGAGAATGCCGATGGTTTCTGTGTAAGTATTTTAACTCTGCTCCTAACCATAACCCATCCCTCCTGCAGCCTAACCCTAACGTCCACTTCATCAGCCTAACACTTACCCACCCCTGCCTCAGCCTAACTCTAACCGACCCCTCCCAAAGACTAACCTTAACTGTCCCCTCCCACAGCCTGACCCTAACCATCTCCTCCCACAGTCTAACCCTAACCCCCCACAACCTAACCCTAACACACCTAACCCCCCCACAACCTAACCCTAACACCCCCCCCTTCCCCCGCAAGCCTAACCTTTCTCCTAGTGCCTAACTCTAACCCTCATACTCACTTCGTGTATCCATCTGCATTCATGGCAATGAGGATCCGGAGTTGTGATTTTGCCCTACATGACCCTGACCTGATGCTGTAAGTATTTCAACCCTACCCCTAACCCACTCCTCCCGAAGACTAACCCTAACTGCCCCTCCTGCAGCCAAAACCTTAACTGCCTGCATCCCTCCCCGCAGCCTAACTCTACTAGAGCCCCCCTGCAGCCTCACCCTAACCCTCTCCCTAGTGCCTAATCCGAACCCTAACCCTTATACTTATCTCGGAGATCAGTCTGCATTCTCAGCATCAGGTTCCTGGTGTCTACATTTTGACCGTCGACATCCAAGATGCTGGGATCCTGACCGGATCCCGGATTTACAACTGCTGAGGACCTTTTTTTCTTTTATGCATGCCTGTAGGTGTAAGTTTTGTCACGGACTTTGCTAGAGTGTATTTCATACTCCTGAGCACATACATGGGTTATGTAATTTTCTCATCCAAACACACACTCACTTTCACAAAAGCAACGAGAATAGGGAAGACTACACAACATTTGACCAACCTAAAATGACTAATATTTCTTTGCTGCTAGCACAGAGAATTAATTTAACAATAATTACATCTGAAAATATCTGCTCACCCTTAACATCTTGTACCATATATTGTCGAAGCCAGAACCCTCTTTGTAGGTACTGTACATTTTAGAGCAAGAGAGAAAGATAGAAGCATGATATATGGTAATTGACATGTGGAAGATACAGTATTTACATAGGACCATGGCCGGAGTTTAGGGGCCTATTTATTAACCCCTGAAAATCATGTAGAAAAACACAGAATTTATCTGTTCCTGCTATTTTCAAAGAGCAGAACACATTTTAATGTGGACTGTGGTCTTCTCCAATTTATCAAGCTTCAAAAATCAAGCATTTTGGAGATTGATGGCTTGATAGTTAACGCCATCTTCATATCCCTCTCCTGTACACTACAATATGTGCAAATTGTTGGAACTGCTTGCTGGAAATGTTAGGAATTCCGGAAGTATAAATAGGTGAGAATAAAAATTCCAAATTGCCATGGAAATATGGAATGATTAACAGGGGGTTCAACATCAATCTTATTAAATATACCCCTTAATGTAGAAAGTATTTAAATATTGATGGCTATTTAGTGGAAAAATATGGAGCATACATAAATATCTAAGGTGCAAATGTGTGTATAGGAATTTGCAGAATACTTTGCTATAATAACATTAGTTTTGATGTAACAAGATAAATTAGATTTTTCATAAAATCCACAGTAAACACAGTGGGGGTGGAAGTGGTTTCTGGTACATGGAATTCCACAGTGTGGTTTTCTGAAAAGCAATATAGACACTATGGGGGTAATTCAGACCTGATCGCTGCTGTGCGGTTTCGCACAGCGGGCGATCAGATCTGAACTGCGCATGTGTATGCACCGCAATGCGCCGGCACGTCGGACAACTGCACCAGGCATTGGTGCCTAGCGACGTGCTGGTGTGAAAAAAGTGATCGCACAGGCGATCGCAAGGTGATTGACAGGTAGAGGCCATTTGTGGGTGGCAACTGAGCGTTTTACAGGAGTGTCCGGAAAAACGCAGGCGGGCTCAGACGTTTGGAGAGAGGGTGTCTGATGTCGGCTCCGGCCTCAATCTCCAGGAATCCATTGCAACGGCTAAGTAAGTCTTGGGCTGTTCAGGGACTATACAAATGTTTGTGCAACTCTGCTACAAATGCGATTGCACACCTGCACAGCCCTTTTCCCCTCCCCCTGTAGGCGGCGACAATCTGATTGCAGGGCTTCAAAAAAAGCAACCTAGCGATCAGGTCTGAATTACCGCCTTAGGCTGGGTACACACTTTCGATATATCATTCACTCAACGAATGATAAATCGCAAGCGTATCGACAGGAGACGGGAGTATACTCCCGATATGTCTGTGAACAACGATGTTTACAGACATACCAGGTCAGCCCTGCAACTCAGCTGATGCAGATATATCATGCAAATATATCAGTACATCTGGCTGTGTGTACGGTTGGTCTGCAGATTGCGCGATAGGTCAGCTGCAGAATCCATTGAATATGATGTCACAGTTGGGCCGGCATATTCAAATGAATTTACTGCCAGACATACTAGGCCTGATTCGGATTTAGAAGCAAGGCAGAAAAAGCACTGGAGCAAACCATTTTGCAATGCAAGGGGAGGAAATACGTTTAGGTTTTTTTCTGTGCAGGGTAAATACTGACTGCTTTTGCATGCAGCTTTATTTTTATACTGCAATTTAGATTTCAATTTGGACACACCCCATTCAAATCTAACTGCACCTGTAGTGCGACATAGTTTTGCCCAGTTGCTTGCTTTTTTGGTTTGCTTCCACATCTGACTAACCCCCATTGGGTGGCGGATTAGTAAGTATGTATGCACAAGATCGTTTGTGTATACGCCTTACCAGCTAGCAGGAATACATGGAGACTTGTGCGATGATATATGAAGATACATTTGAGAGATTTATGATTGATACATATAGTATTCTGTAGTGCATATACCAAGATAACAGCTGTAAGTGGTAAACTCCATCTAAGACTAAAATACCTTCTCGAGACCTAAAGCTGAAAAGTACCATACGGGAAAGTTGAATAAAATGTTGGTCCCAAAGTAGGTGCTATTATAATGTAGTGTACCACCAGAGCAGAGATGCTTTGCTGTGGGTTACCATATGCAGTAGCGGATCTTGCCACGGGCAAGCAGTACTTTTGCCCGGGGCGCCGCCTTCCGGAGGGCGCCGGCACCATCCGGAGGGCGCCGCACCATGGCAAGATCCGCTGCTGCTGTGGTGCCCCCCGCTGCCGCGGCCTGCTGTCCCGCTGTCCGTTGTGAAGGGAAACTAGACGCGTAGCGTCTAGTTTCCCTTCCTGGAGAGGACCTTCACTGTAATGATGTGCGGTGCGCGTTGACGTCATCGCGCACCGCACAGCAAAGGTCCTCTGCACAAAGGGAACTAGACGCTTAGCGTCTAGTTTACCTTCGTGGAGAGGACCTTTGCTGTGTGGTGCGCGATGACGTCATCGCGCACCGCACATGCTACAACAGTAACTGACCATGCCCCCTGTATGAAGCCACGCCCCCTAATGCTGCCCGGGGCGCCAGAAGCCCCGGAACCGGCCCTGACCATATGTTTGCAAATGTATGTAACTGAGATCTTTGCACTACTATTATCATGTAGGATGTATGTCTCTTTTGCTGGACCATTATGTTGTGCCAGGGGAATTTGTTTGTTAGTTTTTTTCTGGTCTAGATTAACCACTCCATTACATGCACCTGTGACTGACCAATAAATTGATTTGAGCAATTATCATTCTGTTATTGATGCATTCTTGTACAGAGAAGAATGGGAATACTGGAGCATGTGTGGTTAATGAGAAAGTGTGTTGGTATTTAAAACGGGACTATTTAAGATCTGTGGGTGGTGTGTTTAATACAACATATTCTTACCACCCACAGGGGAAATGTAATAGGGTGTGAGAATCAAAAAGTGAGAGATTTTGGAAATATTCTCCTGGGTTTTTTTTTAAGTGGCAATAATGTAAATAGCAAGACCAGGTTGATTTTGACATTAAAAGGATTGCCACTTTAAAAAAAACAGAATTTTACCAAAATCTCTCTTTCTGATTCTCACACCATATTACATTTCCCCCCCATATCTCCATCCAAGATGGATTATAAACAGCAGAAATTGACTGGACCTATTGGTCCACACATTCATACCCTAGCGCCTGGACTATGTATGCAGCATCAGCTTTCACTATCCAGCCTGCGAGTGACCCTGGGGCTTGAGGTTCCTCTCAGCGTGGCCACTGGCCATGCATACTCTAAATTTAAAAATGTGTATTATATTTGTAGACTATAGCATACAGAACAATATACATATTTTGCTGAAAGGGAGTTGGAATGCCCTCTGTCAAAATCTTGCACTTGTTCCTGTGGCTTTGTGTGTTTGTGTGTGATCTAAACTGGGGAATGTGTCAACGGATTCCTTCACAAAGAATCCTTCATAAATTGCCTGCTGAGACCAGGATAAAGCAGACTGCTTCTGGCTCAGAAAGACATGGTTTGGCTGTTTGTTATTGAGTCTGGAGCGCAGACAAAGAGTAATTAGTTAGAAGCCACAGACTGAAAGCAGGCACACAGCCTAAACTATCATACACAACACAAACTGCCAGGAGATAGGGAGGATGTGTTCATACAGGGGGAGGCAGCTACTGAGATATTTTATGGCTGTGTAAAAGTGACCAGGTGGGAAGCAGTGAGCTTTGATACATAGGAGGGAGAGAACAGGCACACATAGAAAATATTCTAGAAGTGGAAGGTGAGAGATTACAAGTAAGAAAAGTATAAGGAAAGTATTAGGAATTAAAAGAATGATGGGCATATTTATCACAATCTTCATTTCAATCTTCTGCTATTCAGAATAATTATAATACACTCTGCAATCTACCATAGAGCAAAATCGAGCTGCTTGGCATACTTTTTGGTGAAACACATACCTTTTACTTCTTTCTTATTAACACTTACTAACACCATAGCTTCTCGCTAGTGTGCTGCCCTGGGGTGGCTGGCATTTGCTGGCTTGGTGGGGTCCCACTCCATGGACTTAAAATTAGTGTTAGGGAACCACCAAATATGAGATAACCTGGATGCTGATTGGTGGGCCGGTATTTTGTGGCCAAAAAGTATGTTAAGCTCCTCGATTTTACTCTATGTTAGATTGCAGGGTTATTCTAATTATTCTGATTAGCAGTGCTTGGTACTATAGAGTGTGCATCTGCATTATATTAGGAACATATATTATCACTGCTATTTAAAAATATTGTAACAGTTGAGAGACTGAATATGTCTTCGGTGTTCAGTATAAAATCAACAACAAAATTGTCTGCTTTTGTTCTTGATGGAAACAGTTCCACGCTTCCTACTTCCTGTCCAAGCAGTGAATTAGCAGGAGCAAGACCTGGAATTTATAGTGATAACTAGCACTTTAGAGTACACTCATTAATCAATTAGTTTATTATTCATCTCCTATTGCTGTGAATAGTGGTGATAAGAGCCAATGTTTAATGGGATATATATCTACTAATTTACAGAAATAGGCCCTCGTCATGACCTTGCCCAGGAACCTGAAAATTAACACGCAGTAATCTTAAGGTGCCACCTTTCTCCTAGCTTCTTAGCCAGGTTGGAGTGGTGACAGACATCATATTTACGGGTCTATTCATGAAGCAGTGAACAGAGAGGAGAAGTGAGCCTGTGGAGAAGTTGCCCATTGCAACCAATCAGCTACTCCGTACAGTTGTAAAGTATGCAAATTATAAATGTTACTTCAATGCTGATTGATTACCATGGGCAACATCTCCACTGGCTCACCTCTCCATCCTTTTCACTGCTTCATGAATAGACCCCTTAATTCTTTGTACTGTAACAATGGGCTGTGACGTCATAGCCAAGTGCAACACCCCTAACTTCACATGAAAGAAGCTGCCAGATGCTGT
Source organism: Pseudophryne corroboree (assembly GCF_028390025.1). Lineage (NCBI taxonomy): Eukaryota > Metazoa > Chordata > Amphibia > Anura > Myobatrachidae > Pseudophryne > Pseudophryne corroboree. The sequence continues at coordinate 632,895,297 of NC_086444.1, read as the reverse complement.
CACTCTGCGGCGACAAACAAGATAATAACTGAGTGACATTGATTCACTCAATCAGTGCTTTAGGCATCCCCTACACACAGGCACTGGCACCATAGGCAATCACTTGACTGTCTCCACTGTATTAATCAAGTAATCCATACAGCTCATGTCTTTACAACAAGTCTACAAAGTTGTCACCCAAACTCAAACTGTAACAGGGTCTATTTACTAAGCCTTTCGATGGAGATAAAGTACCAGCCAATCGGCTCCTAACTGTCATTTTTCAAACCCAGCCTGTGACATGGCAGTTAGGTGCTGATTGGCTGGTCATTAATCTCCATCCATCTTATCTCCAAGGGACGTAATATATGAGCCAAAGGGTACATCTGGCCATTATACACAGGTGCAGCAGTATAAACTCCTAGAAATTACGTTAGTATGATAGGAAAGGCTCTGCCTCACCTGCCTCACCTTAACCCACATCACTGCTTATCTCCATTCAAGGCTTAGTAAATAGCCCCAATGTTACAATCTGCTGCAGAGCTGTGTAAGACAGCATGATGGACATAGTTAAGTAACTGTTATTTAATTTAAATTATTTTGCACAGTGATTCATAATATGTTAATCTCAAATAGTGTCTGTTCTTGATTTTTAAATGTATCATTACATATACCGATTGCATTAAATGACCAGCACCTAGACCACTTAACTATGTTGGTATAATATATATTCTATACATAAAATCACGCTAACCACTACCTTGGTACTTAAGTTCTTTGGCGAAGAGTCAGCTAGTTCAGCGATAATAATTTTTCAGTGCAGACAATGTTTTCTAAAGCTTAACAGGCAGCACAAAATGCAAAGGATGTGTTGTAAATAACGGAGGCTGCATCTGGCTGCAAGTGATGCTGCGTAGGTAGCGGAGCTACAGAGTCTTTAAACAATATTTTATCTTACAGATAAACCAGAGTTAATGAAATTTTCAATTAAAATCACAGTCTAAGGAGTTTTCTGCTTACCAATAATACCCCTTTCACACATAACCTTTAGACCTGGGTTTTTGCCAGGGCTTGCGACTCGGCTATGTGTGAACAGACCCAACCTGGTCGGGTGTTCCCGGTCTGCAACCCTGCTCAGTATCAGGATTATTCTTGGGTCACCTGTAGTTTGAAAGGCATGACCCAGGTGACAATGACATGAGTCATGCCTAAATGGAGCTAATTGATTGGCATACTAGTGCTTGGAGATTATATCATGTCCAACTATCCACTGTAAGACGAAAGATCCGGGTCACTGTAAGACAAGGGTCCAATGTGAATGGTAACGACCTAGGAATAACCCAGGTCCATCACCCATGTGTGAAAGTGGGTAAGTACTAATACCCCACCTTCAACCCGTGCTCAGTGTCCCAGGTCCGTGCTGGGTTAAAGCTGGGGTTTGTGTGAAAGGGGTATAAATCAAGCGGTTCAGAAGGAACCCACAAAAAGAAAATAACCAACAGGAGGTATTATCCTGCAAATGCATTTAACACCTAATATTAGGCGAGTTGATAAATTAAGAAATATAGGGGGATATTTACTAAGCCTTGGACGGAGATAAAATTAATGGAGATAAAGTACCAGCCAATCAGCTCCTAACTGTCACTTTTTCAAACCCAGTCTATGAAATGACAGTTAGGAGTCGATTGGCTGGGACGTTATCTCCATCGACTTTATCTCCATTCAAGGCTTAGTAAATAGACCCCTAAGAATCTCACCAGCTTAAATGTACTTCACTGTTAGTTCATTTAGATTCTTTTCAGGCTCGTCTCAGATTAATATTCTTTTTGCACATCTTTATTATCTATGTACCACAAATAAGACTGAGCTCATCACAAACAAATCTGGTGTTTATTTATTTTAATAGTAAGGTTAATCAGCGCAACAACTCTCTGAATATAAGCCTCAGTGTTATTAGTCTCTGCTAACTGGCAAATGTTGCGCATTAACACTCAGATGAAGGTGTGCAGCTGCCATTTTGGCACCTTTCATATTTTTGCAAGTTTATTTATGTTCAGTAGGATTTGCTTATTTGCAGTCAAACAAGCAGCAAACTTCAGTAACAAGCAACAATCTTCATGTACTGTAAGGCTGAGCAGCGGTACTTCCAGTGTAACATAACATTAAGATTGCTAAAAACCTTGATTCTATGATCACCTTGCTATTACTATATACCATTACTATATTACCATGCACACAGCAATCTGCACAGTGGTATTATTTTGTATCTAACATAATCATGAATTACTACGAAAAAGAACCAGTCAGCAAAGCCTGACATTGCTAGTCTGTTGTTTAATGGGTATTTTCAGTAGGCGCAGGGTAGGCCATGCACATTGGCGCCTGAGTCAGAAACAATGACAGTAAAGATGGCACATGTGTAGAAGGTAGCTAAGTCTATGGTACAAGTATGTCAGACAAGCCGCATGTGCCACATTATCAGTGGAGTGATAAAGGACCCTGTTTTGTCCACAAACTGACATTCAGGGGGGGTTATACTAAAAGGAAGATGCGACCAAAACCCCCAAAACTGCAGTTTCCAGAGTTTTGGCCACATTTTCCATATGTACATACAATGCAATACTTTCCACAGCTTGGACCTAATACATCTACAGATGGTGTTGCCTAATAGAAACATATAGGCTTCTTTCTACATTGTACACCGAGAGGGATCCAGCAGGGTCCCTCCCAGTGTTCCCCGCAGCTCGCCCATGAGCAGAAGAAATACTGGAAGTCCTAAAATTGCAAAGGACATCTCTTTTTGAAAGAGCTGTCTGTAGCAATTTTAATCGCAATTCTACATCCATACCAGCATTATTAATGCTGCCATGTATGCAGTAAGTGGTGAGATGTATCCCATACAAAATGCAATGCTTGATACATCCCGCCCACAGTCTGTGGCTTCTTGCTTGTCTTCATCTCCCTCCTCACATCATGACACTGTTCCTGTCTCAGGCAAGTCCGGATACCCGAAAACCGAAATATTCTGAAGACTGGAATATAATGGCCCTGTAGTGACATCATAACGTCAGCCAGCGGCATGACATCACTGACGCTGGCGGCCAATCACAGACCGGTTGGGGGGGGCTTTGCAGCCATTCCCTCACCGTCGCTGCTACCAGAACCCGCCTTGGACCCCCCATTGACGCGCTGGACCTATCACGGAACACCCCCCCGCCGACGCACTGGACCTGCCGTAGACTCTCCGGACCCACTGTGGACCCCCGGCAACCATTCGGATAACAGGTATCTGTTATCCTGCTAAACCCCATATTCAAAATGCTCCTGGTCCCGAGCATTACGGATATGGGATACTCAACCGGTATTCTGATGTTCTAATGGCTGTATGTTTTTCTGTTCCCTCCCATTTCAAACTGGGGAAATCTTGAATGAGTAACATCTGAATACTGAGACAATAAGGTGTCTGCACATTAACCATGTCTTACTAGCTAGCTACCCTCATTTGTTCAAATTAGGACGCTGTACAGCAAAGTGTGAAAGTGTTTGTGAAACACATCCTGTTTGCAAACTAATTCTAAATTGCAAGCTTTAAACTTAACAGTTTTATAGCTGTTTTAAAGAGAAAAATTCAGTCAACACTCAAAAAAGAAAAAAAAAATCAATATCAGGCTATAAATATCTATTGAAGATAAAGTGCAGAAAGTGCCAGGTGGATGTACAATCTATGTGACCCAAACCCATTTATTTGTGTAGCCTGATAGTCAGGCCCAGGTTACTCTGTAGTTTACCACATGCCTAAAAGCTAACATTTCAATGGAAATAAATGCATTAAACCGACATGAATCTGCAGGGATCCACAGCGTCTGTTCCCATCTCCTCTGCAGATGGCAGTTTAGTGCAATTAAAAAAAAAAAATGCAATTAGATTTAGCACATTTTTAGGCAGATAATGAACACATGCTTTAACCTGTTCAGAAACAAAACACCAGGCATATGCTAGGCTCAGGCAGGGAATTGCTAAAACAGGCCACATTATTAAAATGGAAGGTGTGTGCATTGGTTTAAAAGAGAACTCGTGTTCTCCTAGCAGGGAGAGCCCATGGGGGAACCTGCACAAACCCCTCCAGTTTATTACAATGCAGAAAACATTAACAGGAACAGCAATATATTTTTTTATTTATAGTATACTGCAAACAGCATAAATCAAATGGTTTCTATGGGCAACGAGCCTACTAACATTTGAAATGGACATGGCTAGGCCAGATTGGGGCATGGCCTACTGACAGAGATTGGTGAATCAGGTTTGGCGTGCCAAGGGGGAGGAAGGGAGTGAGTGCCAATCACCCAAGCCCTGACTTGTTGACGGGACCTGGGACAGCGGTTGAGGGGGAAAAATGTCCCCCTGTGCGGCTGCCGGGGCCTCCTGTGCGGTCACCTGGGAAATCTATTTTTACAATTTTTTGGAGGGAATGTGGCCACTACCACCTCAGTACCTTGGCCCGTAGTCACTCTCAGGGCCCTAAATGAGGTCATATAGAGATGCTAATTTGAAAGCCAGGTGTATGGATGTAAAACTGGCCTGATGTAAGACACAAATATAACAAAAATACAAGGTACTATTGAAAGCAACAAACACCACAAACATAATTTAATACAGAAATCCATGAATTACACGTTTGAATTCACAGTAATGCACAGCGCGCATAAAGCTATATTGAATTCCACTGCTACATAACAATGCTGCTATACTTCCCATTGAATTTGCTAAGCCATCAGGCACAGTTAATAGCTTTTTTGTTTAAAGAAAAACAACCACCCTTCTCATTAATAATTGAGTTTTTAGCTTTCGATTTTGTGGTGCATGGTAGACCATCTATAGCAGAGGTTCTCAAACTCGGTCCTCGGGAGCCCACACAGTGCATGTTTTGCAGGTAACCCAGCAGGTGCACAGGTGTATTAATTACTCACTGACACATTTTAAAAGGTCCACAGGTGGAGCTAATTATTTCACTTGCGATTCTACATGCACTGTGTGGGCTCCCGAGGACCGAGTTTGAGAACCTCTGATCCATAGATTGTAAGCTTACGAGCAGGGCCTTCCTACCTCTATGTCTGTCTGTTTTACCCAGTTTTGTTCTAGTACTGTTGTTCTAATTGTAAAGTGCAACGGAATATGCTGCGCTATATAAAAAGCTGTTAATAAATAAATAAATAAATAAATAAATATACAATTTTCTCTGGGACCAACAAATGCCTAATTGCACCACTGGGTCTGGATAAATATACCTGTTTGTAAAATGTTATTTCCATGAAACTTTGAAATAGTATAAGAAGAGCCATTCCCTAAACAGACAGACAGCTGCGAGCATTGTTCCCATTGAGCTATTCATTTTGGAAACTTAACAGGAACAGAAATATCCACAATTTGTCTCTGAATATCATATGTCCAATCCACCACTCCGGGAGGATTTTTCTTACATTTTATCTCTATAGCAGACATTTTAGAACAAAGGAAAGTATGAATTATTGCTGGGTGCCTTCTATGTTGATTGTAAATGCAAGGCCACCACAGAAGTGTAAATCGTAGGTTCTTGGCGGGTTGGAGCTGAAAATTGAAAGCGGCGATAACACTGAGTGTAAAGCCTGGCATGCCTTTCACCGCATGTGAATACCACCCTCTATTCTCATATCACATTCCACGATGAGCGTTGAGGTGAGAATAGCTCTCTGAAATTGCTTCAAACATGGGAATTGCAGATCTGATACTGAAATGCATGTGTTTTTTACATGGGCACTTACACAGTATGTTAAGGTTGGTGCGTTAAGTAATCCACCTAGAACTATCTGACACTTACGTGCACAGTACCAATTTTCTATATATATTATTCTGATAGTAGAAGCCTTCCCTGCTACTATGGTATTTATGCCTTTTCCCAGAACTTCCAACATGACTTATACCACCCAATGCAAAATACTTCATTGTGAGTGTCCTGTTTAAATTACTTATGCTATTATGCTGGCTGATTTAACTAGTAAGAATGGTGGATTATTAAAATAAAAAAATCCATTAATTGACTCAGCCCAGGTACTGTAAATACAATAGCGAAATTAGTCAGGAGTATTGGATCTGTGAGAGTCGAGTTTATCTAGCAGTGGAATTCAATATAGCTCTGTACATGCTGTGTTTTACTGTGAATTCTAGTGTCTTCAGTTATTCATGGCTCTCTGCTTTTCCATTATGATTTGTGGTGTTCGTTGCATTCGATAACCATAGGGTTAGAGCAGCCGATGGCAGACAAAGGTGGCTTTAGCTTTTAGGGTCAAGCTTTAAAAAGACAATTTTTCTAAGCTTGGTAAATTGGGTCATACCACGGTTCTCACTGAGAATTCTAAAGTTTGCCTAGGCCAGAGATAGCTGTATGTCCTGCTTTAGGCTCTACTGAAATAGCAGGGACACTTAAATCACTGCAGTTTTCGCATGATATTCAGTTTAATAAATAGACCCCATAGTGTGAAGAAAATAGTAAACCGTTCATGTGTATGAGCCTTAAAGCTGCATCTTTTCAGTGGGGGATTATTCAAACCGCTGACATTGGCTGGATGACACAGCTATGGGGTCAATCATATATCTGGAGGGCTCACATGCCTCCTGCATCAAGAAATGTTACCTTACAGTCAGATACAGTATAGCTCAGTGGTTTCCAAACTTTTTTGAATCATGGCACCCTAGAATATCAGAATTTTTTTCACGGCACCCCTAGGCCAAAAATTTCTTATTGAGAAATTTAGAAAGAAATATTACATTAAGTAGATCGCGTTTATATGTCATCCTTAGGGTCAGTTGTGTGGTGAGGGACAAGATTTGCTTCTGTTTGGCCACGTATTTTATGACTGGCAGCCACCAGCACTGGTTTTGCCTATTATATTGACCATGAGTAATTTGAATTGGTCCTGGACCACCAACCCAGGGCACCCCTGCAAGTGTCCCGAGGCACCCCAAGGAGCCACGGCACACAGTTTGGGAACCTCTGGATAGCTAAAGAAACCATCAGTTAATGTAAACAAATAGGTAGGTTATTTTTCTTCCCCTCATAATATAGTGGTATCAAATAAAAAAATATAAAATTAAACTATTATTTTATATGTTCACCATATCATGGGCAGCCATGTAATCGCTAACTAATTGTATATTTCACCACAGAAATACTTTTTAAAAGGAGATGCCAAACTTGCTACACATTTCTCCCAAGCCACGAATGCTAATAGCAACACTCCCCCTTTACACTGCAGGTATGTTAATTGTGAGCAATGCAAAATAACTCAATGATACATCTATCACTTAGACATCTCATGAATAATAAATGTTGATGCAAGGATATGGAAATGCAAAGAACGCTGATTAACTTCCTATTAAAAGCAAGCACGAGCAGGGAGAGGAAGAAATTAGTATGTGCATTCTTTGGTGGGTGAGATTAGTTGTAATAACAAGATGAAGAGTAACTCTTTAACTACCAGGAAAAATGCAGCAAGTACTGTTGTCTGGATATACAGTGGAATAATACTTGAGGACAATAATCATGAATAGGCAATACTTGTAAATTAGTAAATCATAATTGCAAACATTTAATACAATTTCCGAGGACACTGCTGCCGGGCAGGAACATCTTTAGATGTTTCTCATCGTGCATTCTAAGTAGGCATATGATCCTATACCCTTTTACCTTAATCATCATAGTAAGTCCCATAAATAATTTTATTGCATTTTAAATGTTTCCCTTTAACACACTGTGGGGTATGTTGTGAGAACCAAATTAAATTTTGGCCTAATATATTTCTTCTGTTATCACTATTCAGATGTCTTTCTGGGTCCATTTAATAAAAACCTCTTGCTAAGACAGTGGCTCCAATAAAAGACTGTCCCGAAAAGAGGTCAATTCATGTAGGGTCGAATTGCCATTGCCTAGAAACACTGGTAAAGGCAGTTGAACTCGCCTCCCTTGCTGCCCAATCCCACCCTATGGGGCTGTAAACAAAATTCTACAAGCCTGGTGGTAACGTAAGTGTGGCATATAGCTGCACTTGCTCGTGGGCACAAAATATCCTAATTAAACTGAGCCCAAAGAGTGAATTGTAAAGTGATATATTTCACTGTCACTTTGATGCAAGGCAGCGTACTGGCTCCCCTTACTGTCTCCGTGAAAACAGTAGTAAGGCTGCACTACCGTTAATTACCATAGCCACACTTGGTAAACTGGACTACATCGACATGTCCATAGAGATCTATGGGAGCAGCAGAGAACTGTAGCCAGCATAGTCTAAAAAGCACTAGGCCGCAGAGTTCTTTTCACTAAAGGAAAGTGCATTGTGAGAAACAGAAAAGGGACCATCAGAGCTACAGGCATAAAATGTCAGCAATTATATGTCCTTGATACACAGCACTGTTACGTGATGATTACAAGTGAGTCACAGTCACTGGAACTCTGGCATAGAAGATTTGGTAACTTTGGAATATGATAGTGCTCAAAAGCTACACACAGGATGGTCACAGCAATGTTAATGAGAGCTGCATATTAGGAAAACAAAGTTGTCAGTCATTTCCCAAATCAGTAAGCATAGCTACAAAATTACTCAAGATAGTACATACATATCTGTGTGGTCCAATGGAAGTAAAGTCAGTAATTGGTTACAGATATTTGTGAAGTTTATAGAGAACTTCACAAGGATGACACTGTATGTCACCATAGAGAAAACTTGTTGAAAATCAAAAGGTCGCCAACTCAAAACTATGAGATCTCACAATGGTGGAGAATATGGTATCCGGATTATAGGTCGACAGTGAAAAGGTTGAGAGTCCATTAATAGTCAACATTCATTTAGGTCGATATGTAAAAGGTTGAGAGGGCTTATAGTTGACAGGTACAAAAAGTCAACAGGTTCAAATGGTCAACATTACAACGGTCGACATACAGTACATATGGTCGATACAACTGTTTAAGGTTTTTCCCCCCACCTTTTTCATACTTTGCCATCCACATGGACTACTATTGGGAATAGTAACTAGGATGTGCGCTGGCCCCCGTCATGGGTTATGGTTTTGGATCTGGATCTCCTTCGTGTTTTGGATCTGTAATTGGTTTTGCCAAAATCGCCCTTGTAGGTTTTGGTTTTGGATCTGTATTTTTTTACAAAAATCTTAAAAACAGCTAAAATCACAGAATTTTGGCCTGTTTTTTGTTCCTTCAGTATTATTAACCTCAATAACAATAATTTCCAATTATTTCCAGTCAATTTTGACCACCTCACAGCTCAAAATATTGTTCACCAACATAGGCCAAAGGCTGTCTGGCTAAACTAAGCAGCAGAGCAGCGGCACAAACACATGGCAGTTATTTCTGTTTAAAAATGTTTTGCAAATTAGTAATGTATTAGAAACAACCTGTCAGACCAATGGAAAACACAGAAATTTACTAAGAATCGTGTGTGGAATATCTTTGCTCTAAAGTAGTAGTAGTTTTCAAAAACCAAAGACAAAAAACCCTAAACCAGTGCCGTTTCTAGCGGCGGGTGTGCCGTGCGATCACAAGGGGTGCCTGCCGCTGCACTTGAATGCTGCTATTACCAGCTCCCCCACCTCCCAGCCATAGTACTCTGCTTGCTGGGTGGAGTTTCAAGAAATGACCCGGTTGCGTTGAGAATGTCACAACAGAACCACGTCATTTTGGAAAAACTCTGCCCAGCGACTGGAGTACTATGGCTGGGAAGAGTTGGAGCCAGTAATAGCAGGGAGCCACTGGCACTGGTATTTGGCGCCAGCGAGCATCATCCCTGGCAATGAGCATTTATACACCCCTGGCAACGAGCATGACAGCAAGAGCATTAAACCCCTGGCAATGAGCATTACACACACCTGCCAATGAGCATGACAGCCAGAGCATAAAACCCCTGGCAATGAGCATGGAACCCAAAGCATGAAACCCCATGCATTTCTTTACTGTTCACACTGGGAGCCAAATTGGCAAGAAACAGGGGGTCCTGGCTGTGTAGATAATAGAGGTGTGCTGGTGATGTTCTCTGTGCAAGGGTGCCAACTCGGCAATGGGCGATGCTGGCAGTGTCAGTACTGCTGAGGTGCTAGTGGTGTCGGCTGTGCAGGAATGTCGGCAGTGTCCTCAGTGCGAGGGTGCCGACAGTGTTGGAAGCACGCAAGCACTGGTGATGTCCTCAGTGCGAGGGTGCCAGAGGTATCAGCAGTGTGGGGGTGCAGACTGAGTCACTAGTGCAGGTGTTCTGGTTGTGTCTGCAGTTATGGAGTGCAGGTGGTGCCAGCAGTGTTGGCAGTGGTGGGGTGCCAGAAGTGTACTCAGTGCGAGGGTGTCAGCGGTGCATTAGTGCCAGTGGTATCCTCAGTGTGGGGATGCCAGATGTGCGGCCAGTGCAGGTATCAGCAGTGTGGGCAGTGTTGTCGGTAGTGCGGCTGGCTGTGTCAGTATGATGGGGGCTGCCATTTTGCCCCTTTGAAGTGTATGGGGACATGATGATTGTCTGAGAGCCGTGACAGACAGCTCTCTCAGCCAATCAGTGGTCAGCCCATTGAATTCAATGGGACTGGCGCCCGAGGCAAAACCTCAAGATCCAACAGCTGGATACTGAGGTTTTGAATTGATATGGGATCTTCTGTCCTCCTAAACAGCGGTGACACGCCTACGTTTTCACAAACGAAGGCTGTCGCCACCCCCTCCCTGTCCCCAAAACAGCATCAGACTGCAAATCACTGACAGTCTGTTGCCGGTCTGCTTCCTACATTGCAAGACCTGTTCGCGTTGCGCATGCACAGTGTATAATACTGTCTGCCATCCAAATCCTCCTAGCAGACAGTAATGCTCAAATTCCCTTTCCATGTAAATGGAGGAAAACTTTGTATTAAAAAAAAGGATCACATTTGATGTAAAAAAAACAACAACAACAACAACAACCTTTGCCACTTACAACTTGGTTATGGTAGTAAATCGTATTACTTTGTGCTTGCTGTTTCACAAGATCCTTTTAAGACAGCATGGGTTTTGGAATCAGCTTGTTAGCACTCAGGGAGCAGAGATACAAATTCAATGACCCAATAGTAGGGGAGGGGAGGAGAGGAGGGAGTTGGGCCATGTATTTGTATAGCAGTAAAGAAAAGACTGCTTTCAAAACTAAATGGGTGTGCATTGTGTTTCCTCACAATGATAATAGGCACCGCATGGCCCATGTAGAGAACTTACAGATGCCCTCAGCTAGCCCAAGACACTGAAAATGGGCCAGCCCAGAGGGCAACTGTCACCATGCCACTCGGCCATTTAACTAACAATATACAATGAGCTTCTTTGCATGCACAGTTGAGAATGCGGAGGGAAGCTATGATTTGTCCAGGAGGGTGGGGGGCAGAGGCTGGCCCGTGATAAGACACTGAGTGTAGAGTGGGGCATGTCTGTATGATGTCCCAGTGGGAATTGTCCAGTGGTCCAGGTGGCCCAATCCACCACTTAGAGCATCATGAGTGGTTCAACAACAGCAGGAAAGTCTTCCCTGTTTACACACTGCATGAAAGAATAATTTCTATAGACATGTACATGATATCCACTCATGCCACTTGTATTACTTCATACCATCCAACATTCCAAAAAGCCAAATTTGGTCTTCAAAATTGTTATTAAAAACAAAATCTTAAACTTTGCCAAGTCCTGTAAATATGTTTTCAATGATAACTTCATATAACCTTACTCATGGGCAGACTTTTTCTGCATATTGCTGTTACTGTAAGCTGAAATGTCTCCAAAAGTGAACACAGTAGAAATATACATGTGAAGGTTTATCATGGAATAGTTTGGTACTGCAAAAGTGTAGCATCATCAAGTTTTGAGTTACCGTAACAATTCTTACTGATTGCTCAACTGCACTATATTTTTACTGATTTAATTACATTAAGTGTTTTTTTCTGATGTTGGCTACCCTGGATTTCATGCAATGACCCCTCAAGTGTGTCAGATGCAAAATCAGAAATTTTATTCTACAGACTCCTCAATACATTAACACATTGTGTAATATGCAAGGTGGCTGCTACTCTTCATTTGGGAGCCAAACAGATCATTTTGCCAATCAATCAGAGATTTCATCAAAATGAATCTAATCAGATGGAACCAACATCAGGAAATTTAGATCCAAATTAGGCACCGAGGTTTAATGCTTTAAGTTACTGGAATCTGCAAAAAATGATTGCGCTGTTTGTATAACGAAAATAAGAAGACTACTAATAACAAATAGATGTAGCACTATGCTGTCAGTTGGTAACAGCCATGTCAGCATAGGAATAACTATAATCGGTGCAGGGGGTGTGGCTGCCATGAGGCCTGGGCCACCTCCAGGGTCAGATTGGGGGGGGGCATCTGTCAAAATTTGCTATGGGGCCCACATAGTTATAGTTGCGTCCAGTGACGGCTCGAGCCACCACTGGCCGCCACTGGACTGGGGCTACAGCACAGTTCAATTCAAATAGGTTAGCCGCTAGCCAATCCAACTGCCAGTGAGTCCTGGCCGGTGATGTTTGGCAGTGTTTGGGGCGGCAGTTGGTGTGGCTCCCCTATTTGAATTTTGGACTGTGCTGCAGACCCACCTCTGGAGCCGGCACTGGTTAGGCCCCTGTATGTCAGGTACTATGTACTATATTCTCCTGCTGAATAATAGGTATTACACACTGTTCTGTTTAATATGATTCATTTAGATTTCCGCATCGCCAGGCACTGGGAATAAATGACATACACAGAACAGGGACGTTCAAGTTAGACAAAATAAATGCAGACATGAAGGTTAGGGCGGGTTCTGCTCTTGGGGGGGGGGGGGGGGGGGGCTTACAATGGTTTGTACATAGACAATCTGATTAGTACATTTCAGCAAATATTAAGACAAGCATTTAATCTGGAACTATTTAGTGAATATAGGTCTCGGTTTAGTCACATAGCTGCAGATAAGGAGAGACGTTTGTGCATGACAGGGAGCTTTCACTTACAAAGCAATTTTACTGATTCAGACAGTATTCATTAAAAAGATATTACATTTCTCCTACTAATTAATAACCAGTTCTGCATGGATAAACACACACTTGTGTCTGTGACTGTTGTTTGTCAGAATATATTTGCACTTTCAAGGAACTGTAAACCTAGGTTCTTCTACCACGCAGAGGCTATATTTTCACAACCACACTATCTGCTTCCAACAGCCTTCAACACTGTGTCACATACAAAGGCCTGGAGATTAATTCTCTTGTTGCTAAACAGGGCAAAATGGTGTGATGGGAAAGCAGAAGCAGGAAAGACATTTAAATGGAAAGAAACATAGGCAGATTTATAATGGGCGCAGGGTGCACACTGTGCCTACACCGCACATGCTGCACTCAGAGTACTTACCTTGTGCTGGCAAGCGGGTCCCTCCTCCGTAGTGCCATCTTCCAAGTGACATCTTCAGGATAAATGGCACCACATAGTGAAATCAAAAACTCTGGCACTGTGCCACAACCTTTGCTCTCTTGTGCGCATGTGCCATCTTTTTGAATATAACTTGGAATGTGGCACCGCAGGGGAGGAGGTACCCGCTTGCTGGTGCAAAGTAAGATGCAGTGATAGGGGAACACTGCCTAGAGGTGGGGCTCACTTTATACAGCCCCCCTCAGGCTTTAGTACGCCCATAGAAAGAAACAAATAGAGTTCAAAAATGGAGAAAGTGATATATGGACACAGCTACAGTATATCTGGAAACTTTTCTCTCAGACTTTCCAAAGTTAACTCATTGGTTGTCAGACCTGTATATGGTTGTTCACAGTTTTTATTACATATAAAAGCCAAAACCAGGTATCCAATGCTACTAGATAATACCAACCAGTGCTTTTTTCTGGTGGTACTTAGTAATGGCACCTTTTCAAGTAGAATTTTTAGTTATTATAACTAGTTTCATAAACAGGAAGAAATCAATTATCATTTAGGAATTGCACTAAATAAACATCTGAAAACTTGTCTCATGTGTGTAAGTTACTATAAATCTTGAATGAATTACTTTAGATGAGTCCAGTTCCCTGGTTTCTTAGTACAGGAACGTACAGTATTTTCATTGGAAAAAAAAACTGATACCAATTAACAACGTGTAGGTGATTGGAGCAAAAACTGTTGCAGCCTCCAGTCCTAACACCAGTTCCATTGATTCTATGAGCATTTATTTTTTTAGACACAGATACCTGATTGCTTGCAAGGTGCCCGTCATCTGATTGTGTAGAAGTATATTCCTTCACTGACTCCTAACATTTTCTGTTTTCCAATAAGTGTAATAATCTCTCCCCTGTATATTTTTAGGGCAGCATAATGTTTTTTAAAGCCATCCTACGTCTGCGTCTGGGTTGGAACCAAAAGTGGTTCACTAAAGTAAGTGATGACCTTGAGTACAAATAATTATCTATATAATGTATTAAGCATTCAAGTTCAAACAAATATAGGGCCTAATTCAGACCTGATCGCTGTGCTGCATATTACACTGTCCTGCGATCAGATAGTCAACGCCCAGGGGAGTGAAAATTCACCCCGTGCAAGTGTGCGATTGCATGTGTACGCTGTGCAAAAATTCTTCCTAGTCAGCGGACAGCTGCAAAATTGTTCACATCAGAGCCGGCCCTAGCCAATTTGATGCCCTAGGCAAAATTTTGGCTGGTGCCCCCTAGCATCGCCGCTAGTTCTGCATCTGACCCAGCAACACTCAGGCAGTGGGGCCCATCAGGGGTTTGCCCTGTGCCCCTGTGGGCTAGTTCAACCCTGCATAATGCCCATAATACACATAATTCCAGACAGTAATGCACCTTACACATATGAACCACATTAGTAATGCCCATAATATACATATTTCCACAACAGCAATTCACCTTACACATATGCCCCACATTAGTAAATAACGCAATGCAACTTTCTGACTATGTTACAGTACTGGATGGCAGGGGAATTTTACGGCATGGACTGACTGAGAAATAAAGTGTGGGGAGAACACTGCCCATGTTATATCCCTGCAGACACCTGGGGTTTGCACAAGGATAAGGGACACAGGATACCAGGGTCCCCCTCCGCCATGTGCACAAGCAGTATAGGTGATGTCAGATTTATGTGGATCAGTCTTCCACAATACACATGTGGTATCATAAGGAGCCATCCAGTAATAACCTGATATAGTCAGTGAAAGTGTCACAGGTCCAGGAATTGCAGTTACTTGGCTTCTGCTGTCTAAGGTCTCACAAGTCAGGGGCATTCAAGCATGTCGGAGGGAGTTCAAGGGAGTGTGCATTCTATTTGATAAATGTAAACAGCAGTGTATACAAGAACTGATTGAATACATTTGGAAAGTAACAGTTAGTTTGCAGACTATCCCTTCCAGCATGAGATACTGCAGGGACTTGCTTGGATGCCCCTAGACATGCTTGAATGCCCTGGGCAAATGCCTAGTCTGCCTATAGCTAAGGCTTCACATCACACTCACTATCGAATGTTTTTTCCATACTGTGCAGTCTGTGCGCAGCCCAGGACTTACTCCTACAGTGCGATCCAAACAGGTTGATCGGGTCCGGAGCTGATGTCACACACCCTCCCAGAAAACGCTTGGGGACGCCTGCATTTTTCCTGACACTCCCAGAATATGGTCAGTTACCACCCACAAATGGGCTCTTCCTTTCAATCACCTGGCGAACAGCCGTGTGATCGAAATTTTCTCACAATTCTGTTGCTGTTGTATACGCAAGCGCAGTAGTTCGATAATCGCCCGCTGTGCGAAAACGCACAGCAGCAGTCAGGTCTGAATCGGGCCCATAATGTAATATAACTGACCAAAAATGCATATTATAATTTATAAATAGGTCTAACAATATGCAGCTTCAAGATTCAGCCCAGTGTACAGTATGTAAAGTAAGCTGAAAAAAACGAGTTGTAGGTCTGAGAATTCAAAAGAAAGTGAATCTGTAATGCCGTTATTTAGCTATTGGGAACACTGAAAGCATTGGTATTATTAGAACTTATTTTTCCTAAATGAGCTCTATCCAGGGACGGATCTAGACTTTTCTTTAGGGGGGGCGATTTACTGTTTAATCTTGACTCCTCCCTCTACAAGTCCCAACTCCTCCCATCTGCAATCCTAACTCCTCCTCCTCTCAATTCTGACTGAACTTTTTGAGTGAGACTGAGATGGAGCTTTGTGATTGTTCTTTGTACATGTGACTGTGCTATGGGGTAATTGTATTTATTAGCCCTAGTACCCACACACCAGCAAGTGAGGGGCAAATGCTCTGTAACCCTTGCTTTCCTGGCTCCTCTATGCTGCTGTGGTATAAGCTGCAGCACATCGTTCTGCCTCAGGCTCTCCCCGGAGAGCTCTCATCTGCTCAAAAGTGGGCGTGGCTACTATGACTGGGTTAGGGGGGGCGGTCGCCCCCTTCGCGCCCCCCCCTAGATCCGGCCCTGGCTCTATCCAGCTACTTTAGTCAGCAGTACATTGTAAATACAAGGATGTATTCATTATACAGGCTACAAAGAACAGTATTGGATTAAGAGGCTCATGGATCTGGAATTGAACATTTATAATGGGTTTATTTTCACCACTGACTTAATTTGCGTGATCTTAGTCTACACTCACTGTTATGTTATTATAAATTATTTAAACTGGAAAATTAACAAATTAATTTCTTCCTTTAGCAATTAATACATTTTCTTCTCTTGTCAATGATTTTTCTTCCCACATGAGTTACATATGCCTCCTAATAGGTGAGCAAAGGTTACTCATAATTTCCTTTGCTTTAATAAGCACATATTAACATTTTAGTCCAAATCTATTGGGACCAGTTTGTGAAATTGCTGCAAAACCTTAATTTGTAGAATGGCCACATAAGCCTCTGTCTAAAAGCTTCAGTTCTGACGAGTGGATATAGTACTTCAGTGACTGCTGATTTTATTCTATATGTAACTGTATGTATGCTGGGGTAGAGGAGTTGTGTATATTGGGAACCTGACTGGCTGAATACATTTATTTTATAGTTACAGACAACGTGGTAAAGGCTTGGGCTATGGAGGGCAGCCTCTATGGAGTTCTGAGGAAGGATAGTAAAACATGCCTCAGGGAACTATAAACTTAAATCCAGGGCAGACTACAGGTGGCTCATTACTTCATCCCTGTCAGGAAACATGGTGAAGCAAAAGTATAGTCACATACTTAATATTTTCAAATACATTTCAGTTTGCTGTTGGGCAAATGAATTATTGTATAATGAGCATTCTGCAGATATAGGTCAGTTTAATTTATCCATCATGACTTGACCACTGCAAGTGTACATACTACAATTCTATTACATCCTGAATAGGGCCAAAAGGCTGGCGCTGGAATCCCGACCACCGCAATCTGGAACAATCGTGTTCTAGCCACCAGGATAGGTAAGCTGCGGAAGGGGGGGTAAGGTATTAGGCTGCGGATTGGTGGGGTTAGGCTACAAGAATGGGGGTTAGGTTTAGGCGCCACCAGGGAGTGTTAGGGTAAGGCTGCGGAGGAGGGAGGGTTAGGTTTAGGCTGAGGGTAGAAAGGGGTAGGGGACCATTGGGGGAAAGTAAGTATACTTACCTTCCCTTGTCAGGATTCGGGCTATCAGGATGCCGTGGTTGGTATTCTGCCTATATGCCAACCGCCAGCATATTCTACCCAACCCATGTGTGCTTAGCATAATTCTATAACATTCTATATGCTCTCTATATAGATATAGGACATCTGACCAATGTGCATGTACATAGCATAGTTATATTACAAAAATATGGAAGTGTTCAAGACAGTGCGCCAAACTCAACCTCTAGATCTGGTGATGGTAAGTGACACCCACACTTAAATACATAAATCAAAAAAATATCACCAATTCCTCCGGCGAGCTTCCCTTAATTATACATGGGTCGTAATAACCTCAAAAAAGAATGTATGACAATATCATAGTATAATAACGTCAAACAAGATTATAATCTTTTAAAACTCGTTATTTCTCCAAACTCATACCCAATCTATTGGTCTACATGAGTCAGTAGACAATCAGATCTCACAATACAGCCAAATGAAGCCAGATTCTTCCCCACACCCTTCTCATGGAGTAGTCCCGGTAGATCACCTCAGAGAGAAGAAAATGCTCCTAATAGTGTAAAATCTTTTTATTTACGTAAAAAGTATAAATCAACCAGCAGAATTGAACTCTCACCAATGAAATTGGTCTACATGAATAGGTAGACAACTACGCTTATTAGAACTCAAATTCTCCAGGATACCGTAGTCCACAATAATTTTTATTAAAAGTACAGGAACAAGTGTAGTTAAAATATATGACTTTTTACTAAAACATATCAAATGACATGAGGCATATTGGACCCTCACCGGCTGAAGATGTCTACACCAACTTGTAGACAATGGTGCACAGATGTAAATTTCCCCAAGCGTCCCTGGATAATGCACTCGTCCTGGTGTTTGTCCAAAAAATACTCAGTCCAGCAGCAAACTCTCCTTCCACCAACGCGTTTCAACACCTTCTTGGTGTTTTTGTCCTTGACTATTGGGAACATTTTCTTCTCTCTGAGGTGATCTACCGGGACTACACTATGAGAAGAGCGTGGGGGAGAATCTGGCTTCATTTGGCTGTGTTGTGAGATCTGATTGTCTACTGACTCATGTAGACCAATAGATTGAGTACGAGTTTGGAGAAATAACGAGTTTTAAAAGATTAAAATCTTGTTTGACGTTATTATACTAAGATACTGACATACATTCTTTTTTGAGGCTATTACGACCCATGTATAATTAAGGGAAGCTTGACGGAGCAATTGGTGATATTTTTTTTAATTATATTACAAGTTTACAATCGAAACAGATATAGATATAGGACACTATGGAGAGATGTACTAAGCCTTGGAGAGAGCTAAAGTGGAGAGAGATACAGTACCATCCAGTCAGCTCTTGTTATGTTACAGGCTATGTTTAAAAATGACATTTAGGAGCTGATTGTTTGGAAGTTTATCTCTCTCCACTTTGTCACTCTCCAAGGCATAGTACTTCTGCCCCTATTTCAAAAAGGTATCAAGATAAAAGTCACCATCAGACATATTGGGCCGGATGTAACGCTGAACTCGGGCGGAATTAAATCCCGCCCGTTAGCTGACAATTGCTATACACTGGTATATAAAAATGAAGGGTGACCCCTAAAATGATTATGCACAGGATTTCAAAGGAAATGTCAGTAATAGTGATATAGAACCAGCCAATTTACACCATTTTTTGGTCAAATTTCATATAATATATTATGCTGGAGGTGCACCAGAAAGCAGAAATACAGAATACGGTTTGGAGGTGAGGAGGTAAAAAAAAAAAACCACTCTTTGAAGGCTTTCTTTGTGGTGCACTGTCTTGTTGAATTTTGTTAATTAGTTGATTAAAACATAACTTTTATTTTAAGTAATATTAAATAAAAGTTACGTTTTAATCAACTAATTAACAAAGTTCAATAAAAGAGTGCACCACAAAGAAAGCCTTCTTAGAGTGGGTTCTTCTTTTTACCTACTCACCTCCAAACCGTAAATTGCTATACACTGTCAGATAATGATCTGTCTGTATGATGGTGAGCATAAAGGAGCATACATTATGGCATCTGTTTAGTACCTGAACCTCTCAGTTAATATGACATAATTAGGAACCGGGATCCTGAACCTTTTTTATTTTAAAGTCCCTTTTAAGTGCCCTATTTTTTTAAATACTCTATCTATCTATCTATCTATCTATCTATCTATCTATCTATAAGCTTTTATTTTATAGCTCCACCCCCAGACCTGGAGTTCCTGAACCTATTTCCCAGAAAAATAGTACTATATATATATATATATATATATATATATACTGTATAACAGTGTATGTAAGTAGCATTCCTTATCAGAAATCAGTACATACGTAACAGCAGGTGCCCTCCAGACAAACTCTCCCCAGGGAAGATGAGTCCAACAACAAACTGGACTTCAATTCACCCTGCTAAAAATGTTGTAATGGCATTGAAACATTGGTAATCTACTGCTATCTGGTCTGTCTTTATTGCACTGAGTGCCATTGAATTGTTATTTGCTTTATATATATATCAGGAAGGAACTCAGCGGACTTCACAACTTCAAAACTGAACAGACAATACTATTTTATAGACGTTTCAGAATTTACCCTGTCATCAGGGTACACAGCAATACTTTCCTTTCTATATTGATTGCAATCAGTTTAAGGTAATGGATGTAATAGTTACAATACTGGAGTGCTGCTCTATTGTGACTACAGATGTAGTAACCAGCCTCATTGCAGGCACACCAAGTAACTGCTGCGATGCATCTGCGTACACACTGTGGCAACAATGAGGCTGGCTAGATTGTATATATATATATATATATATATACCAAACAAATACTCTCCTCCTGCGCTATTTTATAGGTATTAGATAGAATGAAATAAGAAAGTTTCTTAAGAAGGGCAGCCTGTTTCCCTAAGTTCCTTGTTAGACTGAACTAGGTATAGAAATGTGGAAAAAAAGGGGGAAATCGGCGCCCAGGGATTAGTGTAACCCGTAGAATGTACAGAACCCTATGGGTTTCACAAATATTACCAATTTTAAAACAAAAGCATGAACTGTTCCTTCATAAAAGTTTATTAAAATTTACAAAATGACATATCCATCATGTTACATAGACATTATGATGTAATTTCTCTTATAATGATCCATCCATGAAGTTGTGGAGGAATGTAGACAATTTTAAGCAATATCTTAAATCCTTCCTCATAGGATATTCAGAGAACACATCAAGAAAAAAACCCAACGCGTTTCGTCTAGTGACTAGACTTCATCAGGGGTATGTCTAAAAATCATAAGACAACTAGTCAATATTTTATACAGTATTACATATAATAGAACAATATAATACATGGAACAGTCCAATAACAAAAATGTGCGAGACATGTTGGAACAGAGCTAGAGATGATCAATAGACCATCAACATGATTAAAACATTCCAAAAATTATAAAAATAATGAAAGTCCATTTGTATCTTAGATGCTTGACATACCTTTTGATATTAACGTCAATCTAAAAGTACTCAGTCAAGGTGGTCGATCAGAATTGTTCGAAGAGTGACTTCAAAACATCCCTAATAGGTACTGCTGAGGCTTCAAACCGGCCTAATTTTAGAACATAATTGATTTTTAATTGTAATCTAATAAGTTGCTAACTATGATAAAGTCCATATGTCTAAGGAAACACATACCTCGTGGATTCAGTATTCAGAATTCATATAATTCCTATATTTAGCCTTCAAAGGAATAGCGGAATCAGCAAATTCATGCCAAACAGGACCTAGCAAGTTAATCAGTACTAATTAGAATATGCCAGATCTCCTTAGGACTAAGAGATAAGAAGAGAGGGGGAGGGAGCTAACCTTAACAGTTTTAACAATTTTCATTAGTGTCCCCAATTGGAGGGACACACGTGTATCTAATATATAAATCACAATGTATCCGCCTAATTGGTTAGTATATACTGACATATTTTAAGTGAGGCATCATGATGTTAGTTCAAAACGATCCTATTGGGCATATCATCAAGGACCCCAATGGTAAAGGGCTACTACGTACATCAGATTTCACAATCATATAAATATAAATTTACTGGGTTTTTTTCAGACAAGGCTCATCAAGTACCATAACATACCTCATGGATCAACTATTGGCGTGAAAAGTGGATGCGGATATGTTGTCCTTACAGTTTCACACAGGTAAAGACCTAAAGGGTCAAATAAATAATGGTAATAGATGACTATAAATAATATAATGGTGCTATACCAATGTGCAAAAGGACTAATTAGATCCTATACCTATGTGTATATATAATACATCATAGACCTACGGGATTAAACATTGCTCACAGCATAACAGGTATGTAATGGGACATCCACCTGAATGGTGTTGTTTGTCATCATATAGAGAACACACTACAGTCAAATTTATGATTTTGTATGTATACTTTCATCAATAGGCTCAAAAGATACTTAACTTTTGAAATAACCTATATATTGGTAAACATTATGTTTAAAAATACATATAAATATATATATAGATATTTTGGTTTGATACCCTGTTATGATCTACAAACTGTAGTGTGTTCTCTATATGATGACAAACAACACCATTCAGGTGGATGTCCCATTACATACCTGTTATGCTGTGAGCAATGTTTAATCCCATAGGTCTATGATGTATTATATATACACATAGGTATAGGATCTAATTAGTCCTTTTGCACATTGGTATAGCACCATTATATTATTTATAGTCATCTATTACCATTATTTATTTGACCCTTTAGGTCTTTACCTGTGTGAAACTGTAAGGACAACATATCCGCATCCACTTTTCACGCCTATAGTTGATCCATGAGGTATGTTATGGTACTTGATGAGCCTTGTCTGAAAAAACCCCAGTAAATTTATATTTATATGATTGTGAAATCTGATGTACGTAGTAGCCCTTTACCATTGGGGTCCTTGATGATATGCCCAATAGGAACGTTTTGAACTAACATCATGATGCCTCACTTAAAATATGTCAGTATATACTAACCAATTAGGCGGATACATTGTGATTTATATATTAGATACACGTGTGTCCCTCCAATTGGGGACACTGATGAAAATTGTTAAAACTGTTAAGGTTAGCTCCCTCCCCCTCTCTTCTTATCTCTTAGTCCTAAGGAGATCTGGCATATTCTAATTAGTACTGATTAACTTGCTAGGTCCTGTTTGGCATGAATTTGCTGATTCCGCTATTCCTTTGAAGGCTAAATATAGGAATTATATGAATTCTGAATATTGAATCCACGAGGTATGTGTTTCCTTAGACACATGGACTTTATCATAGTTAGCAATTTATTAGATTACAATTAAAAATCAATTATGTTCTAAAATTAGGCCGGTTTGAAGCCTCAGCAGTACCTATTAGGGATGTTTTGAAGTCACTCTTCGAACAATTCTGATCGACCACCTTGACTGAGTACTTTTAGATTGACGTTAATATCAAAAGGTATGTCAAGCATCTAAGATACAAATGGACTTTCATTATTTTTATAATTTTTGGAATGTTTTAATCATGTTGATGGTCTATTGATCATCTCTAGCTCTGTTCCAACATGTCTCGCACATTTTTGTTATTGGACTGTTCCATGTATTATATTGTTCTATTATATGTAATACTGTATAATATATTGACTAGTTGTCTTATGATTTTTAGACATACCTCTGATGAAGTCTAGTCACTAGACGAAACGCGTTGGTTTTTTTTACTTGATGTGTTCTCTGAATATCCTATGAGGAAGGATTTAAGATATTGCTTAAAATTGTCTACATTCCTCCACAACTTCATGGATGGATCATTATAAGAGAAATTACATCATAATGTCTATGTAACATGATGGATATGTCATTTTGTAAATTTTAATAAACTTTTATGAAGGAACAGTTCATGCTTTTGTTTTAAAATTGGTAATATTTGTGAAACCCATAGGGTTCTGTACATTCTACGGGTTACACTAATCCCTGGGCGCCAATTTCCCCCTTTTTTTCCATATATATATATATATATATATATATATATATATATATATATATTTATATAGAGAGAGAGAGATAGAGAGAGATGCATAGATAGATTGATTGATTGATTTAAAAAAAAATTCCTATAATGTGGTCACAAAGACATACCGACGTTTCAGAGCAACATGCGCCCCTTTCTTTATTCACCTTGATACATCGGTATGTCTTTGTGACCACAATGTATGAATTTTCTGAAGACTCCAAGTGCCGTTGGTCTCTTCACTCTATTCTTTCATCTACTGCACATTATACAGAGTGCACCCGAGTAATTACCATGTATCAAACATAGTGTCGTACTGTTCACTGTTTTGTGTATCTATCTATCTATCTATCTATCTATCTATCTATCTATCTATCTATCTATCTATCTGTCTGTCTGTCTGTCTGTCTGTCTGTCTGTCTGTCTGTCTGTCTGTCTATCTGTCTGTCTATATTTCCTTGCAATTCCTGTGCCCATATATATAAGTACTGATAAAAGTAAATCATTAGGATGGCATGCTGCCAGGATAAAAAAACAAACCTGTGCCCTCTCGACTACAGTCAGGAAAGTGCATTTTGCTGAATGGAGAAGAACATCACATGTACGGCCATTGGTGGCTTTCCTGGTCCTCATAAACCACTGAGGGGTCTATTTATTAAGGCCTTTGAGAGAAAAACAGAGGATGGACATAAAGTACCAGCAATCAGCTCCTATCTGCCATGTATCAGGCATGTATTTCCATGGCATGAATTACTTTCTCAGTAATTATGTCCTTATTACAGGTTTACCATTAAAAATTTGGAGGCTTATATAACTGGTATTCCAAAAATGTAGCAGTAGCTAATTCCTTATTGGGCAACCATGTTTTCATTCTTGTTCTATTTTCTAGTTTGTAAAGTGAAATATTGAAATTAGTAATCTTCAAAAAGATCATGTTAGCTATGTTGATGGAATAAAACAAGAAAAACTATGTTACAGAGAATAGGAGGGGCTAGGGGGCATTTTGTAGCAAAAGATCAACAGTTAAGTGTTTAACTAATTTCAATCCTCTAATAGTGCACTGTGACATTTTGTTCACCCACATATATAGCTGACTCATGGCAAGGGAAATAACTCATTCTATAGATTGGTTGCCATGGAAATCCTTCAAATCTTGTGACATTTAATAATTCTGACATTTTTATAATATGTGCTTTCATTATCATTTCTGGAATTCCTCATAAGGAATTTCTAAGAGTGGTCATGTTTACGTTGATCATGATATAAATAAAAACAGCAACAGATTGTGCCTCGTGTTCTAGGTTTATTAATCAGATTTTTCTCAATCTGTCTTCAGAGATAAATTTAACATCTGCTTATGACAATCAATGAAGCTCATTTTTCCAATACTAAACATTCTGAAACATGCACAACTCACATTTATTACATTATTTGTAAATAATAGTAAAATGGATGTTGGCAAAAATACAAATAGTGATGAATAGCATAAATATATACAAATATATTAAAGGTATTGGTATCACTTTAATTTTGGCTAAAATGATCTCCATAAACCCGAAAGGATTCTGGGATGCACGGTTTTGTCAATATTGACAGGGGTGGGGGGGGGGGGGGAATGGTTGATCATCTCTTTAGATCTTTATTTTCTTAACATATTTTTTAAGAGAACCAAGAGGAGATATACAGATTCTAACAAAGAGGTCATATAAATGGTATTTATTTCTCAAAACTGGTTGGAAGGGGTTGGGTATGCGAGACCAGCAGTCAGGAGACCGGCGGTCACCATACCGACACCGGGATCCCAGCTTCGGGATTCCCAGGGTTCGGGATGTAGGCGTCGGTATTGTGACCACCGGTCACATAACTACATCCCAATTTCTGCTATACAGGATTCTACTACAATAAGAAGTGAGGGTGGTATTACAGAGCGGTGCCTGAATGCTGGAATTTTCTAGCTCATTCAGTGCAGCTTCCATAATAAGTCAGTCCTTGCCGTTATTAATGTATTAATGTAAGGGAAACACATCTCTCCTGTCACATAGCAGCGATATACTGCATTTGTGATAAAGCTGCATGCAGTCAGAGCTGAATGTAAGAGGAGAGTTACCCATTCATGTCACAATGCAATCAGGGAGACAATTCTGCTCTAGCAGAGTTCAAGCATTGCTGTGAAGCTCTACCCTAAGGCTGAAATGGGTTGTAACACCCCAACACAAAAGCTGTCCATACACGTGCAGATAAAGTGCCTGTCAGACCGACATGCATTTCATCCGACAGCCCCAGATCCTGCAGATATCATGGACTGGGAAATCTCTCACGGTGTATTAGCCACGATACAGTTATCTGGCTGATCCTCCGATTTCGAGTGGATCAGACAAATAATTGTAGCATGTATGCAATCAGGACACCCATTAACCATACCCCAGAGTACTGCTTTATGCAGCACTATATCTTGTGGCTCCAATGTTTATTTCACAGTTCCAGCTGCAATCCAGGACTGTGATGCTGCGCTGCAGTAGGTGGTTGTATGCACCAATGGGAAGCTGCTGGATATTGTGACTTCAAATTGGTTTTCTTGCTCACACCATATACCAAAGATATTTCATAATGGTTAACAGTAATAAATACCAACAGGGAGTGCAGATTTAACATGATAAGTTGAGGCTCACTACAGACATGTAAAAGTCTGGGCATTGTGGGCCCAGCCAGCCAGCATTAAATGCATGGAAACATGTACTGTACCGTGTAACTGGCTCCTATTTCTGTTTGTGTGATATTTCTTAGGAACATCCTATGGTTTACAGAACTGTCAATGTGGTTTCAGTATGATATACCGCCGCCTGGGATGCAGTGGTGCAAGTAGAAATATTTTCTTAGTGCTACTGAGTGATGAAAATGGCCGTGGTCTTGTGTTGTGAGGGGGCGTGGCCACATGCTGCTAGTGAGAGTAGCTACATGACACTAGCGGCATGGCCACACGACAGCCCCTTTTATTTTTTAAATCTGGAGGCAAGGCTAAAAATATATAGTAATGCCTCCAGTATAATAGAAATGTATAGTGATACCTCCAGTATAATAGAAATATATAGTAATGCCTCCAGTATAATAGAAATATATAGTAATGCCTCCATTATAATAGAAATATATAGTAATGCCTCCAGTATAATAGAAATGTATAGTGATACCTCCAGTATAATAGAAATATATAGTAATGCCTCCAGTATAATAGAAATATATAGTAATGCCCCCAATTTAATAACGATATTGAGTAATTCCTCCATTATAGCAGGTAAAATACAGCCACTGTCGCACTCCCAGTAACCCTGACAAAGTGGAAGGAGCCGTCATGCTGCCAAGCACCATGGTCTTGTTGCTTTGTGGCACATTATAATTGTGGTAATGGCAAAGTGTGTGGCAGGTGGTACTGCGTACCTGTTGCCAAATTTTTATGGGTACTCCGTACCCGAGCGTAGCCGCATACTTGCACCGCTGGATGCCGAACACCAGGATCCCGACATCGGCATTGTGAGCAGTGGAATGCCAGCAGGGGGTGAGCGCAACAATGATGCTCACCACAGGTTCTATTCTCCCTCTATGGGTGTCGTGGACACCCATAGAGAATGAATCACCTACCTCGCTGGCATACCGGCGGCGGTATGGTGCCTCTGTCGGGATTCCGGCATCGGTATTGTGACAGCTGGGATCCCAACGAGCAGTATGCTAACTGAATACGGTCAGTGTGACATATTCAATTAAATTCAAATTCAGCAAACTGTTTTGTGCAAATGTTTAATACAACCACATTTAAAAGAAAAAAAAAAGTTTCAGTAGAGTATGTCTTCTCTTCAGTATTCTCCAGATGTTAAGCAAACAAATCTTATTTAAGTATTGTGGGTCTGATTCAGGTTGGATCGGAATACGCGATACAACCACAAAAATTGCTAAGAGGATGTGGGCGCATGCGCAGGGCCCGTCCTGTGCCCGCGTCCGCATTTTCTGTGGTGCCCCGCAGAAAATGTGTTTGCATTTTCCTGTCAATCAGGCAGAGGCATTCGCTTAATGCTCCATTTCCAAGGCGGAGATGGAACATTTCGGGGGCGGTGGTGTAGAAATGGGGGCGTGGTGCAGCAAACTGGGGGTGTGGCGGGGGTATGATCGGAGCGCCTGCGTGACATCACACACAGTCACTGCGATCACTAAAATGGCGACGGGTGCAGGCAGGAGACTTCGTTACTTTTAGCGATCACTCTGAAATTGCGGTGCAACCACAATTTCAGCGTGGTCGGGGGGAGGGGGGGGGTGGCGACTGTTAACATGCTGGGTGGCCTTGCCCTGTGATGGGCAGCCCCCAGCATGTGATCCAAATGATTGTAAATTCTGCTGCTTAGCGGAATTTGCAATCCTTACTGAATCATGTCCTATGTCATGTCCTTGCAATCCTTACTGAATCATGTGTGAGGTTCTATCTACACCTTGCGTGATGTGTTCCTGCGCACTTTGCGGTTAATTATAAGCAGTGGTGCAAGTATTCGAGTATGCGTGGGTAGAGAGTACCCTTAAGAACTTGGCCGCGGGTACAAAGTACCACCTGCCACACACTTTGCACCCGTGACCAGTGCTTAAAGTGGTCCTAGAGAGGTGGTGGAACTCACCCCCCTCCCCACGGCGCCCATGAAATAAAGGTAAGCGCGCGCAGCAAAAAGGGGGTGTGGTCTCAAAAAGAAAGGGGCGTGGTCACACAATAGTAATAATGCCCACAGTAGTAGTACCCAAGTGGAAATTTTGAAGTGGGGGTATGGAAAAGTGAAGGGTGCAATTATGTGCGCGCCGAAGGCGCGCGCACTCCTGACAAGGGGGCGTGGCCACGCAAAAGGGGGCGTGCCCTTCAGTGTAGTTTACCACACCATATACCCCTTATACACATTATGCACCACAATAGTAGGACCCCTTTCACATTATAGCTCACAGTATGAGCCGAAATTCACATTTATACCACACAGTATGAGCCAAATTTACATTACACCACACAGTATGAGCCAAATTCACATTACACCACACGGTATGAGCCGAAATTCACATTACACCACACAGTATGAGCCGAAATTCACATTACACCACACAGTATGAGCCGAAATTCACATTATAGCACACGGTATGAGCCGAAATTCACATTATAGCACACAGAATGAGCCAAAATTCACATTATAGCACAGAGAATGAGCCGAAATTCACATTATAGAGTGACAGAGTGACAGGGAGAGTGACAGCAGGGACATGGAAAGTGACAGCAGGGGAATACAGTAGGGACTAGGGAGAGAGAAAGGCAGCAGGTTAGATTACCTGTTTAGCAGCGGCGGTGGTCTGCGGTGCTGTGGATGAGTAGGCTGTGGTAGGCGTGACGTGGAGGAGGCTGTGGGCTTCGGAGATAGTGCGGAGGAGGAGGCTGTGGGTGCGCAGAGGTCCGAGGGCGGGGCGGCAGAAGAGGCTGAGGGCGGCTGCAGTGGATCTGGAACCAGGCTGGCTTTATTATCCCTGCCGCCGCATCGAGCTCCTGTGACCACGGCGCTAATATTTCAAAACTGCTGCGGACCGGCAGCCAATCAGCGACAGATTTGAACTAGTAGTGCCGCGGTCACAGAAGCTCGATGCAGCGGCAGGGATAATAAAGCCGGCCTGGTCCCAGATCCGCTGCAGCTGGGAGTCTGGAACCTGGGCTTCCAGTGCGGCGGCGATGGTAGGGGCGGAGCGACGGAGGGCGGACCGGGAACGCAGCTTCTTTGTCGGCCCATACAGTAATGCCCCCAGCAGTAGCATCACAATGCCCACAGTAGTAGTGCCCCTTATGCAATGCCCCCAACAGTAGTGCCCCTTATGAAGTGCCCCCTTTACAATGCCCTCATTAGCTGTGCACCCCATCAGTAATGCCCTTAATGGTAATGCCCCTGTGTAGTATTGCCCCTAGTCGTTTAGCCCCTGTAATTTAGCCCCAGTAGTCATGCCCATACTGGTAATGCCCCTGCAGTTATGACCCCAGCAATTTACTCCCCCCCCCTCTAGTTTAGCCTCTGAGTGGTAATGCCCCCAGTAGTTTTGCCCTCATGTAGTTTGCCCCATGTAGTTTAGCCCCCAGTGGTAATGCCCCCTGCAGTTGTGCCCCCAGTTGTTTAGCCCCTGTAGTTTAGCCCCCATGTAGTTTGCCAAAGTTAGTAATGCCCCCAGTAGTTTGCCCCCTTGTCGTTATACCCCCAGTAGTTTAGCTCCTGTAATTATGCCCCCTTGTAGTTTAGCCCCCAGTAGTAATGCTGCCAGTAGTTTGCCCCTTTGTAGCTTGCCCCCTTGTAGTAATGCCCCCAGTAGTTTGCCCCCAGTAGTTTGCCCCAGCAGTAAAGCCCCCCAGTAGTTTGCCCCCAGTACTAGAGCCCCCCAGTAGTTTGCCCCCCTGTAGTCTGCCCCAGTAGTAAAGGCCCCCAGTAGTTTGCCCCCAGTACTAGAGCCCCCCAGTAGTTTGCCCCTCTGTAGTTTGCCCCAGTAGTTTGCCCCCAGTACTAGAGCCCCCCAGTAGTTTGCCCCTTGTAGTTTGCCCCAGCAGTAAAGCCCCCCCAGTAGTTTGCCCCCAGTACTAGAGCCCCCCAGTAGTTTGCCCCTCTGTAGTTTGCCCCAGTAGTAAAGGCCCCCAGTAGAAACGCCTGTGGTACACATATAGGAAGGAAGGAAGGAAGGAAGGAAGGAGGGAAGGAGGGAGGGAGGGAGGGAGGGAGGGAGGGGGGGAAGAACTATACTTACCTAGCCCCGCTCCCGTTGCAGTCCTCTCTCGCCGCCCGCTCCTCTGCACTATGAGAGAGACGTCATGACGTCTCTCCCATAGCGCGCACTGACAGAGCCGGAAGCCGGAGCTCAGTACTGAGCTCCGGCTGCCGCTGCGGAGAGGGAGACGGGCGCCCGCTGGTAACGCGATCTCAGCGGGCGCCCGGCATCTCCCTGCAGCGCCGCCCTGGACATCGGGTTAGGTGAGCCGGGGGAGGCGGAACTGCGTTCCGTCTCCTGGTGGAACTGACGGAACGCAGTTCCGGCCCGTTCCGGCTCACTTTAACCCCTGCCCGTGACCGCCATTACCACAATTATAATGCATCACAAAGCAAGAAGACCATGGTGCTTGGCAGCAGGACGGCACCTTCCACTTTGTCAGGGTTGCTGGGAGCAGCAGTGCAGATGTTTCCCTTCACCTGGCTCGTGTGATGCATCGGTACTGAGCAGCTTTTGTTCTTCACAGGCTGGGCTGCTGGGTATGTCTCTGGCTTCACTGTGTGGGGTAATTAATTTCTAAAATAATGTGGACACTACTGTATACAGTATGTCTTGATACTATTATATATTTCTATTATTATGAGGGCAATGCTATGTATTTCTATTACAGCAGGGGTATTACTTCAGTATATATTCCTGTTATAATGGAGGCATTACTATATATTGTTATTAAATTGAGGGCATTACTATATATATTTATTATACCGGGGCATTACTATGCATTTCTTTTATACTGGGGGTATCACTATATATCCCTATTATACTGGAGGCACCACTATATGTTTCTAACCTTGCCTACAGAGTGCAAAGAAAAGGGGCTGTGTCGTGTGGCCATGCTGCTAGTGTCATGTAGTCACTCCCACTAGTGGCATGTGGCCACGCCCCCTCACAACACATGACCACAACAATATTTCAGCACTCCGTACCACTAAGAAGATATATTTGTACTTGCACCACTGATTATAAGAGGGAAAACCTCATTTGTTTTTATGTCATCTCCATGGGTTGGCAGCAAAAACACGTGACGTTTCCTCCTTACCTTGCGGCTAATTGATAACTTACAGATAATCAAATGTAAAATTAAAGTTTGTCTCAAATGGACTGTACCCTTAGCATCCAAACTATGCAGGGAATTTCAGAATGGTTGTTTACTTTACCAAACAATGGCTGTTAAATATGGGAATACTTCTGTTGTATTCATTTTTTATTAATTCAAGAATAGCTATGCAATATATATGATTTATAAATTAAAGCACAATTTATTATTTATTAACAGTTTCTTACGTAGTGCAGCAAATTCCGTTGTGCTTTATATATATATATAAACCATATAACCTCTTTTAACCATAGCAAACATCATTTTTCTTGGCACTATACTTTTGGATGTGCACTGTGCAGTTATAATTTACGGGAAAATCACTGAAATAAAGACATGTGGTTAGCCATTTTATATGACTGATTACTTTTTGATTGTTTGTTGAATTGTATCAACAGGCAAATTGGTTCTATAATTGTTACATCTGTTTTGAAAACATAATAAAACGCACAAACTATCTGAAGAGCAAGTAAAGAAATAGTTTGATGCAAATAATATATATGACATATTTGCAGGGATCATATCTAATTAAGGGGGATATTGTACTAAGCAGAGGCAGAACTCTGGGAGGCAACGGAGTCAGCTGCCGCCGGGCTCCTGCATTGAAGGGGGGCACCTCACCTCCTGTTCCATGTGTTCAGCTACATTAAACAATTAAGTTAATTGACAGCAGCCGGTATCTCTTCCGTAGCCGACTTCCCCACTAGTCACTACACCTTACAAATCACACCCTCTTTATTATAGATACACTGGAAGCAGACAACTTACTGATGAAGATATTTGCTCCTATAAAGGAAGTATGAGAATTCTAACTATATGATGTTATTTCTCAGACAATTACAAGTAACTTCATATAGTTAGAATTCTCACACTTCCTGTACAGCAGCAAATATCTCTATCAGTGAGGTGCAGGCTTCAGTGTAATAGGTTGTGGGTTCTAATTCTGGGTATGACACTTGCTAATTAATTGTCAGAGAAATAATCAGCATTGGGAGTGACTGAGCAGATCTATGTAGTGTGTGGCTGGAACCCTACAAAGATCTGCCTAGTTGCAACGGTTTTGTAGTAGCTTCGTATAGTTAGAATCGGCAGGCTTGCTATGTAGGAGCAAATAAATATTTATATTTATAGATAGATAGATAGATAGATAGATAGATAGATAGATAGATAGATTTATATGGGGGCACCAATATTTTTCTTGCCTCCGGGCAACTGGGACAAACTTACGCCACTGGTACTAAGCCTTAGAGAGTGATAAAGTGGAGAAAAATAAAGTACCAGCCAATCAGCTTCTAACTGCCATGTTATAGGCTGTTACAGGCTGTGGTTGAAAGATGATAGTTAGGAGCTAATTTATTGATCCCTCTCTGTCTCTTCCCCTCTCCCGCCTGCATCTCTCTATCTGTCTCTCCTCTTCTTGATTCTTGCTCATCCTTCCAATAGTTCCCCCCCCCCCCCCCATTCCCTTGCAAAAACCCTCTTCAAGGGTATCTCTCCTTTCTCCAGTCGTCTGTCCCCCCCCCCCCCATCCACAGGGGTCTCTCTTCAGGAACAGGTTCACTGTTGCCCATGATCCATATAGCACTCCTTGTGCCATCCCTGCTTCTTAAAACTTTAAAAGAGTGACATGGGATTCCTATTTGTTCAAGACTGGTGCATGAATGAGAGTCATATCCTACTCTCCTACTTGGTGACCTGCCATGGTTAGTGCACCTGCAGTATGTACTTTGTAACCTCATTGTACAAGTTTGTATAGCTGGTATTGTTACAAGCAAGACACCCTTTTGTATTCTGCAATCCTCATGTACTAAACAAATAAGATTGTAATGATATTCCTGTAATAAATCTGGTGCAGGTTCGTGTCTCCTACTTTTCTTTGAATAAATTAACCATGTAGCGCAATGCCCTTCCTACACAATATCTTTTCACATCCAATTCACTCTGAGGTCAGTCGCATTTATCTACTCTTATTTTTCTCTTTTACACTCATTTATCAAAATCACCAAGGAAAGAGCACATGTAACACTTTCACCACCAGCCGTCTTAAGAGTCTATTCATGAAGCAGTGAAAAGTGTGGAGAAATGAGCCAGTGGAGAAGTTGCTCATGGCAACCAATCAGCACTGAAGTAACATTTATAATTTGCATACTATACAACTGTATGGAGCAGCTGATTGGTTGCCATGGGCAACTTCTACACACTCTTTTCACTGCTTCATGAATAAACCCCTTAGTGTGGATCTTGAAATAAAGAATATAATAGGTTGTCAAATAAATAGATAGACACAGGTGTGTAGCCAGACCTTTGTGGGCCCCATAGCAGCATTTGAAACAGGCCCCTTCACCCTTCTAAAGAGACACCTCTCTCCGCAGCAGTTGTTCATTTGATGTGCTATAGTTGTGCCCTAATTATTTATATGTCACATTGTAGTGCCCTATTTCACATTATACCACACAATGCCCCCAGTTCATATTACATCACATTTAGGGTTACCACCTCATCCCTTTTATTCTGGACACAGGTTCTGTGGCTGATTAAAACCAGGTGAAATGGAGTCTTGAAGTCAGCCAACCACGGAACCTGTGTGATAAATATGTGGCGGTAACTCTAAACATTGCAGTGCTCCAATTTCACAATATGCCACATTGTACTGCTTCTAGTACACATGTTACACAGTTCACATTATGCCATACAGCCAGGCAATTCTGGGAACCTGGTAGACAACATTATGACCTGGGTGCACTTAAATCAGGCCCCAGAGGTGTGCCCCTAAGCTTCTTTGCCCTAAAGCAATTGCACCCCCTGCACCCACTATAGCTAGTTTTGCTCATGTAAAAATATTTTTCTATATCATTTAAAATATATAATTATTTTTTCATGCCAATTATTGCATAAACATATACACTAAGATTATGTCCATAATGAACCACTTATGTTTTATCAACAGCCCTAAACTATAATTAGGAAGATCATCCAGCGGCTTCAGTTATCCCATTTATGTTTTTATTAATAATGAAAATATATGTCCTTCTTATAATAAAGTTAATACTAACTAAAATCTAGATTTTAATTTACCAGGCAATCACTGAGCATGTGCATGTACGAGAAATAGATATTGCCAGCAATGGAGGCTTATACAGAGGCTGTTTTCTTAGTAGTTCTGCATGTACTGGAATCTGGATCACCTATAGATCTTCATGTCCACATTTTTGTTTGTACATATGTGAAAGTTTGGTCATATAACTCAAACAATCCTGAAGTAGGAAGAAATAAAGTGATTGATTACATCACATATAGGTTTATAGATAAGTCATTGCAAGTATAAATACGAGAAGACTAGCAGTGTTTGTGCTGTTTGCAAAATGTCTGCGGCTGCAGAAGAGTCCCTGTTAAGGTGCATACACACTGGGTGATATTTTAGACGATATCGCTAATTTTCCCCCTTTCTGAGCGGTATCATTTAAAATATCGCCCAGTGTGACTGTGTACCCACACATCATTATTGGTCCCCTCCATCGCCTGTGCATGCAGGTCAATTTGGACATATCATCAAAACTGCATGTTCGGGCCGGCCACGGTGTGACGTCACTGAACGATATCGGTAGTGATATCATTCAGTGTGTACACATCAGCCGCCTAGGAGGATAGGGGAAACACTAGGTGATATCGTTCGTGGAACCTATCGTCCAGTGTGTACCCTAAGAGAAATCAATGTGTCTCCTATTTCTGGATTGGTGGACTGTAAGCCACATTAAGGCAGATTCAATTGTTTTGGACATCTAATTTTCCCATCTGAATGGGGCTGTTTAGATGCCAGAACAATTGTCACAATTCAATTGATGTTTGGACGCACATACTTATGGCGCATGTCTCGCCCAGACAGGGTTTAATTGTGTAAAATGTGTAAACCCATCTAAAGTCCTGCCTTGAGGGTCCAAACTCCAGTTCAGACATCCAAAGTGTAGACTTAGTGCAGGAGGCTGCAAGAAGAAATGTCATGCCGCGCCTACCGGGCGTCTAAAAGGAGCAGCAATTGAATTGTGCCCCCTAGTGGTAGCCAGGGGGTATAACAATTTAATTGGCCCATTGAGTGGAAAGGTGGGCATGACACTCACTTTCAATGATTCTTGCTATTACATGTTACACAATACCATGCATAAGCTTGTTTTCTGATGAACTTTATATAGCTTAGCCCGTTAGCATCTCTGTATTTATTACATGAATACCTACTGACTACTATCACAACTTCCATTTCTAGGGAGTGTTATTGAGAAGGTGGTTGCAGGCCAAATGGAAACCTGCTTGTTAACCCACAATATCACCAGGAACGGACTGGGGCTGAAAAGCGGCCCTGACATGCTACGAGTCAGGGGTGCATGGACTTGTGGAACGCCCCCGTATTTCTTAGCAACCAGCACTTTGGGCAGCGGGGGGTTTGGCCTTCCTGCCTGTCTGTGTGACCAGACTAACCCACCAGCCCATCATCTCTTCTGGCATGTGCCAGAACTGCCAGATGGGAAGTCAAATCCTGTTAATCATCCATTCAAGACAGGATACAGGAGAAAATGCAGAGTCAGCCCTGGTACATACAGATGGAGCCATGATTATCTTGACTTCTATGTTGCGCCTAGGCACACCATGGTTTATTAGCATAGGCCTTTCATCTATTGTTCTCAGCTGCAATACAATAAGAGAGAACAATACAGCAGGGGATTAAGGGGTCTATTTACTAAGCCTTGGGTGGAGACAAAGTATACGGAGATAAAGTACCAGCCAATCAGTGTCTAACTTCCATGTAACAGGCTGGGTTTGAAAAATGTCAGCTAGGAGCTGATTGGCTGGGACTTTATCTCCATCCACTTTATCTCCATCCAAGACTTAGTAAATAGACCCTTAAATCATTACAGCAGGGGATTAAGTCTGACTCCTATTAAAGGCCAAGATAAAGGTATCTGTATGCATAACAATCTTGGCAAAAGTCAGGCAATTGTTGATCTTAATCCTCCTGAACCTCTCTGTACTATTTTATATCATGAACCATAGGATTTTAGTAGAGCACCTGGAGAATTTCTGTTGACTGGATGGCACAGTCCTTAGCTGGTTCAAATCATTTCTCACTGGCAGGTGACAGAATGTATCTTCAGGAGTACACTGATCTACATCATTGCCCTTGTTATGTTGTGTTCCACAGAGCTCAAACCTATCACTTGAGCTATTTGCAGTATACATACAACAACTGGGTAAAATAATCAGATTTCAAGGCCTGCACTAACACTGCAAAACAGAAGATAACCAATTGTACCCGTTGTTTGTTCAGGGTACTAAGGACCAATTACCATTTTAAATGGCTGTATACTTGAGTTCTAGGGATGAAAGTTTGCTGAGATTGAAACCTGATAAAACAGTGATTCTTGTGATAGAGGCTCAAAGTCAAGATAGGCCAACCAACTGGGCATAGACTTGGGGGTTTTGAATTGAAAATCTCAGCCATTATGAAATCTGTAGAACATAGCCGGAATCAAGCATTTGACTGCCTCAGAAGATCTTGCTACACTCATACATGCATTTGTGTCCTCACATAAGGCCCTCTACTTGGGTGTCCCAAAATAAACTGCACCACTTGCAGCTGGTATAAAATGCTGCAGCTAGGCTGTAACTAACCAACCTGTTCCTGCCAAAGAACATCTGTTTAAGATGGTAAATATGTTTCAATGTCAGGATCTTAAGAGGAAATTTTATCAAAAGGATAAATGATCGGGCGCTTTAATGAGCTGTTTATCTAAGCTGCTGCTAAATATTCGGGATAGTCACACCCCAATAATATTGCAAACCAAAAAAAAGAACCATATAGCAGCGCTGGTGTAAAAATTAATAAAGTAGAAGGATTGAGTACCAATTGATAATATTTAATAAATCTTAAAAACACTTTACTAGTATAAACATCCACATATGTATATATTTAAAATCAGATATTGCTAAAATGGGGTCACATAAACAACTGCCTTCTCTGTGTGATCCGTTCCTGTTTGTATAGACCGGATGGTAGATAGGTGAAAAGTTAATCATGGACCGACAGCGCAGTCCTACAGAGTTATTTACCACATTAAGCCGCTGGAGGTAAAAATCCCTTGATATTGTCTCCTGAAAGGGTTCATAATTCCGGGTCCTCACTGCATCGCGGTGTCCTCTTCAGATATAGAGGAATAGTGGTAGTCCTGTTGTTAATAATCACCACAGTGTTTTTGCTGACAGCAAAGTCCAGTCCTGGTCCGGGCACACTCGGGCAGTAATACACAGAAAGATGGTGACCCCAATCGCCTCCTTCCTGACGCGTTTCGTTGCAGGTCCTGCAGCTTTATCAAAGGTGGTTTGTACAAGTGAAATGCCTGGGTATTTATACCCTTCATAATAATAAAATTGTTAACAGCTGTTTGCTCAATCCTTCTACTCGTTTTAAATTAATAAAAAAACTGTCAGGAATCCGCATTCTCCATTGCATCACTTCCAGTGAACAGGCGTCTCCTGGCTTCAGTCCTCTGTTTTCAGAGTATTCCCTGTGAATTGGACCTGTGGAACTACAGGTCCCAGCAGTTCCAGTCTTCAGTCTCCTGCAGCCCACAGCTCACTGTGCTCCACCTAACCAGTTCTATCTTTTGGTAACCACTGGTTTCAGCCAGCAGCCTGGAGTACACAGTGCTTCTAGTTAAACAGCATTAACTCCCGGTGCACTACTGATCCCAGCCAGCAACCAGCAGTGCATTGCATTAACTGTCTACAGAATTATTCTCCCGGTTAATCACCAGCTCCAGTTAACTCTCAGCTGATCTGGGCACCCAATCCTGGAGGGTGTTTTCTCACAGAGATTCATCCAATCATCACAGAGCAAGGGGTATAAACTCCAGTTCCTGGCTCATTCTCATCGCCTCGGACAACGAGTCACATTTGGTGTGTCAAGTCTCCAGTGGTTCCCCGTGTTCCAGTCTCCAGTGGTTCCCCGTGTTCCAGTCTCCAGTGGTTCCTCTCATCATTTCATTCCATTCATCATTCTGCATTTCTCCTGCTTGTTCCAGACTCCAGCCACAGCCTGCCACAGTTCATCAGCAGTAAGAGACTCTCCTCAGTTGTTATTCATTGTCTAACTTGTGCACCTTGTTACCAGCATTCCATTCTGTGTATTGCATCCAGCACTTAACAAGCATGCTGAGTTAGGACTGTCTCCTGCCTGGGCCTTGCTTGGCTAAAGAACTTTTATGTTACAGAGACTGTGTGCTTTTGCAAATATTACCGGAGTTCTGTTTTCTAAACCATTTACATTCATTAATCAAGTTATTCCACGTTACCGGAGTTTTGCTTTGTTTCAATTATTATTTACAAATCCGTTTATATCCAGCTACCAGGTTATTTCACATTTGTGTTACCAGTGACTTTATTTTGCCTAAAACCATTTGCATCCAGTTATCAAGTTATTTTCACGTTTTGTTGTCAGGGACTTTATTTGCTTTAAACCTTCTGCATTCAGCCATCAACTTATCACCAAGATATATTTGTGTTGCCAAAGACTTTTTATCATTACCTTGGATTCAGTTACCGTTTATCATTTAATTTCTGCTACTACCAATGCTACGTACCATCTATTATTATATTATTGTTCTGTGACTTTTGTGTTTATTAAACATCAGCGCATATGCGCAGGACTTTATTCAGTCTCCATTTCATACGTCATTCCAACACTGACCCACTAGTGCCCCCTCCGGGAACAGACTAATCAAAATCCTGACAGCCTGACAAAAACACTTCAAATATACTTAAAACATTTGTTCCTAGGACAGACTCAGTTCATGAATGATATTGCTACATAAAATATCTCCTTATAGAGTTTTTCTGATTTAAAAATTCAGCTCAAAATAAGACACACTTCAACTGCTTCCGGGTTAGAAGGAGTAAGTATCTCCATAGTGATTGCACCAGTCCCTATAATAATAGATTATTTTGAATCTCCAGTCGTTCTGCAACAAATAGTCTCAGGCTTAATTATGTCTTTATTTCAAAACAGAGGTTATCAGTGATATAAAGCTTATTTTAAACTTAAATTGTGAACATCCCGGTCATCCCTTCCGGGTACAGTCTCTGACATCACTTCCGCTCAGTGAACCGCACGCCGCGGTCACTGAATGGAGTGGTAAGAGCTAACTCGTACATCAGCACAATCCTATAACCGGATGTTCCGGATGTATAAGCTCACCCACTTCCGCCGAGTGGACCGCAAACAGCAGTCACCAAGGGGAAGAGAGGGGGTTGTTCCTCGTCGCTTGCTTCAATGCGATCACGTGACCGGAACTTTCTCCTAGCACGTGACACAGAGAAGCTGACAGACGGGAAAGATGTTTATATATTTGCCCTGGGAACCATTAGCCAATTATAAGGCTTGCTAGAATATAGTTATCTTACCTTTACCCAATCTTGCGGGCAATTAATAATTTGTTCTCTATAAAATCTACTAATCATCTAGTTTATTATAGTGACAATAACCTATTAGGGAGTATAAAGAAACAGCAAAATCTTATGCATTAAGAAGACCAAACATTTTAACCTACAAAGATAATTTTATAGAACCCCTTAGACAAATTAAACACTTATTAAGGGATATGATAGAGGAAGTGGAATAAAAGCGAAAAGGGGGAAGAAGAAAAACACATCCATAAATTTTCTAATTTTGAATGTCTCAGGGTATATCTGGTTACGGACAATCTCCTAGAAGTAGCAATAATGAGGTTTAGTTTACGCTCTCTTAGTATTCCCCGTAGTTTATGACTGGAATTACCATAGTTATACATGATCTATAGCAATCTTCAACCAGACCAAAAAGAAAGAGAAGAGGAATGAGAAAGTATAGGTTAGGAGGAAAGAAAAAGTCCAAGATAGACATCAATAAGTTGAAAGATTCTATATTGAGAGCACCATTCCTATCCTTATTTCACCAGTTGGAATCAAATATATAGTCCCAGTCGGCGCCAACTTAAATTACAGCATTTAGTTCAACCGACTCATTGAGACCATCTGGAAAAATAGTATTCATCCGGTACATCCAGAATACCTCCGGTTTACATATTTTTTTGTATCTGTCGCCACCCCGTGAAGTATGTGGTATGGACTCCAACCCTACTAATCTTAAACACTTTGGATCACCATTATGTGTGACATCATAGTGTTTAGAAACACTATGTGTCTGCACCTTTTTTATGATGTTTCTCCTGTTCTCTAGGAATCTCACTCTAAGAGGTCTGGTTGTACGGCCCACATATCTCTTTCCACAGCCACAAGTCAGCATATAGATTACATAAGGATTATCACAGTTAATAAAACTCTCTATTTCAAACGAATTTGCTTTGGTCTCGTCTAGTACGATTTTCTTTATACGATTTTGTATGTGATTACAAGTTATACATTTATTCTTCCCACATTTGTGGCATCCCTTTACTTTTTGTTAATTTCTAAGCCAATCCCCATTTTTTACCCCATCCTCAGTAACTTCTCTGATATTCTTCAAATAACTAGGTGCTAACAAGTTCTTAAGGGAATTGTTCTTACGAAAAATAAATCTGGGTTCGGGAGTTAATATGGTGAGGAGTTGTGGATCATGTCTTAGAATGCCATAGTTCTTAGAGACAATCTTCTTAATTTTCGAATGAGATTTATTATATGTGGAGATAAATGATATCTCCTCCATTTTGTCACCTTTAGTTTCTTCCTTTACTCTAGGTGTTAGCAATTCATTTCTATCTCTGCCTCTAACTTCTGCTAACGATGTTCTAACAAGCTCTGCTGGGTATCCCCTACTAAGGAATGCTTCAGACATAGTTTTTGCTTGAATGTCAAAGGAAGTAAGATCTGAGCAATTCCTCCTGAGTTGTAATAGTTGACTCTTTGGAATGCTCTTTTTCCAGGGCATATAATGACCACTTTTAAAATGCAAGTAGGCATCAGTCCCCACATCTTTCAAAACATTTATAGTAGAAATTTGGTTATCCCTGATCTCCAGGGAAATGTCCAAAAAATTCATCTTATGAGGGTGAAAAGAATGTGTGAACACCAAATTAAAAGGATTAGAATTCAAATGTGCAACAAAGGATAAAATTGAAGTGTTGTCCCCATCCCAAATGATAAATAGGTCATCTATATACCAGGCATAGAGAACCAGGTTTGTGCCAAAACCGCACCCCCACACTTGCTGGTCTTCGACCTCGCCCATGTAGAGGTTGGCGTAACTAGGCACGAACCTGGTTCCCATGGCCGTCCCCATCACCTGAAGATAAAATGTGTCAAGAAATGAAATATGAACATTATTGAATCCAAGATAAATTGTTGGTGTGGAAGGGTAAGATCCCCATCATCAGTGAGTTTCTTTGCTATTGCATTGATGCCCAAGTCATGTGGAATATTAGTGTACAAACTTTGGACGTCGAGTGTGAGAACCGTACGTATCCCTCCACTCGATGTCTTTAATAAGATTCAAAAAATGAGTTGTGTCCTTGATGTGTGACTTGAGCATAGACACACGTGGCTGTAAAAAAATATCAACATAATGTGAAAGATTAGATGTGAGGGAACCTACACCAGAAATTATGGGATGACCGGGAGGTGACGTGAGTGACTTATGGATCTTAGGGAGGTGATAGTAGATGGGGACAATAGGATGTGAATTATATAGAACTCTGAATTCTTCCCTGGAGATCAGATTATTGCACAAGGCCCCATCAAGAAGATTGTGCAATTCCAAAAGATATTCACAGGTAGGATCTTTTTGAAGAATCCTATAGAACTTACTATTGTGGAGCTGTCTCTTGGCCTCCTGAACATAATCCAATCTATCTTGTATGATGAGTTGAAGATTGCTATAGATCATGTATAACTATGGTAATTCCAGTCATAAACTACGGGGAATACTAAGAGAGCGTAAACTAAACCTCATTATTGCTACTTCTAGGAGATTGTCCATAACCAGATATACCCTGAGACATTCAAAATTAGAAAATGTATGGATGTGTTTTTCTTCTTCCCCCTTTTCGCTTTTATTCCACTTCCTCTATCATATCCCTTAATAAGTGTTTAATTTGTCTAAGGGGTTCTATAAAATTATCTTTGTAGGTTAAAATGTTTGGTCTTAATGCGTAAGATTTTGCTGTTTCTTTATACTCCCTAATAGGTTATTGTTCCTATAATAAACTAGATGATTAGTAGATTTTATAGAGAACGAATTATTAATTGCCCGCAAGATTGGGTAAAGGTGAGATAACTATATTCTAGCAAGCCTTATAATTGGCTAATGGTTCCCAGGGCAACATACATAAACATCTTTCCCGTCTGTCAGCTTCTCTGTGTCACGTGCTAGGAGAAAGTTCCGGTCACGTGATCGCATTGAAGCAAGCGACGAGGAACAACCCCCTCTCTTCCCCTTGGTGACTGCTGTTTGCGGTCCACTCGGCGGAAGTGGGTGAGGTTATACATCCGGAACTTCCAGTTATAGGATTGTGCTGATGTACGAGTTAGCTCTTACCACTCCACTCAGTGACCGCGGCGTGTGCGGTTCACTGATCGGAAGTGATGTCAGAGACAGTACCCGGAAGGGATGACCGGGACGTTCACGATTTAAGTTTAAAATAAGCTTTATATCACTGATAACCTCTGTTTTGAAATAAAGACATAATTAAGCCTGAGACTATTTGTTGCAGAACGACTGGAGATACAAAATAATCTGTTATTATAGGGACTGGTGCAATCACTATGTAGATACTTACTCCCTTTAACTCGGAAGCAGTTGAAGTGTGTCTTATTTTGAGCTGAATTTTTAAATCAGAAAAACTCTATAAGGAGATATTTTATGTAGCAATATCATTCGTGAACTGAGTCTGTCCTAGGAACATATGTTTTAAGTATATTTGAAGTGTTTTTTATTGATTTAAAATGAGTAGAAGGATTGAGCAAACAGCTGTTAACCATTTGATTATTATGAAGGGTATAAATACCCAGGCATTTCACTTGTTCAAACCACCTTTGATAAAGCTGCAGAACCTGCAACGAAACGCGTCAGCAAGGAGGCGATTGGGGTCACCATCTTTCTGTGTATTACTGCCCGAGTGTGCCCGGACCAGGACTGGACTTTGCTGTCAGCAAAAACACTGTGGTGATTATTAACAACAGGACTACCACTATTCCTCTATATCTGAAGAGGACACCGCGATGCAGTGAGGACCCGGAATTATGAACCCTTTCAGGAGACAATTTCAAGGGATTTTTACCTCCAGCGGCTTAATGTGGTAAATAACTCTGTAGGACTGCGCTGTCGGTCCATGATTAACTTTTCACCTATCTACCATCCGGTCTATACAAACAGGAACGGATCACACAGAGAAGGCAGTTGTTTATGTGACCCCATTTTAGCAATATCTGATTTTATATATATATATATATATATATATATATATATATATATGCATATGTGGATGTTTATATTAGTAAAGTGTTTTTAAGATTTATTAAATATTATCAATTGGTACTCAATCCTTCTACTTCATTAATTTTTACACCAGCGCTGCTATATGGTTCTTTTTAATGTCAGGATCTTGTATACTTCAAGCAGCTTATAATTTCCAGGACTTTTACTCACTCACTTTGATCCATGAATGAAGGACTACGAATCACAGCCATACTGATAACGTAAGTCCAAGCAGGGGTACATCTGCTGCCCCTTGTTCCTCACTTGTAGGATGCCTGGAGATGCACATGACACCCTAAGCACGCAACTGGTGCCCAAGAACTGAAATACCTATGTAAGGCACTGCTACTAACAGAACATAGAATGTCCCATAATTACTTTAGGGTTCAAGCCTTATGGCTAATACTTTTTGGAACTCACTACCTTCTACAGCCCACTAGGTTCCTAGTCTATAAACCTTAAAAAACAAATTAAATACATATCTATTT
Source organism: Pseudophryne corroboree (assembly GCF_028390025.1). Lineage (NCBI taxonomy): Eukaryota > Metazoa > Chordata > Amphibia > Anura > Myobatrachidae > Pseudophryne > Pseudophryne corroboree. Next base: position 632,850,726 of record NC_086444.1, on the reverse strand, counting down.
AGTCGTGAATTCCAGTAATGCTCCCTCTTATTTGTAAAGAAAAATAAAAAATGCTCTGCTCTCTTTTCTGTACTATGGTAATCCTTTATAGTTTTATTTTGTACCAAGTTTTTATATCTGCAAATGTGAAGTTCTACTGGGAAAGAAAGCATTATACAAATAAAGTTCTTGTTGTTGTTGTTATTTTTTATTATTATTATTATTATTATTATTATTATTATTATTTTTATATATTTTTTTATGGATAAGTATATATTTCTCAGTATAAATGCATATATGAAGATTATCTTACTAGTTATCTGAAATGTTGAAGCATATGCATGAAATAAATACAACAGTATGATCTAATTTGTCTCTAGAGTTATAAAAATAAAGTGAGCTCTATGGTAGGTACCTGACCCTGTGTCATCTTATAGTTGGTTTTTTTTTCTGCAATTGTATGTTGATATATTTTTTATTGCTGATTAGTGTTATAAAGTAGCTAAATGATTTCTCTTTATAGAACATTGTTAAATAGAATTATGCCTTATCTTCATATGCAACTTCTTAACTTCATAACAACTTCATATGCAATTTACAGGATAGAAACGGTGCCTATATTTATCTTGGTTGTGACAAAAGCAGAAGCCAAACAGGCCTAATATACTGTTGGTTATAGTACCACTTTTATCAAGTGCCCAGAATTATGTCCTTTTTGCTTTTATCTAGTAGTTAAACAAATACGGTTTTGCTTTCAAGTTTAGGAACAGTGCTAGCCTGCACCATACATTATTCATATTAGTATCCCCTCTTGAGTGACCTGTCTCTTAGGATTTATGGGATCCCTATTATACAGTAATGGGTTGTGTTTGGCTCTCTTAATCTTCACTGTGGTGTTGATCACATATTTCAGTAGAATGGGAAAAGCAGTGAAGAAGAAAGCTGATACTGAGACTACTCATAGGGGGGTTCCAGTAGCAAACAAACTTTCTATGCAGTACATCTATATACTGCAACAAGAGCTATCTATCTATCTATCTATCTATCTATCTATCTATCTATCTATCTATCTATCTATCTATCTATCTATGTGGTATATGTCTTACTGGTACCTATCTATCTATCTATCTATCTATCTATCTATCTATCTATCTATCTATCTATCTTTATCATGTCCATCTATCTATCATCTGTATTATATCATATTTATTTATTATATTAGGGTACTATTCAGTCAGTCAATCTGATCTCTGTTCACAGGTGCAAATGGCAACTTTTTGATATAGCAAATGCACAGGTGACTTTATGCATTTTTGCATATGTCCATCCTATTCTGAGTTGACTGGAACTTGGCCAGATCTGTCTTTCGGTGAAATTGTTTTTTTGTGTGGTGGGAATTGGGTGGTGACACGGTACAGAACTGTCCTTACTTGTGGCATCGGAGTGTCGTGGGCATGCACCTCAAGTTCTAAGCATACGGTGAAGGGGAGGCTATTTCTAATAGACTTCTTGGACCTAGCATGGGCCTGGTGCGAGTGCTGCTGCTAAAGATGGCGGTTGCCATGGCTGTCATGGCTCTCCACTTGCAGACCCATCTATATCAAATTTGTAACTATCTGTCCATATATCTGTATACCTGATTATCTATCTATCTATCTATCTATCTATCTATCTATCTATCTATCTATCTATCTATCTATCTATCTATCTATCTATATATCTATCCTTCCTCTCTATCTATCTATCTATCTATCTATCTATCTATCTATCTATCTATCTATCTATCTATCTATCTATCTATCTATCCTTTCTATCTATCTATCTATCTATCTATCTATCTATCTATCTATCTATCTATCTATCTATCTATCTATGTGGTATATGTCTTGCTGGTATCTATCTCTCTATCTCTCTATCTATCTATCTATCTATCTATCTATCTATCTATCTATGTATCTATGTATCTGTGTGGTATATGAATTACTGGTATCTATCTATCTATCTATCTATCTATCTATCTATCTATCTATCTATCTATGTGGTATATGTCTTACTGGTATCTATCTATCTATCTATCTATCTATCTATCTATCTATCTATCTGGTATATGAATTACTGGTATGTATCTATCTATCTATCTATCTATCTATCTATCTATCTATCTATCTATCTATCTATCTATCTATCTATCCCTTATATGGATGTACTACACACAGTATATATATATATATATATATATATATATATATATATATATTTATTTCTGCATATGTCTGTCTTGTATCAGTGACAGTGTCTGTTGTTGCTGCTGTCATGCATTAAAGGAATAAAGAGGAATGAATCATTCCCATGTCTGTGTAGTGCAGGGCATACTTCATTGGTGCACGCTCCATTCTTCTTACCTCCTATTAATTTCAGAAGGACTGCCAAGTGAAATGTAATGGCCCACCTGCTCCACATGAGGAAAAGATAGAGTGACAAATGCCAATTATATTGGTTTTCTATAGTCACAATGGGTTTCTCTCCAGCCCCTAGATACATAAAAATGACATGTATCCATGTACATTTCGCCTTGATGACTCTGAAGTCATTCTGCATTCTAGAGGCATTTCCCCCAGTAGTCTGATCTACTACAAACATGGTTTCTAGATTCCAGCAACATGTTGTAGGAGGCGAAACAGAACATACACTGTTTATTAATAAACGTATGTATTGCTACATATCACAGAAAATACACTGATCAATTTAAAAAAAGTAAATAAATACAGAAAGAATACAAGCTGCATTATAACTTTATAAGCTCATAAAAGTTGTTCAATTCAAGCTTGGAAAGATTAAGTATTTATGAGATGAATATCAAATTACACTGCGGATTACAATATGGTAAATGAACCCCATATTAAAAGGCTATTACTACTTTCTGTGAGATGTTTCATATTAAGTTTAATAAAACACACAAAAACAATTTTATTTTAATTAAATGAATTCATTTGCCGAAATATTTGACATCATATTGTAAAAACTGTGTTTTTGTGCAAGCCATATGTAAGATGGTATAACAGTACTAAATTGTGCCGTTAGCTTTTTTAATTAATTTTCCTCTCGTGTGCTATACTGAAATGAAGAAGAAAAAAAAAGATAGCTTCCAACAACAATAGTCGATCTAATTAAAAAGCCTGAACACCAATACTGCCGATAAAGGTTTATCTAACACAGACTGCAGTTTGTAAAATGGCAGAGCAACACACCAGAAATCCTATTAAAACATATTTGCAAAAGCATTACATCAGTAGGCACAGATGGGATTTATTAGGACAATTTAGAGTACTTAGCTTATTGTAATCCTAAATAAATAAGAGTCATGTGTTCCATCAGAGAGTGTCAGTTAATGAAAGCTCTGATCACAAGAACGGATAAATATATAATAAGGCTTAATAATTACCTGCTTGGATGTTGTAGATCCATATTGAAAGTCTTCAGGAATGCATTGGAAAATCTCTTTAATAAGCAGCTGTTGTGAGTTAGGAGAGGTGCACAGGGGCTAGCAGTGATAAGGGGTACGATAGGTGGAACAGGAAAGCAGGACAAGAGGCAGGTTAGGCATCCAGGTCTCTTTGGGTACCAGAGAGCAGAGATGCTGCAGGAGAGCGAGTTCTTAGAAGGGGTGTGTACATAATACAGGCATACATCTCCACTGCATCCTCTGTATTCCCTCACATCAGCAGACTAGGGAAGGGTGTCTAAGGTTAAAGGCTGCACACACAGGACCCCTGGGCATCCCCTTCCTATGTCAGGGAACATCCCATCAGGGATCAATAGGAAATGAGAAGGAGAGATACTGCTCTCTCCACAGTGCTTTAGAGGAGGTGGGGGAGAGGGGAGACAGTCTAGTGTGAGCATGCGTGGGGATTTAGCTGCACCCTTTATTATCAAGACTGGTGCTCACTCCAGGTGCTGCACTGCAGGGGGTTTGTTACCACCGGCACACAATCTCTATTGGTAAGAACAAGTTGTTGAATTTATAAAGACAGCCACCATAAGGCATTTATTAGTCAGAAATGTGGTGACTTAATGCTTTAGGATCAAGAGGTACTGCAGATTTAATGGAATGCGTGTTTAACAGATAACATAGTGACTGCACAGGAAGAGAAATCAGAAAAGGGAAAGATGGAATATAGTAGAAGGTAGACAGGAATGGGCAGTATATACTGTTGGAAGAGAATTTAAATGAATGGAAATGTGGAATTAAAAGGAATATATAGAGACAGCGGGAGATAGATGAGATAAAATATTGATCAATGAAATAAAAATAAGGTGGGATACGTAGGGGGTGGGCCTGTGAAACAGGATGATTAATTGACTAGTAAGGTTAGATGGAGAGAATGAGAATGTGAGATAAAAGAAGGGTTACAGGAAGGGTTAATTAGTGCTAGAGGTTGTGGTGACAGGAAGGTCTAAGTTATAGATTGTGCAAATACAAGAAAGAGACAATAAGCACATCCACATTTTAAGACACAATAGGATGGGAAAGCAGAGTAGAAGAGATGAAGGTAGAAATCAATAGCCCAGGGACAGGGAAGAGGATCATTGTGACAAGAAAGAGACACGAGACTGCGAGTGCGGAGAGCAAGGGAAACAAGAAGATGTTCTGAAAACAAGACTTGAATAACAGTGTATGATAAAATATCTGAGAGTATTAACACTGGCTCTGAGAGGATGCGAGAGAAAATGATTCGTCTACTGTAGAAGGTAAAAGGTGTGAGAGCGTAGATGAAGTGGGAAACGGAGCTGAGGCTATAGGTCTGGGAGACACAAAAGGGGGTTATATATGGAGAAATATGTAGATAGAGTAAAAGAGAGCCAGATGGTGCTAGGACTGAGCTGGTAGACTGTAACTGAGCCAGAATGGGAGACGGTTAAGGAGGAAAGAAAAGTTATAAAGGGCAGATGCATAGATGACGAGGAGCTGCAACAGAACAAAGGAAATAGCAAGGAAATAACGCAGATAGAATAACTGGTGCTGAGCCTGTTTACACTTTAAAGCAATGGAATATGACAGAGCAGTGTAAGAAAGCTAAGTGTTAGAGGAACTAATTCACATCAAGCATACTTTGCTACATGAAACACAAGTACTCAAGTACTGACACTACTAATGGGGACAGTATGAATGAAACACAAACTATATTCCCCACCCCATGCATTAAAAATAGAACTTATTGAAAGCTTAATCTGGAGGTATTTGTACCCCTTAATGACCATCATAGTGTATATCTTAATTGTTTTAATGCCCCAGCTAAACATGTGTCATCAGAAATTACTTTTTGCTATTTCATAGTCTACCATTAAATATGTTGTATTGCATTTTGTTTCAGATTGAACTTTCTTATGGAAGCAGAGCAGAGTCATTATTGTGTATGTTATAGATAGTATGTTGGAAAATATAAGCAATATGGGACAAGACTGTATGGGCCTGACTCATGTTTGTAAGTAAAGCAAATAATCAAGCAACTGGGCAAAACCATGCTGCACTGCAGGTTGTGCAGATGTCACATGTGCAGAGAGATTTAGATTTTGGGGAGGTGTGTACAAACTTAAATCTAAAATGCAGCAGAGACGGATTTAGAGCTCATGGGGCCCTAGGCAAGATACCAGTTTGGGGCCCGCTTCCTTCAACAATCCATAGTACTATATTTTCATTCTTAGTTGCGTGCGGTATCACAAAAGTACCTTGGTGCATATGTAGTGCGATCGCGGCACGTACACAGACTACCAATAATCGCCCAGTTGTATGAACATCTGCATTGCGTACAAATCTGAAACAGACCCTATGGCTTTTGGAAGATTTGAAACCTGTGTCACAGTTAAAGGAAACTAACTGCCCACATACAGTGGATGAAACCATTTGTGTCTTCAAACATTTCTCATCTTATAAAAGAACATCGCTTAACAACATTGGGGGTAATTCTGAGTTGATCGCAGCAGGATTTGGGAGAGAGAGTTAGATTTGGGTGGGTTATTTTGTTTCTGTGCAGGGTAAATACTGGCTGCTTTATTTTTACACTGCAATTTAGATTGCAGTTTGAACACACCACACCCAAATCTAACTCTCTCTGTACATGTTATATCTGTCCCCCCTGCAGTGCACATCGTTTTGCCCAACTGCTAACAAAAATCCTGCTGCGATCAACTCAGAATTACCCCCATTGTCACTAGTCGCTATAAGTCTATACGCTGCATTCTCAGGATATTGGTTCAGGACCTAGCATTTCTTATCACAGAACATCTCTTAACATAATTGTCACTAGTCGCTATAAGTCTATACGCTGCATTCTCAGGATTATTGGTGCAGAACCTAGCATTTCTTGGACCGGGCAGGACCTAGGTGTATAGAGGAGTGTGTAAAGGAGACTGCAATTCCACCTTACACAGCAGTTCAAAACTGTATACTCTAGGACTGAATCTACACAAAAGATATTTAGATCTGCAAATCCAGGACACACATCCTTCCTACCCTAATCCTGACCCTAACTCATCCCAATCCCCAAACCTCACCCTAACCATAGCCCCAATACTCTAACCCCAAACCCAGTCCACTAAACCCTACACAACCCTAATACCTTATCCCTAACCCAAACTCCTAAACTAACCCTAATACCCTAACCCAAACCTCTAAATGAACCCTAATACCCTAACCCTAACTTCTCCCCTCTTAGTAAGTACTATAAAGGTGGATGGCCTTCTACCAATTGCTCCTTATATACAACACACAATTCTGATCTGTCAGAGTGCTAGGGATCAGAAGGTCGCTGCGAGGTGGCATCTGCAGTGGTGGCTGTGGTGTGGTGGAATCGAGTACATACAGATGGAGCCATGGTCATCTTTGCTCTGATGGACCATGCATCAACACGCTGCATGGGATGTTGGTCTGCGACTCTTCACAACCGGCAATTGCTCCATTAGTTCCTAATGGAATTGATAGCGCGATCAATGGCTGCGAATAGTCACAGCCTGGCACACCATGCAGCATGCCGCATAGCTGTAAGATGAGCATGTATATATATGTACACAGTAATGTGTGTGTCTGTGCCCTGCTTAGTGCCTATGACATATAATGATGGTGATGAGTTATCACCACAGACTATGGTGGCTTATCTCTCACGGCTGTGTGGTACAGAGCATTCATATGCATTTTCACACTGTAAGCACTGGGTGCCTGCCTAATATAGCATTAACATCACTGGTGTGCCATGATAATTTCACAAGCTATAGTAGACACTGACTACCCAACAACCCTGCAACTAATAGATTCCGGTATAAGCATACAGGGAGACAGATAGATGATTGGAGGGGCAGGGGTGACAGGGAGATAGTAGGTGACTGGGGAGGCAATGTAGCTAGCAGCCAGCTGTAGGATCAGAAGTGGAAGGAGTCCCAGTAGGGTAGGGCCCTGGGAATTTACTCCCTGACACGGTGCTGTTATAGTGGGAACCGGTGGCAGAAGCATGCAGTAAACAAACTAGGCTACACTGGTGGCCTCTGCTCTCAGCAGCGGAAGGAGGTCAGTGTGCTTGCCTTGCAGCAATATGGCACCTGTAGCGTGCAATCCTGTCCCAGGGCAGTGGATGATAGGGAGAGAGTGGTGCCAGGGAGAGGGTGACAGCAGTGGATGACAGGGAGAAGGTGATGCCACGGAGAGGGTGATAACAGTGGGTGACAGGGAGAGGGTGATGACCAGGAAGATGGTGACAGCAGTGGGTGACAAGGAGAAGGTGATGCCAGAAAGTGGGCAACAGGAAAAGGTTGATGCCAGGGAGTAGGTGACAGCAGTGTGTGACAGGAAGAGGGTGATGCAAGGGGAGAGTGACATGGAGAGTAATGCCAGGGAAAGTTGACAGCAGTGGGTGACAGGGAGAGAGTGATGCCAGTGAGAGGGTGACAGGGAGAAGATGACAGCAGTGGATGCAGGGAGTGGGTGGTGCCAGGGAGAGTGTGACAGCAGTGAGTGACAGGGAGAAGGTGACACTGCAGTCAGTGGATGATAACTATACAGTATTACAGTTTTCTTACCTGGGCCCAGAACTGATCCCTGGCACCCAAGCAGAACCTCAAACCCGGGGTTTGAACATAAGGTGGAAAGGGGAGGAGAGGGGAGAGCGTGACCCCTCCCTCCTCCAGCCGAGCACAGACTCTTGTAAGCCAGGAGGAGCTGAGAGTAGAGGGGGTCCTCCTTCCCCTCTGGCTGGGCCCGGACTGTCATTCACCAGTGTGCCATGTTTAGGCAATGTGACTCACTATAATGCCTGCAGTTGTGGGGTGCAGCGGTAGAACTCAGAAGATGGAACACTTACAGCTTGGCGCCGTGCGTGGCTGCGTAGCTGGCGTAATTGGCTAGCCAGCCCTGCATTCACAGTAAGTGACCGTAATGGGGTAAATGGAGTATGCTCCCCTTGGTTTGTGCAAGCACTGGTTACCGCTGTATGCCAAATGCTTTCATGTGTGGTACATTTATCTTTTCAGGTAAAATTGATGCGATACCTGTTATTTGTACTACTATTCTTTATATATGTATAGTAGGTCATTTTGATAATTTATATGAGGAAATGATCTTCCATTAGTGGATATTGTGTTACAGGGATTTAAACAATGGTTTATGGATTTGAGCTTCCGAATATGATAGTACCTTCAGAGGGACCTCAAACAGCACAGGCTGTAAATGCTCAGAGAGGTTATGGACTTAGCAAAATTGTTGAAGTTGCCAGAGCTGCCCCTAACCAATATGATGCCCTAGACAAGATTTTGGCTACTAGTTCTGCTTCTGACCCTGTACCCCTTTCCCAGCACCATCACCCCTTACCCATAGCAGTTCTCATTTTGGTGCTCCTACCGCCTATATTTTAAATAGGAACAGTGCGCACATTTGGTGCACAGCCCAAGAAGGGGCATGTTCTTGCTGGGAAGGGGCATGGCCACACAATATTACCCCTAATTCAAATTACGCCACACAGTATTGCAACTGTATTCACATTATATCATGCAATAATATGCCTTATTCACATTACATCACACAGTAGTACCACTTTACCTTGTATACGTTACTCCTCACAGAAGTGCCTCTTATTCACATTACATCACACTGAGTTGCTCCTTATTCACATTACATCACACTGAATTGCTCCTTATTCACATTACACCACACCATATTGCTCTTTATTCACATTAGACCACACAGTAGTGCCCATTCTACACGTTACGTATACACTAAGTACACTACGTGTATATGTGTATAAGGTGCTCTACTGAGCACCTTATACACATAATGCCATACATTAATAATGCATTTATACACATAATACCACACAGTAATGTCCCTTACACATATGATGCACATTAATAATGTCCTTATAAACATAATGCACCTTACACATTATGCCAACCTTTATTAATGCGCTTATACACAAAATGTCCCTTACACATATTCTGTGTGTGACTGTGGCTGTATCTGCATACGAAATGCTACGTTACGGTGATTTCCAGGAATACACTGTGGTGGAGACTGGGCGGAGTTTTAGTCAGCTGTAGGGACTGATTGGATGAGATCCCTCTGTCCCTGCAGCTTTTGGCTGAAATAATGATTTTTTTTTAATAATATAAAGCCATTCTGCGATGCTGTCATATAAAGTCAGTTTTTGCAGATATTTTAAACATTTTCCTGCAACCTGGATAGCAGAAAACATTAAAGTGCTGAAGAGAACAATGGCTTGCTCTCTATAGTGGGATTTTGTAGGAGCAGGGTATTTTCGGAGAAGATAATTCCATGATCTTTTCTGTTCCCTTTGCTAAATAATAGGATTGCTTAAATCATTCGGAAACGCTAGTTTACACGTAATTTGAGTAGAAATGTGTTTGCTGGATAGAACCCTACAAGCGTGCAAGGAAATGGGGTAAGCAGAAGAAAAGAAAGATAATGGTTTAAAAAAAAGTATCAAATAACTTGTTAACGCAAATGCTATTTTAAGGTACACCTTGCATAGCTTTGCTCTCTGTGTCATCTGCTAACTAAGGGTTAAATCCCTGTTACCATAGCTGATGTGACTTCTTGTGTTACTAGGAATCAGATGTCAGTGAGCCAGCTGTCACACAATCCTGGTTGATCAAGTATCCTCCCCATTGTTGAAGAGATGCATAGGTCCAGTAGATGTTGTTATTCAGTAGAATACATTATTTGGGAATCATTTCGGAGGCTATTAATGCAGATACTAAAATGTAGTAAGTCTGTAGGGACATAGGCGTGCGCAGGACATTTTATTAGGGGGTGCACGATTAGAAGGACGTGTTTAGCACCGCCTATTGGGCATGTTTAACACCACCTAATGGGCGTGTCTAGCACCACCTATCAGGCGTGTCTACCACCACATATTGGCACTCAATGCAAACTAAATAATATAGAGAATTGATGCACAGATAGATAGATAGATAGATAGATAGATAGATAGATAGATAGATAGATAAAATTTGTTTAATATATGTTCAATTTGTATATTTTATTACCATAGGTTGTATCCTAATCTCTCAAAATATATATTGATATTGAATTTGAACTTGTCCTCCTCAAAGAGGAACGCTGTATTCTGTGGCGTTGGCACATGATGAGGAGAGAGAGTGTGGGTGGGAGCATGAGCGGCCATGCACGTGGCATGACATTATCACGACACATCCCACAGGTTAGAGGAACTGGGAGTAGGATTACGTCAGTGATGCTGCACCATAAAAATGAACAACAGCCAGACTGAGCGGAGGGGTTGGCGGACGCAGTGGGTGGGAGGAGAGAAATGAGCACATTCGGCGATCACTGATACTGCAGCAGCAGGTGTGTGTGAGGGGGTTACAGACATTAGGGGGTGCCTGTGCGCACCAGGAACCCCCCCTGCGCACGCCTATGTGTAGGGGAGATGTAATAGACCATTGAGAGAGATAAAGTGGAGAAGTTGCTCATACTAAACATCAGCTGTCAGTTATCTAGCACAGTCTTTAAATGAAAGACGTTGATTGGCTGCTATGGGCAACTTCTCCAGTTTATGGGTGGGATGTACTAAGCATCGCAACTTCTCCATTGGCTCACATCTCCACTCTTTTCACTTCTTCATACATCTCCCCCTGAAGTACAATGATGTCTCCTTTATAAATGTGTGTGCATTTATTTTGTACAAATTGGCATCATATCTGACTGCCTCCAAACTGTTCACTATGGACAACAAATGTTCACAGAAGCAGTTCTTCGTCCACCTCGGACTTCGTCCTACTTTGCATGTCCATCTTATAATGTGCACTGTGGAAAAACTACAGATTCCTGCCTACTTCCACTTTAGAACTAACCCCCAATATTTCCACTGCTATGTTAAGCCTCATGCATACTTTAAATAAATCATAAGAGTTAGGGGACTTCCGTACGGTCTTTACTTGTGTCAGTATTGTATATCTGAATATGTGTGTAAACGTGGTTGCCATCAGAGACGTCAGTGCACATGGGACAGCCTTCCTATATGCTTACTTTTCAGACTAGCCACAGTGTAAAGGATCTCTTAAGGCCCATATAGACGGGCTGATGCGGGAGAGATGTGTGCTGAGCGAACCGCTCAGCACACATCTCTCCCGCCGCTCAGCACAGCACGATCTGTGCTGAGCGTGCGGGGGGAGACGGAGGGGGGCCGCTAATTTAGGCCAATTCAGGCCAATCTAGCACCAGCGATAGCGATGCGCGGAGCTGCGCATCACTATCACTGTGAGGGGTACACACGGAGCGATCGTGCTTATATTCTAAGCAATCTAGTCAGATTGCTTAGAATATCGCTCCATGAGTACCCCCCTTAAGAAAAGCTATCAATGCACTGCAATAAAGACAGCAGTACTGCTTCTGACTTCATTTTAACGGATCTCCTGTATAATTAATGCAATTAAATTGAACCAATTGTGAAAATTCAATTTGGTAGGGAAGGAAGAAGTTTATACTTGTTACTTCTGGTGACATCACTCACTGGAGTGCCACTGGAACCAGCTAAATGACTGGGTACTGCAGACAAGTGAAGTCTCAGCCATAAGGCTTGTCTTTTTACAAGCTCAAAGGCGGCATGTAACATTTCTGTGCTGACAAGGTCAACTTGCTAGTGGTAACTGCTGCAATGATCAAAAGAAGGATTTCTGTAATTAAATATAGTTAAAAACACACTGTACTATCAGCAGTAAGGGAAAGCAGAGATCTGTATGTTTTCAAATACTTACTAGCTCCCCAAAATGTTTCCTAGCTCTCTATGTTCACATAACAAAACACATTCATTAAAATCAGTATAACTGAGAAGTGTAAACACCCATTCCCTCATCTATGGTGGATGTACGAGGTATGGAAAACATAATAAAATGCAATAGAGCCCATTTACTAACACTTTTAGGTACTAACGCATTTAGGTACAAAAAATATAGCAATTTGACTTGTACAGTATGTCTCGAGAACTGACTAAGGATTTGGGACACACTAAGGTGGCCTGAAAAAAGGACAAGACAGAGCAAGCCACTCTCCTTTTCAATGTATAAAAAATAGGATCTATACGCAATACATACATACATAAATATATACTGTGCATATATAAACTCTCAGCCATCTAAATGCTGTTCCCGATTTATGCTTTAGGTAGCCCATATAGCAGACATCAACCAGAGATAAAAGAGCGAATCACCCATAGCAAAATGTACGAACAGGCCCAGTGTTACCACTGTGACCTGTAAATTGAGCATCTGCAACTGAGAAGAGGACTCTGATCTTTTCAGATCATGGCAGTGCTTTAGGAGAAGTGAGTGACGGACCACAGAGGAAGGGAGCTCTCCTTCATCACTGGGCCACATAGCAGCTGCACCTGCTGCACCCTTAGTAGTTCATCCACTGCATCACACCGTTTTGTCATAACGGTCATTGCTTTGCTTAGCATCCACATAGCAATTATCATGGTGCATCCCATAAACGTCTGTAAGACACATGCAGAGATACTAATGTTAGGGATGTAGTTATGTGACCGACGGTCACATAACCTCCCTCTACATCCCGCACCCTCACAATCACGACGGTCAGTATGCCGACCAACAGGGACTATTCCCACTTGTGGGCGTCCACGACACCCATAGAGTAGGAATACAGTAGGTCACCACCGAGCCCGCAGCGTGGCGAGAACAGTGAGCCCACCAGGCGGCTTGCTGCACTCGCCACCCCCCACCGGGATTCCGCTGCCAGGACCCTGGCGTCGGTCTGCTGACCGCCGGTCACGCATACCACACCCCTAATGTTACTATAGTGTACATGTAAGTCGGTATTCAAAGCTATTTGTACAAGCAGACTGTCACGAACCGGTTTCTCACCTCTGCGGGTTCTGGGATTCATCCGTTGCCAGTGCGGTTGCTCGCGGTGCTGTGCGCCCGTGTGGGGACGCGGCGTGATCAGTGGCACAGGTAATGCAGAGTCTGGGAACTGGGAGTGCGGGGACCAAATGGCCTAAGGCACTGCGGTGTGTCTGCTGTATAGGAGGTGGCCATGTTGGAGACCAAATAGGTAATACAGAGCACTTGTGAAAACACCTGTGGGCAGGTGTAAGCCAATCCCGTGCTTGTGCTGCCTTTAAGTAGGCTGGGATCATGTTACTCTGGGCCAGTGCTTTGTTGTATCAACGCTGTGCTCTAGCTCTGAGCTCTCTCCGTGCATTCCTGTGTGATTCCCGTGGTCCAGATATCGCCTCCGTTCCCAGAGGTCCGTCTGCAGCCTTCACTGCTGAAAGATCCACCGGCTCTCCGCTGTGCTGTCAGTTAATTGCTCACCTACTGGAAACAGTTGAATTCCCAGAGTCTTGCATGAGGTTACCTTGTCGGTCTACCATTCAAAGATTGGAGGATTCCATTTCCCTCAGCTGTTCGTTTGTTCAACTCTGCATTTAACCCATTCATCACCTTGTCATCTACTACAGTTTCACAGTGATCTCCGGAACCCGCAAGTAACCCAATTCAGTACTTTATATTTTCTATGTTGTCATAACAAGGATAATTCTTCACAGTCTCTCAGTTAACTCTCAAAACTCCATTGCAAATCCTTGCAGTTATTTCTTCATGTCTGCATTAACCAGTTAAACACATTCTGCAGTTCAGCATCAAAGCTTGTTTATATTTGGACAATTCAACATTTATTCATCAGCTTGTTTTATATACAGTACCATGAACATTTCTTTTATTTGTCTTTGAGATTTATCCTGCATATTATTTCTGCCATTCCTGCAATACTTCAGTATGATATGATGATTAACAACTTGTCATTTAACTCTTTACTGGAATTGTTAATTTCAATAAATATATGGAACGGAACTTTCTTTGTCCTCCCTGCTTTCTTCATACCCCAGCACCTACACCTGTGGTTGGTCCCGGGTTAACGGACTCACAAAAACACCCGGACCTGACAGTAAGCACTGGCCACATGGATCCGTCAAGTGACCAATTCGCAGGAGGCGGTGCTACGTCAGATATCCTTTCCCGTCTAGAAAACCAGGAGTCTATACAGACACAAATAGTGCAGTTTATGCAAACTATGGCAGACCGTTTAGAGACTCTTCATACGGCTATTAAAACGTCTCAAATCCAGATTCCAACTCCGGTTGTCCCAGTTACCACTACAGCTTCTCCTGTGACGCTGCCTACGTCCCGCTTGTAGTTACCCTCTCCGAGTAAGTTTGACGGAACTCCAAATCTTTGCAGAGGATTCCTGAATCAATGCGAGATCCAGTTCGAACTGTTGTCCGCCAGTTTCCCATCAGCTCGTTCTAAGGTTGCATATATTATTGCCCTCCTCTCCGGTCAGGCTCTGGATTGGGCATCACCATTATGGGAAAGAGGTGATCCTATCCTCTCTAATTACAAGGAGTTCGTATCATCCTTCCGGAGAATCTTTGATGAACCAGGCAGAACCACCTCAGCATCTTTGGAGATTCTCCATCTACGTCAAGGTTTACGTCCTGTCAGTCAATATATTATTCAGTTTCGCACGTTGTCTTCAGAGTTAAATTGGAATGAGGAGGCCCTGATCGCCGCGTTTTGGAATGGACTTTCAGAGAAAATTAAGGATGATTTAACCATCCGGGATGTGCCTACTAAACTGGATGAATTGATTTCTCTCTGTAACAAACTTGACCTACGTTACAGGGAGCGAAGTTTAGAGAAATCCAGGGCAGAGCGATCCAGTCCACGTTATCATCCTTGGCCTCGACAAGATTCTTCATCACAGTCTCCGGTAACGACAGAAGAACCTATGCTGATTGGGCGCTCTCGCCTCACAGAGGAGGAACGACTTCGTCGTCGACAGGGTAACCTCTGCATGTACTGCGGGTCCTCCGAACATTTAGTTAAATTCTGCAAACTCCGACCGGGAAACTCTCGCCTCCTAGCTTATTCAAGAGAGGTTAAGCTAGGAGTTACTTTAGAATCACGTTCTGGGAAAGAGCCAACCTTGTCCATTAAATTAGAAGTTCCAAGTTCTACAGTGAAAGTTTCAGCTCTCCTAGATTCCGGGGCAGCCGAGAACTTCATCTCCTCAGCCTTTGTCATACGGTCTAAAGTTCAAACCATGCCTCTGGAAGCAGCAGTTGCTGTTACAGCAGTGGATGGAAGTCGAATTCCAGATGGTATAATTACTCATCGAACCGTATGTCTCAAAATGAAAGTTGGTGTGCTCCATTCCGAATACCTCTCCTTCTACGTGATTCCCAAAGCCTCTCAAGATGTGATACTTGGTTTACCTTGGCTGCAGAAACATAATCCTCAACTTAATTGGCAAACCATGGAAGTCCTTTCGTGGGGTAAATCTTGTACCAAGGACTGTGTAGCTTCAATTGTACCTCTCCGGTCAATTAGCCTTCTCGATCTACCTCCGGTGTATCAATCCTTTGCGGATGTTTCCAGTAAACAAGCAGCAGACTCTCTACCTCCTCATCGCGAATGGGACTGCCCAGTCGTCCTGGTTCCGGGCAAAACCCCTCCTAGGGGACAAATTTATCCGCTATCCATCCCAGAGACGCAAGCTATCCGAGATTGGTCCACTCCTACAACTCTCAAGGGGATTCAGCGATTTCTTGGCTTTGCTAATTTCTATAGGAGATTCATTAAGAATTATTCTACGTTAGCTGCTCCCATCACAGCCCTAACTCGCAAGGGAGCAAATCCTACGAACTGGTCTTCTGAAGCAATCAAAGCCTTCTCTGATTTAAAGCAAGCCTTTGTGTCAGCCCCCATTCTTCGACAGCCTGATTTGAATCGTCCCTTTCTACTAGAGGTGGATGCATCTACAGAAGCAGTAGGAGCTGTGTTGTCACAAGTCTTTGAAGATAAAAAAGTCCATCCCTGCGGATATTTCTCCCGAAAGTTCCTCCCGGCCGAGCGTAATTATGCAATCGGCGAGCAAGAATTACTTGCCATCAAGTTGGCATTCGAGGAGTGGAGATACCTTCTAGAAGGAGCACAACATCGCATTACAGTATATACTGATCATAAGAATCTTCTATATCTGCAGTCAGCTCAGTGCTTAAATCCACGACAAGCTCGATGGGCGCTTTTCTTCACACGATTTAATTTCAAGCTCACCTATCGTCCAGGATCTCAGAACAAAAAGGCAGATGCCCTTTCTCGGTCCTTTGCTTCTTCTGAATCAAATGATGCTACCACGAATCAAGCCATTGTGAATTCTACGTCCTTTTTAATTACTCGAACCTCTCCAGTTCCTCCGCCTGGTAAGACCTTTGTCGCCACATATCTTCGAAAACGGCTGCTTACCTGGGCTTACTCCTCTTCCTTCATGGGTCATCCTGGGGTTCTAAAGACTCTCAAGTTTATTCAACAGTCTTATTGGTGGCCACGTCTCAAAGCCGATGTCCAAGAGTTTATTGCAGCATGTCCTAAATGTGCCCAACATAAGAGTCCAAGAAGTTCTCCACCAGGTTTATTACATCCATTATCCATACCCAAGCAACCATGGACTCATATCTCAATGGATTTCGTGACCGATCTACCTCCATCAAAAGGGCGAAATACCATTTGGGTGATAGTGGATCGATTTTCAAAAATGGCACATTTCATTCCATTAACTGGATTACCATCAGCCCCTTTACTAGCCAAATTGTTCATCTCTGAAATCTTCAAGTTGCATGGCCTTCCTCGAGAGATCATCTCTGATCGGGGAACACAGTTTGTGGCCAAGTTTTGTAGGTCGCTTTGTTCATCTTTAAATGTCAAGTTGAACTTTTCTTCTGCATATCATCCTCAGACAGATGGACAAACTGAGAGAGTAAACCAAGACCTTGAAACATTTCTCCGGCTATATATATCGTCCTCACAGGATGACTGGGTTGACTACCTTCCATTGGCAGAATTTGCTCATAATAATCTCTTCCATTTGTCTTCAGAATCTACGCCCTTTTATGTTAACTTCGGCTTTCATCCTCGTGTGCCGGAGTTCCATCCATTGCCAGCCCTAGAGGTTCCAGCAGCAGATAAACAGCTTCAACGTCTATCCAGAATCTGGAGTTGTGTGCGTAAGTCGTTGGTCAAAACTTCCGCTCGTTATAAATCTTTTGCAGATAGAAAACGTAAAGCTGTACCGAATTACAAGGTGGGAGACCAAGTTTGGATTTCTACGCGCAATCTCAGGTTCAAAGTTCCTTCTAAGAAATTTGCTCCCAAGTTTATTGGTCCATTTCCCATTGTAAAAGTACTCAACCCTGTGTCATACAAAGTCAAGTTGCCACCGTCTTTGAGAATTCCTAACGCCTTTCATACATCTTTACTGAAGCCTTTGATTCTCAATAAGTTCCGTACTACCCAGTCCAAATCTCCTAAAGTTCACTCTTTGCAGAATGAGGAATTTGAAGTTAAAGAGATTGTGGACTCACGTTCCCGATATGGACGTTTACAGTTTCTGGTCGACTGGAAGGGTTACGGTCCGGAGGAGAGATCCTGGGTTTTCTCTGAAGATGTTCATGCTCCAAGACTGGTACAGAAATACTTCTCCAAAAATCCTGATAAGGTTCAAAGGTGTTCGGAGACCACCCTTAGAAGAGGGGGTACTGTCACGAACCGGTTTCTCACCTCTGCGGGTTCTGGGATTCATCCGTTGCCAGTGCGGTTGCTCGCGGTGCTGTGCGCCCGTGTGGGGACGCGGCGTGATCAGTGGCACAGGTAATGCAGAGTCTGGGAACTGGGAGTGCGGGGACCAAATGGCCTAAGGCACTGCGGTGTGTCTGCTGTATAGGAGGTGGCCATGTTGGAGACCAAATAGGTAATACAGAGCACTTGTGAAAACACCTGTGGGCAGGTGTAAGCCAATCCCGTGCTTGTGCTGCCTTTAAGTAGGCTGGGATCATGTTACTCTGGGCCAGTGCTTTGTTGTATCAACGCTGTGCTCTAGCTCTGAGCTCTCTCCGTGCATTCCTGTGTGATTCCCGTGGTCCAGATATCGCCTCCGTTCCCAGAGGTCCGTCTGCAGCCTTCACTGCTGAAAGATCCACCGGCTCTCCGCTGTGCTGTCAGTTAATTGCTCACCTACTGGAAACAGTTGAATTCCCAGAGTCTTGCATGAGGTTACCTTGTCGGTCTACCATTCAAAGTTTGGAGGATTCCATTTCCCTCAGCTGTTCGTTTGTTCAACTCTGCATTTAACCCATTCATCACCTTGTCATCTACTACAGTTTCACAGTGATCTCCGGAACCCGCAAGTAACCCAATTCAGTACTTTATATTTTCTATGTTGTCATAACAAGGATAATTCTTCACAGTCTCTCAGTTAACTCTCAAAACTCCATTGCAAATCCTTGCAGTTATTTCTTCATGTCTGCATTAACCAGTTAAACACATTCTGCAGTTCAGCATCAAAGCTTGTTTATATTTGGACAATTCAACATTTATTCATCAGCTTGTTTTATATACAGTACCATGAACATTTCTTTTATTTGTCTTTGAGATTTATCCTGCATATTATTTCTGCCATTCCTGCAATACTTCAGTATGATATGATGATTAACAACTTGTCATTTAACTCTTTACTGGAATTGTTAATTTCAATAAATATATGGAACGGAACTTTCTTTGTCCTCCCTGCTTTCTTCATACCCCAGCACCTACACCTGTGGTTGGTCCCGGGTTAACGGACTCACAAAAACACCCGGAACTGACACAGACATCTGAACACTCCTTCTTTAGATTGACCCTTAATACTCAGAGGTATCCAATATACTACTTACATTTCATAGCCCATAAATAACCTCTTTATCTCCTTTCTATTCGCTGCAAACACCCCAGGTCTGTCCTAGAAAGCCTACTATCAAATTTAACACAAGCTGACAAAATAATGTAAAATGTCACTCATCATTATTATTTCTGTGTAGCCTCAGAAAAACAGCTGAGACCCAGGAGCACAGACAGACAGGGATTTCAGAAACAAATCATATTTATACCCCATATCTCTCCAGATTGAAATAGGATGCATATTTCCATAAGAACAATAGTGACAATCAGCCCTCTTTTAAAAGATTTTACTGCAATCAGCTGTAGAGAGGTTACAATGACTGTGCGGAGGCTGCTAAGTGTTATGGGGTTATTGTAGGAAGAGAGAGGCAAATGACGGCCCTTGAAGCCTGCTATTTAATATTTCTGAGATGTAAAATGTTTACATTAGATTACATAAAAATGTAAGGGGCCCCTTTCATCAAAGTTAAACCATTTGTTATTTCCCTCCAAGTAAACATGGGCCTCAGAAATCCTATTGTATTTCAAATACAGTATTTCTTTCAATTTCACATTTAGGTTTATCCATGCTTGGGGACTGTATGTGACATGTAGTAGATGTATATGTAGCCTGACAATAGATGAAGACTTGTCACACAAACTTAGCACAACCCAGTTGTGTGGCTGTTATGACAGAATGTGTTTTGATGGTTACAACAGCTCCCATTATTTTTCTATGCAGAATGGAGTGAAATAAATAAAAATGTTCTGTTTTGGTGTTATTGGTCTTTATAAAGGGTTCTTTGGAGATACAGAAGGAAAATCAATAGGTAGTATGCCATATCTTTTATTGAAAGCATACTGTATAGTAATGTGTTAAGGTATATGCAAGTTTAAATGGTACAATAGAAATTTTAGAGGCATAGTCAGAGCCGGCCATAGGTATAGGCAAACTAGGCAATTGCCTAGGGCATTTGATATGCCTAGGGGCATCAGCAGCTTCTGCTGATTAAAATGATATGCGGCATGCCTATATTCTGTGTGTACCATTTCATATGCAGATACAGCCACAATCTCACACAGTATATAGGCATGCTGCATATCATTTTAATCAGCAGAAGCTGCTTGTGCATCCTAGTCACATAGCAATGCAAATAAGATGCATTTTCATAAAAAAAGGTGCCCGACATTAGCATTGAGGTAAGATTTATGAGGACACATCTGTATCCAAGCAGAGGCAGAGGTCACAGTGTTAGTGGCAGTGTGAGTGCTGTGTGCATGTGAGTGGGCTGGTTGTGCAGTAGTGTTCGGAATATGTGTAAGGATCATTATGTGTGTCATGTAAAAATGCATTAATAATGTGCAACATATGTGTAAGGGGCACTATGTGTGTCATTATGTGTATAAGGGCATTAATAATGTGCGGCATATGTGTAACAGGGTACTACTGTATGTGTGTCATTATGTGTATAGGGGCACTAATAATGTGCAACAAATGTGTAGGGGGCACTATGTGTGTCATTATGTGTATAAGAGCATTAATAATGTGCGGCATATGTGTAAGGGACATTATGTGTATAAGGGCATTAATAAAGGTTGTCATAATGTGTAAGGTGCATTATGTTTATAAGGACATTAATAATGTGTCTCATATGTGTAAGGGGCATTACTGTGTGGAATTATGTGTATAAAGGCATTACTAATGTGTGGCATTATGTGTATAAGGTGCTCTACTATGTGGTGTTGCGTATAGAAAGGGCACTACTGTGTCGTCTAATGTGAATAAAGAGCAATATGGTGTGGTGTAATGTGAATAAGGAGCAATTCAGTGTGATGTAATGTGAATAAGGGGCTCTACTGTGAGAAGTAATGTTTAAGGTAAAGTGATATTACTGTGGGATGTAATATAAATTATGGACACTATAGCATGATCAAATGTGAATAAAGTTGCAGTACTGTGTGGTGTAATTGGAATTGGGGTTACTAATGTGTGGCCATGCCCCTTGCCAGCAAAAACACACCCCTTTTTTGTCTGTGCGCCAAATGTGCAAACTGTTCCTAATTAAAATATAGGGGGTACAAACACCAAAATAAGGACTGCTATGGGTGATGGTGCTGGGAAAGAGGTGCAAGGTCAGAGGCGGAACCAGCGGTTGTGCTAGGGGGCACCAGCCAAAATCTTGCCTAGGGCATCGTATTGGTTAGGGCCGGCTCTGGGCATAGTACATGTTAAAAGGAAATACAGTGACAAAATTGTATCAAGATGAGAAACTATATAAAGACATCAGATGGACAGTGTGCAATATTGTTGCCAAATGTCCCTATTGTTCAGTGAGAGTAATACAAAGGATTTAGGGGCCTCTTTATCACCAGGCCTGGAAAGACCTATGTTCTATCACAGCTCATGATGGTGATTGCGAAGAATCATAGATATTAAGGAGAGAATATAAACATTAGGACCTTGTTAAAGCTGAGTTATGAATCGGCCGCACACTTGTCAATAGAGTGATAAGTCTTATGATGCAGGATGCTTGCTATGTCAATAAACAGCAGATACAGAAAAAACTTTTGTTAGCACCTAGGCGGTTATTATTAGCATGCCAATGCTAATTCAGGACTAGGAATGCTTTTTGGTAGAAGTCAGGTCCTTTACATAAAAGGTAATTGAACTCAGATGAAGAAGCCAATTGAATGGCAGGACTCAGACCTTTTGTCTGGGTTGGCATCAAGAAGAAAGCAAACAAGTGTGGTGTAATTAGGCCATATGTATATTTTGATGCCCACAAGAGGTAACTGTAAAAGCATTACTATTATGAGCATAGTTTCAAGTCATAAACCATATCCAATGTGATATTGGATATGGTTTGTTACTTGAAACTATGCTCATAATAGCGTAGTGTGTAGAAAATAATATGAAACATAGCTGGGGTGGATCGGAGGTTGGGTACATTCTTCATAAGCCTCAGAAGTACAGTTCCCAAGATATGACACATCTCAGCAATTCCATATCACAAATGCAGGATATTTAGACTCATATGGTAGCTAAAATAGCAGAGGGCAATATGGGCACCCCATATTCTATATCATCATTTTGCAGGGGAAGTTATGCCCAATTATGTGAATTTGAGTTATAAGGTATATGAGCAAGTCAGGGAGGATCCCGGCCTAAATTATGTAACCAGCCAATAGACATGTACTGGGGTGACATCCTTCAAGGTGTGATGCTCTGCGTATAAAAGGGCTGGTGAGCTATTGTACTGGGTTCAGACTTTGGAGAATCTATGCTTGGCATGGATGTTTGCAACCTGCAGTCTCTGCATTTCATTCCATTTCTCCCAGAACAGATTAGCTGCGGGTTAACTCTGTAAGGTTTGTCATTTTTATTTTAATTGCTTGCCTATATGTACTTTGTAACCATTTCTTGTTAACATTCTTTTCTAAATAAGCATTGTACCCTTTTTGTAATAAAGTTTTTCTTTGTTAGTGAATTCATATATGCTCTCAGAATCCAATTCTCTGAAGAAATTACAAGACCGCTAGACTATGCGAGAGACTGTTATTAATCGCTGAAACAGGTGGCAAACGGCGTATTGCTTGGACTTGTGGGTTGTCGTGCCTATGTAATTGGGGATATTAAAAATACACTGTTATAAATTGCCAAAGTATGTAGGGGGCGATATCACTGACTGTGTATATGTATAATATCACCGGGCATGTGCACAATTGTTTATTAAACCATTTTGGCTCCAGTGGGTAGTTTTCTACCAACCACTCTAAAAAAGTTTCCTAGAATAGTGAATGCTGCAAAATGAAATGTGTTATATATATATATATATATATATATAAAGCATAATGTTAGCCATCACATATTGTTTTTCAACCCTCCATCCCCTTTTTAACAACTTTATTTGAAGCGAAGAGCAGGGCCGTCTTAACAGCAGTGTAGGCCCCTGGGCACAGCAATGCACTGGGCCCCCTACCCATCCTCCAGTGGTAGGGGTGGTGGGTGCTATCAGCGGCGGCTTTGATGTCCCGCGGGCGGTATGGGGTGTTCTATCTTCCGCTGAGCATGTAGGACCTGGAGCAGTAATTTCTGCTAATTTCTCCATTACTGCACAGATGGGGCTAAACTGTAGAATGGGGCATTGGGCTGAATGAAGAAGCCCGGCTACATGACTTCCAGGGTGGAAGGGGGTGGTTAATGGTAGAGATGAGCGCCTGAAATTTTTCGGGTTTTGTGTTTTGGTTTTGGGTTCGGTTCCGCGGCCGTGTTTTGGGTTCGAACGCGTTTTGGCAAAACCTCACCGAATTTTTTTTGTCGGATTCGGGTGTGTTTTGGATTCGGGTGTTTTTTTCAAAAAACACTAAAAAACAGCTTAAATCATAGAATTTGGGGGTCATTTTGATCCCAAAGTATTATTAACCTCAAAAACCATAATTTACACTCATTTTCAGTCTATTCTGAATACCTCACACCTCACAATATTATTTTTAGTCCTAAAATTTGCACCGAGGTCGCTGTGTGAGTAAGATAAGCGACCCTAGTGGCCGACACAAACACCGGGCCCATCTAGGAGTGGCACTGCAGTGTCACGCAGGATGTCCCTTCCAAAAAACCCTCCCCAAACAGCACATGACGCAAAGAAAAAAAGAGGCGCAATGAGGTAGCTGTGTGAGTAAGATTAGCGACCCTAGTGGCCGACACAAACACCGGGCCCATCTAGGAGTGGCACTGCAGTGTCACGCAGGATGTCCCTTCCAAAAAACCCTCCCCAAACAGCACATGACGCAAAGAAAAAAAGAGGCGCAATGAGGTAGCTGTGTGAGTAAGATTAGCGACCCTAGTGGCCGACACAAACACCGGGCCCATCTAGGAGTGGCACTGCAGTGTCACGCAGGATGTCCCTTCCAAAAAACCCTCCCCAAACAGCACATGACGCAAAGAAAAAAAGAGGCGCAATGAGGTAGCTGTGTGAGTAAGATTAGCGACCCTAGTGGCCGACACAAACACCGGGCCCATCTAGGAGTGGCACTGCAGTGTCACGCAGGATGTCCCTTCCAAAAAACCCTCCCCAAACAGCACATGACGCAAAGAAAAAAAGAGGCGCAATGAGGTAGCTGACTGTGTGAGTAAGATTAGCGACCCTAGTGGCCGACACAAACACCGGGCCCATCTAGGAGTGGCACTGCAGTGTCACGCAGGATGTCCCTTCCAAAAAACCCTCCCCAATCAGCACATGATGCAAAGAAAAAGAAAAGAAAAAAGAGGTGCAAGATGGAATTGTCCTTGGGCCCTCCCACCCACCCTTATGTTGTATAAACAAAACAGGACATGCACACTTTAACCAACCCATCATTTCAGTGACAGGGTCTGCCACACGACTGTGACTGATATGACGGGTTGGTTTGGACCCCCCCCAAAAAAGAAGCAATTAATCTCTCCTTGCACAAACTGGCTCTACAGAGGCAAGATGTCCACCTCATCTTCACCCTCCGATATATCACCGTGTACATCCCCCTCCTCACAGATTATCAATTCGTCCCCACTGGAATCCACCATCTCAGCTCCCTGTGTACTTTGTGGAGGCAATTGCTGCTGGTCAATGTCTCCGCGGAGGAATTGATTATAATTCATTTTAATGAACATCATCTTCTCCACATTTTCTGGATGTAACCTCGTACGCCGATTGCTGACAAGGTGAGCGGCGGCACTAAACACTCTTTCGGAGTACACACTTGTGGGAGGGCAACTTAGGTAGAATAAAGCCAGTTTGTGCAAGGGCCTCCAAATTGCCTCTTTTTCCTGCCAGTATAAGTACGGACTGTGTGACGTGCCTACTTGGATGCGGTCACTCATATAATCCTCTACCATTCTATCAATGTTGAGAGAATCATATGCAGTGACAGTAGACGACATGTCCGTAATCGTTGTCAGGTCCTTCAGTCCGGACCAGATGTCAGCATCAGCAGTCGCTCCAGACTGCCCTGCATCACCGCCAGCGGGTGGGCTCGGAATTCTGAGCCTTTTCCTCGCACCCCCAGTTGCGGGAGAATGTGAAGGAGGAGATGTTGACAGGTCGCGTTCCGCTTGACTTGACAATTTTGTCACCAGCAGGTCTTTCAACCCCAGCAGACCTGTGTCTGCCGGAAAGAGAGATCCAAGGTAGGCTTTAAATCTAGGATCGAGCACGGTGGCCAAAATGTAGTGCTCTGATTTCAACAGATTGACCACCCGTGAATCCTTGTTAAGCGAATTAAGGGCTGCATCCACAAGTCCCACATGCCTAGCGGAATCGCTCCCTTTTAGCTCCTTCTTCAATGCCTCCAGCTTCTTCTGCAAAAGCCTGATGAGGGGAATGACCTGACTCAGGCTGGCAGTGTCTGAACTGACTTCACGTGTGGCAAGTTCAAAGGGCATCAGAACCTTGCACAACGTTGAAATCATTCTCCACTGCACTTGAGACAGGTGCATTCCACCTACTATATCGTGCTCAATTGTATAGGCTTGAATGGCCTTTTGCTGCTCCTCCAACCTCTGAAGCATATAGAGGGTTGAATTCCACCTCGTTACCACTTCTTGCTTCAGATGATGGCAGGGCAGGTTCAGTAGTTTTTGGTGGTGCTCCAGTCTTCTGTACGTGGTGCCTGTACGCCGAAAGTGTCCCGCAATTTTTCTGGCCACCGACAGCATCTCTTGCACGCCCCTGTCGTTTTTTTAAAAATTCTGCACCACCAAATTCAAGGTATGTGCAAAACATGGGACGTGCTGGAATTTGCCCATATTTAATGCACACACAATATTGCTAGCGTTGTCCGATGCCACAAATCCACAGGAGAGTCCAATTGGGGTAAGCCATTCCGCGATGATCTTCCTCAGTTGCCGTAAGAGGTTTTCAGCTGTGTGCGTATTCTGGAAAGCGGTGATACAAAGCGTAGCCTGCCTAGGAAAGAGTTGGCGTTTGCGAGATGCTGCTACTGGTGCCGCCGCTGCTGTTCTTGCGGCGGGAGTCCATACATCTACCCAGTGGGCTGTCACAGTCATATAGTCCTGACCCTGCCCTGCTCCACTTGTCCACATGTCCGTGGTTAAGTGGACATTGGGTACAACTGCATTTTTTAGGACACTGGTGAGTCTTTTTCTGACGTCCGTGTACATTCTCGGTATCGCCTGCCTAGAGAAGTGGAACCTAGATGGTATTTGGTAACGGGGGCACACTGCCTCAATAAATTGTCTAGTTCCCTGTGAACTAACGGCGGATACCGGACGCACGTCTAACACCAACATAGTTGTCAAGGACTCAGTTATCCGCTTTGCAGTAGGATGACTGCTGTGATATTTCATCTTCCTCGCAAAGGACTGTTGAACAGTCAATTGCTTACTGGAAGTAGTACAAGTGGGCTTACGACTTCCCCTCTGGGATGACCATCGACTCCCAGCGGCAACAACAGCAGCGCCAGCAGCAGTAGGCGTTACACGCAAGGATGCATCGGAGGAATCCCAGGCAGGAGAGGACTCGTCAGAATTGCCAGTGACATGGCCTGCAGGACTATTGGCATTCCTGGGGAAGGAGGAAATTGACACTGAGGGAGTTGGTGGGGTGGTTTGCGTGAGCTTGGTTACAAGAGGAAGGGATTTACTGGTCAGTGGACTGCTTCCGCTGTCACCCAAAGTTTTTGAACTTGTCACTGACTTATTATGAATGCGCTGCAGGTGACGTATAAGGGAGGATGTTCCGAGGTGGTTAACGTCCTTACCCCTACTTATTACAGCTTGACAAAGGGAACACACGGCTTGACACCTGTTGTCCGCATTTCTGGTGAAATACCTCCACACCGAAGAGCTGATTTTTTTGGTATTTTCACCTGGCATGTCAACGGCCATATTCCTCCCACGGACAACAGGTGTCTCCCCGGGTGCCTGACTTAAACAAACCACCTCACCATCAGAATCCTCCTGGTCAATTTCCTCCCCAGCGCCAGCAACACCCATATCCTCCTCATCCTGGTGTACTTCAACACTGACATCTTCAATCTGACTATCAGGAACTGGACTGCGGGTGCTCCTTCCAGCACTTGCAGGGGGCGTGCAAATGGTGGAAGGCGCATGCTCTTCACGTCCAGTGTTGGGAAGGTCAGGCATCGCAACCGACACAATTGGACTCTCCTTGTGGATTTGGGATTTCGAAGAATGCACAGTTCTTTGCTGTGCTGCTTTTGCCAGCTTGAGTCTTTTCATTTTTCTAGCGAGAGGCTGAGTGCTTCCATCCTCATGTGAAGCTGAACCACTAGCCATGAACATAGGCCAGGGCCTCAGCCGTTCCTTGCCACTCCGTGTGGTAAATGGCATATTGGCAAGTTTACGCTTCTGCTCCGACAATTTTATTTTAGTTTTTGGAGTCCTTTTTTTACTGATATTTGGTGTTTTGGATTTGACATGCTCTGTACTATGACATTGGGCATCGGCCTTGGCAGACGACGTTGCTGGCATTTCATCGTCTCGGCCATGACTAGTGGCAGCAGCTTCAGCACGAGGTGGAAGTGGATCTTGATCTTTCCCTAATTTTGGAACCTCAACATTTTTGTTCTCCATATTTTAATAGGCACAACTAAAAGGCACCTCAGGTAAACAATGGAGATGGATGGATTGGATACTAGTATACAATTATGGACGGGCTGCCGAGTGCCGACACAGAGGTAGCCACAGCCGTGAACTACCGCACTGTACTGTGTCTGCTGCTAATATATAGACTGGTTGATAAAGAGATAGTATACTCGTAACTAGTATGTATGTATAAAGAAAGAAAAAAAAACCACGGTTAGGTGGTATATACAATTATGGACGGGCTGCCGAGTGCCGACACAGAGGTAGCCACAGCCGTGAACTACCGCACTGTACTGTGTCTGCTGCTAATATAGACTGGTTGATAAAGAGATAGTATACTCGTAACTAGTATGTATGTATAAAGAAAGAAAAAAAAACCACGGTTAGGTGGTATATACAATTATGGACGGGCTGCCGAGTGCCGACACAGAGGTAGCCACAGCCGTGAACTACCGCACTGTACTGTGTCTGCTGCTAATATATAGACTGGTTGATAAAGAGATAGTATACTCGTAACTAGTATGTATGTATAAAGAAAGAAAAAAAAACCACGGTTAGGTGGTATATACAATTATGGACGGGCTGCCGAGTGCCGACACAGAGGTAGCCACAGCCGTGAACTACCGCACTGTACTGTGTCTGCTGCTAATATATAGACTGGTTGATAAAGAGATAGTATACTCGTAACTAGTATGTATGTATAAAGAAAGAAAAAAAAACCACGGTTAGGTGGTATATACAATTATGGACGGGCTGCCGAGTGCCGACACAGAGGTAGCCACAGCCGTGAACTACCGCACTGTACTGTGTCTGCTGCTAATATATAGACTGGTTGATAAAGAGATAGTATACTCGTAACTAGTATGTATGTATAAAGAAAGAAAAAAAAACCACGGTTAGGTGGTATATACAATTATGGACGGGCTGCCGAGTGCCGACACAGAGGTAGCCACAGCCGTGAACTACCGCACTGTACTGTGTCTGCTGCTAATATATAGACTGGTTGATAAAGAGATAGTATACTCGTAACTAGTATGTATGTATAAAGAAAGAAAAAAAAACCACGGTTAGGTGGTATATACAATTATGGACGGGCTGCCGAGTGCCGACACAGAGGTAGCCACAGCCGTGAACTACCGCACTGTACTGTGTCTGCTGCTAATATATAGACTGGTTGATAAAGAGATAGTATACTCGTAACTAGTATGTATGTATAAAGAAAGAAAAAAAAACCACGGTTAGGTGGTATATACAATTATGGACGGGCTGCCGAGTGCCGACACAGAGGTAGCCACAGCCGTGAACTACCGCACTGTACTGTGTCTGCTGCTAATATATAGACTGGTTGATAAAGAGATAGTATACTCGTAACTAGTATGTATGTATAAAGAAAGAAAAAAAAAACACGGTTAGGTGGTATATACAATTATGGACGGGCTGCCGAGTGCCGACACAGAGGTAGCCACAGCCGTGAACTACCGCACTGTACTGTGTCTGCTGCTAATATATAGACTGGTTGATAAAGAGATAGTATACTCGAGTCGTAACTAGTATGTATGTATAAAGAAAGAAAAAAAAACCACGGTTAGGTGGTATATACAATTATGGACGGGCTGCCGAGTGCCGACACAGAGGTAGCCACAGCCGTGAACTACCGCACTGTACTGTGTCTGCTGCTAATATATAGACTGGTTGATAAAGAGATAGTATACTCGTAACTAGTATGTATGTATAAAGAAAGAAAAAAAAACCACGGTTAGGTGGTATATACAATTATGGACGGGCTGCCGAGTGCCGACACAGAGGTAGCCACAGCCGTGAACTACCGCACTGTACTGTGTCTGCTGCTAATATATAGACTGGTTGATAAAGAGATAGTATACTCGTAACTAGTATGTATGTATAAAGAAAGAAAAAAAAACCACGGTTAGGTGGTATATACAATTATGGACGGGCTGCCGAGTGCCGACACAGAGGTAGCCACAGCCGTGAACTACCGCACTGTACTGTGTCTGCTGCTAATATATAGACTGGTTGATAAAGAGATAGTATACTCGTAACTAGTATGTATGTATAAAGAAAGAAAAAAAAACCACGGTTAGGTGGTATATACAATTATGGACGGGCTGCCGAGTGCCGACACAGAGGTAGCCACAGCCGTGAACTACCGCACTGTACTGTGTCTGCTGCTAATATATAGACTGGTTGATAAAGAGATAGTATACTCGTAACTAGTATGTATGTATAAAGAAAGAAAAAAAAACCACGGTTAGGTGGTATATACAATTATGGACGGGCTGCCGAGTGCCGACACAGAGGTAGCCACAGCCGTGAACTACCGCACTGTACTGTGTCTGCTGCTAATATATAGACTGGTTGATAAAGAGATAGTATACTCGTAACTAGTATGTATGTATAAAGAAAGAAAAAAAAACCACGGTTAGGTGGTATATACAATTATGGACGGGCTGCCGAGTGCCGACACAGAGGTAGCCACAGCCGTGAACTACCGCACTGTACTGTGTCTGCTGCTAATATATAGACTGGTTGATAAAGAGATAGTATACTCGTAACTAGTATGTATGTATAAAGAAAGAAAAAAAAACCACGGTTAGGTGGTATATACAATTATGGACGGGCTGCCGAGTGCCGACACAGAGGTAGCCACAGCCGTGAACTACCGCACTGTACTGTGTCTGCTGCTAATATATAGACTGGTTGATAAAGAGATAGTATACTCGTAACTAGTATGTATGTATAAAGAAAGAAAAAAAAAACACGGTTAGGTGGTATATACAATTATGGACGGGCTGCCGAGTGCCGACACAGAGGTAGCCACAGCCGTGAACTACCGCACTGTACTGTGTCTGCTGCTAATATATAGACTGGTTGATAAAGAGATAGTATACTCGTAACTAGTATGTATGTATAAAGAAAGAAAAAAAAACCACGGTTAGGTGGTATATACAATTATGGACGGGCTGCCGAGTGCCGACACAGAGGTAGCCACAGCCGTGAACTACCGCACTGTACTGTGTCTGCTGCTAATATATAGACTGGTTGATAAAGAGATAGTATACTCGTAACTAGTATGTATGTATAAAGAAAGAAAAAAAAACCACGGTTAGGTGGTATATACAATTATGGACGGGCTGCCGAGTGCCGACACAGAGGTAGCCACAGCCGTGAACTACCGCACTGTACTGTGTCTGCTGCTAATATATAGACTGGTTGATAAAGAGATAGTATACTCGTAACTAGTATGTATGTATAAAGAAAGAAAAAAAAACCACGGTTAGGTGGTATATACAATTATGGACGGGCTGCCGAGTGCCGACACAGAGGTAGCCACAGCCGTGAACTACCGCACTGTACTGTGTCTGCTGCTAATATATAGACTGGTTGATAAAGAGATAGTATACTCGTAACTAGTATGTATGTATAAAGAAAGAAAAAAAAACCACGGTTAGGTGGTATATACAATTATGGACGGGCTGCCGAGTGCCGACACAGAGGTAGCCACAGCCGTGAACTACCGCACTGTACTGTGTCTGCTGCTAATATATAGACTGGTTGATAAAGAGATAGTATACTCGTAACTAGTATGTATGTATAAAGAAAGAAAAAAAAACCACGGTTAGGTGGTATATACAATTATGGACGGGCTGCCGAGTGCCGACACAGAGGTAGCCACAGCCGTGAACTACCGCACTGTACTGTGTCTGCTGCTAATATATAGACTGGTTGATAAAGAGATAGTATACTCGTAACTAGTATGTATGTATAAAGAAAGAAAAAAAAACCACGGTTAGGTGGTATATACAATTATGGACGGGCTGCCGAGTGCCGACACAGAGGTAGCCACAGCCGTGAACTACCGCACTGTACTGTGTCTGCTGCTAATATATAGACTGGTTGATAAAGAGATAGTATACTCGTAACTAGTATGTATGTATAAAGAAAGAAAAAAAAACCACGGTTAGGTGGTATATACAATTATGGACGGGCTGCCGAGTGCCGACACAGAGGTAGCCACAGCCGTGAACTACCGCACTGTACTGTGTCTGCTGCTAATATATAGACTGGTTGATAAAGAGATAGTATACTCGTAACTAGTATGTATGTATAAAGAAAGAAAAAAAAACCACGGTTAGGTGGTATATACAATTATGGACGGGCTGCCGAGTGCCGACACAGAGGTAGCCACAGCCGTGAACTACCGCACTGTACTGTGTCTGCTGCTAATATATAGACTGGTTGATAAAGAGATAGTATACTCGTAACTAGTATGTATGTATAAAGAAAGAAAAAAAAACCACGGTTAGGTGGTATATACAATTATGGACGGGCTGCCGAGTGCCGACACAGAGGTAGCCACAGCCGTGAACTACCGCACTGTACTGTGTCTGCTGCTAATATATAGACTGGTTGATAAAGAGATAGTATACTCGTAACTAGTATGTATGTATAAAGAAAGAAAAAAAAACCACGGTTAGGTGGTATATACAATTATGGACGGGCTGCCGAGTGCCGACACAGAGGTAGCCACAGCCGTGAACTACCGCACTGTACTGTGTCTGCTGCTAATATATAGACTGGTTGATAAAGAGATAGTATACTCGTAACTAGTATGTATGTATAAAGAAAGAAAAAAAAACCACGGTTAGGTGGTATATACAATTATGGACGGGCTGCCGAGTGCCGACACAGAGGTAGCCACAGCCGTGAACTACCGCACTGTACTGTGTCTGCTGCTAATATATAGACTGGTTGATAAAGAGATAGTATACTCGTAACTAGTATGTATGTATAAAGAAAGAAAAAAAAACCACGGTTAGGTGGTATATACAATTATGGACGGGCTGCCGAGTGCCGACACAGAGGTAGCCACAGCCGTGAACTACCGCACTGTACTGTGTCTGCTGCTAATATAGACTGGTTGATAAAGAGATAGTATACTCGTAACTAGTATGTATGTATAAAGAAAGAAAAAAAAACCACGGTTAGGTGGTATATACAATTATGGACGGGCTGCCGAGTGCCGACACAGAGGTAGCCACAGCCGTGAACTACCGCACTGTACTGTGTCTGCTGCTAATATATAGACTGGTTGATAAAGAGATAGTATACTCGTAACTAGTATGTATGTATAAAGAAAGAAAAAAAAACCACGGTTAGGTGGTATATACAATTATGGACGGGCTGCCGAGTGCCGACACAGAGGTAGCCACAGCCGTGAACTACCGCACTGTACTGTGTCTGCTGCTAATATATAGACTGGTTGATAAAGAGATAGTATACTCGTAACTAGTATGTATGTATAAAGAAAGAAAAAAAAACCACGGTTAGGTGGTATATACAATTATGGACGGGCTGCCGAGTGCCGACACAGAGGTAGCCACAGCCGTGAACTACCGCACTGTACTGTGTCTGCTGCTAATATATAGACTGGTTGATAAAGAGATAGTATACTCGTAACTAGTATGTATGTATAAAGAAAGAAAAAAAAAACACGGTTAGGTGGTATATACAATTATGGACGGGCTGCCGAGTGCCGACACAGAGGTAGCCACAGCCGTGAACTACCGCACTGTACTGTGTCTGCTGCTAATATATAGACTGGTTGATAAAGAGATAGTATACTCGTAACTAGTATGTATGTATAAAGAAAGAAAAAAAAACCACGGTTAGGTGGTATATACAATTATGGACGGGCTGCCGAGTGCCGACACAGAGGTAGCCACAGCCGTGAACTACCGCACTGTACTGTGTCTGCTGCTAATATATAGACTGGTTGATAAAGAGATAGTATACTCGTAACTAGTATGTATGTATAAAGAAAGAAAAAAAAACCACGGTTAGGTGGTATATACAATTATGGACGGGCTGCCGAGTGCCGACACAGAGGTAGCCACAGCCGTGAACTACCGCACTGTACTGTGTCTGCTGCTAATATATAGACTGGTTGATAAAGAGATAGTATACTCGTAACTAGTATGTATGTATAAAGAAAGAAAAAAAAACCACGGTTAGGTGGTATATACAATTATGGACGGGCTGCCGAGTGCCGACACAGAGGTAGCCACAGCCGTGAACTACCGCACTGTACTGTGTCTGCTGCTAATATATAGACTGGTTGATAAAGAGATAGTATACTCGTAACTAGTATGTATGTATAAAGAAAGAAAAAAAAACCACGGTTAGGTGGTATATACAATTATGGACGGGCTGCCGAGTGCCGACACAGAGGTAGCCACAGCCGTGAACTACCGCACTGTACTGTGTCTGCTGCTAATATATAGACTGGTTGATAAAGAGATAGTATACTCGTAACTAGTATGTATGTATAAAGAAAGAAAAAAAAACCACGGTTAGGTGGTATATACAATTATGGACGGGCTGCCGAGTGCCGACACAGAGGTAGCCACAGCCGTGAACTACCGCACTGTACTGTGTCTGCTGCTAATATATAGACTGGTTGATAAAGAGATAGTATACTCGTAACTAGTATGTATGTATAAAGAAAGAAAAAAAAACCACGGTTAGGTGGTATATACAATTATGGACGGGCTGCCGAGTGCCGACACAGAGGTAGCCACAGCCGTGAACTACCGCACTGTACTGTGTCTGCTGCTAATATATAGACTGGTTGATAAAGAGATAGTATACTCGTAACTAGTATGTATGTATAAAGAAAGAAAAAAAAACCACGGTTAGGTGGTATATACAATTATGGACGGGCTGCCGAGTGCCGACACAGAGGTAGCCACAGCCGTGAACTACCGCACTGTACTGTGTCTGCTGCTAATATATAGACTGGTTGATAAAGAGATAGTATACTCGTAACTAGTATGTATGTATAAAGAAAGAAAAAAAAACCACGGTTAGGTGGTATATACAATTATGGACGGGCTGCCGAGTGCCGACACAGAGGTAGCCACAGCCGTGAACTACCGCACTGTACTGTGTCTGCTGCTAATATAGACTGGTTGATAAAGAGATAGTATACTCGTAACTAGTATGTATGTATAAAGAAAGAAAAAAAAACCACGGTTAGGTGGTATATACAATTATGGACGGGCTGCCGAGTGCCGACACAGAGGTAGCCACAGCCGTGAACTACCGCACTGTACTGTGTCTGCTGCTAATATATAGACTGGTTGATAAAGAGATAGTATACTCGTAACTAGTATGTATGTATAAAGAAAGAAAAAAAAACCACGGTTAGGTGGTATATACAATTATGGACGGGCTGCCGAGTGCCGACACAGAGGTAGCCACAGCCGTGAACTACCGCACTGTACTGTGTCTGCTGCTAATATATAGACTGGTTGATAAAGAGATAGTATACTCGTAACTAGTATGTATGTATAAAGAAAGAAAAAAAAACCACGGTTAGGTGGTATATACAATTATGGACGGGCTGCCGAGTGCCGACACAGAGGTAGCCACAGCCGTGAACTACCGCACTGTACTGTGTCTGCTGCTAATATATAGACTGGTTGATAAAGAGATAGTATACTCGTAACTAGTATGTATGTATAAAGAAAGAAAAAAAAACCACGGTTAGGTGGTATATACAATTATGGACGGGCTGCCGAGTGCCGACACAGAGGTAGCCACAGCCGTGAACTACCGCACTGTACTGTGTCTGCTGCTAATATATAGACTGGTTGATAAAGAGATAGTATACTCGTAACTAGTATGTATGTATAAAGAAAGAAAAAAAAAACACGGTTAGGTGGTATATACAATTATGGACGGGCTGCCGAGTGCCGACACAGAGGTAGCCACAGCCGTGAACTACAGCACTGTACTGTGTCTGCTGCTAATATAGACTGGTTGATAAAGAGATAGTATACTACTAATATTATATATACTGGTGGTCAGGTCACTGGTCACTAGTCACACTGGCAGTGGCACTCCTGCAGCAAAAGTGTGCACTGTTTAATTTTAATATAATATTATGTACTCCTGGCTCCTGCTATAACCTATAACTGGCACTGCAGTAGTGCTCCCCAGTCTCCCCCACAATTATAAGCTGTGTGAGCTGAGCAGTCAGACAGATATATAATATATATAGATGATGCAGCACACTGGCCTGAGCCTGAGCAGTGCACACAGATATGGTATGTGACTGACTGAGTCACTGTGTGTATCGCTTTTTTCAGGCAGAGAACGGATATATTAAATAAACTGCACTGTGTGTCTGGTGGTCACTCACTATATAATATATTATGTACTCCTGGCTCCTGCTATAACCTATAACTGGCACTGCAGTAGTGCTCCCCAGTCTCCCCCACAATTATAAGCTGTGTGAGCTGAGCAGTCAGACAGATATATATAATATTATATATAGATAATAGATGATGCAGCACACTGGCCTGAGCCTGAGCAGTGCACACAGATATGGTATGTGACTGAGTCACTGTGTGCTGTGTATCGCTTTTTTCAGGCAGAGAACGGATTATAAATAAAACTGGTGGTCACTGGTCACTATCAGCAAAACTCTGCACTGTACTGAGTACTCCTAATGCTCCCCAAAATTAGTAAATCAAGTGTCTCTCTAATCTATTCTAAACGGAGAGGACGCCAGCCACGTCCTCTCCCTATCAATCTCAATGCACGTGTGAAAATGGCGGCGACGCGCGGCTCCTTATATAGAATCCGAGTCTCGCGATAGAATCCGAGCCTCGCGAGAATCCGACAGCGTCATGATGACGTTCGGGCGCGCTCGGGTTAACCGAGCAAGGCGGGAAGATCCGAGTCGCTCGGACCCGTGAAAAAAAACATGAAGTTCTGGCGGGTTCGGATTCAGAGGAACCGAACCCGCTCATCTCTAGTTAATGGGGGTGATTCCGAGTTGTTCGCTCGCTAGCTGCTTTCAGCAGCATTGCACACGCTAAGCTGCCGCCCTCTGGGAGTGTATCTTAGCTTAGCAGAATTGCGAACGAAAGATTAGCAGAATTGCGAATAGAAATTTCTTAGCAGTTTCTGATTGGCTCCAGACTTACTCAGCCATTGCGACCAGCTCAGTCCTTTTCGTTCCTGGTTTGACGTCACAAACACACCCAGCGTTTGCCCAACCACTCCCCCGTTTCTCCAGCCACTCCTGCATTTTGCAACTCGAACGCCTGCGTTTTTTCGCACACTCCCATAAAACGGCCAGTTTCCGCCCAGAAACACCCACTTCCTGTCAATCACACTACGATCAGCACAGCGATGAAAAAGCTTTGTTATGCTGTGAGTAAAATACCTAACTTTTGTGTAAAATAACTAA
The DNA here is from genome assembly GCF_028390025.1 of Pseudophryne corroboree. Classification (NCBI taxonomy): domain Eukaryota; kingdom Metazoa; phylum Chordata; class Amphibia; order Anura; family Myobatrachidae; genus Pseudophryne; species Pseudophryne corroboree. The sequence continues at coordinate 632,813,575 of NC_086444.1, read as the reverse complement.
GCGCATGTGCACTGCGAACCTTGCTCATGCGCAGTAAGCGACTAATCGCAGTATAGCGAAAATCGGCAACGAGCGAACAACTCGGAATGACCCCCAATATGTAGGGGAGGGTGGATAGTGGAGTGGGCTTAATATTCATAATTTTCCGGTGGGAGGTCAGCTTGCTTGACTGCAGATATCTCTAGTTCCTGAAAATATATTTCTTAGCTTTGAATGGGATAAAAAACTAGAGAGTCCCACCTTTTAGAAGCTTCTGAGGACTTGGTGAATTGCTCTGGCTCCTGAACTCTGATCCCCAGCGAAAATCTAAAACTGCATATTAGGCGTGTGTAGCTGGACCAGGGACAAGCTGCTTGAAGGCTGATATCTCTGGTTCTGGGCATAGTAGAGATAAGCTGCCAGTGTCCACCAAAAGGGGAGAGTCCCAGCTTTTGGATTATACCCTCAGAAAAACTCTAAGGGCCTAATTCTGAGTTGATCGCAGCATCAAATTTGTTAGCAGTTGGGCAAAACCATGTGCACTGCAGAGGGGGCAGATATAACATGTGCAGAGAGAGTTAGATTTGGGTGTGGCGTGTTCAAACTGAAATCTAAATTGCACTGTAAAAATAAAGCAGCCAGTATTTACCCTGCACAGAAACAAAATAACCCACCCAAATCTAACTCTCTCTGCACATGTTACATCTGCCCCCCCCCCCCCCCCCTGCAGTGCACATGGTTTTGCCCAATTGCTAACAAATTTGCTGCTGCGATCAACTCAGAATTATCCCCCAAGTCAGACAGAACCTGAGATATCTGCCTAGGAAGAGAAATTAACAGGCTCAGATGGGGACCCCTGCTTTCACGTTGGACATCTCCGGTTCCCCAGGGCCGATTTTCAACAATCTGGTACCCCTGGAAAGAGGAGACCCTCAGCTATCAGCCTAGGACCCTTATACTCCTGGGGCCCTTGGGCAAGAGCCCACTGAGCCCATACGAAAAGACAGTCCTGACGAAGAGTAACACTACAAAAATATAAAAAATGTTATATAAATAGTTGAAAATTTTTAAAACAGAAAAAAAATAAAAAGTATTCCTGTGTCATGATGTCCATGGATAGTAGTCACCACATATGTAATCATTTTGTACCTCACATGCAACACACCTGTGTTATCTGCATGTAAAGATCTATGGATAGTGTTCTACCCAATGGGCCAATAGATTTAGCCATTTTGGAGCTTTTTTGTTAGACACTGAAATTTGATACCAGGAAGTGTGTTTACATTCACTTTCTGTCTGTGGCTAAACACTTGAGTACAGGAGAATGCCAGAGAGTGCAGATCTACAGCAGGATCCTGCCCCAGCCACTCAGTCTCTTACACAGGATAAAGGCAATGGGGAGGCGGAGACATGGAGAGGGGGTGTAAAGGGGAAAAATGTAGCTGAAATGTACATATGGGATTATATTTACTAAAGTGTGGGTTTTTAGAAGTTGAGATGTTGCCCATAGCAACCAATCAGATTCTACTTTTAATATATCTAGCACCATCTAGAAGACAATAGCTAGAATCTGATTGTTTATATGGGCAACATCTCCACTTCTAAAAACCCGCACTTTAGTAAACATACCCTATGGTGTCTGACTAGTATGTTATTTTATCTTGAATGATCATGCATTAGAGTTTTACTGTATTATACAGTATTTATTTATTTATTTATACAGTATTTGGGGCAATACAACTGGTGTAATGGTTATCATTGCTGCCTCACAGCACTGAGGTCATGGGTTCGATTCCCACCTTGGCTCTAACTGTGTGGAGTTTGTATATTCTCCCCGTACTTGCGTGGGTTTCCTCCGGGTACGCCGGTTTCCTCCCACAATCCAAAAATATACTGGTAGGTTAATTGGATCCCAAAAAAAATAAAAATTATCCCTAGTGTGCATGTACATGTGGTAGGGAATATAGATTGTAAGCTCCACTGGGGCAGGGACTGATGTGAATGGCCAAAATATTCTCTCTGTAAAGCGCTGCGGAATATGTGTGCGCTATATAAATAACTGGTAATAAATAAATAAATATTTATATTTATACCAATTAAATTTGTGTTATATATGTATTTGTTTTTAAAAAAATCCATGTAACTTTGGAGTTACACATGTTTAGAAAAATAAAATAAAATCAAATTACTGTATATTTATATATATTTATTTATTTAGATTAGATTAGACCACAGGTTCTCAAACTCGGTCCTCAGGACCCCACACGGTGCATGTTTTGCAGGTCTCCTCACAGAATCACAAGTGACATAATTAACTCCACCTGTGGACCTTTTAAAATGTGTCAGTGATTAATTAATACACCTGTGCACTTGCTGGGTTACCTGCAAAACATGCACTGAGTGGGGTCCTGAGGACCGAGTTTGAGAATCACTGGATTAGACCATTCAATTATGCAGCAAATAAGCAGTTCATGCAATTTGGTGTATTTTCTCACAATTTCTTGATCGATGAGCAAATGATCCCCTATTTCAGTCATCACTCATGTAAAATGTTCATTCACAGGAAGCCTATCAGATTCAGATCCAAAGTCTGGTGTCTGTGGTTTGCAAATGGAAGGAGATGCTTCTACACAACATGACAACACCATTGGGCTTGGAGCTGATGTTCTCACTTTGCTTCAAAATGTAGAATTCCTATCATGTCACCATGTTTATTTCAATAAGTTCTTCACATCTCATCACCTAATGTGTATCCTGACTGTAAAAGGTTTCTTCGCTATAGGTAAAATAAATCACAGTCAATAAAATTATAAATATACCAGTCAATTGTAGAAAACACAGCTAATGAAATCACATTTATATTTATTATTTTAGGTGCTGCTCGTGCAAGTTGAGTTGGTGGTGCTCAGTTACCTGAGAAGATGAAGAAAGGCGATTACACTGCATTGTACGACAATGTAAAGGAATTCGTTTTGGTCAGATGAACACAAATTTTATGGAGTTGACAAATCATTCAACTGTCGAACCACTAGTCACAGCCAGATGTTATGATCGTGGGCAAAAAAGCATGTCAGCATCAATGTTCCATTGCTGATCATGGATTATAATCCCAACATGGGAGGCGTTGACCTTCACAATAGTGCTTTAGGCAATTACTAAATTGGTATTCACTCATAGAAGTGGTGGTAGCCACTTTTCACCAATACGTTTTCAAACATGATGGTAAATGTTTGGAAATTATATGTTTTTGTAGCAAAAAGAGAAAAAAGATCCTTAATCCCAGCTGGAATTCAGCGATAAAATCACTTATGCACTTTTATTGACAGATCAATCGGTTGATAGGGAGGTTGAAAAAGGTAAAAGTCCACGTACAAGTGTTCAACATTTTCATTTGTAGAATTCCAGATAAGCCTAAATGTTGCATAGTTTGCCATAGTAAAACTTATTTATTTGCAAAAAGTGCAATGTGAGTTTGCATCCAAAATGTTTTGAAAAATATGCAGCCCATAAATGAGTACTTAACTTACATTTGCTTCTGATTAATACTGCTAACATACTGTTAATACTAATGCATACTGTAATACTCAATACTAATCTATATTGTTGTTGTTGTTGTTGTTGTTGTTATTATTAGGGGGTTATTTGAATAAATGTATGTTTTCTTGTAAAAGTAGTTTAAGCCAATTATGTATGAGGACTTCCCTTGAGCCTGTGCTCTGTTTAAATATTTGATATTCTTGCAGATGAACTCCTCAGACCCAGATTAAATAAGACACAACACACCATGGCTGGCAGAAGAAGGTCCAAATTTTATTGATCACTTCCACAAAGTTGGTGGCACAGGAAAAGCAATTGCAAACATACTATTCAAATTTGGTAATTGGGGTGGGTACTCTATGCTAGGTATCCATTTCCCTGGCCCTGTGCAGGTCCCCCTCACCAGATCCTCTCCAGGGGTGAGGGGGTGGACTTGGAGGGGGGGGGGGGGGCAAAGCATTTTGTCACACCTGGGCCCACCACTCGCTAGTTCCGCCACTGGTCCAAATCACTGGAAGAAAATAACAAAATCACTAGAATTAAAACCAGTATCACTGGAATTATTCTTTCTAAACAATGGTATTATTGGTCCAAATCACTGGAAGAAAATGACAAAATCAGTAGAATTAAAAGCCAGTATCACAGGAATTATTTGTTCTAATTAATGGTATTATTGGTCCAAATCACTGGAAGAAAATGACAAAATCACTAGAATTAAAAGCCAGTATCACGGAAATTATATCAAATGGCAGACACTGAGCAGCACGATGCAGCACAAGACACTGAGCACTGACCAGTGATACTGAGCACTGATGATACTACTGAGCAGTGATACTGAGAACTGACACTACTGAGAACTGACACTAAGCAGCACGATGCAGCACAAGACACTGTACTAGTATTAGTAATGTAGTATTACTGAGCACCACAAGACAATGAACAGTGATACTGAGCACTGATAATACTACTGAGCCCTGATACTGAGCACTGATGATACTACTGAGAACTGACACTGAGCAGCACGATTAGCACAAGACACTGTACTAGTATTAGTAATGTAGTATTACTGAGCACCACAAGACAATGAGCACTGATACTGAGCACTGATGATACTACTGAGAACTGACACTGAGCAGCACGATTAGCACAAGACACTGTACTAGTATTAGTAATGTAGTATTACTGAGCACCACAAGACAATGAGCAGCGATACTGAGCACTGATGATACCACTGAGTACTGATACTGAGCAACACAATGCAGCACAAGACACTGTACTAGTATTAGTAATGTAGTATTACTGAGCACCACAAGACAATGAGCAATGATACTGAGTACTGATGATACTACTGAGCACTGATACTGAGCAGCACGATGCAGCACAAGACACTGTACTAGTATTAGTAATGTAGTATTACTGAGCATCACAAGACAATGAGCACTGATACTGAGCACTGATGATACTACTGAGAACTGACACTGAGCAGCACGATGCAGCACAAGACACTGTACTAGTATTAGTATTAGTGAGCAGCACAAAAGCACTCTGGAATTGACACCCCCCAGATACCACTATGACTGGAATGATGATGACTGATGCACAGTCACAGGACACTACTACCACAGCACCCTACAGCAGCAAGATGCAGCACAAAAGAGACACTGTACTAGTATTACTGAGCAGTAATAAGCACTGATACTGAGCACTGATACTGAGAACTGACACTGAGAGAACGTAGCCACGTCCTCTCTGTACCCTCTACAATGCCCGAGTGAAAATGGCGGCGAGGCACGGCTCTTTATATGGAATCCGAATCTCGCGAGAATCCGACAGCGGGATCAGTGGCGGATCTTGCCACGGGCAAGCAGGACTTTTGCCCGGGGCGCCGCCTTCCGGAGGGCGCTGGCGCCATCCGGAGGGCGCCGCACCGTGGCAAGATCCGCCACTGCTGCCCGCTGTGTCCCTGTCCGCCTCCGCTGCCGTCCCCATCCCCGTCCCCGTCCGCCTCCTGAAGGGAACTAGACGCTATGCGTCTAGTTTCCCTTCCTGGAGAGTAACTTTGCTGAGCGGTGCGCGATGACGTCATCGCGCACCGCACAGCAAAGGTCCTCTCTACGAAGGGAACTAGACTCATAGCGTCTAGTTTCCCTTCGTGGAGAGGACCTTTTGCTGTGCGGTGCGCGATGACGTCATCGCGCACCGCTCAGCATTCAAGCGGCGCTTTTAATGTACAGGGGGCGTAATTGACCACGCCCCCTGTATTAGGCCACGCCCCATTTCCTGCCCGGGGCGCAGAGCGCCCTTGAACCGGCCCTGAGCGGGATGATGATGTTTTGCCTTGTTCAGGTTTTCTGAGTCAGGCGGGAACAACCGAACCGGGCTCGGACCCGTGTTTGACACGTGGAGTTCGGGGGGTTCGGTTCTCGGCGAACCGAACCCGCTTATCTCTAAAAATTACAGGAGCTGATTGGTTGATAGTTTATCTCTCTTCACTTTATCCCTCTCCGAGCCTTAGTACATCTGCCCCAAGGTCCCTAATTGACATGTGAACCTCCACAACTGGTAAGCCAAAAAGCAGAGGCCAAATCTGCAGTGCAAAGGCAATGAAACTGTACCAACACCCAGTGCCATAACTAGACATTTTAGCGCTGTGCGCAAAGAATGGCAGTGGCGCCCCCCCTGCAAGATAGGGGCAATGGCTTAATGGGGAAGGGGCGTGGCCACAAAATAATACCAATTCATACTACGGTGTACAGTAGTCTCCATTATTCAAATTACGCTGCACAGTAGCGCCACTACACCAGGTAGAGCCCCTTTTACACATTACGGCAGACAGTCCCCCTTTTTACACATTACGGCAGACAGCGTCCCCTTTTTACACATTACGGTAGACAGCGTCCCCCTTTTTACACATTACGGCAGACAGCATCCCTCTTTTTACACATTACAGCTGTTAAGTTCGATTAACTTTCAGGAAAAACCAATACCGAATTGCACAGTGGTTCGGGCCGCTGCGGCCGCTAAGTATATGTGCTAAACCTTTATGAATATGTATGCACGTTTGCGTAAGCGCGCCAACACGCAGTTAGCACAATGTAGCTGTACGTGTGGCTGAATACACCTTAAACCCTTAACAGAAATGGAATGCGACACCAGTAGTTATATGTTATGTTGTGGTCCAACGCAGCAACAAATATTTACTTAAAAGGGGTAAACACAGAATATACAACACTATTACAGAGAAGAAGCTACAACCAATGGATACGTACGTTTGTTCGCCTGCGCCACCCGGATCCGGTCCTCAGTCAATCTGGAAAGATGACCTTCAGAGAATAGACTGAGGCCGGCCAGGAGGCTTGGCTTTTATACAATAGGCCAAAGCATGAAACAAAGGAAACTGTAAGCTCTTCATCCATAGGTCAAGGGGCAGGTCAATTACAGTATGTGAGGGGGTCATAGGTTGGTTTGAACAGGTGGGCGATGCTTGGTCCAGGTGTACTTGCAGGTGTCCGCCACTGGGTTCCCGCCGAATATCAGGAGTACAGTACATACAGTGAGATATGAATATTGTAATCTTGCGCATAGTTATGCGCAGGAGCATGCGATTATCTGTAAACTGCGATCGGAATATTGCCCTTGAATTACTGTACATGTGGATACCAAACATTATGTTCTGACCTATTTCTGTCCCCTCACATCCAGTAAAGTTGAATACCTCCGTTGCTATACATTCTAAGCAAGTGTAAGTTGCTGGTGTGGTGCGTGTGGACTATGTGTAAATAATGCACTATGTGTATAAAATATATAATATGTCTTTGTGGCATTTCTATGCGTATGCTACTGTATTTACTCATACCACGCACTAATACGCAAGGCCCGCAAGCCAACGTACGTTGCGTGCGAGTATGCGCACGCACGGCAGAACACGTGCATGTACAGAGACCACTCTGTGTGGTGTTTGCACGTGTTGCATGTGGGTATAATATTTTAGACTTCGACACGGCAGACAGCGTCCCCCTTTTTACACATTACGGCAGACAGAGTCCCCTTTTTACACATTACGGCAGACAGCGTCCTCTTTTTACACATTATGGCAGACAGCGCCTCCTTTTTACACATTACGGCAGACAGAGTCCCCTTTTTGCACATTACGGCAGACAGCGTCCCCTTTTTACACATTACGGCAGACAGCGTCCCCTTTTTACACATTATGGCAGGCAGTCCCCCTTTTTTACACATTGTGGCAGGCAGTCCCCCTTTTTTACACATCATGGCAGACAGTCCCCATTTTTTACAAATTATGGCAGGCAGTCCCCATTTTTTTACACATTATGGCAGGCAGTCCCCCTTTTTTACACATAATGGAAGACAGTCCCCCTTTTTTACATATCATGGCAGACAGTCCCCCTTTTTTGACACATTATGGCAGGCTGTCCCCTTTTTTACATATCATGGCAGGCAGTCTCCCTTTCTTTCTTTTTTAGACATTGTGGCAGGCAGTCCCCCTTTTATGGGAGGGAGAGGCAAAGAGAGAGAGAGTTATACTCTCCCTCACCTGCGATCCGGCATCAACGGCAGAGACCCGGGAGCTGACGGCTGTGGCATGATCCTGAGTCCTCTGGCGGCTGGCGGGAGGCAGACAGAGCAGCAGCGCTGGACAGAGAGCAGTGGCTGTGGCTTTGGTCCTGCTCAGATCGCGGCGGGGGGTGGGGGGGGGGGGGGTAGCTCCGGTGGCTGGCGGGAGGCAGACAGCGCAGCAGCACTGGACAGAGAGCTGTGGCTGCAGCTTTGGCCCTGCTCAGATCGCGGCAGTGGGGGGTGGCTCCGGCGGCTGGCAGACGGCAGCATTGTACAAGTGGACAGTGACTGTGGCCGTGCTGGGGGGGGGTGCTGCCGATGGTGCCCCTTCAGTGCATGTGCGCTGTGGGCAAGGCACCATTGGCACACACCTAGTTACGGCACTGCCAACACCAATAGCTACACTGGGGGCAATTCAGTTGTTTTTGTGTCCACACTTGCGCCCAAATATAATGGTTTTAGAATCACAAAGCTGCTAAACTAGTGTAAACTATTGGGAGCCGTGCCAAAAAAGTGTGAAAAACTGGACTTTTTGCACATTTCTGCTCACCACCTCAGGGGCTACAATTGAATAACTCTGTTGGTCGCCAGACGCCCATTAAACAATTGAATTCCCCCCACTGTGTTTTCATTTTTAGGGGATGATTCAATTGTTTCAGAGAATTAGCTCCCATCAAAAGTTGCTGGGAACTTATTAATTTTATTGGTCGACCAGCCCTGAAGCTGCACTCATCACCGATTTATGTAATCCATGTAAAGTAGGGCTGTGGGGATGGCCCTGGGTGCCAGACGACCCCTTCCTACAGAATGCCCAGCACAGGAAAAGCTGTTTAATGTGGCTAATTCCATGCATTAGGGTGTGAGAATGCGGCCGACATGACAAGCACAGGGTTCATTGTGCATACAATTAAATCAGCTTCTGTCCACTTTAGACGGGAGCAAATTCACTCAAATAATTGAATCGCCCCCAAAGATCATTTCAGTAATTTACTTGCCTATAGATAGCTACAGTATTCAATGTAAATAAAGCAACCTATAAAATTACTACAAGATTTAATTGTCTAGGTTTTGTGCCATGAATAACCACTGCTTTATAATAACATTATTTTTTTTACAACTTTACTTTTTTAGATAATTTGATTTCCTGTGGATTTTAAAATTTTCTGACCGCTGGACCATGTTATATAAGCACGTAGGTCACAGTTTCCTTAAAATAAGCATTTCTGTGTGTTACATTTTAGGGGGGACTTCATTAGTCGTGATAAGCCATTTCTGGGGAAAATATGGGACTTTTATTGTGATCCACCAACTCTGAGCAGTTGGCAAGCTTGGAGAAAATCCCTGTTTTAAGGTAAACATTTTGGGATTTGGTTCAGAATTCCTGGGACACCCACTAAGTGACTAATTAGGCATTTAGAAGTTTTTAATCATTTTTATTTCCCCAATAATGACATGTCATTTTTGGAGTAAAAAAATGCAGTGTGATGGAAATTGGGGTACAAGGTATGGGACAGAAATAGTGGAGTGTTTTTAACCTAGCAGGTTAAAGTAATCAGTTTTTTGGAAGTGGCTTAAAATTACCCAACAATATACTTATGCCCATGTTATGTATCCATAATTTAATTTGAGCACTTACAGTATTGTGATGAAAAACCTCTGCTATCTATTTTTTTCTAATGCATATAACAGCCATTTCACACAATTTAAGAACCCCAAATCTTTATATTATGACCACTAATAGACTTCTATACTATTTTCCTATCTTAGTTTGGCTTATTTTGGGGTACAGGCAGATTTCACAATTTACTCCTACACGTTTCTCTGGTTTTGTTGGCAAGAATTATCGCACAAATCCTGTTTTTGCAAATTTTCAATTGAATTGGCGGTGTTGGCAAAAAGTTAGATTGCGGTAAACTGCTATGTTATCATGACTAATTGAATTCCCACTGTGTCTGTTTCACCCTAAAACTTCACTGAACCACAGTAACCAATCAGCAGTCTGCTTTTATATGTCTATTGCATATTAGACAATAAAAGCAAGTGTCTGAATGGTTGTAATGATTTAGTGAAAATTTAGCACCTGAATTCAGTGCTAGTAAAAGGATGTTTATGTCCTCTATAAATTATCCTTTAATACCATTGCTTTAATTGTAAGTTGTAATAGGTTTTTATGATCTATTTGTTTATGCGGCAGTTTAACATTCTTAATAGTCAAAGTAAGTTGTGTGGTGCCATATGGATCATGTTGGGGTTGTGGTTGAGTTATATGGATCAGGTGAATGGATAAGCAGAACAAGTGATTAGGATGCGCGGTGCATTATACAAAATTATAATAATGTTGCACGTTTCACTCTGTTGCTGTTTTCTGCCAAGATCCTGCTATAAAACGTCCATTTATTTCCACCTCCCCCATGATGCCAATTTAAAAACCATTAGCTGCCCATTTGTGCTCTGTTGTGCGACAGAGAACTGACTGCACGAGCCTGGTATCCTCTGTCACTGTACTCTCCAGATGGTGATCTCTGGGGACACAATAAGGGCATAGGTTTGGAGATGAGTTAAATGAGGATGTATTTAACCATGGCAACATAATTATTATGCAAAGTGTATGTGTTTGTGAATTGTGAGTATTGTCTAAGTATGGATCAGTAGGCTCTCAGTTGGTAGAATGTGTGTGTGTGTGTGTGTGTGTGTGTGTGTGTGTGTGCGTGTGTGTGTGTGTGTGTGTGTGTGTGTGTATGTGTGTATGTATGTATGTATGTATGTAAAAATGCTATTAATGAAACATTTTGCCATGTTTAATTAATTATAAGCATATTGTTTCTTTCTTTATGTAAAATGAAATCCCTGGAGACAGAATAAGGAAGCCCAGACGTTTCCTATACAAGGGGGTTCCTGCTACATAATCGCATCTGTTCATCTCCTGAATCCAGGATTCAGAAGCATGGGCACTCACACTCTGCTTGTGCTGTGACTCTATGGGGTTTACTTACTAAGGCATTGGGTTCTAACACCCAGAGCTACTGTTTGTGTTTATGCTTGAAATGTAAAACGGCAATGACTTTACTTGTAAAACATGGCTGATTGAGTAAATGCCCTTTTACATTTTGGGCAAAAACATGCTGGGTTTTGAAATATGACACAAGTAAATAAACCCCTATATGATGTATAGTATATAGGTGCTATGATTCATTTATGTGCCTATGGGAGCTTTTCCTTGTGATACGTGTGCAATCATATGATTGATTACTGCTTGGTAATGTCACACACGTGACATGCTTTGGGTTCATGCTTTGTACATATCCAGTTTTTCTAGTTACTGTGTCTGATTATTGCCCTGACTTTACCTTGATATACACAATTCTGTGCCTTCATTTCTTTTATGTACTTTAACTCATATTACTGCCCCTAACTTCTGGATTATTAGTTGTTGCAGCATGTTTATTGATTCTGTACCTTTTGTCAGAGACCTATTATACCCCTTTCAGACTGACAGACTCGGGTCACACCCCGGGAATGTGTTTCGGGACACATCCCGGGACGTATTCCGGGACTGACCCCTTTCACACTGCACATAGACCTGGGATCGACCCGGGACAGCCCCAATCACACTGATCCCGGGAAATCGCTGCAAATACATATGTATGTCATTAGAAATGGATATTTTTCTGGCCAGCCCCATTCTTTTTACTGTTGTTGTCATGTACCTTCAAAAACTGCTTCTTTAGAGTCTTCATTTTACGTATAATGCCTCTTGCTTCAAGCAGCTTTGCAATGTTTTTGTAAATTACAGAATCCTTCACTGTGCCTGTTATCTGTTTTTTTATCTCCTCCTCACCCCTTAAGGCCAGTACTCACCTGCATGCAGGCCAATCTAGCACCAGCGATAGCGATACGCGGGGCTGCGCATCGCTATCGCTGTGAGGGCTACACACAGAGAGATCTTGCTGAAAATCTAAGCAATCTAGTCAGATTGCTTAGATTATCGCTCCGTGAGTACCCCCCTTTATGGTGAGCGGCTCTTTCACCTCCTGATCTATCCAGGTCGCCATGACTGTCTCCTCCACTTACTGGACACTTTCCCAGGCTCTGGATGATGACATCTTTTCTGAGCTCGGGGAAGCTCCAATGAGAGGCCTTTTAACAGTCCCGGGTACTGAATACCGGGTAGGGCCCACTCACACTACACTGCATCCCGGGACGATCCCGGATTCAACCCTGGTCGAGACCTGGGATGAAATACCGGGAAGCTCGTCCCGGGATATTGTTCCTGTACCCTTTCACACTGAGCAATTTCCTGGGTTGATGCGCGTTCATGTGCAATAACCCGGGAAATTTTTGTCAGTCTGAAAGGTATATTAGAGAACCAAGTCCACCCAAACTTCCAGGATCCAAGGAAATCAGAGCGCCAGCTCGGGTTTCCTGCCTTGCTTGGATTCCAAATCGAGGCAAAACGTCATCATCCTGGCATCTGATCTCACGGGTTTCGGATTCGATTTAAGTCCCTGCAGCGGTGACATTGCGCCATTTCGCTGCAAACACCGGAGAGAGCTGTGTGCCCCTGATGTCTGTGCTGAGTGCTGACGCCACAAGCGTAATGTGCTGAGCTGTTGTATCTTTCCACTCCAGGCTGAGCTGAATTGTCTGTTCATCCACTGTCCTGTGCTGCTGAGCTGAACTATTTGTCCTCCTACACTGACAGCAGTGTTCACTCCAGTCCCCTTAGTGTAATATTGGGCGAACTAGATGAACTGTACAGGCAGTTAGCAAGACATTGAGGGAGATGTACTAAGCCTTGGAGAGAGATAAAGTGAACAGAGATAAGGTACCAGCCAGGGGCGTATCTAGAGAGGAGGGGACCCATGTTCAGTCTCCGTGTGAGGGCCTCGTCCTCTCCGCTCTGAGCACTGCCAAAGTCTCATGCGCAGATCTCCGGAAAAATGGCCGCCACGCCATTTTTTTTATAGACATCCACATGCGCTGTCACTGTGCCAGAGTATCTAGTTCTCAGACAGAGCGCTAACAGCGCTGCTGCCGGCTTCGGTGATGTGAGAGGAGGGGGCCCACGCACGGACACCAGAAAGGTAAGTATAGAAGAAATGGGTGCAGTGTGAGCCCCCACTGGACTCAGGGGCCCATGTGCACCGCACCCATTATAGATACACCACTGGTACCAGCCAATCAGCTCCTAAGTCCTAACTGCCATGTCACAGGCTGTGTTTCAAAAATGGCAGTTAGAAGCTGGTTGGCTGGTACTTTATCTCCATTCACTTTATCTCTCTCCAAGGCTTAGTATATAGAACCCATTATTTATTATTTTTTTATAGTACATGAACTTACATCTATTGTCTCCAGGTGGGTACACACTGGTAGATAATATATCTGCAGATGAATTGATCTGCAGATATATCAATGGACGGATCGGGCAGTGTGCTGTGCATACACACTGCCCGATCCATCGGGGACTGAGGTACACACGCCCACCCAGTTCTGCTGTCAAACACCGCCAGCTGCCGCAGCATGTGTACGGGCGGTCGGCTGATCGCCCGTACACACACACCGATGCGCTAATATATTGGTAGATATATTGGTCGTCGGCTGTGCTGCAGGGCCGACACAATATGTCTGTGAACGACAGAGTTCACAGACATATCGCCCGTACACACTGGCCGACGGACCCGCGATATATCGGCCGTTCAATAGAACGTGTTTCATGCTGGTGTTGCTTCATTTACCTCAGGGCCGGTTCTGGCGCTCTGTGCGCCCCGGGCGGCAATAGGGGGTGTGGCTTCGTACAGGGGGCGTGGTCATTTACGCCCCCTGTACAGACTGAAATGATGTGCGGTGCGCGATGACGTCATCGCGCACCGCACAGCAAAGGTCCTCTCCACGAAGGGAAACTAGACGCGTAGCATCTAGTTCCCTTTGTGGAGAGGACCTTTGCTGTGCGGTGCGCGATGACGTCATCGCGCACCGCACAGTAAAGGACCTCTCCACGAAGGGAAACTAGACGCGTACGCGTCTAGTTTCCCTTCACAGCGGCAGCGGGGGGCAGCGGCCAGCGGCAGAAGGGGGGCAGCGGGGGGCACACAGCAGCAGCGGATCTTGCCCTGGTGCGGTGCCCTCCGAATGGCGCCCTGCACCCTCCGGAAGGCGGCGCCCCGGGCAAAAGTCCTGCTTGCCCGTGGCAAGATCCGCTACTGATTTACCCTAAGAGGTATATTTACTAAAAGTCGATTTGGGTCGATGTTAATTGATTTTTGGTAGATTTAAGCCCTCAGGAAAGCCCTACTATTGGGTGCTCTTTTCAGTAGGTGTTTTACCACACATACTGTACAAGATTGCCAGTCCACCCGCCTCCCCTGTTGTGTTGGGCGCTGCTACTTCTGGGAGAGGGACTAGAGGGATAAAAAGATGCATACATTGATAGTAATGACAATTATATATACTCCAGTGGCGGAACTAGCGAGCGATGGGCCCAGGTGCAACAAAATGCTTTGAGCCCCCACCTCTCATCCTGTGCAAGTCCACCCCCTCACCCCCAACTGCAAATTAGGGATTATTTGCACGCTCCCGTATTATATATATATATATATATAAAATACATACAAACAGGAAATTCAGCACTCACTCAGCACTTTTTATCATTTTATATATATACAAACAAATCTAGAAAACCACAGCACTCGCCACCCCAGAAGCGGGGTGCAATGTCTGCACTCGCCACCCATAGGGTGGGGTGCATGCAGCCCATGGCCACCTACCCAAATACATACAAACAGAAAGTTCAGCACTCACCATAGCAAGCTCACTTATCCTCACAACATCAATAAATAAATGATGGGGGTTTAGTTAGTGAATTGGCCAATGCACGGAAGCCTGCAAACCGCTCGCCAAGGTACCCCACCTTCATGCAGGTCCTACACTATCACAAAGTCTCAAAAATTAAAACCTGGCAACTGTATCACACATAATATAACGCAAACATGCCCACTAGGTTTAATGTGTATCTGCCATACATCTTATGGCTTTTAAAGGTACACTAGTCACCTGACACTGGCTGATAAATTACTAAGGAGCAGCTGACACAGGTTTAGATTGAGATTACACAGGGGTGCATGAAAAAGGCCTGTGACCACGGTTAATAAGAGTTAACCCTATGAGTGGCGAGTGCGGACGCTGCATCCCGCTTCTGGGGTGGCGAGTGCTGTGGTTTTCTATATTTGTTTGTATATATATATAAAATGATATATTATTTAAAAAGGGATTGCTGGCCACACAGGTGTATATGTGTGTGTGTGTGTGTGTGTGTGTGTGTGTGTGTGTGTGTGTGTGTGTGTGTGTGTATATATATAGACATACAATATTCCGCGGCACTCA
Organism: Pseudophryne corroboree; assembly: GCF_028390025.1. NCBI lineage: Eukaryota > Metazoa > Chordata > Amphibia > Anura > Myobatrachidae > Pseudophryne > Pseudophryne corroboree. The sequence goes on along the minus strand of NC_086444.1, from coordinate 632,798,101 downwards.
TGGATGCAAAGTACAGTATGACATAACAGGGTAGAGATACACATACAGATGGGATCCGTTCAGGTTTTGGATGTGGATGTGTCTTAGATTTAGGATGTGAAGAGTGGGGTGTTTATTTGGATGCAATGTGGGCACTGTGCTGGAGAGGATCTGGTGAGGGTGACCTGCTCAGGACCAGGGAAATGGATTCCTAGCAACAGTGCCATAACTAGACATTTTAGTGCTGTGTGCAAGAAATGGCATCAGCCCCCCCCCCCTTTATGTAAAATAGGGGCAGTGCGCGCAATAAGCACGCACAAAAATATATAGGGGCGTGGCTTCATAGGGAAGGGGTGTGGTCACAAAGTAATACCAATTCATATTACAGTGCACAGAAGTCTCCATTATTCAAATTACGCCGCACAGTAGCGCCACTACACCAGGTAGAGCCCTTTTTACACATTACGGCAGACAGCGTCCCCTTTTTACACATTATGGCAGAGTCCCCTTTTTTACACATTACGACAGATAGTCCCTCTTTTTACACATTACGGCAGACAGCGTCCCCTTTTTACACATTACGGCAGACAGCGTTCCCTTTTTACACATTATGGCAGGCAGCATCCCCTATTTACACATTAAGTAGACAGCGTCCCCTTTTTACACAATACGGCAGACAGTCCCCCTTTTAACAAATCACGGCAGACAGCGTCCCCTTTCTACACATTACGACAGACAGCGTCCCCTTTTTACACATTACGCCAGACAGCGTCCCCTTTTTACACATTACGGCAGACAGCGTCCCCTTTTTACACATTACGCCAGACAGCGTCCCCTTTTTACACATTACGGCAGACAATCCTCCTTTTTTACACATTATGGCAGACAGCGTCCCCTTTTTTACACATTATGCCAGACAGAGTCCCCCTTTTTACACTTTACGGCAGACAGAACCCCCTTTTAACACATTACCGCAGACAGCGTCCCCTTTTTTACACATTACAGCAGACAGCGTCTTCTTTTTTACACATTACGGCACACAGTCCCCCTTTTTACACTTTTACGACAGACAGCATCCCCATTTTTACACATTACAGCAGACAGCATCCCCTTTTTTACACATTACGGCAGACAGTCCCCCTTTTTACACTTTTACGGCAGACAGCGTCCTACTTTTTACTAGTGATGAGCGGATTCGGTTTTACTCGGTTTTACTCGGTTTTACTCGGTTCTCAAAACGGCATCTTATTGGCTCACGGATGTCACGTGTTTTGGATAGCCAATAAGATGCCGTTTTGAGAACCGAGTAAAACCGAGTAAAACCGAGTAAAACCGAACCTCGCTCATCACTACTTTTTACACATTACGGCAGATTCCATTTTTTACACATTACGGCAGACAGCGTCCCCTTTTTACACATTATGGCAGACAGCGTCCCCTTTTTGCACATTACGGCAGACATCTCCCTTTTTTACACATTACGGTAGACAGTCCCTCTTTTTACACTTTTACGGCAGTGTCCCCTTTTCACACATTACGGCAGTGTCCCCTATTTACACATTAGGTAGACAGCGTCCCCTTTTTACACAATATGGAAGACAGTCCCCCTTTTTACACATTACGGCAGACAGCATGCCCTTTTTACACATTACGGCAGACAGCATCCCCTTTTTTACACATTACGGCAGACAGAGTCCCCCTTTTTACACTTTACGGCAGACAGAACCCCCTTTTAACACATTACGGCAGACAGCGTCCCCTTTTTTACACATACGGCAGACAGTGTCTCCCTTTTTACACATTACAGCACACAGTCCCCCTTTTTACACTTTTACGGCAGACAGCATCCCCTTTTTTACACATTACGGCTGTGTCCCCTTTTTCTCTTATGTCCTAGAGGATGCTGGGGACTCCGTAAGGACCATGGGGAATAGACGGGCTCCGCAGGAGACATGGGCACTATAAAGAAACTTTAGAATGGGTGTGCACTGGCTCCTCCCTCTATGCCCCTCCTCCAGACCTCAGTTAGATCTTGTGCCCAGAGGAGACTGGGTGCTTTCAGGGGAGCTCTCCTGAGCTTCTCTGTAAAAAAGAATTTTGTTAGGTTTTTTATTTTCAGGGAGTCCTGCTGGCAACAGGCTCCCTGCGTCGTGGGACTGAGGAGAGAGAAGCAGACCTACTTCAGTGTTAGGCTCTGCTTCTTAGGCTACTGGACACCATTAGCTCCAGAGGGATCGGAGCGCAGGTCTCACCCTAGCCGTTCGTCCCAGAGCCGCGCCGCCGTCCTCCTTGCAGAGCCGGAAGATAGAAGCCGGGTGAGTATACGAAGAAAGAAGACTTCACAGGTGGCAGAAGACTTCGGATCTTCACTGAGGTAACGCTGCGCGCCATTGCTCCCACACACACACGATACAGGCACGGATGGGTGCAGGGCGCAGGGGGGCGCCCTGGGCAGCAATAATCCTCTTGGCTGGCATAAATAATTGTATATTAAGCTGTGACATTATTATATACAATCCCCCGCCAGTTTTTTTTGTATTTTGAGCAAGACCGAAGCCCGCCGCTGAGGGGGCGGAGCTTGATCCCACAGCACTAACCAGCGCCATTTTCTCCACAGCACGCTGCTGAGAAGCTGGCTCCCCGGACTCTCCCCTGCTGAACATGGTGACAGAGGGCTTTGAAGGAGGGGGTGGGGCACATAATTTTGGCGCAGTCAGTATAGAAAAAAGCGCTATATATATATATCTGGGAATTGTGTTTCCAGGGTCATTGGCGCTGGGTGTGTGCTGGCATACTCTCTCTCTCTGTCTCTCCAAAGGGCCTTGTTGGGGACCTGTCTCCAGATTAGAGATTTCCCTGAGTGTGTGGGGTGTCGGTACGTGTGTGTCGGCATGTCTGAAGCGGAAGGCTCTTCTAGGGAGGAGGTGGAGCAAATGAGTGTGGTGTCTCCGTCGGCAACGCCGACACCTGATTGGGTGAATATATGGAATGTTTTAAATGCAAATGTGAATTTATTACACAAAAGGTTGGACAAAGCGGAGTCCAGGGAAAGTACAGGGAGTCAATCCCTGCCTTTCACTATGTCACAGGGCCCTTCTGGGTCTCAGAAGCGCCCACTATCCCAAGTAGTAGACACTGATACCGACACGAATTCTGACTCCAGTGTCGACTACGATGATGCGAGTTTGCAGCCATAATTGGCGAAAAGTATTCATTATATGATTATTGCAATAAAAGATGTGTTGCATATCACAGACGACCCCTCTGTACCTGACACGAGGGTCCACATGTTTAAAGAAAAGAAACCTGAGGTTACTTTACACCCTTCACATGAGCTAAATGAGTTGTTTGAAAGGGCTTGGGAAACTCCAGACAAGAAACTGCAGATTCCCAAAAGGATTCTTATGGCGTATCCTTTCCCGGCTAAGGACAGGATACGGTGGGAATCCTCCCCCAGGTGGACAAAGCATTGACGCGCTTATCCAAAAAGGTGGCACTGCTGTCTCAAGATACCACAACCCTCAAGGATCCTGCTGATTGCAGGCAGGAGACTACCTTGAAGTCGATTTACACGCATACTGGTACATTACTCAGACCGGCGATAGCGTCGGCTTGGGTTTGTAGCGCTGTAGCAGCGTGGACAGATACCTTGTCTGCTGAAATTGAGACACTGGATAAGGATACCATTTTATTGACCTTGGGTCATATTAAGGATGCTGTCCTATATACGAGAGATGCTCAGAGAGACGTTGGCCTACTGGGTTCCAGAGCCAACGCCATGGCGATTTCTGCTAGGCGAGCCCTGTGGACCCGCCAATGGACGGGTGATGCCGACTCAAAGAGGCATATGGAGGTTTTGCCTTACAAGGGTGAGGACTTATTTGGGGAAGGTCTCACGGACCTGGTTTCTACAGCTACTGCAGGTAAATCCACCTTTTTACCTTATGTTTCCTCACAACCATAGAAAATGCCACATTATCAGATGCAGTCCTTTCGGTCGCATAAATCTAAAAGAGTACGGGGATCTTCCTTTCTCGCCCGAGGTAAGGGCAGAGGGAAAAAGCTGCCAACTACAGCTAGTTCCCAGGAGCAGAAGTCCTCCCCGGCTTCTACAAAATCCACCGCATGAGGGAGTCCGCCCCAGTGGGGGCACATCTTCGACTTTTCAGCCACGTCTGGGTTCAATCACAGGTGGATCCCTGGGCAATAGACATTGTTTCCCAGGAATACAAGCTGGAATTCGAAGAGGTGCCTCCTCGCCGGTTTTTCAAATCGGCCCTACCAGCTAATTTTAAATGCAATTCAAAAACTGTCTTCAACAAGTGGTGGTCAAAGTTCCCCTGCTTCAACAGGGGATGGGGTACTACTCAACCCTGTTTGTGGTCCCGAAACCGGACGGTTCGGTCAGACCCATTCTGAATTTAAAATCCTTAAACCTATACTTGAAATGGTTCAAATTCAAGATGGTATCGCTCAGAGTGGTCATCGCCAGCCTGGAGGGGGGGGGATTATATGGTGTCCCTGGACATAAAAGATGCATACCTTCATGTCCCCATATATCCTCCTCATCAGGCGTTCCTGATATTTGCTGTACAGGGCTGTCATTACCAATTTCAGACTATGCCGTTTGGGCTTTCCACGGCCCCGACGATTTTCACCAATGTAATGGCAGAAATGATGGTGCTCCTGCGCAAGCAGGGAGTCACAATTATCCCGTACTTGGACGATCTCCTGATAAAAGCGAGATTGAGAGAACAGTTGCTGAACAGCGTATCACTCTCCCTGAGGGTGTTGCAGCAGCACGGCTGGATTCGCAATCTACCAAAGTCACAGTTGGTTCCAAAGACCCGATTGCCTTTCTTAGGCATGATTCTGGACACGGAACAGAAAAGGGGTTTTCTCCCGTTGGAAAAGGCCCAGGAACTCCAGAACTTGGTCAGGGACCTGTTAAAGCCAAAAAGGGTGTCGGTCCATCAATGCACTCGAGTTCTGGAAAAGATGGTGGCGTCTTGCGAGGCCATTCCCTACGGCAGGTTCCATGCGAGGACCTTTCAGTGGGACCTTCTGGATAAGTGGTCCGGGTCACATCTACATATTCATCAGATGATCACCCTGTCCCCCAGGGCCAGGGTATCTCTCTTGTGGTGGCTGCAGAGTGCTCACCTTCTAGAGGGTCGCAAGTTCGGCATTCAAGACTGGGTTCTGGTGACCACGGACGCGAGCCTCCTAGGATGGGGATGGAAGAAACTTCCAGGGACTGTGGTCAAGCCAGGAGGCTTGTCTACACATCAACGTACTGGAATTGAGGGCCATATACAATGGCCTGCGTCAAGCGGAGAATGTTCTTCACGACCTACCGGTTCTGATTCAGTCAGACAACGTCACAGCAGTGGCTCATGTAAACCGCCAAGGCGGAACAAAGAGCAGAGTGGCAATGGCAGAAGCCACCTGAATTCTTCGCTGGGCGGAAAATCATGTAAGCGCTCTGACAGCAGTCTTCATTCTGGGAGTGGACAACTGGGAAGCAGACTTCCTCAGCAGACACGATCTCCATCCAGGAGAGTGGGGACTTCATTAGGAAGTCTTTACAGAGATTGCAAGTCAGTGGGGACTGCCTCAAATAGACATGATGGCGTCACGCCTCAACAAGAAGCTTCCGAGGTATTGTGCAAGGTCAAGGGACCCTCAGGCGGTAGCTGTGGACGCCCTGGTGACACCGTGGGTGTTTCAGTCGGTCTATGTGTTCCCTCCTCTTCCTCTCATCTCAAAAATATTGAGAATTATCAGACGAAAAGGAGTACAGACAATTCTCATTGTTCCAGATTGTCCTCGAAGGGCCTGGTATCTGGATCTGCAGGAAATGCTCACAGAAGATCCGTGGCCTCTTCCTCTCAGAGAAGATCTGTTGCAACAGGGGCCCTGTCTGTTCCAAGACTTACCGCGGCTGCGTTTGATGGCATGGCGGTTGAACGCCAGATCTTAGCTGGAAAGGGCATTCCAGATGAGGTCATTCCTACTATGATAAAGGCTAGGAAGGAGGTGACAGCGAAACATTATCACCGTCTCTGGAGGAAGTATGTGTCTTGGTGTAAGACCAAGAATGCTCCTCCGGAAGAATTCCATCTGGGCCGTTTTCTCCACTTCCTACAGACTGGAGTGAATTTGGGTCTAAAATTAGGCTCCATTAAGGTACAGATTTCGGCCCTGTCCGTTTTCTTTCAGATGGAATTGGTTTCTCTCCCAGAAGTCCAGACTTTTGTGAAGGGACTGCTGCATATCCAGCCTCCTTTTGTGCCCCCAGTGGCACCATGGGACCTTAACGTGGTGTTACAGTTCCTTCAGTCTCACTGGTTTGAGCCTCTTAAAACCGTGGAATTAAAGTATCTCACTTGGAAAGTGGTTATGTTGTTGGCCTTGGCATCTGCAAGGCTAGTGTCTGAGTTGGCGGCTTTGTCTGACAAAAGCCCCTATCTGATTTTCCATGTGGATAGAGCTGAGTTGCGGACTCATCCTCAATTTTTGCCTAAGGTGGTTTCCTCTTTTCATATGAACCAACCTATTGTCGTACCTGTAGCTACAATTGACCTGGTGGATTCCGAGTCCCTTGATGTGGTCAGGGATTTGAAAATTTATGTAGCCAGAACGGCTAGGGTTAGGAAAACATAGGCCCTGTTTGTACTGTATGCAGCCAACAAGGTTGGCGCTCCTGCTTCTAAGCAGACTATTGCTCGCTGGATCTGTAACACGATTCAGCAGGCTCATTCTATGGCTGGATTGCCGTTACCTAATTCGGTAAAGGCCCATTCCACTAGGAAGGTGGGCTCTTCTTGGGCGGCTGCCCGAGGCATCTCGGCATTACAGCTTTGCCGAGCGGCGACTTGGTCGGGTTCAAACACTTTTGATAAATTCTGCAAGTTTGATACCCTGGCTGATGAGGACCTCATGTTTGCTCAATCGGTGCTGCAGAGTCATCCGTACTCTCCCTCCCGTTTTGGAGCTTTGGTATAAGTCCCCATGGTCCTTACGGAGTCCCCAGCATCCTCTAGGACGTAAGAGAAAATAAGATTTTAAACCTACTGGTAAATCTTTTTCTCCTAGTCCGTAGAGGATGCTGGGCGCCCGTCCCAGTGCGGATGACATTCTGCAAGACTTGTATATAGTTATTGCTTACATAAGGGTTATGTTACAGGTTTGTTCAGTCTTTGACTGATGCTGTTCTGTTTCATACTGTTGACTGGTTCATATATTCCAGGTTATACGGTGTGGATGGTGTGGGCTGGTGTGAATCTTGCCTTTGGATTAACAAAATCTTTCCTCGTACTGTCCGTCTCCTCTGGGCACAGTTTCTCTAACTGAGGTCTGGAGGAGAGGCATAGAGGGAGGAGCCAGTGCACACCCATTCTGAAATTTCTTTATAGTGCCCATATCTCCTGCAGAGACCCTCTATTCCCCATGGTCCTTACGGAGTCCCCAGCATTCTCTACGGACTAGGAGAAAAAGATTTACCAGTAGGTTTAAAATCTTATTTTTACACATTACTTCAGACAGTCCCCCTTTTTACACTTTTACAGCAGACAGCGTCCTACTTTTTACACATTACGGCAGATTCCATTTTTTACAAATTATGGCAGACAGTGTCCCCTTTTTACAAATTATGGCAGACAGCGTCCCCTTTTTGCACATTATGGCAGACAGCGTCCCCTTTTTACACATTACGGCAGACAGCGTCCCCTTTTTACACATTACGGCAGACAGTCCTCCTTTCTGCTGCGGGGTACACTGGGCTCCACAAGGAATGGACAATGGGGTGTAGAGTAGGACCTTGATCCGATGCACCAACAGGCTCAAAGCTTTGACTGTTCCCAGAATGCAAAGCGCCGCATCCTATATCACCCCGCCTCCCTGCACAGGATCTCAGTTTTGTAGTTGGTGCTGCAGTAGCAGGCACTTAACAGAGGGGCTGCTCCAGGCAGCCCTAAGAAGAGCTTTTTTTCTGAGGAAAAAAGTGAAGACTTCAAGGGCAGTAGCAGTGTTACATGTCAGTGGACATTCACGGCTGCAGCTTCGGCTCTCCCCAGCGGCGCTGTACACTCCCGAGCCCTGGTTGACGGGTAACTACAGCAGGAGGCTCCGGTTTTCTTCTTGTCAGGCACACACGACGGGGGCTCTCCGGAATCGCGTGGCCGCGCTTCGGGAGGTGGTAAGTGGGTCCCGCTTGCAGGACCCGGTCTTTATTGCGATCCGGCACGGTCAGTGGGAGGTGGGCCGCGCGCGCTGGCGGTGGACACTGTGTCAGTACAGGTGATCCCACTAGATCACCAGGGCATGGGACAGGTCTGGTTTTCTCTATAAACCGTTTTATTAGAGCCCGCAGTACCCGGAGGTTTTGCCAGCAGAGGGATAGAGCTTGGACCTGAAGCCCCTCCCCCAGCCCCAGGGCGCCATTTTCTGCAAATGTTCCCGCCCTGGAGCTGCATATCTGTCTCTCCCTCACTCCCTGGCAGTGTATGCGGCACCATTATCCCTCAGCTCACTGTTCCTGGGAATGCTTGGGCAAATCCTCCTATGTAAAGCCGCCTGGTTGTCAGTGCTGTGACTTTACAAGACACTTAAGTATTCTACCTGCCTTTTTTAGTCAGTGTTAGTTAAGAAAGAGTGCACTTAGTCAGGGTTTCCTAGTACAATTACCCTGTGATATAAATCCAGTTCTTACTGTGTACTGTTATATCTATTGTTATATAGCTGTGTAAGCTAGTCCAGTGCAGTATTATTGTTAGTAATAACCTCTGCAATGTACAGACTGTGACTATTTGTGTGTGCATTTGATAGCTGAGTGGTGTCCATTTTGTGTCTTTCACTCAACCTGCTATTCCTATATTCTATAACCTGAGGGGGCTTGGTGCGTCAGGTTTTATCTAATATAGGATTTTCACAAAGATATACTGTATTACGTATTTTTCTCTGTGATTTAGTCACCATATCTCTCCTTTATCTCTGCTGGTGCTGACTACACTGCGCAGGGGTTTGGGCTAGAGGTATTGTGCTGCTGACAAATTGTACTGTGTTACCTGATACTGCAAGTTATATCATGTCTGCTTCTGAGGGTAACGGTTCTGGGGCTGAACACACTGCCGGTGTTGCTGAAGCCGCAGATACCTATGAGGAGAATATAGCAGCTTTGGGCTCTGGTTCTGGGGGCTCCTTGCCCCCCAGTGGGACGGTGGCAACGGGGGCAAATAATGACCCGCCTCTGGGCCGCTTTTTACACGCTTCTGCATACGCTAGTTCATAAACTAACACCCCCTATGGGACCCCCAATGCCGGTGCAACCGTTTGTGGTCCCTGCAGCTAACCCGCCGTGGGCGGACGATTTATCTGCTCAAATAAAGAAGTTGAACCAGTCCCTGACTACTAAAAAGTCTGACCGTCGCTCGCCTACTTCCAATGGGTCCTCTAAGCGAGCGCTTGTCTCCTCCCAATCCACTGCTGTCACTGACACCTCGTCGGATGAAGACGGCACTTACACTGACCCCACAGGTTCTGACTCAGATACGGCTGATGGGGAGTGTAGTTCACATGTGGATGTTCCTGATCTTTTGGAGGCTATTAAGTTAATTTTACAGATTACGGATGATCCCGAGCCATCCGTTCATCCTTAGAAACCAGATAGGTTCAAGTGTCAGAAGGTGATTAAACAAGTTTTACCTCACTCTGACCACCTAATTGATATACGTCAGAAACCCTGGGAAAACCCGGGTACGAAGTTTGTGCCTCAAAAGAAGATGCTAGCTCGCTATCCCCTCGCGCCGGAGCTGTCTAAGAATTGGGAAACTCCTCCTCCAGTGGACACACATGTGGCTAGGATGGTGGTTTCCTCAGCTCTACCGGTCACCACCGTCACGGCTCTAAAAGATCCTACAGATAAACGTGTGGAGGGTTGTCTGAAAGCGATTTACACCCTCACAGGTGCTGCACAAAGGCCCACTATTGCAGCTACTTAGGCTGCAGAGGCCATTTAAGCATGGGCCTTGGAGTTAGATGCTGAAATCTCCTCTGACCATGCTAGACAATGCTTGTCTTATATTGTCACAGCTTCTCGTTATATTAAAGAGGCGGCTTCTGATACCGGTATCCTGGCAGCCAAGGCCTCTACTACGTCAGTCCTGGCTCGCCGGATATTGTGGCTGAGATCCTGGTCTGTGGATCTGGACTCTAGAAAAACCCTGGAGGTACTCCCTTTTAAGGGAGATATTCTGTTTGGGGAGGATTTAAATAAGATTGTGGCTGACTTGGCTACTGCCAAAACTGCCTGTCTGCCAAGTACTGCTCCTTCTGTGTCAAAGGCTACAGGTATTTCCTTTCGCCCCTTTCGTCCTTCAGGTAAAGCAAAAGGTCAGGCGTACAACAAGCAGGCCTGCACTTCCAAACTTGGTAAGCCTAAGCCCAAAAGAGCCTGGGCAGCCCGTCAGCCAGTTTCCAAGACAGATAAGCCTGCCGCATGACGGGGCGGGCCTCCCTCTGGGGGATTTCAGGGTGGGGGGCCGGCTTCTAGGGTATACCCAGGAATGGTTGAAGACCACTTCAGATGCCTGGGTACGGGAAGTCGTCACTCGAGGTTACGCCATAGCCTTCAAAAACCGTCCCCCTCATTGATTTTGCCAGACAGATGTCCCGTTGGACAAGACAAAGGCAAACACTCTACATTCGGTGGTACAGACCCTCCTGGATACAGGAGTCGTAGTACAGGTGCCTCTTGCACAGAGGGGCCGGGGGTACTATTCTCCGCTGTTTCTAGTCCCGAAACCGAATGGGTCCTCCCGGCCCATTCTCAACCTCAAGGCATTGAACAGGTTTGTGAAGGTTTCCAAGTTCCGGATGAAAACCCTTCGTTCTATAGTTCTGCCTTGGAACCTGGGGACTTCATGGTCTCCCTGGATATACAGGATGCTTACCTGCATATTCCTATAGCAGTGTCTCATCAGCAATACCTGAGATTTGCGATTGGCAACTGCCATTACCAGTTTCAGGAGTTACCTTTTGGTTTAACAAAGGCTCCGCGAGTCTTTACAAAAGTCATGGCGGTGATGACGGTGGTACTCCGCCGTCAAGGGGTCAGGATACTGCCGTATTTGGACGACTTGTTAATCCTGGCAAATTCCCCAGAACTTCTCCTGCTTCATCTAGATGTGACGGTCCGGTTTCTACAAGCCCACGGGTGGCTCATCAACTGGAAGAAGTCATCCCTGATCCCTGCTCAGAGCATGGTGCATCTGGGAGCACTATTGGACACTCACAACCAGCAGTTGTTCCTGTCTCAGGAGAAAGTCCTGAAACTTCAGGACAGGATTCGTTGCTTCCTATCTCGTCCGCAAGTGTTGATACATTCGGCTATGCAGGTGCTGGGCCTCATGGTGTCAGCATTCGACATGGTGGAGTATGCTCAATTTCACTCTCGCCTCTCCAGAGGCTGATTCTAGCCAAATGGGATGGCCTGCCTCACCGCATCAGGTCTCAAATGATCTCATTGACTCTGGAGGTCCATCTGTCGCTGCTCTGGTGGCTCCGAGACAACAACTGTGCAGGGGCCGTCCGTTCTGTAAATCCGACTGGGTCCTGTTGACGACAGATGCCAGTCTAAGAGGTTGGGGCGCGGTGCTGGAGCAACACTCCCTTCAGGGGCGGTGGACCAAGTAGGAGTCCCTACTCTCGATCAATATTCTGGAGTTGCGGGCGGTCTTCAATGCCTTGAACCTAGCCCGGCATTTAATTCAGAACCCTCCTGTTCAAGTACAGTCGGACAACGCCACCACAGTGGCTTACATAAATCATCAAGGCGACACTCAAAGCCGCCTAGCAATGAAGGAAGTCTCACGGATTCTACAGTGGGCAGAACGCCATCTACCGGCCATATCGGCAATATTCATTCCGGGAGTCCTGAATTGGGAAGCAGACTTTCTCAGTCGTCAGGACGTGCATGCCGGCGAGTGGGGCCTCCATCCAGAAGTGTTTTAACTCCTAGTGGAAAGGTGGGGCCTTCCAGACGTAGATCTGATGGCGTCTCGACACAATCACAAGGTTCCGGTCTTCGGAGCAAGGACAAGGGATCCTCAAGCAGCATTCGTGGATGCGCTGGCTGTACCATGGAGGTTTCGGCTGCCATACGTGTTCCCTCCGGTGTCACTCCTGCCCAGGGTAATTCGGAAGTTCAAGCAAGAAAAAGGAATTCTGCTTCTCATAGCTCCAGCGTGACCCAGACGGCACTGGTTCTCAGACCTGCAAGGCCTATCGTCAGAGCGTCCAATTCTACTTCCACAACGCCCAGACCTCCTCGTTCAGGGCCCCTGTGTCTACCAGGACCTAGCCCGGCTGTCTTTGACGGCGTGGCTCTTGAAGCTTCCGTCTTACGGGCTAAAGGGTTTTCTGAGGCGGTCATTCAAACTATGTTGCGGGCCCGGAAACTGGCTTTGGCTCGGATTTACTATAGGGTCTGGCATTCTTACTTTGTTTGGTGCACATCTAATGATTATGACGCTTCCAAGTTTAGTATAGCCAAGTTGTTGCTTCTTTTCTACAGCAGGGCCTGGACTTAGGCCTGCGTCTGGCCTCCCTCAAGGTTCAAATATCTGCCTTGTCGGTGTGGTTTCAGAGAAAAATTGCGACCTTACCTGATGTGCATACCTTTACTCAGGGCGTGTTGCGTATCCAACCTCCCTATGTCCCGCCTGTGGCTCCTTGGGACTTGGTGGTTTTGGAGGCGTTACAAGAGTCTCCGTTTGAACCTCTTGGTTCAGCTGACCTTAAGTGGCTTTCCCTAAAGGTGGTGTTTCTGCTAGCTATTGCTTCAGCTAGAAGAGTGTCGGATTTGGGTGCCTTGTCCTGTAGTTCCCCATATCTGATATTTCACCATGACTGGGCGGTTCTTAGGACTCGTCCCGGCTATCTACCAAAGGTGGTTTCTTCGTTCCACCTTAATCAGGAGATTGTAGTTCCGGCACTTGTTTCTCCTGATCTGTGTCCCAAAGAGCGGTCTTTGGATGTGGTACGGGTTCTCCGTATCTATGTGAAAAGAACTGCTCCTATTAGGAAATCTGATTCTTTTTGTTGTGTTTGAGTTTCACAAACGGGGCTGGCCTGCTCACAAGCAAACTCTGTCCAGATGGATTAGAATGGTAATTGCGCATGCTTATGTGAAGGCTGGTCTCTCTGCTCCTGATCACATTAAGGCCCATTCTGCTCGGTCTGTTGGACCTTCTTGGGCGGCCCAACGTGGTGCGACCCTTGAACAATTGTGCAAGGCGACTACGTAGTCCTCTGTGAACATGTTCATAAGGTTCTATGCCTTCGATACTGCCGCTTCCCAGGATGCTTCCTTTGGACGCTGGGTTCTTGTGCCCACTACAGTGCGTCCCCTCCCATAAGGAACTGCTTTAGGACATTCGGAGCCCAGTGTACCCCGCAGCAGAAAACGAGTTTTATGGTAAGAACTTACCTTTGTTAAAACTCTTTATGCGAGGTACACTGGGCTTCACAAGGCGCCCACCCTGACGCACTTAGCTTCTTTGGGTTGGTATGGCATTAGCCGCTGACAAGTCTCCTGTCGTGAGAATGCGGTTTTGTGGCTACTAACCGTTGTTGTCTCTTTTCCTGCTACTGCATTGGACTGGTTAACTAAAAACTGAGATCCTGTGCAGGGAGGCGGGTGATATAGGACATAGGAGGCGGCGCTATGCATTCTGGGAACAGTCAAAGCTTTGAGCCTGTTGGTGCCTCGGATCAAGATCCTACTCTACACCCCATTGTCCATTCCTTGTGGAGCCCAGTGTACCTCGCAGAAAGAGTTTTAACAAAGGTAAGTTCTTACCATAAAACCTTATTTTTTTACACATTACGGCAGACAATGGGGTATATTTACTAAGATTCGTAATGTTCAGAATTAGTTTGAAGTTGAAACACGACTGACATCGGTAGTGTGAATTTGCAACTTTTTTTTTTACGACTCATTTACTAAGCGTTCGTAATTTGTGTTTTCGTATTTTCCAATGTCGATGTCATTCGTAATATATTTTATGTGATCGCGGACGACTCTTGTTTTTGCAGCCGTATTTTGTTGGCTTTTTTACGAATTCGTATCTTTAATTTCCACGGCAGTGTTTTTGACCCTTCCCGGCCGCGTTATTTTCTTACTTTCGTTTTCGTCACTCGTCCGTAATTGGTTGTGTTTGTCATGGAGGAGTGTCTGTGCTCATTAGTATAAAAACGCCCCCAACCAGCCGCACCTCGTCGGTTTAGCTAGTAGAGAGGTGAGAGGAAGTTGGTGTTTTGGAGTTGTTGATTTGTTGGTCGGTTTTGGAGGTTTCTTGCGATTATTGAGTGCTGTATTGGGTGTGTAAGTAGTCTTGTGGTAATTGTGGTGTAGTCTCTTTAAAGTTTGTGTAATTTTTACTGTTTGTGCATTTTACTTTCAGTCTATTGTCAGTGTGTGTGTGTGTGTGTGTGTGTGTGTGTGTGTGTGTGTGTGTGTGTGTGTGTGTGTGTGGTTGGTGTGCAGTGGTAGTGGAGGAGTGTGTTTTGTGTTTTTTTTTATTAGTGTTATTTGTTGTTTGTCATTATTATGTCCCAGTCAGAGGTGAGTGAGAGGGAGGAGGTGAGTGAGAGGGAGGAGGTGAGTGAGGTGGAGGAGGTGAGTGAGAGGGAGGAGGTTAGTGAGGTGGAGGAGGGTGAGGTTGCTGCTGTGGCCTCGAGTGATAGTGACAGTGATGGTGGTGTTGCTCTGCAGCCACGCACCACTACCAAGACGGGCAGAAATGTTAAATTTAGCTTTGCGGAAAATATGGCTTTGGTGCATGAGTTGATGCGCCATCATCGCCAGCTGTTTGGGCGTGATGCGGCCAAGGTGCCTTCGCGCAGGAAAACTGTTCTGTGGGGGAAGGTAGTAGCGGCAGTAAACAGTGAGGGTGTGGTAAAGAGGACCGAGGACACATGTCGGAAGAGATTCTACGACTTCAAGCGCCGTGTCAAGGCCAAGATGGCAAAGGAGGCTTAGTCAGCCAGGCAAACAGGGGGTGGCCACCCCTTTATAGCGTCTTATCGGGAGTGGGAGGGACCTGTGCGGACCCTTATTCCGCATGAAGTTGTTGGTGCGACTAATGTGCGGGATTCGGATCTTCCTAGGCCTGATGGTGAGGTTTTTTTTACCAATCTGTTATATCTGCATATGTGTTTATGTCTAATTCGTTTTTTTTTAAATGATATCGTATTGTTAATATATTTTTATGTTCTAAATTGATTATCTATTTGTGTTTGTTTTTAAAATATTTTGTGTTTGTATAGTGAGGTGTTAGGTAGTAATGGGTTTTTTTTTTTTGTTTAATGTCTGCTGTATTTTACTTGTCTTTGTGGCCAATATGTTAGTGTAGATGGCTAAGTATTGTATGTTTTCTTTTTATTTAATTTTCTAATTTTTCGGATTTTAAAATTTAATTTTCAAATTTACTCATTAATGTAATAATTTAAAATATATGGTAATACATGGGTGTATATTCAGCTGTTGGCCATGGAAAATTAGACTACTTGGCTATGTTTTTGTCTTTGGAAATGGAACCTCATTAGCCTGTTTACAAAAATGAAGCAACCCATTGTTTCAAAATTTATTGTTAGAAACTGTACCCATAATGGTAATCATATGTCTTCATCTCTAAATGTTGCTGCTGACAAAAGTACACACTGTAATTAAAGGTCATAAACACCAATGTATCATTTTTACAGTACGAAAGCAAGCCACCACTTCCAGAACACAAGCAACACTGTCCAGAGCTGTGGATGCTGGCGATACAGGTAGCGCAAAAATGACACCTGTTAATGCCACATAAAACACCACAAAAATTCAAAATAATCTAATGTTTGTATTAATCCATAGGAACTTCAACATCGCATCACAGTCCACAAAGACATCCTTCACAGGGGTCTGGCAGCCACACGAGCAGGCCTAATAAGAGACGTCATCCTGATGTCGCACCAACACCAGCATTAAGCACACCCCCACATCGTATTTCAACTGTGTTGCCTCAGCCACCAGAACACATTTTGGAGAGTACTCAATCACCGGGACCACATTCCCCTCAGCTGTCTGGTGAGTAAACACAAAACACAAATTACACATCAGCCAAAAAATTAAATAATCCTAGTACTTATCCACAGCAGCAAGCACATGGCTTGCAAATTGTTAAAAACAAAAAACCACTAAAAAAGTTTGGCAAATTTAGAGTGTTCTCTTGCGCCTTACAGTAGTATTGTGTTGTCATTATTTATTTAAATGGTAAAATATTGAGCTTCAGGTAGATTCACACCTTTTCACAATGGTGATAGAATTCATATTGTCATTTACTGTATGATATTTTAATGCAAGTACAATATGGCAGGTGACAAATCACTTTTTTCATGGTGTAAACTTTGTACCTCTGTGTGTTTGTTTCGTAAGTGTGGTATTTGTTAGAGATGAGCGGGTTCGGTTTCTTTGAATCCGAACCCGCACGAACTTCACTTTTTTTTTCACGGGTCCGAGCGACTCGGATCTTCCCGCCTTGCTCGGTTAACCCGAGCGCGCCCGAACGTCATCATGACGCTGTCGGATTCTCGCGAGACTCGGATTCTATATAAGGAGCCGCGCGTCGCCGCCATTTTCACACGTGCATTGAGATTGATAGGGAGAGGACGTGGCTGGCGTCCTCTCCATTAGAATAGATTAGAAGAGAGAGAGAGAGAGAGAGATTGTGCAGACAGAGTTTACCACAGTGACCAGTGCAGTTGTTGTTAAGTTAACTTTTATTTAATATATCCGTTCTCTGCTATATCCGTTCTCTGCCTGAAAAAAACGATACACAGCAGTCACACAGTGTGACTCAGTCTGTGTGCACTCAGCTCAGCCCAGTGTGCTGCACATCAATGTATAAAAGCTTATAATAATTGTGGGGGAGACTGGGGAGCACTGCAGGTTGTTATAGCAGGAGCCAGGAGTACATAATATTATATTAATTTAAAATTAAACAGTGCACACTTTTGCTGCAGGAGTGCCACTGCCAGTGTGACTAGTGGTGACCAGTGCCTGACCACCAGTATAGTAGTATATTGTTGTATACTATCTCTTTATCAACCAGTCTATATTAGCAGCAGACACAGTACAGTGCGGTAGTTCACGGCTGTGGCTACCTCTGTGTCGGCAGTCGGCACTCGGCAGGCAGTCCGTCCATCCATAATTGTATAATTATATACCACCTAACCGTGGTATTTTTTTTTCTTTCTTTATACCGTCGTCATAGTCATACTAGTTGTTACGAGTATACTACTATCTCTTTATCAACCAGTGTACAGTGCGGTAGTTCACGGCTGTGGCTACCTCTGTGTCGGCAGTCGGCAGGCAGTCCGTCCATCCATAATTGTATTATTATAATATATACCACCTAACCGTGGTTTTTTTTTCATTCTTTATACCGTCATAGTGTCATACTAGTTGTTACGAGTATACTACTATCTCTTTATCAACCAGTGTACAGTGCGGTAGTTCACGGCTGTGGCTACCTCTGTGTCGGCAGTCGGCAGGCAGTCCGTCCATCCATAATTGTATTATAATATATACCACCTAACCGTGGTTTTTTTTTCATTCTTTATACCGTCATAGTGTCCTACTAGTTGTTACGAGTATACTACTATCTCTTTATCAACCAGTGTACAGTGCGGTAGTTCACGGCTGTGGCTACCTCTGTGTCGGCACTCGGCAGGCAGTCCGTCCATCCATAATTGTATTATAATATATACCACCTAACCGTGGTTTTTTTTTCATTCTTTATACCGTCATAGTGTCATACTAGTTGTTACGAGTATACTACTATCTCTTTATCAACCAGTGTACAGTGCGGTAGTTCACGGCTGTGGCTACCTCTGTGTCGGCAGTCGGCAGGCAGTCCGTCCATCCATAATTGTATTATAATATATACCACCTAACCGTGGTTTTTTTTTCATTCTTTATACCGTCATAGTGTCATACTAGTTGTTACGAGTATACTACTATCTCTTTATCAACCAGTGTACAGTGCGGTAGTTCACGGCTGTGGCTACCTCTGTGTCGGCAGTCGGCAGGCAGTCCGTCCATCCATAATTGTATTATAATATATACCACCTAACCGTGGTTTTTTTTTCATTCTTTATACCGTCATAGTCAGTCATACTAGTTGTTACGAGTATACTACTATCTCTTTATCAACCAGTGTACAGTGCGGTAGTTCACGGCTGTGGCTACCTCTGTGTCGGAACTCGGCAGGCAGTCCGTCCATCCATAATTGTATTACAATATATACCACCTAACCGTGGTTTTTTTTTCATTCTTTATACCGTCATAGTCAGTCATACTAGTTGTTACGAGTATACTACTATCTCTTTATCAACCAGTGTACAGTGCGGTAGTTCACGGCTGTGGCTACCTCTGTGTCGGCACTCGGCAGGCAGTCCGTCCATCCATAATTGTATTACAATATATACCACCTAACCGTGGTTTTTTTATACCACCTAACCGTGGCAGTCCGTCCATAATTGTATACTAGTATCCAATCCATCCATCTCCATTGTTTACCTGAGGTGCCTTTTAGTTCTGCCTATAAAATATGGAGAACAAAAAAGTTGAGGTTCCAAAATTAGGGAAAGATCAAGATCCACTTCCACCTCGTGCTGAAGCTGCTGCCACTAGTCATGGCCGAGACGATGAAATGCCAGCAACGTCGTCTGCCAAGGCCGATGCCCAATGTCATAGTACAGAGCATGTCAAATCCAAAACACCAAATATCAGAAAAAAAAGGACTCCAAAACCTAAAATAAAATTGTCGGAGGAGAAGCGTAAACTTGCCAATATGCCATTTACCACACGGAGTGGCAAGGAACGGCTGAGGCCCTGGCCTATGTTCATGGCTAGTGGTTCAGCTTCACATGAGGATGGAAGCACTCAGCCTCTCGCTAGAAAACTGAAAAGACTCAAGCTGGCAAAAGCACCGCAAAGAACTGTGCGTTCTTTGAAATCCCAAATCCACAAGGAGAGTCCAATTGTGTCGGTTGCGATGCCTGACCTTCCCAACACTGGACGTGAAGAGCATGCGCCTTCCACTATTTGCATGCCCCCTGCAAGTGCTGGAAGGAGCACCCGCAGTCCAGTTCCTGATAGTCAGATTGAAGATGTCAGTGTTGAAGTACACCAGGATGAGGAGGATATGGGTGTTGCTGGCGCTGGGGAGGAAATTGACCAGAAGGATTCTGATGGTGAGGTGGTTTGTTTAAGTCAGGCACCCGGGGAGACACCTGTTGTCCGTGGGAGGAATATGGCCGTTGACATGCCTGGTGAAAATACCAAAAAAATCAGCTCTTCGGTGTGGAGGTATTTCACCAGAAATGCGGACAACAGGTGTCAAGCCGTGTGTTCCCTTTGTCAAGCTGTAATAAGTAGGGGTAAGGACGTTAACCACCTCGGAACATCCTCCCTTATACGTCACCTGCAGCGCATTCATAATAAGTCAGTGACAAGTTCAAAAACTTTGGGTGACAGCGGAAGCAGTCCACTGACCAGTAAATCCCTTCCTCTTGTAACCAAGCTCACGCAAACCACCCCACCAACTCCCTCAGTGTCAATTTCCTCCTTCCCCAGGAATGCCAATAGTCCTGCAGGCCATGTCACTGGCAAGTCTGACGAGTCCTCTCCTGCCTGGGATTCCTCCGATGCATCCTTGCGTGTAACGCCTACTGCTGCTGGCGCTGCTGTTGTTGCCGCTGGGAGTCGATGGTCATCCCAGAGGGGAAGTCGTAAGCCCACTTGTACTACTTCCAGTAAGCAATTGACTGTTCAACAGTCCTTTGCGAGGAAGATGAAATATCACAGCAGTCATCCTACTGCAAAGCGGATAACTGAGTCCTTGACAACTATGTTGGTGTTAGACGTGCGTCCGGTATCCGCCGTTAGTTCACAGGGAACTAGACAATTTATTGAGGCAGTGTGCCCCCGTTACCAAATACCATCTAGGTTCCACTTCTCTAGGCAGGCGATACCGAGAATGTACACGGACGTCAGAAAAAGACTCACCAGTGTCCTAAAAAATGCAGTTGTACCCAATGTCCACTTAACCACGGACATGTGGACAAGTGGAGCAGGGCAGGGTCAGGACTATATGACTGTGACAGCCCACTGGGTAGATGTATGGACTCCCGCCGCAAGAACAGCAGCGGCGGCACCAGTAGCAGCATCTCGCAAACGCCAACTCTTTCCTAGGCAGGCTACGCTTTGTATCACCGCTTTCCAGAATACGCACACAGCTGAAAACCTCTTACGGCAACTGAGGAAGATCATCGCGGAATGGCTTACCCCAATTGGACTCTCCTGTGGATTTGTGGCATCGGACAACGCCAGCAATATTGTGTGTGCATTAAATATGGGCAAATTCCAGCACGTCCCATGTTTTGCACATACCTTGAATTTGGTGGTGCAGAATTTTTTAAAAAACGACAGGGGCATGCAAGAGATGCTGTCGGTGGCCAGAAAAATTGCGGGACACTTTCGGCGTACAGGCACCACGTACAGAAGACTGGAGCACCACCAAAAACTACTGAACCTGCCCTGCCATCATCTGAAGCAAGAAGTGGTAACGAGGTGGAATTCAACCCTCTATATGCTTCAGAGGTTGGAGGAGCAGCAAAAGGCCATTCAAGCCTATACAATTGAGCACGATATAGGAGATGGAATGCACCTGTCTCAAGTGCAGTGGAGAATGATTTCAACGTTGTGCAAGGTTCTGATGCCCTTTGAACTTGCCACACGTGAAGTCAGTTCAGACACTGCCAGCCTGAGTCAGGTCATTCCCCTCATCAGGCTTTTGCAGAAGAAGCTGGAGGCATTGAAGAAGGAGCTAACACGGAGCGATTCCGCTAGGCATGTGGGACTTGTGGATGCAGCCCTTAATTCGCTTAACAAGGATTCACGGGTGGTCAATCTGTTGAAATCAGAGCACTACATTTTGGCCACCGTGCTCGATCCTAGATTTAAAGCCTACCTTGGATCTCTCTTTCCGGCAGACACAGGTCTGCTGGGGTTGAAAGACCTGCTGGTGACAAAATTGTCAAGTCAAGCGGAACGCGACCTGTCAACATCTCCTCCTTCACATTCTCCCGCAACTGGGGGTGCGAGGAAAAGGCTCAGAATTCCGAGCCCACCCGCTGGCGGTGATGCAGGGCAGTCTGGAGCGACTGCTGATGCTGACATCTGGTCCGGACTGAAGGACCTGACAACGATTACGGACATGTCGTCTACTGTCACTGCATATGATTCTCTCAACATTGATAGAATGGTGGAGGATTATATGAGTGACCGCATCCAAGTAGGCACGTCACACAGTCCGTACTTATACTGGCAGGAAAAAGAGGCAATTTGGAGGCCCTTGCACAAACTGGCTTTATTCTACCTAAGTTGCCCTCCCACAAGTGTGTACTCCGAAAGAGTGTTTAGTGCCGCCGCTCACCTTGTCAGCAATCGGCGTACGAGGTTACATCCAGAAAATGTGGAGAAGATGATGTTCATTAAAATGAATTATAATCAATTCCTCCGCGGAGACATTGACCAGCAGCAATTGCCTCCACAAAGTACACAGGGAGCTGAGATGGTGGATTCCAGTGGGGACGAATTGATAATCTGTGAGGAGGGGGATGTACACGGTGATATATCGGAGGGTGAAGATGAGGTGGACATCTTGCCTCTGTAGAGCCAGTTTGTGCAAGGAGAGATTAATTGCTTCTTTTTTGGGGGGGGTCCAAACCAACCCGTCATATCAGTCACAGTCGTGTGGCAGACCCTGTCACTGAAATGATGGGTTGGTTAAAGTGTGCATGTCCTGTTTTGTTTATACAACATAAGGGTGGGTGGGAGGGCCCAAGGATAATTCCATCTTGCACCTCTTTTTTCTTTTCTTTTTCTTTGCATCATGTGCTGATTGGGGAGGGTTTTTTGGAAGGGACATCCTGCGTGACACTGCAGTGCCACTCCTAGATGGGCCCGGTGTTTGTGTCGGCCACTAGGGTCGCTAATCTTACTCACACAGCTACCTCATTGCGCCTCTTTTTTTCTTTGCGTCATGTGCTGTTTGGGGAGGGTTTTTTGGAAGGGACATCCTGCGTGACACTGCAGTGCCACTCCTAGATGTGCCCGGTGTTTGTGTCGGCCACTAGGGTCGCTAATCTTACTCACACAGTCAGCTACCTCATTGCGCCTCTTTTTTTCTTTGCGTCATGTGCTGTTTGGGGAGGGTTTTTTGGAAGGGCCATCCTGCGTGACACTGCAGTGCCACTCCTAGATGGGCCCGGTGTTTGTGTCGGCCACTAGGGTCGCTAATCTTACTCACACAGCTACCTCATTGCGCCTCTTTTTTTCTTTGCGTCATGTGCTGTTTGGGGAGGGTTTTTTTGGAAGGGACATCCTGCGTGACACTGCAGTGCCACTCCTAGATGGGCCCGGTGTTTGTGTCGGCCACTAGGGTCGCTTATCTTACTCACACAGCGACCTCGGTGCAAATTTTAGGACTAAAAATAATATTGTGAGGTGTGAGGTATTCAGAATAGACTGAAAATGAGTGTAAATTATGGTTTTTGAGGTTAATAATACTTTGGGATCAAAATGACCCCCAAATTCTATGATTTAAGCTGTTTTTTAGTGTTTTTGGAAAAAAACACCCGAATCCAAAACACACCCGAATCCGACAAAAATAATTCGGTGAGGTTTTGCCAAAACGCGTTCGAACCCAAAACACGGCCGCGGAACCGAACCCAAAACCAAAACACAAAACCCGAAAAATTTCAGGCGCTCATCTCTAGTATTTGTCAAACGTGTCCACTTTTGTTTTGATGTCATTTTTTTCATCATAAAAACCAACATAATTGGCCTTTTTGATTGTGTATACGAGTCTTGGTGAACATCCTAATTTGCTTTAGAAACAATTTGCTTTGTCAAACAAGTCTAGAACGTTAAACTAAATATGAAAACCAGCATAATTTTCGAATACACTCAAATGTTGTCCCCTTAAACCCCATACAGAACCAGACATCATGCCCCCGGAAGCCCAGCAGGAATCTGATTCTGAACAGGAAACATACACCCTCCATCTGCAAGCAATAGACGTTAACCAACCAAGCACGCCTCAGGAAAGTACCCCACCACCTCAAATGTCACCACACCCACAATTGAGCCAAACAAACCCTCCGCGACAACCTGAACCATCATTTTGGGTAACATGGAACCAACAACAGGCACAGAATATTGATTGCCTACGCACACACACCCAATACCTAGCCTGTCTGCCCCATCATCTCCCGAGACTGTGTAGAAACACAAGCAGGCTCAATGTCCAGCTATGCAGAGTCGCAAACAGTATGGAGCAGATGAGAGCAGATAACAGACAACTTATTGTTACCTTTCAGCGCATAATGAATGAGCAACACCGCCATCAACAGGCCCTCATTCAGTTAATTCAAAGTAATCAAATTATATCAGAAACCATGTCTCGCATCATAGACAACAACACAACAGCCACAACACAACTTACGGCAACCCTGGCTAACCTCAGTCAAAATTAGTGATGTGCACCGGAAATTTTTCGGGTTTTGTGTTTTGGTTTTGGATTCGGTTCCGCGGCCGTGTTTTGGATTCGGACGCATTTTGGCAAAACCTCCCTGAAAATTTTTTGTCGGATTCGGGTGTGTTTTGCATTCGGGTGTTTCTTACAAAAAACCCTCAAAAACAGCTTAAATCATAGAATTTGGGGGTCATTTTGATCCAATAGTATTATTAACCTCAATAACCATAATTTCCACTCATTTTCAGTCTATTCTGAATACCTCACACCTCACAATATTATTTTTTGTCCTAAAATTTGCACCGAGGTCGCTGGATGGCTAAGTTAAGCGACACAAGTGGCTGACACAAACACCTGGCCCATCTAGGAGCGGCACTGCAGTGTCAGACAGGATGGCACTTCAAAAAAATAGTCCCCAAACAGCACATGATGCAAAGAAATAAAGAGGCGCACCAAGGTCGCTGTGTGACTAAGCTAAGCGACACAAGTAGCCGACACAAACACCTGGCCCATCTAGGAGTGGCACTGCGGTGTCAGGCAGGATGGCACTTCAAAAAAATTGTCCCCAAACAGCACATGATGCAAAGAAAAATGAAAGAGAAAAGAGGTGCAAGATGGAATTGTCCTTGGGCCCTCCCACCCACCCTTATGTTGTATAAACAGGACATGCACACTTTAACAAACCCATCATTTCAGCGACAGGGTCTGCCACACGACTGTGACTGAAATGACTGGTTGGTTTGGGTCCCCACCAAAAAAGAAGCAATCAATCTCTCCTTGCACAAACTGGCTCTACAGAGGCAAGATGTCCACCTCATCATCATCCTCCGATTCCTCACCCCTTTCACTGTGTACATCCCCCTCCTCACAGATTATTAATTCGTCCCCACTGGAATCCACCATCTCAGGTCCCTGTGTACTTTCTGGAGGCAATTGCTGGTGAATGTCTCCACGGAGGAATTGATTATAATTCATTTTGATGAACATCATCTTCTCCACATTTTCTGGAAGTAACCTCGTACGCCGATTGCTGACAAGGTGAGCGGCTGCACTAAACACTCTTTCGGAGTACACACTGGAGGGAGGGCAACTTAGGTAGAATAAAGCCAGTTTGTGCAAGGGCCTCCAAATTGCCTCTTTTTCCTGCCAGTATACGTACGGACTGTCTGACGTGCCTACTTGGATGCGGTCACTCATATAATCCTCCACCATTCTTTCAATGGTGAAAGAATCATATGCAGTGACAGTAGACGACATGTCAGTAATCGTTGGCAGGTCCTTCAGTCCGGACCAGATGTCAGCACTCGCTCCAGACTGCCCTGCATCACCGCCAGCGGGTGGGCTCGGAATTCTTAGCCTTTTCCTCGCACCTCCAGTTGCGGGAGAATGTGAAGGAGGAGCTGTTGACGGGTCACGTTCCGCTTGACTTGACAATTTTCTCACCAGCGGGTCTTTGAACCTCTGCAGACTTGTGTCTGCCGGAAAGAGAGATACAACGTAGGTTTTAAATCTAGGATCGAGCACGGTGGCCAAAATGTAGTGCTCTGATTTCAACAGATTGACCTCCCGTGAATCCTGGTTAAGCGAATTAAGGGCTCCATCCACAAGTCCCACATGCCTAGCGGAATCGCTCTGTCTTAGCTCCGCCTTCAATGTCTCCAGCTTCTTCTGCAAAAGCCTGATGAGGGGAATGACCTGACTCAGGCTGGCAGTGTCTGAACTGACTTCACGTGTGGCAAATTCAAAGGGTTGCAGAACCTTGCACAACGTTGAAATCATTCTCCACTGCGCTTGAGTCAGGTGCATTCCCCCTCCTTTGCCTATATTGTGGGCATATGTATAGGCTTGAATGGCCTTTTGCTGCTACTCCATCCTTTGAAGCATATAGAGGGTTGAATTCTACCTCGTTACCACCTCTTGCTTCAGATGATGGCAGAGCAGGTTCAGGACTGTTTGCTGGTGCTCCAGTCTTCGGCACGCGGTGGCTGAATGCCGAAAGTGGCCCGCAATTCTTCGGGCCACCGACAGCATCTCTTGCACGCCCCTGTCGTTTTTTAAATAATTCTGCACCACCAAATTCAATGTATGTGCAAAACATGGGACGTGCTGGAATTTGCCCAGATGTAATGCACGCACAATATTGCTGGCATTGTCCGATGTCACAAATCCCCAGGAGAGTCCAATTGGGGTAAGCCATTCTGCGATGATGTTCCTCAGTTTCCGTAAGAAGTTGTCAGCTGTGTGCCTCTTATGGAAAGCGGTGATACAAAGCGTAGCCTGCCTAGGAACGAGCTGGCGTTTGCGAGATGCTGCTACTGGTGCCGCCGCTGCTGTTCTTGCTGCGGGAGGCAATACATTTACCCAGTGGGCTGTCACAGTCATATAGTCATGAGTCTGCTCTGCTTCACTTGTCCACATGTCCGTGGTTAAGTGGACATTGGGTACAACTGCATTTTTTAGGACACTGGTGACTCTTTTTCTGAGGTCTGTGTACATTTTCGGTATCTCCTGCCTAGAGAAATGGAACCTAGATGGTATTTGGTACCGGGGACACAGTACCTCAATCAAGTCTCTAGTTGCCTGTGAATTAACGGTGGATACCGGAACCACGTTTCTCACCACCCAGGCAGCGCCAGCAGCAGTAGGCGTTACACTCAAGGATGAATCGGAGGAATCCCAGGCAGGAGAGGACTCGTCAGACTTGCCAGTGACATGGCCTGCAGGACTATTGGCTTTCCTGTGTAAGGTGGAAATTGACACTGAGGGAGTTGGTGGTGTGGTTTGCAGGAGCTTGGTTACAAGAGGACGGGATTTAGTGGTCAGTGGACTGCTTCCGCTGTCATCCAAAGTTTTTGAACCTGTCACTGACTTCTGATGAATGCGGACCAGGTGACGTATAAGGGAGAATGTTCCTAGGTGGTTAACGTCCTTATCCCTACTTATTACAGCTTGACAAAGGCAACACACGGCTTGACACCTGTTGTCCGCATTTGTGTTGAAATAATTCCACACCGTAGAGGTGATTTTTTTTTTGTATTTTGACCAGGCATGTCAATGGCCATATTTGTCCCATGGACAACAGGTGTCTCCCCGGGTGTCTGACTTAAACAAACCACCTCACCATCAGAATCCTCCTTGTCAATTTCCTCCCCAGCGCCAGCAACACCCATATCCTCATCCTGGTGTACTTCAACAGTGAGATCTTCAATTTGACTATCAGGAACTGGACTGCGGGTGCTCCTTCCAGCACTTGCAGGGGGCATGCAAATGGTGGAAGGCGCAAGCTCTTCCCGTCCAGTGTTGGGAAGGTCAGGCATCGCAACCGACACAATTGGACTCTCCTTGGGGATTTGTGATTTAGAAGAACGCACAGTTCTTTGCTGTGCTTTTGCAAGCTTAAGTCTTTTCATTTTTCTAGCGAGAGGATGAGTGCTTCCATCCTCATGTGAATCTGAACCACTAGCCATGAACATAGGCCAGGGCCTCAGCCGTTCCTTGCCACTCCATGTCGTAAATGGCATATTGGCAAGTTTACGCTTCTCATCAGACGCTTTAAATTTTGATTTTTGGGTCATTTTACTGAACTTTTGTTTTTTGGATTTTACATGCTCTCTACTATGACATTGGGCATCGGCCTTGGCAGACGACGTTGATGGCATTTCATCGTCTCGGCCATGACTAGTGGCAGCAGCTTCAGCACGAGGTGGAAGTGGATCTTGATCTTTCCCTATTTTAACCTCCACATTTTTGTTCTCCATTTTTTAATGTGTGGAATTATATGCCAGTATCAATAGCAATGGCCTACTACTATATATACTGCGCACAACTGAAATGCACCACAGGTATGGATGGATAGTATACTTGACGACACAGAGGTAGGTAGAGCAGTGGCCTTCCGTACCGTACTGCTATATATACTGGTGGTCACTGTCAGCAAAACTCTGCACTGTACTCCTCCTATATAATACTGATGGTCCCCAGTCCCCACAATAAAGCAGTGTGAGCACAGATATATGCAGCACACTGAGCACAGATATGGAGTGTTTTTCAGGCAGACAACTTATACTGGAGGTCACTGGTCAGCAAAACTCTGCACTGTACTCCTCCTATATAATATACTGGTGGTCCCCAGTCCCCACAATAAAGCAGTGTGAGCACAGATATATGCAGCACACTGAGCACAGATATGGAGTGCTTTTCAGGCAGACAAAGTATACTGGTGGTCACTGTCAGCAAAACTCTGCACTGTACTCCTCCTATATAATATACTGGTGGTCCCCAGTCCCCACAATAAAGCAGTGTGAGCACAGATATATGCAGCACACTGAGCACAGATATGGAGTGTTTTTCAGGCAGACAACGTATACTGGTGGTCACTGTCAGCAAAACTCTGCACTGTACTCCTCCTATATAATACAGCTGCTCCCCAGTCCCCACAATTAAGCAGTGTGAGCACAGATATATGCAGCACACTGAGCACAGATATGGAGTGTTTTTCAGGCAGACAACGTATACTGGTGGTCACTATCAGCAAAACTCTGCACTGTACTACACCTATATAATATACTGGTGGTCCCCAGTCCCCACAATAAAGCAGTGTGAGCACAGATATATGCAGCACACTGAGCACAGATATGGAGTGTTTTTCAGGCAGACAACGTATACTGGTGGTCACTGTCAGCAAAACTCTGCACTGTACTCCTCCTATATAATACAGCTGCTCCCCAGTCCCTACAATTAAGCAGTGTGAGCACAGATATATGCAGCACACTGAGCACAGATATGGAGTGTTTTTCAGGCAGACAACGTATACTGGTGGTCACTGTCAGCAAAACTCTGCACTGTACTCCTCCTATATAATATACTGGTGGTCCCCAGTCCCCACAATAAAGCAGTGTGAGCACAGATATATGCAGCACACTGAGCACAGATATGGAGTGTTTTTCAGGCAGACAACGTATACTGGTGGTCACTGTCAGCAAAACTCTGCACTGTACTCCTCCTATATAATACAGCTGCTCCCCAGTCCCCACAATAAAGGAATAAGCACAAATATTTTTGCATCAAGATTAATAAATGGAGAGGACGCCAGCCACGTCCTCTCCCTAACATTTCCAATGCATGAGTGAAAATGGCGGCGACGAGCGGCTGCTTATATAGAATCCGAATCTCGCGAGAATCCGACAGCGGGATGATGACGTTCGGCGCGCGCTCGGATTAACCGAGCCATACGGGAGAATCCGAGTATGCCTCAGACCCCTGTAAAATGGGTGACGTTCGGGGGGGTTCGGTTTCCGAGGAACCGAACCCGCTCATCACTGGTCAAAATATTAATTTTTGGCACAACACCAACATGGTTCCAGCTCAGGGACCAACACACCTACACAGACCCCAATTTCATCACCAGTTCGAAGTTCAAGCCGAACCCGCTCCACTGTCCAAACCAAACCCACGTCAGCCACCAAAGAACAGGCTAAGAAATAGGCCACCCTGCAGCTGGAGACACATTGTTGACAATACTAGGTCTACACAATAGCAGTTATTTGTAATGAAAACACATGTTGTACAGTAATAAATGTGAAAACTGATTGATGTGCAATGTGTTATGTGAAAAAAACTGTCAGTGTAAGAGGAAAATTCTTAGAGTTTACACTCACATGTGTTGGGAATATTCTAGCATCATTACTAACATGAATGTTTACCACATCACATCCATAATTATGTGTAAACAATTTTGTAAGGTTGGTTTTAGTCAATGTATGTTTGGCTAATTGGCACACATTACTCAATGTCCATTATGTTGTGATAATGAGGTAACATATTTCAAACACAGCTTTAGAAGAAAGTCGACACACAACAAACACAAACTATATGCTAAACAATAATGGTTGTTAGTGCATACTAAATTATTATGTAGTATTGTGGCAAACATTACCTTTGAATGTGAAAAATAAACTTTTAACATTATAAACACATAATTACTAACCAAAAACGCTATACAAATAGCTAAGTAACTGATACCCAACAGTTAGACATAAACACATATCAAGCAAATAAACAACACTCAGCTGACTAGCTCAAGAGGGAGCAAGAGCCACATTACTACAGAAAATACATTGGTGTGCCTTAATTGTTCATATACAAAGCACACAGGCAAATTTACTTACCGCTAAAATGTGTAAAAATCAGGTCTTGCCTTACCTGCCTCCCTATATCTGTACTCACAGTGTCGCCAGATGTTTCTAACTCCTCTGCTTGCTGACTGTTTTCTTCATCATCATCATCATCATCATCATCATCATGTGGCAGATGTTGCTGCAAACACATGTTATGAAGAAAACAGCAGCAGAACACAATCCTAGTCACCTTTAAGGGACTATACAACAAAAGCCCGGCAGACACCGAAACCTTGATTTCAGTACACCAAAACATCATTCTATCACATTCCGCGTAGACTTATGTGCATGATTGTAATTGTGTTCAGCAGGGGAATCAGGGGCGGACAATGGAGTCAGAAGCCAAGAGTAGCAGCCATAACCCCCATCACCTGAAAAACAGAGATTAGCAGCATTGTAAAATATTGATGCACAAACACAGTGCTAACATAATGTGCAGGTTGAGGTAAGCACAAAATTAAACACAAATACTTGGTACATACCCAGCAGCCAGCCATCCGGCATTTCTCCAGCCTCAAATTTATCAAAGAGGGGTGACTGACTGAGGATGAAGGAGTCATGGCAGCCACCAGGGTAACCTGCAACAACACTCATAATTTTGAGATTTGCATCACAAACCACCTGGACATTAGTTGATTGCCCAAAATGTCTATTTATATAAATATATTGCCTGCCCCTAGGTGGTCTCAGCTCAACGTGTGTGCAATTTATGGCACCCAGCACATTTGGCATGCCAGCAAGCTCATAGAAAGCTACCTTGACTGCATGCCACTGAGACTCCTGGGTAGGGAAGCAGATAGAGGCATCTATGTGGGGTTCAAATGCATCCAAAACCTGAGTGTACAGTCAAAAATATAAGGTGAGTGTCTTAAGCACTTTGTTCAAATATACTGTTATAAATTCACATTACACAATACAGAAATGGGGCATAGAGGAGTATGTATTGTTTGCCTCACCTGATTTAAATATTTAGAAAAGGTGGGCTGTGAGATTCCTATTACATCGCCTGTAACAGCCTGAAAGCTGGCAGTAGCCATAAAGTGCAACACAGCCAGGACTTTGTGCAGGCCTGAGACAGAGCGAGAGCGTGCTGTCTCAGGGTCTAGGTCCAGTTTGACTAGGTCATATAGACGGAAAATGTTGGTCCTATTTAGCCTGAACATCTGTATGACCTGGTCATCGGCCAATGCGTTTAAGTTCAAACACCCCCTAAAAAACCGAGGCCTGCGCAGCCTCCGCGGCACCTGTACATCCTGCTGACCATGTTCAGTTTCCTGGCCCTGGTTTCTTGTAGCCTCATGGAGCAGTCTCAGGAATCCCACAGCAAAACCAAATTCACTGCTACACACGGCAGCAGCCATTTCAGAGTGACTGATTTGCCAAATGTGCTGGCCCACCTTTTAAAGGGCCAAAAATGCAGGTGTGATTAATGATGAAGTCGGAATACATTAGAGATGTGCACCGGAAATTTTTCGGGTTTTGTGTTTTGGTTTTGGGTTCGGTTCCGTGGCCGTGTTTTGGGTTCGAACGCGTTTTGGCAAAACCTCGCCGAATTTTTTTTGTCGGA
This sequence comes from Pseudophryne corroboree, assembly GCF_028390025.1. Lineage (NCBI taxonomy): Eukaryota > Metazoa > Chordata > Amphibia > Anura > Myobatrachidae > Pseudophryne > Pseudophryne corroboree. The sequence continues at coordinate 632,766,734 of NC_086444.1, read as the reverse complement.
TTCGGGTGTGTTTTGCATTCGGGTGTTTTTTTCAAAAAACCCTAAAAAACTGCTTAAATCATAGAATTTGGGGGTCATTTTGATCCCAAAGTATTATTAACCTCATTAACCATAATTTCCCCTCATTTTCAGTCTATTCTGAACACCTCACACCTCACAATATTATTTTTAGTCCTAAAATTTGCACCGAGGTCGCTGGATGACTAAGCTCAGCGACCCAAGAGGCCGACACAAACACCTGGCCCATCTAGGAGTGGCACTGCAGTGTCACGCAGGATGGCCCTTCCAAAAAACACTCCCCAAACAGCACATGACGCAAAGAAAAAAAGAGGCGCAATGAGGTAGCTGTGTGACTAAGCTCAGCGACCCAAGTGGCCGACACAAACACCTGGCCCATCTAGGAGTGGCACTGCAGTGTCACGCAGGATGGCCCTTCCAAAAAACACTCCCCAAACAGCACATGACGCAAAGAAAAAAAGAGGCGCAATGAGGTAGCTGTGTGAGTAAGCTAAGCGACCCTAGTGGCCGACACAAACACCTGGCCCATCTAGGAGTGGCACTGCAGTGTCAGGCCGGATGGCCCTTCCAAAAAATACTCCCCAAACAGCACATGACGCAAAGAAGAAAAAAAAGAGGCGCAATGAGGTAGCTGTGTGACTAAGATAAGTGACCCTAGTGGCCGACACAAACACCTGGCCCATCTAGGAGTGGCACTGCAGTGTCACGCAGGATGGCCCTTCCAAAAAACACTCCCCAAACAGCACATGACGCAAAGAAGAAAAAAAAGAGGCGCAATGAGGTAGCTGTGTGACTAAGATAAGCGACCCTAGTGGCCGACACAAACACCTGGCCCATCTAGGAGTGGCACTGCAGTGTCACGCAGGATGGCCCTTCCAAAAAACACTCCCCAAACAGCACATGACGCAAAGAAAAATGAAAGAAAAAAGAGGTGCAAGATGGAATTGTCCTTGGGCCCTCCCACCCACCCTTATGTTGTATAAACAGGACATGCACACTTTAACCAACCCATCATTTCAGTGACAGGGTCTGCCACACGACTGTGACTGAAATGACGGGTTGGTTTGGACCCCCACCAAAAAAGAAGCAATTAATCTCTCCTTGCACAAACTGGCTCTACAGAGGCAAGATGTCCACCTCATCATCATCCTCCAATTCATCACCGTGTACATCCCCCTCCTCACAGATTATCAATTCGTCCCCACTGGAATCCACCATCACAGCTCCCTGTGTACTTTGTGGAGGCAATTGCTGCTGGTGAATGTCTCCATGGAGGAATTGATTATAATTCATTTTAATGAACATCATCTTCTCCACATTTTCTGGAAGTAACCTCGTACGCCGATTGCTGACAAGGTGAGCGGCGGCACTAAACACTCTTTCGGAGTACACACTTGTGGGAGGGCAACTTATGTAGAATAAAGCCAGTTTGTGCAAGGGCCTCCAAATTGCCTCTTTTTCCTGCCAGTATACGTACGGACTGTCTGACGTGCCTACTTGGATGCGGTCACTCATATAATCCTCCATCATTCTTTCAATGGTGAGAGAATCATATGCAGTGACAGTAGACGACATGTCCGTAATCGTTGTCAGGTCCTTCAGTCCGGACCAGATGTCAGCATCAGCAGTCGCTCCAGACTGCCCTGCATCACCGCCAGCGGGTGGGCTCGGAATTCTGAGCCTTTTCCTCGCACCCCCAGTTGCGGGAGAATGTGAAGGAGGAGATGTTGACAGGTCGCGTTCCGCTTTACTTGACAATTTTGTCACCAGCAGTTCTTTGAACCCCTGCAGACTTGTGTCTGCCGGAAAGAGAGATACAACGTAGGTTTTAAATCTAGGATCGAGCACGGTGGCCAAAATGTAGTGCTCTGATTTCAACAGATTGACCACCCGTGAATCCTTGTTAAGCGAATTAAGGGCTCCATCCACAAGTCCCACATGCCTAGCGGAATCGCTCAGTGTTAGCTCCTCCTTCAATGTCTCCAGCTTCTTCTGCAAAAGCCTGATGAGGGGAATGACCTGACTCAGGCTGGCAGTGTCTGAACTGACTTCACGTGTGGCAAGTTCAAAAGGTTGCAGAACCTTGCACAACGTTGAAATCATTCTCCACTGCGCTTGAGACAGGTGCATTCCACCTCCTATATCGTGCTCAGTTGTATAGGCTTGAATGGCCTTTTGCTGCTCCTCCAACCTCTGAAGCATATAGAGGGTTGAATTCCACCTCGTTACCACTTCTTGCTTCAGATGATGGCAGGGCAGGTTCAGGCGTTTTTGGTGTTGCTCCAGTCTTCTGTACGTGGTGCCTGTACGCCGAAAGTGTCCCGCAATTCTTCTGGCCACCAACAGCATCTCTTGCACGCCCCTCTCGTTTTTTAAATAATTCTGCACCACCAAATTCAAGGTATGTGCAAAACATGGGACATGCTGGAATTTGCCCATATTTAATGCACACACAATATTGCTGGCGTTGTCCGATGCCACAAATCCACAGGAGAGTCCAATTGGGGTAAGCCATTCTGCGATGATCTTCCTCAGTTGCCGTAAGAGGTTTTCAGCTGTGTGCGTATTCTGGAAAGCGGTGATACAAAGCGTAGCCTGCCTAGGAAAGAGTTGGCGTTTGCGAGATGCTGCTACTGGTGCCGCCGCTGCTGTTCTTGCGGCGGGAGGCAATACATCTACCCAGTGGGCTGTCACAGTCATATAGTCCTGAGTCTGCCCTGCACCACTTGTCCACATGTCCGTGGTTAAGTGGACATTGGGTACAACTGCATTTTTTAGGACACTGGTGAGTCTTTTTCTGAGGTCTGTGTACATTTTCGGTATCGCCTGCCTAGAGAAATGGAACCTAGATGGTATTTGGTACCGGGGACACAGTACCTCAAACAAGTCTATAGTTGGCTCTGCAGTAATGATGGATACCGGAACCACGTTTCTCACCGCCCAGGATGCCAAGGCCTCAGTTATCCGCTTTGCAGCAGGATGACTGCTGTGATATTTCATCTTCCTCGCAAAGGACTGTTGGACAGTCAATTGCTTGGTGGAAGTAGTAAAAGTGGTCTTACGACTTCCCCTCTGGGATGACCATCGACTCCCAGCAGCAACAACAGCAGCGCCAGCAGCAGTAGGCGTTACACGCAAGGATGCATCGGAGGAATCCCAGGCAGGAGAGGACTCGTCAGAATTGCGAGTGAAATGGCCTGCAGGACTATTGGCATTCCTGGGGAAGGAGGAAATTGACACTGAGGGAGTTGGTGGGGTGGTTAGCGTGAGCTTGGTTACAAGAGGAAGGGATTTACTGGTCAGTGGACTGCTTCCGCTGTCGCCCAAAGTTTTTGAACTTGTCACTGACTTATGATGAATGCGCTGCAGGTGACGTATAAGGGAGGATGTTCCGAGGTGGTTAACGTCCTTACCCCTACTTATTACAGCTTGACAAAGGCAACACACGGCTTGACACCTGTTGTCCGCATTTCTGTTGAAATACTTCCACACCGAAGAGCTGATTTTTTTGGTATTTTCACCAGGCATGTCAATGGCCATATTCCTCCCACGGACAACAGGTGTCTCCCCGGGTGCCTGACTTAAACAAACCACCTCACCATCAGAATCCTCCTTGTCAATTTCCTCCCCAGCGCCAGCAACACCCATATCCTCCTCATCCTGGTGTACTTCAACACTGACATCTTCAATCTGACTATCAGGAACTGGACTGCGGGTGCTCCTTCCAGCACTTGCAGGGGGCGTGCAAATGGTGGAAGGCGCATGCTCTTCACGTCCAGTGTTGGGAAGGTCAGGCATCGCAAACGACACAATTGGACTCTCCTTGTGGATTTGTGATTTCGAAGAACGCACAGTTCTTTGCTGTGCTTTTGCCAGCTTAAGTCTTTTCATTTTTCTAGCGAGAGGCTGAGTGCTTCCATCCTCATGTGAAGCTGAACCACTAGCCATGAACATAGGCCAGGGCCTCAGCCGTTCCTTGCCACTCCGTGTGGTAAATGGCATATTGGCAAGTTTACGCTTCTCCTCCGACGATTTTATTTTAGATTTTTGAGTCCTTTTTTTACTGATATTTTGTGTTTTGGATTTTACATGCTCTGTACTATGACATTGGGCATCGGCCTTGGCAGACGACGTTGATGGAATTTCATCGTCTTGGCCATGACTAGTGGCAGCAGCTTCAGCACGAGGTGGAAGTGGATCTTGATCTTTCCCTATTTTTGGAACCTCAACATTTTTGTTCTCCATATTTTAATAGGCACAACTAAAAGGCACCTCAGGTAAACAATGGAGATGGATGGATACTAGTATACTTATGGATGACGAGTGACTGACGACACAGAGGTAGCTACAGCCGTGGACTACCGTACTGCGTCTGCTAGTATAGAGATGATAATGATATAAAAAATATATATATATCACTACTGCAGGTATATATAATATAATGACGGACCTGCTGGACACTGTCAGCAGACTCCTAAACTACTAGTATGAAGAAGATAGAAAAAAAAAACCCACCACAGGTAGGTATACAATTATGGACGAGCACTGACGACACAGAGGTAGCTACAGCCGTGGACTACCGTACTGCGTCTGCTAGTATAGAGATGATAATGATATAAAAAATATATATATATCACTACTGCAGGTATATATAATATAATGACGGACCTGCTGGACACTGTCAGCAGACTCCTAAACTACTAGTATGAAGAAGATAGAAAAAAAAACACCACCACAGGTAGGTATACAATTATGGACGAGCACTGACGACACAGAGGTAGCTACAGCCGTGGACTACCGTACTGCATCTGCTAGTATAGAGATGATAATGATATAAAAAAATATATATATATCACTACTGCAGGTATATATAATATAATGACGGACCTGCTGGACACTGTCAGCAGACTCCTAAACTACTAGTATGAAGAAGATAGAAAAAAAAACCCCACCACAGGTAGGTATACAATTATGGACGAGCACTGACGACACAGAGGTAGCTACAGCCGTGGACTACCGTACTGCGTCTGCTAGTATAGAGATGATAATGATACAAAAAATATATATATATATCACTACTGCAGGTATATATAATATAATGACGGACCTGCTGGACACTGTCAGCAGACTCCTAAACTACTAGTATGAAGAAGATAGAAAAAAAACCCCCACCACAGGTAGGTATACAATTATGGACGAGCACTGACGACACAGAGGTAGCTACAGCCGTGGACTACCGTACTGCGTCTGCTAGTATAGAGATGATAATGATATAAAATATATATATATATCACTACTGCAGGTATATATAATATAATGACGGACCTGCTGGACACTGTCAGCAGACTCCTAAACTACTAGTATGAAGAAGATAGAAAAAAAAACCCCACCACAGGTAGGTATACAATTATGGACGAGCACTGACGACACAGAGGTAGCTACAGCCGTGGACTACCGTACTGCATCTGCTAGTATAGAGATGATAATGATATAAAAAATATATATATATCACTACTGCAGGTATATATAATATAATGACGGACCTGCTGGACACTGTCAGCAGACTCCTAAACTACTAGTATGAAGAAGATAGAAAAAAAAACCCCACCACAGGTAGGTATACAATTATGGACGAGCACTGACGACACAGAGGTAGCTACAGCCGTGGACTACCGTACTGCGTCTGCTAGTATAGAGATGATAATGATATAAAAAATATATATATATCACTACTGCAGGTATATATAATATAATGACGGACCTGCTGGACACTGTCAGCAGACTCCTAAACTACTAGTATGAAGAAGATAGAAAAACAAAAACCACCACAGGTAGGTATACAATTATGGACGAGCACTGACGACACAGAGGTAGCTACAGCCGTGGACTACCGTACTGCGTCTGCTAGTATAGAGATGATAATGATATAAAAAATATATATATATCATTACTGCAGGTATATATAATATAATGACGGACCTGCTGGACACTGTCAGCAGACTCCTAAACTACTAGTATGAAGAAGATAGAAAAAAAACCCCCACCACAGGTAGGTATACAATTATGGACGAGCACTGACGACACAGAGGTAGCCACAGCCGTGGACTACCGTACTGCGTCTGCTAATATAGAGATGATAAAGATGATAGAGATGAACAAAAAAAATATAACACTACTGCAGGTAAATATTTATATAATATAATGAATGACGGACCTGCTGGACACTGTCAGCAGAATGCGTTTATAGAATAAATAAAAAAAACACCACAGGAGTGTTTGTTTAACTTTTTCAGGCAGACAATATACTGGTGGTCACTGGTCAGTCACACTGGCAGCAAAAGTGTGCACTGTACTCCTGCTATTAACTGCACCCCAGTCTCCCCCACAATTCAGCTGTGTGAGCAGTGAGCACTCAGCACAGTCAGATATACATAGATGATATTATCATGCAGCACACTGAGGCTGAGCACAGATATGGTATGTGACTGTGTATCGTTTTTTTTCAGGCAGAGAACGGATTATAAATAAAACTGGTGGTCACTGGTCACTATCAGCAAAACTCTGCACTGTACTGAGTACTCCTAATGCTCCCCAAGTAGTAAATCAAGTGTCTCTCTAATCTATTCTACACGGAGAGGACGCCAGCCACGTCCTCTCCCTATCAATCTCAATGCACGTGTGAAAATGGCGGCGACGCGCGGCTCCTTATATAGAATCCGAGTCTCGCGATAGAATCCGAGCCTCGCGAGAATCCGTCAGCGGGATGATGACGTTCGGGCGCGCTCGGGTTAACCGAGCAAGGCGGGAAGATCCGAGTCTGCCTCGGACCCGTGTAAAAAGGCTGAAGTTCGGGGGGGTTCGGATTCCGAGGAACCGAACCCGCTCATCTCTAGAATACATGTAAACACGCTTCTCAAAAGCAGGTCTACTTTTTTCCCATGTTTTTTTACGAATTGTATTTTTTTTACGACCGCAAATGCTCTTTCACAGTGGAAATTTCAAATACGAATGAAAAGTAAATGACCGAGTTCTATACCTAAACAGCCGTGTTTGACCGATGGTGTATTAATTCGTATTTCTGAATTTGGGCCGTCCAAAAAATACGAATGCCCGCATCACGCCCGAGATTTGAGTTTCGTAAATTCCCGAGATGACACTTTGAAGAAAAAACAACAAATCGGTCAAAATCGGGAGTTTAGTAAATATACCCCCAGTGTCCTCTTTTTAACACATTACGGCAGACAGAGTCCCCTTTTTTACACATTATGGCAGACAGTCCCCCTTTTTACACATTATGGCAGACAGTCCCCCTTTTTACACTTTTACGGCAGACAGCATCCCCTTTTTTACACATTATGGCAGACAGCGTCCCCTTTTTACACTTTTACGGCAGACAGTCCCCTTTTTCACACTTTTATGGCAGACAGTCCCCCTTTTTTACACATTACAGCAGACAGCGTCCCCTTTTTTACACATTACGGCAGACAGAGCCCTCCCTTTTGCACATTACGGCAGACAACGTCCCCCTTTTTACACATTACAGCAGACAGCGTCCCCGTTTTTACACATAATGGCAGACAGAGCCCCCTTTTTACACATTACGGCAGACAGCATCCCGTTTTTTACACATTACGGCAGACTGCATCCCCCTTTTTACACATTACGGCAGACAGTCCCCCTTTTTACACTTTTACGGCAGACAGCGTCCCCTTTTTTACACATTACGGCAGACAGCGTCCCCTTTTTACACTTACGGCAGACAGCGTCCCCTTTTTTACACATTACGGCAGACAGCGTCCCCTTTATTGCACATTATTGCAGACAGTCACCCTTTTTACACTTACGGCAGACAGCGTCCCCTTTTTTACACATTACGGCAGACAGTCCCCCTTTTTACAATTTATGGCAGACAGAGTCCCCACTTTACACATTACAACAGACAACGTCCCCTTTTTACACATTACAGCAGACAGCGTCCCCCTTTTTTACATATTACGGCAGACAGAACAGATAGATAGATAGATAGATAGATAGATAGATAGATAGATAGAAAGAAAGAACAGATGATACTTACTGTCTCCGGTCAGGCTCCTCGGTGCAGCTTCTGGCAGATCCCAGGCAGGGGGGAAAGGAGGAGGAGGGAGGGGGACTTGGGAGCCGCAGCAGCGCTATGTAATTGGTGGAGGCGCCGCTGCAGCTGTCCCTCTCTTTCCACATAGGCTGGACGCCACTGCCGCTGTGATGAGGGAAGCACATCTCAGCCTTCACAACGGCGGCGACCAGCCTACGTGGAAGGAGAGGGACAGCTGCAGCGTCGCTTCCACCAATTACATAGCGCTGCTGCGGCTCCCAAGTCCCCCTCCCTCCCCCTCCTTCTTCCCCCCGTGGCTGCGTCCCTGTGCTCTCCTCCTCACCCCCTCGGCGGCCAGCAGCACACAGCGGCAGGCGGCATGTAATGAGTCAGTTTGACTCATTACATGACGCTGGCTTTGGGCCCCTTCACAGCGGCAGGCCCCAGTGCAAGGTAGTTCCGCCACTGATACCATCCAAAGAAGAACTGGCGCTCTGGAGACTTTTCATACTGCAGAAATAGTGTATAGGCAATACGGGTGTGGTATGCAAGGTCGACCATAGTTAGGTTGACAGTGTCTAGGTCGACCACTATTGGTCAACAGTAAGTAGGTCGACATGGTTTCTAGGTCGACATGTACTAGGTTGACATGACAGAAGGTCGACATGAGTTTTTGCACTTTTCTTGGTGTCGTATTCTCCGTAAAGTGACCAGGATCTCCAACTAGTGCACCGTGATCCTGCAAGGTGCCTCACTCCGCTACCGCTGTGCTCGGCACAGGTTACCATTCCCAATTGTAGTCCATGTGTATCGTAAAGTATGAAAAAGTAAAAAAATAGAAACAAAAGGTGAAAAACTCATATCGACCTTTTGCTATGTCGACCTAGAGTCTCTGTCCACCTAGAACCCATGTCGACCTACTTACTGTCTTACTGTCTACTTAATGTCGACCTAGACAGTGTCAACCTAAGTGTGGTCGACCTAGAGAACGGATACAGGGCAATACACACTATTTCTGCATTATGCCAGTTCCTCCTTGGATAGTGTATGTATCTTTCTGAGCATCTGAGTTTGTCGATGAAAGTATAGGACTGCCAGCAATATTGGAGCGATAGATATATATACACTGCTCAAAAAAATAAAGGGAACACTTAAACAACACAATGTAACTCCAAGTCAATCACACTTCTGTGAAATCAAACTGTCCACTTAGGAAGCAACACTGATTGACAATCAATTTCACTTGCTGTTGTGCAAATGGAATAGACAACATATGGAAATTATAGGCAATTAGGAAGACACCCCCAATAAAGGAGTTGTTCTGCAGGTGGTGACCACAGACCACTTCTCAGCTCCTATGCTTTCTGGCTTATATTTTGGTCACTTTTGAAAGCTGGCGGTGCTTTCACTCTAGTGGTAGCATGAGATGGAGTCTACAACCCACACAAGTGGCTTAGGTAGTGCAGCTCATCCAGGATGGCACATCAATGCGAGCTGTGACAAGAAGGTTTGCTGTGTCTGTCAGCGTAGTGTCCAGAGCATGGAGGCGCTACCAGGAGACAGTCCAGTACATCAGGAGACATGGAGGAGGCCGTAGGAGGGCAACAACCCAGCAGCAGGACCGCTCCCTCTGCCTTTGTGCAAGAAGGACCAGGAGGAGCACTGCCAGAGCCCTACAAAATGACCTCCAGCAAGCCACAAATGTGCATGTGTCTACTCAAACGATCAGAAACAGACTTCATGAGGGTGGTATGAGGGCCCGACGTCCACAGGTGGGGGTTGAGCTTACAGCCCAACACCGTGCAGGACGTTTGGCATTTGCCAGAGAACACCAAGATTGGCAGATTCGCCACTGGCGCCCTGTGCTCTTCACAGATGAAAGCAGGTTCTCACTGAGCACATGTGACAGATGTGACAGAGTCTGGAGACGCCAAGGAGAACGTTCTGCTGCCTGCAACATCCTCCAGCATGACCGGTTCGGCAATGGGTCAGTAATGGTGTGGGGTGGCATTTCTTTGGGGGGCCGCACAGCCCTCCATGTGCTCGCCAGAGGTAGCCTGCCTGCCATTAGGTACCGAGATGAGATCCTCAGACCCCTTGTGAGACCATATGCTGGTGCGGTTGGCCCTGGGTTCCTCCTAATGCAAGACAATGCTAGAGCTCATGTGGCTGGAGTGTGTCAGCAGTTCCTGCAAGACGAAGGCATTGATGCTATGGACTGGCCCGCCCGTTCCCCAGACCTGAATCCAATTGAGCACATCTGGGACATCATGTCTCGCTCCATCCACCAACGCCCACATACTGTCCAGGAGTTGGCGGATGCTTTTGTCCAGGTCTGGGAGGAGATCCCTCAGGAGACCATCCGCCACCTCATCAGGAGCATGCCCAGGCATTGTAAGGAGGTCATACAGGCACGTGGAGGCCACACACACTACTGAGCCTCATTTTGACTTGTTTTAAGGACATTACATCAAAGTTGGATCAGCCTGTAGTGTGTTTTTCCACTTTAATATTAAGTGTGACTCCAAATCCAGACCTCCATGGGTTAATAAATTTGATTTCCATTGATAATGTTTGTGTGATTTTGTTGTCAGCACATTCAACTATGTAAAGAACAAAGTAATTAATAAGAATATTTCATTCATTCAGATCTAGGATGAGCTATTTTAGTGTTCCCTTTATTTTTTGGAGCAGTGTGTGTGTGTGTGTGTGTGTGTGTGTGTGTGTGTGTGTGTGTGTGTGTGTGTGTGTGTGTGTGTGTATATATATATATATATATATATAGAGCCTTTATTCTGTGTGTACACATTTCTGTATAAAGCACTTACTATAAAAGTGACAGGAGTATTTTTATACTAGCGAACATACGATTTCTCACACCCTGTAACTGCAGCAACAAACCAGAGGCAAACTATAAAAGATATTTGTAGTACAATTACATTGCTGACGCTAATTCTCTTATGGCAGTCCCAGTACAGATGCACATTTGCAGGACTAAAGGTTCAAAACAAAATGTAGACAGTACTTGATAATGACATTAATATTATGTATCTCACCAACACATTTCAGCTACTTCATGTACATCTGTTTAATCAGGATTTTTTTTTTAATGCAGACAGTCTTTAGTATGCACATAAAAGATGAGCCTTGTGTTTTTAGATACAAAAGCTCCTGCAAATTAGTTTTACATGCAAACAAGCTGTGTACATTTCTTTTTGAATATTTGATAGCTGGAGTCACCTCAATTAATTCATAATAACTATGCAACTCAAAATCCTAGTGCCATTCATGTGTCAGTATCACACATGAAGCTCTGAGCCACAGGCAACGTAGAAGCAGATGATTATGAGCCTGATTCAGAGTTCTGCGCATGTAATGACAGCCAGGCAGATTTCCGATTATCACCTGTAGTTTCCCTCCGCCGCTGCATGATTGACAGGCAGCAGCGTTGAGGGGGCAGGGAGGGGGCAAAGGGATGGCTGTGTTCCTAGAAACGGGGACATGTTGCCCCTATTTTCTAGGAGAGGAGAACCAAGGATCTGGGTTTTGCCACGCAGATTTCCTGGCCTCGCAGACCCCGCTTCCGTTGGCCAGCTGCGTAAGCTGAGGCTTACTCCGCTGCCCTTCTGTGGGTAACATCACCATGGATGGATCCCAGCTTGCCACACTGGTCGCAGTGTTGTGATCACAGGTACATGTAGGACGTCTCCTGCATGCCACTCCTAGAGATTGGGCAGAAACTCAATGCTGCTCGCATGTGGAATTGAACATCCGTCCATCTCTGAATCTGGCCCTATATCCATTACAAAGTTTGCAACTTTGAGAAGGGGGGGGGGGGGGTAATTTTTCTACAATATTTTGTGTATTTTTAGAATTTTGGCACTTTGAGAAAACCCAGTTCCACCATGCTAGAACAAAATATATATCTATCTAAAATTTAAATAAATGTATAGTAAATAACTACCATATTTAGGAAGAACTGGTGGATGCAATTGAGTTGCCAATGGTTCCTTTTACCCTGAAAACAGTTTGTAAATAATAACATGATGTACTAATAACTGAACAGTTTATCAATAATGATTCACTTTTAGCTTCAATTACTTGTATCTCGCTATTATCATTAAAAATAGCAAGTCTAACTGGTATCATAGCTTGCTGGTTAATTTATGTGTAATTCATAAAGCACAACTTATTTCTATATGGTTTAGGGCAGTGATTCTCAAACTGTGTGCCTGACTCCCTGGGGTGCCTCGGAACACTTGCTGGGGTGCCTTGGATTGGTGGTCCAGGACCAATTCAAATTATTTATGGTCAATGCAATAGGCAAAACCAGTGTTGGTGACTGCCAATCATAAAATGTGGACAAACAGAAGCAAATCTTGTCCCTCAGCACACAATTGAACCTAATGGTGGGTACACACTAGACGATACGATATTGCTCATTTTTACCCTCCTGAGTGATATTGTTTACAATATCGCTCAGTGTATGCTGCCACCGATGGCCGATACATGCTCTCGGGGGTCGTTAATGACCGCAGCTGTCGCCTGTACATGCAGCTCAATCTGACTATATATCGTCAGAATTGTATGTTTGGGCCGGCCGCGGCATGACATGATTGTGTGATATCGCTTGCCATATCCCATAGTGTGTATGCACTATGCCGGCGGCCCAACCTGGGAGTGGAAAAATTATGCAATATTGCTCATAGGGCATATTCCGTAGTGTGTACCCACCATAAGGATGACATATAAACACAATTTTCTTAATTTCATATTTCTTTCTAAATTTCTCAATAAGAAACTTTTAGTCTAAGGTGCCATTAAAAAAATTCTGATACCCTACTTCAGGGCCATACCTTGGGGGGCTAAGGGGGCATGCGCCCAGGGTATAGCACAACATAAGTACAATTTTCCTGCAAGAATAAGCATCCATCTCCACAGAGCTGCTGCAACTAGACATTTTATTACCCACTTAGCACAGTCTTAGTTAAGGCTCTGTTGTATTTCAGGGGTTGGGTATGAAATGCTGGCAGTCAGCATTCTGACAGTTGGAATCCCGGTGGTAAGAATGCGAACGGATCCCTGTGAGTATTTTAAGCCTATCACAATCCCAAAACCACCCCTCCCGCAGCCAACCCCCAAACCCCTCCCTCCCCTATTACCTCCCCTCCCGTAGCTTAATCCTAACCTTCTCCCTAGTGCCTAACCCTAAAACTAACTGTACCCTAATACCTTTGAGTGCCATTGGCATTGTGGCCATCGGATCCTGCTTGCTGGGATCCTGACTATGGGGGTAATTCAGATCTGATCGCTGGGCAGTGTTCCTTTGTGTTAGCAGAGCTATGGCCGTTGTAGCTGTCCAACGCGCCTGTGCATTGCGGTGCATACGCATGTGCAGTTTAGACCTGATTGCCCGCTGTGCGAAAACGCACAGCAGCGATCAGATCTGAATTACCCCCAATATCCCATTTCCGGTATTATGAGGTCTATTTATTAAGCCTTGGAGAGAGATAAGGTGCTTTATCTCCATCCAAGGTCCACTTTATAGAGATGAGCGCCTGAAATTTTTCGGGTTTTGTGTTTTGGTTTTGGGTTCGGTTCCGCGGCCGTGTTTTGGGTTCGAACGCGTTTTGGCAAAACCTCACCGAATTTTTTTTGTCGGATTCGGGTGTGTTTTGGATTCGGGTGTTTTTTTCAAAAAACACTAAAAAACAGCTTAAATCATAGAATTTGGGGGTCATTTTGATCCCAAAGTATTATTAACCTCAAAAACCATAATTTACACTCATTTTCAGTCTATTCTGAATACCTCACACCTCACAATATTATTTTTAGTCCTAAAATTTGCACCGAGGTCGCTGTGTGAGTAAGATAAGCGACCCTAGTGGCCGACACAAACACCGGGCCCATCTAGGAGTGGCACTGCAGTGTCACGCAGGATGTCCCTTCCAAAAAACCCTCCCCAAACAGCACATGACGCAAAGAAAAAAAGAGGCGCAATGAGGTAGCTGTGTGAGTAAGATTAGCGACCCTAGTGGCCGACACAAACACCGGGCCCATCTAGGAGTGGCACTGCAGTGTCACGCAGGATGTCCCTTCCAAAAAACCCTCCCCAAACAGCACATGACGCAAAGAAAAAAAGAGGCGCAATGAGGTAGCTGACTGTGTGAGTAAGATTAGCGACCCTAGTGGCCGACACAAACACCGGGCCCATCTAGGAGTGGCACTGCAGTGTCACGCAGGATGTCCCTTCCAAAAAACCCTCCCCAATCAGCACATGATGCAAAGAAAAAGAAAAGAAAAAAGAGGTGCAAGATGGAATTGTCCTTGGGCCCTCCCACCCACCCTTATGTTGTATAAACAAAACAGGACATGCACACTTTAACCAACCCATCATTTCAGTGACAGGGTCTGCCACACGACTGTGACTGATATGACGGGTTGGTTTGGACCCCCCCCAAAAAAGAAGCAATTAATCTCTCCTTGCACAAACTGGCTCTACAGAGGCAAGATGTCCACCTCATCTTCACCCTCCGATATATCACCGTGTACATCCCCCTCCTCACAGATTATCAATTCGTCCCCACTGGAATCCACCATCTCAGCTCCCTGTGTACTTTGTGGAGGCAATTGCTGCTGGTCAATGTCTCCGCGGAGGAATTGATTATAATTCATTTTAATGAACATCATCTTCTCCACATTTTCTGGATGTAACCTCGTACGCCGATTGCTGACAAGGTGAGCGGCGGCACTAAACACTCTTTCGGAGTACACACTTGTGGGAGGGCAACTTAGGTAGAATAAAGCCAGTTTGTGCAAGGGCCTCCAAATTGCCTCTTTTTCCTGCCAGTATAAGTACGGACTGTGTGACGTGCCTACTTGGATGCGGTCACTCATATAATCCTCCACCATTCTATCAATGTTGAGAGAATCATATGCAGTGACAGTAGACGACATGTCCGTAATCGTTGTCAGGTCCTTCAGTCCGGACCAGATGTCAGCATCAGCAGTCGCTCCAGACTGCCCTGCATCACCGCCAGCGGGTGGGCTCGGAATTCTGAGCCTTTTCCTCGCACCCCCAGTTGCGGGAGAATGTGAAGGAGGAGATGTTGACAGGTCGCGTTCCGCTTGACTTGACAATTTTGTCACCAGCAGGTCTTTCAACCCCAGCAGACCTGTGTCTGCCGGAAAGAGAGATCCAAGGTAGGCTTTAAATCTAGGATCGAGCACGGTGGCCAAAATGTAGTGCTCTGATTTCAACAGATTGACCACCCGTGAATCCTTGTTAAGCGAATTAAGGGCTGCATCCACAAGTCCCACATGCCTAGCGGAATCGCTCCCTTTTAGCTCCTTCTTCAATGCCTCCAGCTTCTTCTGCAAAAGCCTGATGAGGGGAATGACCTGACTCAGGCTGGCAGTGTCTGAACTGACTTCACGTGTGGCAAGTTCAAAGGGCATCAGAACCTTGCACAACGTTGAAATCATTCTCCACTGCACTTGAGACAGGTGCATTCCACCTACTATATCGTGCTCAATTGTATAGGCTTGAATGGCCTTTTGCTGCTCCTCCAACCTCTGAAGCATATAGAGGGTTGAATTCCACCTCGTTACCACTTCTTGCTTCAGATGATGGCAGGGCAGGTTCAGTAGTTTTTGGTGGTGCTCCAGTCTTCTGTACGTGGTGCCTGTACGCCGAAAGTGTCCCGCAATTTTTCTGGCCACCGACAGCATCTCTTGCACGCCCCTGTCGTTTTTTAAAAAATTCTGCACCACCAAATTCAAGGTATGTGCAAAACATGGGACGTGCTGGAATTTGCCCATATTTAATGCACACACAATATTGCTGGCGTTGTCCGATGCCACAAATCCACAGGAGAGTCCAATTGGGGTAAGCCATTCCGCGATGATCTTCCTCAGTTGCCGTAAGAGGTTTTCAGCTGTGTGCGTATTCTGGAAAGCGGTGATACAAAGCGTAGCCTGCCTAGGAAAGAGTTGGCGTTTGCGAGATGCTGCTACTGGTGCCGCCGCTGCTGTTCTTGCGGCGGGAGTCCATACATCTACCCAGTGGGCTGTCACAGTCATATAGTCCTGACCCTGCCCTGCTCCACTTGTCCACATGTCCGTGGTTAAGTGGACATTGGGTACAACTGCATTTTTTAGGACACTGGTGAGTCTTTTTCTGACGTCCGTGTACATTCTCGGTATCGCCTGCCTAGAGAAGTGGAACCTAGATGGTATTTGGTAACGGGGGCACACTGCCTCAATAAATTGTCTAGTTCCCTGTGAACTAACGCGGATACCGGACGCACGTCTAACACCAACATAGTTGTCAAGGACTCAGTTATCCGCTTTGCAGTAGGATGACTGCTGTGATATTTCATCTTCCTCGCAAAGGACTGTTGAACAGTCAATTGCTTACTGGAAGTAGTACAAGTGGGCTTACGACTTCCCCTCTGGGATGACCATCGACTCCCAGCGGCAACAACAGCAGCGCCAGCAGCAGTAGGCGTTACACGCAAGGATGCATCGGAGGAATCCCAGGCAGGAGAGGACTCGTCAGAATTGCCAGTGACATGGCCTGCAGGACTATTGGCATTCCTGGGGAAGGAGGAAATTGACACTGAGGGAGTTGGTGGGGTGGTTTGCGTGAGCTTGGTTACAAGAGGAAGGGATTTACTGGTCAGTGGACTGCTTCCGCTGTCACCCAAAGTTTTTGAACTTGTCACTGACTTATTATGAATGCGCTGCAGGTGACGTATAAGGGAGGATGTTCCGAGGTGGTTAACGTCCTTACCCCTACTTATTACAGCTTGACAAAGGGAACACACGGCTTGACACCTGTTGTCCGCATTTCTGGTGAAATACCTCCACACCGAAGAGCTGATTTTTTTGGTATTTTCACCTGGCATGTCAACGGCCATATTCCTCCCACGGACAACAGGTGTCTCCCCGGGTGCCTGACTTAAACAAACCACCTCACCATCAGAATCCTTCTGGTCAATTTCCTCCCCAGCGCCAGCAACACCCATATCCTCCTCATCCTGGTGTACTTCAACACTGACATCTTCAATCTGACTATCAGGAACTGGACTGCGGGTGCTCCTTCCAGCACTTGCAGGGGGCGTGCAAATGGTGGAAGGCGCATGCTCTTCACGTCCAGTGTTGGGAAGGTCAGGCATCGCAACCGACACAATTGGACTCTCCTTGTGGATTTGGGATTTCGAAGAATGCACAGTTCTTTGCTGTGCTGCTTTTGCCAGCTTGAGTCTTTTCATTTTTCTAGCGAGAGGCTGAGTGCTTCCATCCTCATGTGAAGCTGAACCACTAGCCATGAACATAGGCCAGGGCCTCAGCCGTTCCTTGCCACTCCGTGTGGTAAATGGCATATTGGCAAGTTTACGCTTCTCCTCCGACAATTTTATTTTAGGTTTTGGAGTCCTTTTTTTACTGATATTTGGTGTTTTGGATTTGACATGCTCTGTACTATGACATTGGGCATCGGCCTTGGCAGACGACGTTGCTGGCATTTCATCGTCTCGGCCATGACTAGTGGCAGCAGCTTCAGCACGAGGTGGAAGTGGATCTTGATCTTTCCCTAATTTTGGAACCTCAACATTTTTGTTCTCCATATTTTAATAGGCACAACTAAAAGGCACCTCAGGTAAACAATGGAGATGGATGGATTGGATACTAGTATACAATTATGGACGGGCTGCCGAGTGCCGACACAGAGGTAGCCACAGCCGTGAACTACCGCACTGTACTGTGTCTGCTGCTAATATATAGACTGGTTGATAAAGAGATAGTATACTCGTAACTAGTATGTATGTATAAAGAAAGAAAAAAAAACCACGGTTAGGTGGTATATACAATTATGGACGGGCTGCCGAGTGCCGACACAGAGGTAGCCACAGCCGTGAACTACCGCACTGTACTGTGTCTGCTGCTAATATATAGACTGGTTGATAAAGAGATAGTATACTCGTAACTAGTATGTATGTATAAAGAAAGAAAAAAAAACCACGGTTAGGTGGTATATACAATTATGGACGGGCTGCCGAGTGCCGACACAGAGGTAGCCACAGCCGTGAACTACCGCACTGTACTGTGTCTGCTGCTAATATATAGACTGGTTGATAAAGAGATAGTATACTCGTAACTAGTATGTATGTATAAAGAAAGAAAAAAAAACCACGGTTAGGTGGTATATACAATTATGGACGGGCTGCCGAGTGCCGACACAGAGGTAGCCACAGCCGTGAACTACCGCACTGTACTGTGTCTGCTGCTAATATAAACTGGTTGATAAAGAGATAGTATACTCGTAACTAGTATGTATGTATAAAGAAAGAAAAAAAAACCACGGTTAGGTGGTATATACAATTATGGACGGGCTGCCGAGTGCCGACACAGAGGTAGCCACAGCCGTGAACTACCGCACTGTACTGTGTCTGCTGCTAATATATAGACTGGTTGATAAAGAGATAGTATACTCGTAACTAGTATGTATGTATAAAGAAAGAAAAAAAAACCACGGTTAGGTGGTATATACAATTATGGACGGGCTGCCGAGTGCCGACACAGAGGTAGCCACAGCCGTGAACTACCGCACTGTACTGTGTCTGCTGCTAATATAGACTGGTTGATAAAGAGATAGTATACTCGTAACTAGTATGTATGTATAAAGAAAGAAAAAAAAACCACGGTTAGGTGGTATATACAATTATGGACGGGCTGCCGAGTGCCGACACAGAGGTAGCCACAGCCGTGAACTACCGCACTGTACTGTGTCTGCTGCTAATATATAGACTGGTTGATAAAGAGATAGTATACTCGTAACTAGTATGTATGTATAAAGAAAGAAAAAAAAACCACGGTTAGGTGGTATATACAATTATGGACGGGCTGCCGAGTGCCGACACAGAGGTAGCCACAGCCGTGAACTACCGCACTGTACTGTGTCTGCTGCTAATATATAGACTGGTTGATAAAGAGATAGTATACTCGTAACGTAACTAGTATGTATGTATAAAGAAAGAAAAAAAAACCACGGTTAGGTGGTATATACAATTATGGACGGGCTGCCGAGTGCCGACACAGAGGTAGCCACAGCCGTGAACTACCGCACTGTACTGTGTCTGCTGCTAATATATAGACTGGTTGATAAAGAGATAGTATACTCGTAACTAGTATGTATGTATAAAGAAAGAAAAAAAAACCACGGTTAGGTGGTATATACAATTATGGACGGGCTGCCGAGTGCCGACACAGAGGTAGCCACAGCCGTGAACTACCGCACTGTACTGTGTCTGCTGCTAATATAGACTGGTTGATAAAGAGATAGTATACTACTAATATTATATATACTGGTGGTCAGGTCACTGGTCACTAGTCACACTGGCAGTGGCACTCCTGCAGCAAAAGTGTGCACTGTTTAATTTTAATATAATATTATGTACTCCTGGCTCCTGCTATAACCTATAACTGGCACTGCAGTAGTGCTCCCCAGTCTCCCCCACAATTATAAGCTGTGTGAGCTGAGCAGTCAGACAGATATATAATATATATAGATGATGCAGCACACTGGCCTGAGCCTGAGCAGTGCACACAGATATGGTATGTGACTGACTGAGTCACTGTGTGTATCGCTTTTTTCAGGCAGAGAACGGATATATTAAATAAACTGCACTGTGTGTCTGGTGGTCACTCACTATATAATATATTATGTACTCCTGGCTCCTGCTATAACCTATAACTGGCACTGCAGTAGTGCTCCCCAGTCTCCCCCACAATTATAAGCTGTGTGAGCTGAGCAGTCAGACAGATATATATAATATTATATATAGATAATAGATGATGCAGCACACTGGCCTGAGCCTGAGCAGTGCACACAGATATGGTATGTGACTGAGTCACTGTGTGCTGTGTATCGCTTTTTTCAGGCAGAGAACGGATTATAAATAAAACTGGTGGTCACTATCAGCAAAACTCTGCACTGTACTGAGTACTCCTAATGCTCCCCAAAATTAGTAAATCAAGTGTCTCTCTAATCTATTCTAAACGGAGAGGACGCCAGCCACGTCCTCTCCCTATCAATCTCAATGCACGTGTGAAAATGGCGGCGACGCGCGGCTCCTTATATAGAATCCGAGTCTCGCGATAGAATCCGAGCCTCGCGAGAATCCGACAGCGTCATGATGACGTTCGGGCGCGCTCGGGTTAACCGAGCAAGGCGGGAAGATCCGAGTCGCTCGGACCCGTGAAAAAAAACATGAAGTTCTGGCGGGTTCGGATTCAGAGAAACCGAACCCGCTCATCTCTACCACTTTATTACTCTGCAAGGCTTAGTACATCTCCCCCATAGGTTTACATTTACTAACTGTCAGTTTAGGGTCTAAGTTGGACACACTGCAAACTCAGGATAATAATATTGAGCTTATCTTTTATTTAACCTGTTTCCTCTTATTTGTGTTGTAACTAATTTGTATTTATTAGTATAAGTTTGTTGTTTCCTCTTAGTTGTGTTCTACTTTTAAATATTTTATCTTTGATATTTTATTACTATAAGTTTGATTTTATCAGTACAGTAGTAATATTTAGATTTTTCATTAATAACCTTTTGTAGCTGATCATTGCTGTACATGTTGCTGTACTTGTTAATCTGAATAGTCGCTGGCAGTGAAGGAGTTACATTGTCATTGCACATCTATCCACGCCACCAGCAGTCTACATTGTCTGGATAGTCACACCATGGGCAGGATTTTATAGTGCTTTTGGTTTTCACCGAACAACAATAGAATCTGCAAGGCCTATAACAAAGGAATCTTTGGCTGTTCTTGCTCTAGCTGCTATTCACTTCTCAAATGCCTGGTTTTAAGTGCTGCACACATTTAAATGATTTTTTTTCTAAAGGAAATTTACATTAACTTGAAATCATATATGACAGCAGTTCCTTTCTTTGCATACAATAAAGCTAATTTACAAACCGTAAAATATGCAGATGCGTGGAACGTTTCATTTTGTGGAAATGTACCTATTTATCAGCCATAAGTACAACAAGGAGCACACGCAAATTTCTTTTCTTAGGAAATGCCTCATAAAATCAGTCTGTGCCTACTTTGGCGAGATTGAGGGCCAGATGGAAATAGCAGCAGTAAATATGTCACTAGAAAGTCCAATATACTACCAATCCCTACCAAAATTTGCAGTTATCACTTTTTTTTTTACCTCAGTATTGCCTATTTCTGTCAATGGCTAGCAGCAGCAATCTTGGGGCCCCCGAACATTAATGTTTTGGGGGCTCCCATCCCTATAGGGACTGGCTGGTCAGCCATCAGCCCTCTCCAATGTTTCTCTCCAGCATCAGCACCTGTCTTCATGTGTCTCTGCAGTCACATCCCCCCATGTCTCTTCTATCCAGAACTATCACCCCAATGTGTATCCAGCTCCAGCCCACACTCGAGCTGAATACAACTAGAACAATATTTAACCGAGATGTAGTTTCTGGCCAAATCTAAATGACATATCAGCCTTAATGCACAGTGTGTACACCCGAACTGCGAGCTCCCACAATGGCATGTAATTTCTTCTGGTTGGCTGTGCTGCATGGCCAATCAGAAGACATCACATGCGAACCTGTGCAGTGTTTGCATCCGATATCATAGGTCTGGTACGGGATACCGGCACTGAGGATGCTGGAAGTCAGAATATCAACACAGCCATTCTGACTGACAAAATCCTGCATGGAAGCAAACTAACTCTACCCCTAACCCTTCCTTCCCGCAGTATAACCCAAACCCTCCCTTCCCGCAGCCTAAACCTAACCCTCACCTCCCACAGCCTAATCCTCCCACTAGTGCCTAACCCAGGAGCGGTTTTAGGTGCGGACAAGCCAGGTGGTCTATGGGGCGATGCAGCCTGAGGGCGCGGCCGCAGTCACCACACAAGTGCCCGCCCGCACCCCACACTCTGCACCTGGCCGATGCAGCCAATACCATTGAGGGAAACACTCAGATGCTAGAGATCCTACTTGACCTCTAGCATCTGGAGGAGAGAAGGGAGACAGACACTAGAGGTCGAGTAGAACCTCTGATGTTTGAGTGTTTCCCTCAATGGTATCGTCTGCAGCGGGCATCCATGCAGCCCACACTCTGGCGGGTGGGCAACCACATGGCAGTGAGCATGAACCCCGTGGCAACGAGCATGAGACCCCTAGCAGTGAGCATGAAACCCCTGGCAATGACTATGAAACCCTTGGCAACGAGCATGAGATCCCTGGGAATGAGGATGAGACCCCTGGCAGCGAGCATGAGTCCCCTGGCAGTGAGCATGAAACCCGTGGCAACTAGCATGAAACCCTTGGCATTGAGCATGAGACCCCTGGGTATGCAGTTGAGTACCCTGGCAGTGCGCATGAGACCCCTGGCATCATGCATGAAACCCCTGGCAGCATGCATGAAACCCCTGGCAATGAGCATGACACCACTGGGAATCATCATCAGGCCCCTGGCAATGAGCATGTGACCCCTGACAACAAGGATGAAACCCCTGGCAACGAGCAGGTAATTTAAAAATAATTAGAAGCCTTACTGTGGGGCATAATTTGTAAGGGGCATAACTGTATGTGGCATAATGTGTGATGGGCATTACATTGTATGACATAACGTATAACATGCGTTATGGTGTGCAGCATAACATTTAATCGGCATTACAGTCGACATGAGTTTTTCAAAAATTTTTTCTTTTTTTTAACTTTTTCATACTTTATGATCCACGTGGTCTCCGACTGTAAACGGTAACCTGTGCCAAGCGCAGCGATAGCGGAGCGAGGCACCTTGCCTGAAGCATGGCGAGCGAAGCAAGCCATGCATGGGGACACGGTGCACTAATTGGGGTTCCTGGTCACTTTAAGAAGAAAACCACACCCGAAAAAAACATGAAAACCTCATGTTGACCTTTATACACGTCGACCTTATTAATGTCGACCCAGTGGCCGTGTCGACCTATTTCTAGTGTTGACCTAGCCACTGCCGACCTGGCTTGTGAAGGAGCATAT
Source organism: Pseudophryne corroboree (assembly GCF_028390025.1). Taxonomy (NCBI): domain Eukaryota; kingdom Metazoa; phylum Chordata; class Amphibia; order Anura; family Myobatrachidae; genus Pseudophryne; species Pseudophryne corroboree. Next base: position 632,743,590 of record NC_086444.1, on the reverse strand, counting down.
GCTATGTCCAGCCTGGAAGCTGACCTCTGATCACAGTAAAGTGTCATAAAGCACAACAAGAGCTGAACAATATAATAAGCTGGCCAGGAGAGTACAGATAAAACGATGGATCTAAAAAGGTAGGTGAAAGAGAAAATGTCTGATGAGACATCGGTGTTCCTCTTCACATCAAATATATTACTTCTGGGGAAGAACTGAAGAAAGATACTCTACAATAGATACTAGATAGAGTGAATACTTCAAGTCCTCACCACCTCAATATGGTGAGTATACTGTACCTAACATTATTTCACTAGAACATGTCAAATTTAAACAAGCACAATGCATTGCACTTGATGCTACCCACTTGACACATGTAAGTATATTAGTACGTCTATGAATAAACCATGTTTTGACACCACAATAGGCAGAGAAAAAAACCTGCATTATATCATTCTAAATTGTTCGACGTTTCCATCCACAGATTCATCAAAAAGCCAGGATTCCCTAACATGCACCGACTAGGCTTAGGGAATATGCTCAAGCAGTTTCTCTGGGGGAAAAAAAACCCTTCATTAATGTTCTTGTACTTACCTCAAGTCCCTCCCACATCCAGGGCCTGATTACCCACCGTGTGACCTAAGCACTCGCCAAAGGCCTGGAAGGACGCCCACCAACATTTCCGGCAGGCAGCTGCAGGGGGCAGCAGCTTCAGGGAAAACTGGGGACCTGGAATGGCATTCTAGTGTGCCTGATAAGGGGCACGTTCATGGGGGCATGGCCTAGTGGCACGCCCCTGTCTTTCTGTGTATCGAGCTGCCACGCACAATGCTCCCTCCTCCGATCAGTCTAGTTACTCACACATTATGCACATATATCATTACACGCAGATCATACAGATATCATGGCCACACACCTGATATATGTGCACTCCTACTCTAGCAACCAATAACACTAGAAGACCTGAAGACCTGTTTACTGAAGCATTTTAGTAATAGCCCAGCCCAAACTCCTGACTTTCTTTTCTGAAGTCTGTAAATACTTATGTTAAATTTGGGCATACCTCCCAACTTTCTCTGTCTGCCGCCGTGTCTTGTGGAGTGTGTGTGTGTGTGTGTGTGTGTGTGTGTGTGTGTGTGTGTGTGTGTGTAGTAAATAGGGCAGGTGTGCCAACATGGTATGCGGTTAGCATACCGCTCATCGGGTATACCGGCGAGATAGGTGATTCCACCTCTATGGGTGTCCACGACATCCCATAGAGGAAGAATAAAACCTGTGGCGAGTGCGGCGAGCACAGCGAGCCCGCAAGGGGCTTAGTTGCACTCGCTGCCCTGCCGGCATTCTACCACTCGGGATGCTGATGTTGATATACTGACATACGGCACCCCGTGCGGTGGTAAACCATACCGAACCCGCAGATAGTTAGATAGTTAGATAGATAGATAGATCGATCGATCTCAGAGGGAAAAATATTAGAAAAAACTGTTTATCACTTGCGCCAAGGACTGCTGCCCAGTTCTATTCCAGAGCCACACCTATGCTCCTATACAGCTATAAAAACAAAAAATAAAATAGAACCAAGGCGCTGTCGTTTAAAGTCTCAGAACCAGATCTTTCCAGACAGGATACTTTGGCAGTGCAATGTACTTCAATTAGATCTTCCACAACTCTTCTCCCATCATCATGGGGAGCATGCATAGAATAAAAGGTAAGACGTGAGAATCCGTAATCCAACTGGATTTATGCCAGACGGAGACCTTCCAGACTCTAACCTTAAAGTAGTGCCCTATGTGCACTAAAAGGTTTCTTTGTGTGTGCGGCCCACAAGTTCACTTTTCATCATAACATGCATCAAAGTTACAATTAGGACCTAAACTGACCTTAGCAGAATGCCCGCTGTTCATGTAAAGGTTTCTTTCTGTTGATCCTGCTTGGATAGGACGTTAGCATTCACCATTATCTCTGATCATTTGTAACATTGGATATTTGTAATGGGACCATAAATCCAGTAAAAAAACATATACAATTTATTGGTTGTAGAAAGTAGAAACCACTTAAAAACAGGCTTAAAAAATAGAAAAAGATCAAAAAGTAGCAGCATATATTTAAATAATTCCAAACTGGGGTAATAACAAATCTAAACCTCTAATTGGAGGCATTAACCCCAGGATGGCTGAAATAGCTATAACAGAGGGTAGAAATAAACTCCCAAATCCAGACTTTTAGGGAGATATCTCAACCATATATAGTGACAAAATCTTAGGTGTCCCGGCCAACCATGAGGGATGTCTCCAGTTCAATTACCACAATACACTGACGCGTTTTGGATGAAAATCCTTTCTCAAAGTCCATGACACCCATAGAGGGAGAATAGAATCTGTGGCAATCGTAACTCGCGTCCGAGCTTGCATTGTGGCGAGTTGATCGTAGATGTGTTAAATTTAGCACTTCTACAATCATTTACTCTGACATGCAGGGGGACGCCCAGCACAGGGCTAGTGCACCCCGCATGTCAGGCCTTACACCCCTCCCCCCCCCCGCACAGGTGCAAAAGCATCTCACTGGGCTCCCGGGGTGCGCATGCGCATTGCGGCCGCTGCGCGAGCGCACTCCACAAAGTATTTCAGACTGCGATCGCTGCTGCTGCAGCGATGCAGTCTGAATTACCCCCCATGTAATTTAATTTCAGGATAACTGTCACGATCCGGGTATCTGGACGCCATTACTTACCCTTCAGATGCCTCCTAAGGCTGGCTCAGCGTTCCAGGACCGGATCCCGCTGTTCCTGAGTTTCCACATGCAGAATGTCAGAGTGGTGATTTCATCAGCCGCGGCCTCCGCTGTGCCCGCGTGGTTAAATGTGCGCTTGTCAGTCTGGCGTCTCCTGTCTCCTGTGGCCGGCGTCGCCATTACTGTTTCAATTCTCACATGGATTACAAACCAAACTTCCCTCCAAGTGTCTGCATGGGCGCAGCCATCTTGGATTTTGTCATCTGATCATTTCCACCAATCTGCTGTCTGTATTGTTGATTTGCATAATTGCCTAGCCAACCCCTTCCTTGCTGCAGGTATAAGTAAGCTGTGCCTGAGCAAGGAAGGCGTCAGTGCTTTGGTTGTCTAACCTAGTTCCAGTTTGTCTCTCTCCTGTGGTTGTCTTCCAGGTTCCAGCTCCTGTCTCCAGACTTCTGCTATAGAGACCCGCACCAGCATTCCATCTGCGGTGTAGCCTGACTCTCAGATCCATTCTGGACTCACCTGTTTCCAGCTCAAACAATCACCTGCTTCCAGCCCAGCTTCCAGCAGTGTACAGCTTCTCTTAAAGGGCCGGTGTCCTTTCTGCAGTTTACCACTCTCCACCGGTATTATTATTTCACCGCTCTCAAACAATCACCTGCTTCCAGCCCAGCTTCCAGCAGTGTACAGCTTCTCTTAAAGGGCCGGTGTCCTTTTCTGCAGTTTACCACTCTCCACCGGTATTATTATTTCACCGCTCTCAAACTCCAAACTTCATTATTATTTCATCGCTCTCAAGTTCGTTTATTATTTAACTGGTTCCAGCCAGTATCCACTCCGTACCAACAACAGTCTGGTTCCAGCCAGTATCCACAGCAGCCGTTTTACCTTCAGCAGCCCAGCCTTTCCTGGAACATCAGCTGGTACGATCCTGGGTTCTCTCCATTGCTACAGTCAGGCCTGGTAAGGACTTTCCAACTAGAAGATTATAAGAACTGTCTCACACTACCAGTGCCTGTGGCCCTTGCCACCCTGTAGTACCCAGGAATTGTATTTATCCTCTGTTGACTTTTATGTTTCCTTTTACTGCTGCTGTGTTACGGAGTTTGTCATAATAAACATCATTGACTTTTATCCTGGTTGTCGTGGTCACGCCTTCGGGCAGTTATTCTACATGTTACTTACATGTCTAGGGGTCTGATACAACCTCCCAGGTTCCGTTACATCTCAGCCCCTACAACTGAGGCTGCCTCCCGTCAGCTCAGGCCCTCAGTTGTGACAGTAAGCACTGACCTAATGAATCCAGCCGGAGACCAGGATCAAGCGGCCAGGCCGATGCAAGAACTGGCAGCCCGACTTGAACATCAGGAGGCTGCACAGGGCCACATCATCCGCTGTCTCCAGGATCTCTCTACACGGCTGGATGGGATTCAAACGACCCTCCGTGGACCTGGCACGTCCGGTGCGTCCACTACAGTGACACCAGCTGTAACCCCACCCACCTTACCCATTTCCAGTCCACATCTTCATCTTCCAACGCCAGCAAAATTTGATGGATCTCCAAGGTTCTGCAGGGGATTTCTCAATCAATGTGAAATCCACTTTGAGCTTCTACCTGGCAATTTCTTCAGTGACCGTACCAAAATTGCCTATATCATCTCCCTTCTCAGTGGCTCAGCCCTTGACTGGGCATCACCTTTATGGGAGAAGTCTGATCCCCTGCTATCCTCCTATACTGACTTTGTAGCTACATTCAGGCGCATCTTCGACGAGCCAGGCCGGATAACATCTGCTTCATCTGAGATTCTCCGTTTACGCCAGGGAACACGTACTGTGGGACAGTATCTTATACAGTTTAAAATCCTGGCATCCGAACTGGCATGGAACGACGAGGCCCTGTATGCTGCATTCTGGCATGGCTTATCAGAACGCATCAAGGATGAGTTAGCTACCAGAGACTTGCCCTCTAAGTTGGATGAGCTAATTTCTCTTTGCACGAAGGTTGATCTACGTTTCAGAGAGAGAGCAACCGAGCGAGGAAGATCATCTACCCCTAAATCTTCTGCTCCTCCTCCTCGTCAACCATCTCCATCCAAGGATGAGCCTATGCAAATTAGTCGTTCCCGTCTATCTCCCGCTGAGCGCCGAAGACGTCTCTCTGAGTCTCTCTGTCTCTACTGTGCAGCTCCGTCGCACACTATCAATGCCTGTCCCAAACGTCCGGGAAACTCCAGATCCTAGCTCGCCAAGGAGAGGGCCGGCTAGGAGTAATGATCTCCTCTCCATCTCCTCATGACTGTAACCTCCCAGTGTCGCTCCAAATTGCTCAACGTTACAGGAACGTCATTGCCCTCCTTGATTCCGGAGCAGCTGGGAATTTCATAACCGAAGCTTATGTTAAACGGTGGTCCCTACCCACCGAGAGACTGTCCTCGTCCATCTCTTTGACTGCCGTGGATGGCAGCAAGATTTTTGACGCAGTCATTTCCTTAAGGACTCTTCCAGTTCGTCTGAGAGTGGGAGTTCTTCATTCTGAGTATATTTCTTTTTTAGTGATTCCAAGAGCCACACATCCAGTGGTTTTAGGCCTTCCATGGCTCCGTCTCCACAACCCATCAATTGACTGGACGACTACGCAAATACTGGCATGGGGTCCCTCCTGTGCTGAGACTTGTTTAGCCAAAGTTCTTCCTGTTTGTTCTTCCTTCCCCATATCATCTGATGTTCCGCCTCCTCCATATCAAGACTTCACAGACGTGTTCAGTAAAGCCTCTGCTGATATCCTTCCTCCTCATAGAGAATGGGACTGCCCAATTGACCTCATTCCAGGGAAGGTTCCACCGCGAGGCCGAACTTATCCGTTGTCTCTGCCTGAGACACACTCCATGGAAGAGTACATCAAAGAGAACCTGGCGAAGGGTTTCATCCGACCATCTTCTTCTCCAGCCGGCGCAGGCTTCTTCTTCGTTAAGAAGAAAGACGGTGGTCTGCGTCCGTGCATCGACTACAGAGGTCTGAACGACATTACCGTCAAGAACCGATACCCTTTACCCCTGATTACCGAGCTCTTTGATAGAGTTAGTGGTGCAACTATTTTCACAAAGCTGGACTTGAGGGGTGCCTACAATCTCATCCGAATCCGTGAGGGTGACGAGTGGAAGACCGCCTTTAACACCCGTGACGGACATTATGAGTACCTCGTCATGCCCTTCGGATTGAGCAACGCTCCAGCAGTCTTCCAGCACTTCGTGAATGAGATTTTCAGGGACATCTTGTACCGCCATGTCGTGGTTTATCTAGACGACATCCTCATCTTTGCTAATAATCTCGAAGATCATCGTTTCTGGGTAAAAGAGGTTCTTTCCCGTCTCCGTGTCAATCACCTCTATTGTAAATTGGAGAAGTGTGTGTTTGAAGTTAAAACCATTCCGTTTCTAGGTTACATTGTGTCCGGTTCCGGACTAGAGATGGATCCTGAGAAACTCCAAGCAATCCAGAATTGGCCTATACCCTTAAGCCTCAAAGGGGTCCAGAGGTTCTTAGGGTTCGCCAATTATTATAGAAAATTTATACGAGACTTTTCCACCATTGTGGCGCCTATCACTGGATTAACCAAGAAAGGTGCTAATCCGTCCAAGTGGTCCGAGGAAGCTACACAGGCCTTTCACCTTCTGAAGCAACGGTTCATCTCTGCACCAGTTCTGAAACAGCCCGACACCGACTCTCCTTTTATCTTAGAGGTAGATGCCTCCTCCGTTGGAGTAGGAGCAGTGTTATCCCAGAGGGCCAAAGATGGACATCTACATCCTTGCAGTTTCTTCTCCCGGAAGTTCTCCCCAGCTGAGCGCAACTATGCCATTGGCGATCAGGAGTTGCTAGCCATCAAGCTCGCTCTGGAGGAGTGGAGATACCTGTTGGAGGGAGCTTCCCACTCAATCACCATACTTACCGACCACAAAAATCTTTTATATCTCAAAGGCGCACAATGTCTGAATCCTCGTCAGGCCAGATGGGCACTTTTCTTCTCTAGGTTTGACTTTAAACTCCAGTTCTGTCCGGGTTCTCAGAATCGTAAGGCCGATGCCCTTTCCCGCTCATGGGAGCAAGAAAATGAGTCCGAGTCTGCAGACAAGCATCCTATTATTAATCCGTTGGCATTCTCCACGGTAGGGATGGACTCTATGCCTCCACCAGGGAAAAGTTTTGTTAAGCCAGTTCTAAGGAAGAAGCTCATGCATTGGGCCCATGCTTCCCGTTTTGCTGGACATACAGGCATTCAGAAAACCCTTGAATTTATTTCTAGGTCCTACTGGTGGCCAACTCTGAAGAAGGACGTTATGGAATTTATTGCCTCCTGCCCAAAGTGTGCCCAACACAAAGTCTCCCGCCAGTCGCCTGCGGGGCAACTGGTTCCATTATCTGTTCCCCGTCGACCTTGGACCCATTTGTCGATGGACTTTGTTTCCGATCTACCTATCTGCAACAAGTTTAATACCATCTGGGTGGTAGTTGACCGGTTCACCAAGATGGCACATTTCATCCCTTTCACCGGTCTTCCGTCAGCTTCCAAGTTGGCTCAAGTGTTTATACAAGAGATCTTCCGACTTCACGGTCTTCCTGAAGAGATCATCTCGGATCGTGGAGTACAATTTGTAGCCAAATTTTGGCGAAGTTTGTGTCAAGCCCTCCAAGTCAAGTTAAAGTTTTCCACGGCTTACCATCCTCAGACCAATGGTCAAACCGAGAGGGTGAATCAGGACTTGGAGGCCTTCCTCCGTATATATGTGTCTTCCTCTCAAGATGACTGGGTTCAACTCCTTCCTTGGGCCGAGTTCAGCCACAACAATCAATACCATTCCTCATCTTCTTCTACACCATTCTTCATTAATTATGGATTCCACCCTAAAGTCCCAGAATTCCAACCGCTTCCCGCAACTTCTGTTCCAGCAGTGGATGTCACCTTGCGTCAGTTTTCAAATAACTGGAGGAACGTCCGCGCAGCCCTGCTTAAAGCCTCATTCAGGTATAAGAAGTTTGCCGATAGGAAGCGTACTGTGCCCGCGTGGTTAAATGTGCGCTTGTCAGTCTGGCGTCTCCTGTCTCCTGTCTCCTGTGGCCGGCGTCGCCATTACTGTTTCAATTCTCACATGGATTACAAACCAAACTTCCCTCCAAGTGTCTGCATGGGCGCAGCCATCTTGGATTTTGTCATCTGATCATTTCCACCAATCTGCTGTCTGTATTGTTGATTTGCATAATTGCCTAGCCAACCCCTTCCTTGCTGCAGGTATAAGTAAGCTGTGCCTGAGCAAGGAAGGCGTCAGTGCTTTGGTTGTCTAACCTAGTTCCAGTTTGTCTCTCTCCTGTGGTTGTCTTCCAGGTTCCAGCTCCTGTCTCCAGACTTCTGCTATAGAGACCCGCACCAGCATTCCATCTGCGGTGTAGCCTGACTCTCAGATCCATTCTGGACTCACCTGTTTCCAGCTCAAACAATCACCTGCTTCCAGCCCAGCTTCCAGCAGTGTACAGCTTCTCTTAAAGGGCCGGTGTCCTTTCTGCAGTTTACCACTCTCCACCGGTATTATTATTTCACCGCTCTCAAACAATCACCTGCTTCCAGCCCAGCTTCCAGCAGTGTACAGCTTCTCTTAAAGGGCCGGTGTCCTTTTCTGCAGTTTACCACTCTCCACCGGTATTATTATTTCACCGCTCTCAAACTCCAAACTTCATTATTATTTCATCGCTCTCAAGTTCGTTTATTATTTAACTGGTTCCAGCCAGTATCCACTCCGTACCAACAACAGTCTGGTTCCAGCCAGTATCCACAGCAGCCGTTTTACCTTCTGCAGCCCAGCCTTTCCTGGAACATCAGCTGGTACGATCCTGGGTTCTCTCCATTGCTACAGTCAGGCCTGGTAAGGACTTTCCAACTAGAAGATTATAAGAACTGTCTCACACTACCAGTGCCTGTGGCCCTTGCCACCCTGTAGTACCCAGGAATTGTATTTATCCTCTGTTGACTTTTATGTTTCCTTTTACTGCTGCTGTGTTACGGAGTTTGTCATAATAAACATCATTGACTTTTATCCTGGTTGTCGTGGTCACGCCTTCGGGCAGTTATTCTACATGTTACTTACATGTCTAGGGGTCTGATACAACCTCCCAGGTTCCGTTACATCTCAGCCCCTACAACTGAGGCTGCCTCCCGTCAGCTCAGGCCCTCAGTTGTGACAATAACATAACAAAGATATGAAAGCTGGGAAAGTAATATTGAAATAAGTTTATTTTATAATTAAATCCATCAAATGAGTTACCAAATTCTGTAGTTAAAGCAGCAACTGACTGTAAAGTTTTATGTATGGTGTGATTATCTGTATGTGTGATGGTTATTATGTACAGTATGTTGTATTATCTTGTGTCTGTCTGTGTGTTAGACGTTATGCATGTTGTGTTATTGTTTGCTAGACTTTGTGCTTGTTGTGTTATTGTGATGTAGTTGTGTGACCAGTGGTCAGGAGACCACCGATCACAAATTAGAGATGAGCGCCGGAAATTTTTCGGGTTTTGTGTTTTGGTTTTGGGTTCGGTTCCGCGGCCGTGTTTTAGGCTCGACCGCGTTTTGGCAAAACCTCACCGAATTTTTTTTGTCGGATTCGGGCGTGTTTTGGATTCGGGTGTTTTTTTCAAAAAACACTAAAAAACAGCTTAAATCATAGAATTTGGGGGTCATTTTGATCCCAAAGTATTATTAACCTCAAAAACCATAATTTACACTCATTTTCAGTCTATTCTGAATACCTCACACCTCACAATATTATTTTTAGTCCTAAAATTTGCACCTAGGTCGCTGGATGACTAAGCTAAGCGACCCTAGTGGCCGACACAAACACCGGGCCCATCTAGGAGTGTCACTGCAGTGTCACGCAGGATGGCCCTTCCAAAAAATACTCCCCAAACAGCACATGACGCAAAGAAAAAAAGAGGCGCAATTAGGTAGCTGTGTGAGTAAGATAAGCGACCCTAGTGGCCGACACAAACACCGGGCCCATCTAGGAGTGTCACTGCAGTGTCACGCAGGATGTCCCTTCCAAAAAACCCTCCCCAAACAGCACATGACGCAAAGAAAAAAAGAGGCGCAATGAGGTAGCTGTGTGAGTAAGATAAGCGACCCTAGTGGCCGACACAAACACCGGGCCCATCTAGGAGTGTCACTGCAGTGTCACGCAGGATGTCCCTTCCAAAAAACCCTCCCCAAACAGCACATGACGCAAAGAAAAAAAGAGGCGCAATGAGGTAGCTGTGTGAGTAAGATAAGCGACCCTAGTGGCCGACACAAACACCGGGCCCATCTAGGAGTGTCACTGCAGTGTCACGCAGGATGTCCCTTCCAAAAAACCCTCCCCAAACAGCACATGACGCAAAGAAAAAAAGAGGCGCAATGAGGTAGCTGTGTGAGTAAGATAAGCGACCCTAGTGGCCGACACAAACACCGGGCCCATCTAGGAGTGGCACTGCAGTGTCACGCAGGATGTCCCTTCCAAAAAACCCTCCCCAAACCGCACATGACGCAAAGAAAAAAAGAGGCGCAATGAGGTAGCTGTGTGAGTAAGATAAGCGACCCTAGTGGCCGACACAAACACCGGGCCCATCTAGGAGTGGCACTGCAGTGTCACGCAGGATGTCCCTTCCAAAAAAACCTCCCCAAACAGCACATGACGCAAAGAAAAAAAGAGGCGCAATGAGGTAGCTGTGTGAGTAAGATAAGCGACCCTAGTGGCCGACACAAACACCGGGCCCATCTAGGAGTGTCACTGCAGTGTCACGCAGGATGTCCCTTCCAAAAAACCCTCCCCAAACAGCACATGACGCAAAGAAAAAAAGAGGCGCAATGAGGTAGCTGTGTGAGTAAGATAAGCGACCCTAGTGGCCGACACAAACACCGGGCCCATCTAGGAGTGGCACTGCAGTGTCACGCAGGATGTCCCTTCCAAAAAACCCTCCCCAAACAGCACATGACGCAAAGAAAATTAAAGAAAAAAGAGGTGCAAGATGGAATTGTCCTTGGGCCCTCCCACCCACCCTTATGTTGTATAAACAGGACATGCACACTTTAACCAACCCATCATTTCAGTGACAGGGTCTGCCACACGACTGTGACTGAAATGACGGGTTGGTTTGGACCCCCACCAAAAAAGAAGCAATTAATCTCTCCTTGCACAAACTGGCTCTACAGAGGCAAGATGTCCACCTCATCATCATCCTCCGATATATCACCGTGTACATCCCCCTCCTCACAGATTATCAATTCGTCCCCACTGGAATCCACCATCTCAGCTCCCTGTGTACTTTGTGGAGGCAATTGCTGCTGGTCAATGTCTCCACGGAGGAATTGATTATAATTCATTTTAATGAACTTCATCTTCTCCACATTTTCTTGATGTAACCTCGTACGCCGATTGCTGACAAGGTGAGCGGCGGCACTAAACACTCTTTCGGAGTACACACTTGTGGGAGGGCAACTTAGGTAGAATAAAGCCAGTTTGTGCAAGGGCCTCCAAATTGCCTCTTTTTCCTGCCAGTATAAGTACGGACTGTGTGACGTGCCTACTTGGATGCGGTCACTCATATAATCCTCCACCATTCTTTCAATGTTGAGAGAATCATATGCAGTGACAGTAGACGACATGTCCGTAATCGTTGTCAGGTCCTTCAGTCCGGACCAGATGTCAGCATCAGCAGTCGCTCCAGACTGCCCTGCATCACCGCCAGCGGGTGGGCTCGGAATTCTGAGCCTTTTCCTCGCACCCCCAGTTGCGGGAGAATGTGAAGGAGGAGATGTTGACAGGTCGCGTTCCGCTTGACTTGACAATTTTCTCACCAGCAGGTCTTTCAACCCCAGCAGACTTGTGTCTGCCGGAAAGAGAGATCCAAGGTAGGCTTTAAATCTAGGATCGAGCACGGTGGCCAAAATGTAGTGCTCTGATTTCAACAGATTGACCACCCGTGAATCCTTGTTAAGCGAATTAAGGGCTCCATCCACAAGTCCCACATGCCTAGCGGAATCGCTCCGTGTTAGCTCCTCCTTCAATGTCTCCAGCTTCTTCTGCAAAAGCCTGATGAGGGGAATGACCTGACTCAGGCTGGCAGTGTCTGAACTGACTTCACGTGTGGCAAGTTCAAAGGGCATCAGAACCTTGCACAACGTTGAAATCATTCTCCACTGCACTTGAGACAGGTGCATTCCACCTCCTATATCGTGCTCAATTGTATAGGCTTGAATGGCCTTTTGCTGCTCCTCCAACCTCTGAAGCATATAGAGGGTTGAATTCCACCTCGTTACCACTTCTTGCTTCAGATGATGGCAGGGCAGGTTCAGTAGTTTTTGGTGGTGCTCCAGTCTTCTGTACGTGGTGCCTGTACGCCGAAAGTGTCCCGCAATTCTTCTGGCCACCGACAGCATCTCTTGCACGCCCCTGTCGTTTTTTAAAAAATTCTGCACCACCAAATTCAAGGTATGTGCAAAACATGGGACGTGCTGGAATTTGCCCATATTTAATGCACACACAATATTGCTGGCGTTGTCCGATGCCACAAATCCACAGGAGAGTCCAATTGGGGTAAGCCATTCCGCGATGATCTTCCTCAGTTGCCGTAAGAGGTTTTCAGCTGTGTGCGTATTCTGGAAAGCGGTGATACAAAGCGTAGCCTGCCTAGGAAAGAGTTGGCGTTTGCGAGATGCTGCTACTGGTGCCGCCGCTGCTGTTCTTGCGGCGGGAGTCCATACATCTACCCAGTGGGCTGTCACAGTCATATAGTCCTGACCCTGCCCTGCTCCACTTGTCCACATGTCCGTGGTTAAGTGGACATTGGGTACAGCTGCATTTTTTAGGACACTGGTGAGTCTTTTTCTGAGGTCTGTGTACATTTTCGGTATCGCCTGCCTAGAGAAGTGGAACCTAGATGGTATTTGGTAACGGGGGCACACTACCTCAAGAAATTGTCTAGTTCCCTGTGAACTAACGGCGGATACCGGACGCACGTCTAACACCAACATAGTTGTCAAGGCCTCAGTTATCTGCTTTGCAGCAGGATGACTGCTGTGATATTTCATCTTCCTCGCAAAGGACTGTTGGACAGTCAATTGCTTACTGGAAGTAGTACAAGTGGTCTTCCGACTTCCCCTCTGGGATGACCATCGACTACCAGCAGCAACAACAGCAGCGCCAGCAGCAGTAGGCGTTACACGCAAGGATGCATCGGAGGAATCCCAGGCAGGAGAGGACTCGTCAGAATTGCCAGTGACATGGCCTGCAGGACTATTGGCATTCCTGGGGAAGGAGGAAATTGACACTGAGGGAGTTGGTGGTGGGGTGGTTTGCGTGAGCTTGGTTACAAGAGGAAGGGATTTACTGGTCAGTGGACTGCTTCCGCTGTCACCCAAAGTTTTTGAACTTGTCACTGACTTATTATGAATGCGCTGCAGGTGACGTATAAGGGAGGATGTTCCGAGGTGGTTAACGTCCTTACCCCTACTTATTACAGCTTGACAAAGGCAACACACGGCTTGACACCTGTTGTCCGCATTTCTGATGAAATACCTCCACACTGAAGAGCTGATTTTTTTGGTATTTTCACCAGGCATGTCAACGGCCATATTCCTCCCACGGACAACAGGTGTCTCCCCGGGTGCCTGACTTAAACAAACCACCTCACCATCAGAATCCTCCTGGTCAATTTCCTCCCCAGCGCCAGCAACACCCATATCCTCCTCACCCTGGTGTACTTCAACACTGACATCTTCAATCTGACTATCAGGAACTGGACTGCGGGTGCTCCTTCCAGCACTTGCAGGGGGCGTGCAAATGGTGGAAGGCGCATGCTCTTCACGTCCAGTGTTGTGAAGGTCAGGCATCGCAACCGACACAATTGGACTCTCCTTGTGGATTTGGGATTTCGAAGAACGCACAGTTCTTTGCGGTGCTTTTGCCAGCTTGAGTCTTTTCAGTTTTCTAGCGAGAGGCTGAGTGCTTCCATCCTCCTGTGAAGCTGAACCACTAGCCATGAACATAGGCCAGGGCCTCAGCCGTTCCTTGCCACTCCGTGTGGTAAATGGCATATTGGCAAGTTTACGCTTCTCCTCCGACAATTTTATTTTAGGTTTTGGAGTCCTTTTTTTACTGATATTTGGTGTTTTGGATTTGACATGCTCTGTACTATGCCATTGGGCATCGGCCTTGGCAGACGACGTTGCTGGCATTTCATCGTCTCGGCCATGACTAGTGGCAGCAGCTTCAGCACGAGGTGGAAGTGGATCTTGATCTTTCCCTAATTTTGGAACCTCAACATTTTTGTTCTCCATATTTTAATAGGCACAACTAAAAGGCACCTCAGGTAAACAATGGAGATGGATGGATACTAGTATACAATTATGGATGGACTGCCGAGTGCCGACACAGAGGTAGCTACAGCCGTGGACTACCGTACTGTGTCTGCTGCTAATATAGACTGGATGATTGATAATGAGATGAAATCAATATATATATGTATGTATATATAATATCACTAGTACTGCAGCCGGACAGGTAGATAATATATTTATTAGGTATTGGTAATGATGACTGATGACGGACCTGCTGGACACTGTCAGCTCAGCAGCACCGCAGACTGCTACAGTAAGCTACTATACTATAGTAGTATGTACAAAGAAGAAAGAAAAAGAAAAAACCACGGGTAGGTGGTATACAATATTATATATATATATATATATATATATATATATTATATACAATTATATATATATTAAACTGGTGGTGATTGATTATTAAACTGGTGGTCAGGTCATGTTGCAACTTGCAACTAGTACTCCGAGTCCTAAGCAGACAATCACAAAATATATTATTATACTGGTGGTCAGTGTGGTCACAACAATGGCAGTGTGGCACTGACTCTGGCAGCAAAAGTGTGCACTGTACGTTATATGTACTCCCGAGTCCTGCTCTCAGACTCTAACTGCTCCCCACTGTCAGTGTCTCCCCCACAAGTCAGATAATACACTTACAGTCACACTATCTAATCTATAAATATCACTTCAGCAAGTAGTATAGTAGTATACAGTATAGTAGTACTCCTCCTAATAATGCTCCCCAAAATACTGTGTCTCTCTCTTCTCTAAACGGAGAGGACGCCAGCCACGTCCTCTCCCCCTATGACTCTATAATATCACTTCAGCAAGTAGTATAGTAGTATACAGTATAGTAGTACTCCTCCTAATATTGCTCCCCAAAATACTGTGTCTCTCTCTTCTCTAAACGGAGAGGACGCCAGCCACGTCCTCTCCCTATGACTCTATAAATATCACTTCAGCAAGTAGTATAGTAGTATACAGTATAGTAGTACTCCTCCTAATAATGCTCCCCAAAATAGTATACTGTGTCTCTCTTTTCTCTAAACGGAGAGGACGCCAGCCACGTCCTCTCCCTATGACTCTATAAATATCACTTCAGCAAGTAGTATAGTAGTATACAGTATAGTAGTACTCCTCCTAATAATGCTCCCCAAAATACTGTGTCTCTCTCTTCTCTAAACGGAGAGGACGCCAGCCACGTCCTCTCCCTATGACTCTATAAATATCACTTCAGCAAGTAGTAGAGTAGTATACAGTATAGTAGTACTCCTGCTAATAATGCTCCCCAAAATACTGTGTCTCTCTCTTCTCTAAACGGAGAGGACGCCAGCCACGTCCTCTCCCTATGACTCTATAAATATCACTTCAGCAAGTAGTAGAGTAGTATACAGTATAGTAGTACTCCTCCTAATAATGCTCCCCAAAATACTGTGTCTGAGTAGTATACAGTATAGTAGTACTCCTCCTAATAATGCTCCCCAAAATACTGTGTCTCTCTCTTCTCTAAACGGAGAGGACGCCAGCCACGTCCTCTCCCTATGACTCTATAAATATCACTTCAGCAAGTAGTAGAGTAGTAAACAGTATAGTAGTACTCCTCCTAATAATGCTCCCCAAAATACTGTGTCTGAGTAGTATACAGGATAGTAGTACTCCTCCTAATAATGCTCCCCAAAATACTGTGTCTCTCTCTTCTCTAAACGGAGAGGACGCCAGCCACGTCCTCTCCCTATGACTCTATAAATATCACTTCAGCAAGTAGTATAGTAGTATACAGTATAGTAGTACTCCTCCTAATAATGCTCCCCAAAATAGTATACTGTGTCTCTCTCTTCTCTAAACGGAGAGGACGCAAGCCACGTCCTCTCCCTATGACTCTATAAATATCACTTCAGCAAGTAGTATAGTAGTATACAGTATAGTAGTACTCCTCCTAATAATGCTCCCCAAAATACTGTGTCTCTCTCTTCTCTAAACGGAGAGGACGCCAGCCACGTCCTCTCCCTATGACTCTCAATGCACGTGTGAAAATGGCGGCGACGCGCGGCTCCTTATATAGAATCCGAGTCTCGCGAGAATCCGACAGCGGGATGATGACGTTCGGGCGTGCTCGGGTTAACCGAGCAAGGCGGGAGGATCCGAGCCTGCTCGGACCCGTGGAAAAAAGCTGAAGTTAGGGCGGGTTCGGATTCAGAGGAACCGAACCCGCTCATCCCTAATCACAATACCGACGCAGGGATCCCGCCCCCGAACAATTCTGATAGTTGGCATGCCGACTAAAAGGGACTATTTCCACTCGTAGGTGTCGACGACACCCATAGAGTGGAAATAGAACCTGTGGCGAGCACAGTGAGCCCTCAAGGGGCTTTGTTGCACTCGCCCCCCCCCCCCCACCGGACATCTCAAAGCTGGGATCCCGGCGTCGGTATGGTCTCCCGACCGCCGGTCATACATACCCAACCAGTGATATTATGTGTATGTGTGCAAGACTTTATATATATTGTGTTATTATGTGTCATTGTGTGAGATATTATATATGTGTCTGTTTTCAAGCTTTATGTATGTTGTGTTATTATGTATCTGTGTGATATTTAGGTATGTTGTATTATTATGTGTCTGTGTGCGAGACATTATGTATGTTGTGATGGACAGTTGGTGAAAGGGAAAGGTAGAGGGTGATAGAGAGAGGGTGATAGGGCGAAGGTGATAAGCAGTGGGTGACAGGGAGTAGCAGAGGGTGACGGGGAGAGGCAGAGGGTAATGGGGAGAGGATGACAATGAGAGGCAGAGGATGACGGAGAGAGTGATAAGCATAAGAAGACTGGGAGAAGCAGTTGGTGACACGGAGATAGGGAGAGGCAGAGGGTAACGGGGAGAAGGTGACAAGCAGAGGATTACAAGGAATGGGTGAAAGGGAGAGGCAGTGGATGACAGGGAGAGGCAGTGGGGAGAGGCAGAGGATGAAGGGTAAAGGCAACGATATATGAGGTCTCCATATGTGGGAGTAAAGGGGGTTATTTGGGAAAGGGTACATCGGGACATGAAGGGAAAGTATCAGTGGGGGAGACAGGCAGAAAAAAAATGGTATAACAAAAGAGCTGAGAGAGAGAGAGAGAGAGGGAGAGAGGGAGAGGGAGTAATATAGAGAGGAGAGAGGAGGGAGAGAGTCAGAAAAAAATGGTATAACAAAATAGATGAGAGAGAGAGAGGAGAGAGGGAAAGATAGAAAGTGAGAGGGGGGAGAGAGGGAGCAAGAGAGAAAGTGTGTGTGTGTGTGTGTGTGTGTGTGTGTGTGTGTGTGTGTGTGTGTGTGTGTGTGTGACAGATAGAGAGGGGGAGAGAGAAGGGGAAGAGAGAGAGGGGACAGAGAGGGGGAGAGTGTGAGAGAGAGAAAAATGGGGAATAGGAGAGGTGGGACGGAGAGAGAGATTAAGGGGTACATTTACTAAGCAGTGATAAGAGCGGAGAAGTGAGCCAGTGGAGAAGTGCCCATGGCAACCAATCAGCACTGAAGTAACATCTATAATTTGCATACTATAAAATGATACAGAGTTGCTGATTGGTTGATGGGGAAATTTCTCCACTGTCTCACTTCTCCGCTCTTATCACTGCTTAGTAAATGTACCCCTATGAGAGATGGGGAGAGAGAGAGAGAGAGAGAGAGAGAGAGAGAGAGAGGGAGGGAGGGCGAGAGCATGAAAGAGACAAACTGTGTGAGAGAGGGAGAGAAGGGGACAGAGAGAGACAGAAAGAGATGGGGAGAGTAAGAAATGGAGAGAGAGACAGAAAGAGAGGGGGAGAGAGAAAGATAAAAAGTGAGAGAAGAGGTGGGAGATAAGGAGATGGAGAAAGAAAGGCAGAGAGAGACACAAAAACAGGGGGAGTGAGCTAAGAGTGGGAAGTAGACAGAGGGAGAGAAGGAAAGAGAGGGGAAGGGAGGGGGGAGAAGGAGAGGAGAGAAAGAGAGAGATAGGTGAGAGAGAGGTAAATAGAGAAAGTGTGAGAGAGAGAGTTTGAGAGTCAAAGGGGATAGAGGGAGAGAGAAAAGGAGAGGGGAAGAGAGATATAGAGATGGGGAGAGACAGAAAGCGAGAGAAAATGTTTGAGAGAGAGAGAGAGAGGATGAGAGAGGTAGAGGGGGAAAGAGAAAGTGTGAGAGAGATAGAGAGGGGGCAGAGAAAGACAGAAGAAGAGGAGGAGAGAGAGAGAAAGAGAGAGGGGGGGAGATGGAGAGAGAGTATGCTGTGAGTGTAGAGCTGACCTTTCACCCAGTCACCGATCCTTGTGCATGCAGCCAACACAACAGGGACAAAGCTCGGTCCCACAAGTTGCATAGGAGACCAGGACCTGCATGCCTGACATGACTGGCATAATCAGAATCAGAATCAGCTTTATTGGCCAGGTGTACTCACGTACACTAGGAATTCTTTGTGGTACAATGCATCGCCAAGCAGCAACATGAAGGGGGAGTACATAGCATAAGTAGGGGGAAGAACATAGCATACATTACACACATTACACGTATGAGTTGATACTGCACATTGCAACTGTACAATAGACTCAACATATTAGACATATTATACATGTAAGACTAAACACAAAGGCTGCTTGGCAGAGCAGCACCGAGGCAGCCATCCGCGGCGCCAACTAGAACTCAAACAATGCACATAATACACAAGATTTAAGTATTACATCAAAAGATAAACCACACAGACAATAAAGACAGAAAGCATAATGCAGGGTTGGTGTAAGCATTTTGGGTAATAACCTCCAGGGGTTGTGTATTCCACCCTCACAAGGTACCAGGTGCGGCAGCCATCTTAGGCGCACTGCGTAGGATTACCCAGGGTGGAATAGTCCACCCCTAGAAGAGAACACAAAACGGGGAGATTGCAGAGTCCTTAGGTTCAGAGTAGGGTTCCAATAAAACCATCAGGTCCATGTATTTTTCATCCCATCCACAAGTTTACCAGATAAGGCAGCCATGTTGGGCGCACTACGAAGGTTACACAGTGGGAGATGAGCCATACAAGGGCCAAATGCATTTATGGGAAAACTGACACGTGTGTAGGAGTATGCTATACCCTGCATGGAAAGATCCAAATGAAGCACACCCTGCCCATGGAGGAACCATCCGAGGCAGCCATGTGAGGCGCACTGTGTAGGTTACTGCTGGCAGGGTGTGCAACCAATGTAGGTACACATTACAGGAATAGCACACAGTGGGGGGAAAGTACCCTGTAAGAAGAAAGAAGAAAAAGACACATTTGCAGGAAAACATTAATTTGTGAAAATGATAAATGTCCTGGTCTCATGAGAGCAGTGCAGGTGGGTGTGAGAGTGTGGGGAGCAGTGCGGGTGGGTGTAAGAATGTGGGGAGCACACTAATGTCCAATGGAACTGACCCAGCAAAATCTGGTACTGATGCGCACGCCCCTCAGTTCCCTGCTCAGCTTGAGGGGTAGTCGGACCACCTCCTTCAGCTTTGTTACGGCCCGTAACCAGCCGCAGTGTACTGTAATGAGTCAGCCTGACTCATACCTCCCAACTTTTGCCTTCTTGAAAGAGGGACACCCGCGCGGCGAAGCCGCGCGCTCCCAAAAAGGGGGCGTGACCTACGAAAAGGGGGCGTGGCTTCGTGGGGGGGGGGGACCCGCAATCGCGAGCCACGCCCCCGTTTTCGTCACTGAAGGGGCATGCCCAGCGCTCTGTGAGCTGCTGGCATGCCCCGTCTCCTTTTGTCTCCAATGAATAGACGCTGTGCACATGCGCACAGCGTCTATTCACCGCTGCTCTGCTAAGCAGGGCAGCGAGAGACAGAGCCTCCCAACTGCCCCCCCCACCGCGGGACACTGCGGCCCGCGGGTGGGACAGCGGGACAGTCCCCAAAAAACGGGACTGTCCCGCGAAAATCGGGACAGTTGGGAGGTATGCTGACTCATTATTAGTACTGCTGACAATGCCGCTGCTGACCGCTTCATTGCAGCAGGCTCAGTTTCGTCAATGGTGCTGTCTGTTTAAAAATAAATAACAGGGGGGGCATAGGTCCACGTGTTGCCTCCCCTTCCCCACTGGACCTGACCTTTGGTTTTGACCTTCTGAGTTGGTAGCAGTACCCCCTGCCCTCTGCCACTCCCCAGGCTCTCTGGCACTTACCCAGCCCTTTGGCACTACATGGAGGATAGAGCTATCACTGAAGGAGGAAAAGCTGTCTTCCTACATTTGGCCTCAGTCTCTCACTGCTGCTAAATACGGGGGAATGAAAAAGATATTTAGGAATTAATATAAAATGACAATATTTTTATTACAAACACATTCCAAACTGATTTATCTAGTAATGCTTACAAATGACAGTACACTTATAATTTATCATGTGAAGCGCATATGACTCACATAGGAATGTTTATTGTAGTATGTGTAAGGAATAGGAATCGCACCATTTCAGAAGCCTGCGAGAAAACAGCATAGGTAGGTAGACTGCTGGTCAGACAATGCAGCAAAGTAAATAATAAAAACTCTCAAGGCATATTAACTGTACCGTTTGGCTGTCCTTAGTGGGGAAGAACATTCTGCTATCAAACAGTATTTCTTTGCAGTACTGCTTCCTATCATTATTTGGTCTCAGATGAATAGACTCCCATTGCTTTAGCTGTGTATTGCAAATATATATCATATTTAGTGAGGATATATAAAAATAATTAGAGCTCTGCTGCTGGAGATATTTGAATAAAGAGAGTTTAGTGCATTCATAAAAAGTGAAATGTCATATTACATCATACATTATTACTGCGGGCAAATTATTTATTGTTATGAATGCATGTACTTAGTGGGAAGACAGTTAATATGTGGACAGGAGAACAGCTATATAGCCTACGTCTTCACGCCTACAAACTCAGGCGTTTGCTTGTTATTCCCAATTAGATACACGTTTCTTATACATGAACGTTACAGACATATGAACATAAAGCATGAAGTGAAAAAACCGTCACCTGCATTCTGAATGAAGAGTTATTGCTGTTTTTGGAGGTGAGAGATATAAAAAGGTCTTACTGTCAGAAATATTAATTATCGGAACTTGGTCCCAATTAATATAATTTCTTATGTGTAAAAATACAGTGATCGCTAATGTTTGGTACGTGGCTGTGATATTGTGCTTGCTCATACCCCTTTTACACCGCCTGAAATATACCTGGATTTTGCACAGGAGCGCGCAAAATCCCGGGACTGCAGGTAGTGCTAAGCAGCAAGTGATCTCTGAATAGATGCATGCGCACGCATCTATAAAGTACATGGAGGTGAGCAGGGGGCTGCCCAGCTGCTCGGGACCGCTGAGTACGCCCCCAAAAATAAGATTTTACACCTACCGGTAAATCTATTTCTCGTAGTCCGTAGAGGATGCTGGGACTCCGTAAGGACCATGGGGGTATAGACGGGCTCTGCAGGAGACATGGGCACTTTAAGAAAGACTTTGACTCTGGGTGTGCACTGGCTCCTCCCTCTATGCCCCTCCTCCAGACCTCAGTTAGAGAAACTGTGCCCAGAGGAGATGGACAGTACGAGGAAAGGATTCTAGTTAATCCAAGGGCAAGATTCATACCAGCCACACCAATCACACCGTACAACTTGTGATAAACTACCCAGTTTACAGTATGAACAAACAACATAGTCCCAGTCCAAACTGATGAAACTATAACATAACCCTTATTAAAGCAAGAACTATATACAAGTCTTGCAGGAGAAGTCCGCACTTGGGACGGGAGCCCAGCATCCTCTACGGACTACGAGAAATAGATTTACCGGTAGGTGTAAAATCTTATTTTCTCTAACGTCCTAGAGGATGCTGGGACTCCGTAAGGACCATGGGGATTATACCAAAGCTTCCAAACGGGCGGGAGAGTGCGGATGACTCTGCAGCACCGATTGAGCAAACATGAGGTCCTCCTCAGCCAGGGTATCAAACTTATAGAACTTTGCAAAGGTGTTTGAACCCGGCCAAGTCGCTGCTCGGCACAACTGTAAAGCCGAGACCCCTCGGGCAGCCGCCCAAGAAGAGCCCACCTTCCTATTGGAATGGGCCTTAACCAATTTTGGTAACGGCAATCCTGCCGTAGAATGCGCCTGCTGAATCGTGTTACAGATCCAGCGAGCAATAGTTTGCTTAGAAGCCGGAGCGCTAACCTTGTTGGCTGCATACAGGACAAACAGTGCTTCTGTCTTCCTGACCCTAGCTGTTCTGGCCACATAAATCTTCAAAGCCCTGACCACATCCAAGGACTCGGAATCCTCCATGTCACGCGTAGCCACAGGCACAACAATAGGTTGGTTCATATGAAAAGATGAGACCACCTTAGGAAGGAACTGAGGACGAGTCCTCAATTCCGCCCTATCCACATGAAAAACCAGATAGGGGCTTTTATGTGACAAAGCCGCTAGTTCCGAAACTCGCCTTGCTGAAGCTAAGGCTAACAACATGACCACCTTCCAAGTGAGGTACTTCAACTCCACCGTGTTGAGAGGTTCAAACCAATGTGACTTAAGGAAACTTAACACCACATTAAGGTCCCAAGGCGCCACCGGAGGCACAAACGGGGGCTGAATATGCAGTACTCCCTTCACAAAAGTCTGTACTTCAGGAAGAGAAGCCAATTCTTTTTGAAAGAAAATGGATAAGGCCGAAATTTTAACCCTTATGGACCCTAATTTTAGGCCCAAATTCACTCCAGTCTGAAGGAAGTGAAGGAGATGGCCCAAATGGAACTCCTCCGTAGGAGAATTCCTGGCCTCACACCAAGAAACATATTTTCTCCATATGCGGTGATAATGTTTCGATGTCACGTCCATCCTAGCCTTGATCAGGGTAGGAATGACCTCATCCGGAATACCTTTTTCCGCTAGGATCCGGCGTTCAACCGCCATACCGTCAAATGCAGCCGCGGTAAGTCTTGGAACAGACAGGGCCCCTGTTGCAGCAGGTCCTGCCGTAGAGGAAGAGGCCACGGATCTTGTGAGCAACTCCTGCAGATCTGGATACCAAGTCCTTCATGGCCAATCCGGAGCCACGAGGATTGCTCTCACTCCTCTTTGTCTTATTATTCTCAACACCTTGGGTATGAGAGGAAGAGGAGGAAACACATAGACCGACCTGAACACCCAAGGTGTCACCAGGGCGTCTACCGCTACCGCCTGAGGGTCTCTTGATCTGGCGCAATACCGCTTTAACTTTTTGTTGAGACGGGACGCCATCATGTCTATTTGGGGCAGTCCCCACTGACCCACGATCTGTGCGAAGACCTCCTGATGAAGTCCCCACTCTCCCGGATGCAGGTCGTGTCTGCTGAGGAAGTCCGCTTCCCAGTTGTCCACTCCCGGAATGAACACTGCTGACAGTGCGCTTACATGACCTTCCGCCCAGCGAAGAATTCTGGTGGCTTCTGCCATTGCCACCCTGCTCCTTGTGCTGCCTTGGCAGTTTACATGAGCTACTGCTGTGATATTGTCCGACTGAATCAGGACTGGCTTGTCGCGAAGCAATGCCTCCGCTTGACGTAGGGCGTTGTATATGGCCCTCAATTCCAGGACATTGATGTGAAGACAAGTCTCTAGACTTGACCAGAGACCTTGAAAATTTCTTCCTAGTGTGACTGCTCCCCAACCTCGGAGGCTTGCGTCCGTGGTCACCAGGATCCAGTCCTGAATGCCGAACCTGCGGCCCTCTAGGAGGTGAGCACTGTGCAGCCACCACAGGAGAGATACCCTGGCTCTGGGAGACAGAACAATCATTTGATGCATTTGTAGATGAGACCCGGACCACTTGTCCAGTAGGTCCCATTGAAAAATCCTCGCATGGAACCTGCCTAAAGGGATGGCCTCGTAAGACGCCACCATCTTCCCCAGGACACGTGTGCAGTGATGCACTGAAACTGTCTTTGGCTTTAATAGGTTCTAGACCAGAGCCATGAGCTCCTGAGCCTTTTCGATCGGAAGAAAACCCTTTTTCTGGTCTATGTCCAGAATCAGGCCCAAAAAGGTCAGACGCGTTGCAGGAACCAGCTGCAACTTCGGAATATTGAGAATCCAGCCGTGTTGCTGTAACGTCCTCACAGACAGTGAAACGCTGTCCAGTAACTTCTCTCGAGATCTCGCCTTTATGAGGAGATCGTCCAAGTATGGGATAATTGTGACACCCTGCTTGCGCAGGAGCACAATCATCTCCGCCATTACCTTGGTAAAAATCCTCGGGGCCGTGGAAAGCCCAAACAGCAACGTCTGAAATTGGTAATGACAGTCCTGTACCGCAAATCTCAGGAACGCCTGATGAGGAGGGAGTATCGGAACATGAAGGTATGCATCCTTTATGTCCAGGAAAACCCTCCAATCCCCCCCCTCCAGGCTGGCGATGACCGCTCTGAGCGATTCTATCTTGAACTTGAACCTTTTTAAGTACAGGTTCAGGGATTTTAAATTCAAAATCGTCCGGTTTCGGGACCACAAACAGGGTTGAGTAATACCCCTTCCCTTGTTGCAGAAGGGGAACCTTGATTATCACCTGCCGAAGACACAATTTTTGAATTGCATTTAACACTAACTCCCTCTCTGAAGGAGAAGCTGATAGGGCCGATTTGAAAAACCGGCGAGGAGGCACCTCTTCGAATTCCAGCTTGTATCCCCGGGAAACAATCTCTATTGCCCAGGATCCACCTGTGAGTGGACCCAGATGTGGCTGAAAAATCGAAGACATGCCCCCACTTGAGCTGACTCCCCCAGGGAAGCCCCAGCGTCATGCCGTGGATTTTGCAGACGCAGGGGAGGACTTCTGCTCCTGGGAACTAGCTGTGTGCAGCTTTTTTCCCCTGCCTTTACCTCTGGCAAGAAAGGACGAATCCCGTACCTTTTTGTTTTTATTGGAAGGAAAGGACTGCATTTGGTAATGCGGCGCCTTCTTAGGTTGCGGGGGAACATAAGGCAAAAAATTCGATTTACCTGCTGTAGCAGTAGAGACAAGGTCCGAGAGGCCTTCACCAAACAACTCCTCCCCCTTGTAAGGCAACGACTCCATATGCCGCTTTGAGTCGGCATCCCCCGTCCACTGCCGGGTCCACAAGAGTCGCCTAGCAGAAATAGACATAGCATTTATTCTGGAGCTTAGTAAACAAATGTCTCTTTGAGCATCCCTCATATATAACGCAGCATCCTTGATATGCCCTAGGGTCATTAAAATGGTATCCTTATCTAGGGTCTCAATCTCCGTAAATAAGGAATCTGTCCATGCTGCGACAGCACTACAAACCCAGGCCGATGCCATAGCCGGTCTAATAATAGTACCAGAATGTGTGTAAATGTACTTCATGGTAACTTCCTGCTTACGATCAGCAGGATCCTTGAGGGTAGCCGTATCCTGGGATGGCAGTGCTACCTTCTTTGATAAGCGTGTCAACGCCTTGTCTACTTTAGGCGAAGATTCCCATCGTATCCTGTCCTTTTGTGGGAAGGGATACACCATAAGAATCCTCTTGGAAACTTGTAATCTCCTGTCTGGAGATTCCCAAGCCTTTTCGCACAATTCGCTTAGCTCATATGAGGACGGAAAGGTGACCTCAGGTTTTTTCTCTTTATACATGTGTACCCTCGTGTCAGGGACAGGGGGTTCCTCCGTGATATGCAAAACCTCTTTAATAGCAATAATCATGTAACGAATACCCTTAGCCACTTTTGGCTGTAACTTTGCATCCTCATAGTCGACACTGGAATCTGAATCCGTGTCGGTATCTGTGTCAGTGATCTGGGATAATGTGCGCTTTTGAGACCCGGAAGGTCCCGGTGCCACTGGGACAGGCACGGTCTGACTACCTGACTGTTCCCTAGCCTCAGCTTTGTCTAATCTCTTATGTAATAAATTTACATTAGCATTCAAGACATTCCACATATCCATCCAGTCCGGTGTCGGCGTTGCCGACGGCGACCTGACAATCATGCACTCCCCCTCCTCCTTAGGTGAGCCTTCATCGTCAAAAATGTCGACACACGCGTACCGATACACTCCACACACACAGGGAATCTCTTTTCTGAAGACAGGTTCCCCTTTTAGGCCCTTTGGGGAGACAGAGAGAGAGTATGCCAGCACACACCCCAGCGCTATATGACCCAGGAAAAAACACAGAATGTTTACCCAGTAGCACTGTTATAGTATATATATATATATATATATATATATGCGCGCCAATTATGTGCCCCCCCCCCTCTACTTTAAAACCCTCTTTCACCGTGTGTCAAGCAGGGGAGAGTCCGGGGAGCTTCCTCTCAGCGGTGCGGTGGAGAAAAAATGGCGCTGGTGAGTGCTGAGGGAGAAGCCCCGCCCCCTCGGCGGCGGGCTTCTGTCCCCTCAAAATATGTAAAACATGGCGGGGGCTCTTTAATATACATGTACAGTGCCCACCTGTACATGTATATAGTTCATTTTGCCATAGGAGAGGTTTATATTGCTGCCCAGGGCGCCCCCCCTGCGCCCTGCACCCTTACAGTGACCGGAGTATGTGAGGTGTATGGGAGCAATGGCGCACAGCTGCAGTGCTGTGCGGAACCTCAGTGAAGCTCACGAAGTCTTCTGCCGCCTTTGAAGCCTTCTTTCTTCTTTTTTCCGGCTCTGTGAGGAGGACGGTGGCGGCGCGGCTCCGGGATAAACGCCCAGGACGAACCTGTGTTCCAATCCCTCTGGAGCTAATGATGTCCAGTAGCCTAAGGAGCAGAGCCTATCATTTAAGTAGGTCTGCTCCTCTCTCCTCAGTCCCTCGATGCAGGGAGTCTGTTGCCAGCAGTGCTCCCTGAAAATAAAAAACCTAACAAAGATACTTTCTTAGCAGGAGACTCAGGAGAGCTCCCTGCAGTGCACCCATCCTCCTCTGGGCACAGTCTCAAACTGAGGTCTGGAGGAGGGGCATAGAGGGAGGAGCCAGTCAGGGCCGGTTCAAGGGCGCTCTGCGCCCCGGGCAGGAAATGGGTGTGGCCTAATACAGGGGGCGTGGTCAATTACGCCCCCTGTACATTAAAAGCGCCGCTTGAATGCTGAGCGGAGCGCGATGACGTCATCGCGCACCGCACAGCAAAAGGTCCTCTCCACGAAGGGAAACTAGACGTTCCCTTCTTAGAGAGGACCTTTGCTGTGCGGTGCGCGATGACGTCATCGCGCACCGCTCAGCAGTTACTCTCCAGGAAGGGAAACTAGACGCATAGCGTCTAGTTCCCTTCAGGAGGCGGGCGGGGACGGGGATGGGGACGGGGACGGCAGCGGGCAGCGGAGGCGGACGGGGACACAGCGGGCAGCAGTGGCGGATCTTGCCACGGTGCGGCGCCCTCCGGATGGCGCCAGCGCCCTCCGGAAGGCGGCGCCAGCGCCCTCCGGAAGGCGGCGCCCCGGGCAAAAGTCCTGCTTGCCCGTGGCAAGATCCGCCACTGGAGCCAGTGCACACCCAGAGTCAAAGTCTTTCTTAAAGTGCCCATGTCTCCTGCGGAGCCCGTCTATACCCCCATGGTCCTTACGGAGTCCCAGCATACTCTAGGACGTTAGAGAAATGTGTATAATATTGGCTTGATGGGAAAATCCACCATTAATGCTTTTTTCACCAACTCCGATATCACACCTTGTGTTCAGGCTACTGTTAGAAAGGAATCAAGTTCACTTTTAAAACTGCTCTTGTAACAATTTTTTGTAATCAACTGGATCACAAAGTTGTCTGTCTATTTCTGCTCGATAATCATCAAGATTCATAACAATAATGGAAACCCTTATCCGCTTGTCGGATAACAATAGTTTCATATGAGGCAAGGTCCTTGAATGCTTTCCTTTCAGGGGGCGTCAAATTCCAAAATAGGTTTATGGGGGTCATTCCGAGTTGATCGCTCGCTAGCCGTTTTTAGCAGCCGTGCAATCGCATTGTCGCCGCCCACTGGGGAGTGTATTTTTGCTTTGCAGAAGTGCAAACGCCTGTGCAGCAGAGTGCCTGCAAAATAATTTTGTGCAAAACAAGACCAGCCCTGTAGTTACTCTTCGGGTGCGTTGATTCTAATGACGGAGGGATGGCCTTTGATGTCACACACTCGCCCAGCGAACACTCAGCCACACCTGCATTTTTTCTGCCACGCCTGCGTTTTTCTAAGCACTCCCTGAAAACGGTCAGTTGACACCCATAAACACCCTCTTTCTGTCAATCCCCTTGCAGCCGGCTGTGCGATTGAAATCGTCGCTAGAACCAGTGCAAAACCACAATGGACTTTGTACCCGTACGACGCGCGTGCGCATTGCGGAGCATAGACATGCGCAGATTAGTATTTTTTTCACTGATCGCTATGCAGCGAACAACGGCAGCTAGCGATCAACTCAGAATGACCCCCTGTGTCTAGCAGGATCATCACAAACAGCCATACTCAACAGTCATGTGTATGTTTTAATCAAAGCATTATAGCTGTTAGGATCAAAAGAGTATTTTTTGCTGTAGAGCTTCTAATTATAACCAAATATCTGGATTACTTGAAGTAGATTAATGACTCGTAAAACACTCTTTTAATTTCAAGCTCCTGTTACGTTTGGAAGGTTTAATCTTCCACTGCATACTATTAAACGGAACTGTAGGCACAAAGGACAGTCCCAGACTGCAACTTCCTCAATTGTCAAAGGCCCTCATTCAGCTTTAGTAGCAGATTCTGCTAAACTGCAAAATCTGTGGTAGCTAGCAACATTGTGGCTAGTGATGAGCGGGTTCGGATCCTCGGGATCCGAACCCGCCCGAACTTCACCTTTTTTTTCACGGGTCCGAGCAACTCGGACCCTCCCGCCTTGCTCGGTTAACCCGAGCGCGCCCGAACGTCATCATCCCGCGGTCGGATTCTCGCGAGATTCGTATTCTATATAAGGAGCCGCGCGTCGCCGCCATTTTTCACTCGTGCATTGGAGATGATCGTGAGAGGACATGGCTGGTGTCCCCTCAGTTTCTATGTTCAGTGGGCTGCAAATTGTGCTGCAAATATCTGTGCTCAGTGTGCTGCAAATATCTGTGCTCAGTGTGCTGCAAGTGCAAATATCTACGTTCTCTGCCTGAAAAACGCTCCATATCTGACTGTGCTCAGTGTTCTGCAAATATCTGTGCTCAGTGTGCTAATTGCTTTATTGTGGGGACTGGGCACCAGCAGTATTATATAGTAGGAGGACAGTGCAGAGTTTTGCTGACCAGTGACCACCAGTATTATACGTTCTCTGCCTGAAAAACGCTATATATCTGTGCTGCATTGTAGTATATAGTAGGAGGACAGTGCAGAATTTTGCTGACCACCAGTATAACTATATATATATAGCAGTACGGTACAGTAGTCCACTGCTCTACCTACCTCTGTGTCGTCAAGTATACTATCCATCCATACCTGTGGTGCATTTCAGTTTTGCACAGTTTGCTGACCACCAGTATATACTACATAGCAGTACGGTACAGAAGGCCACTGCTCTACCTACCTCTGTGTCGTCAAGTATACTATCCATCCATACCTGTGGTGCATTTCAGTTTTGCACAGTTTGCTGACCACCAGTATATACTATATAGCAGTACGGTACAGTAGGCCACTGCTCTACCTACCTCTGTGTCGTCAAGTATACTAGTATCCATCCATACCTGTGGTGCATTTCAGTTTTGCACAGTTTGCTGTCCACCAGTATATAATATATAGCAGTATGGTACAGTAGGCCACTGCTCTGCCTACCTCTGTGTCATCAAGTATACTATCCATCCATACCTATGGTGCATTTCAGTTTTGCACAGTTTGCTGACCACCAGTATATAATATATAGCAGTACGGTACAGAAGGCCACTGCTCTACCTACCTCTGTGTCGTCAAGTATACTATCCATCCATACCTGTAGTGCATTTCAGTTTTGCACAGTTTGCTGACCACCAGTATATAATATATAGCAGTACGGTACAGTAGGCCACTGCTCTACCTACCTCTGTGTCGTCAAGTATACTAGTATCCATCCATACCTGTGGTGCATTTCAGTTTTGCACAGTTTGCTGTCCACCAGTATATAATATATAGCAGTATGGTACAGTAGGCCACTGCTCTACCTACCTCTGTGTCATCAAGTATACTATCCATCCATACCTGTGGTGCATTTTAGTTTTGCACAGTTTGCTGACCACCAGTATATACTATATAGCAGTACGGTACAGTAGGCCACTGCTCTACCTACCTCTGTGTCGTCAAGTATACTATCCATCCATACCTGTGGTGCATTTCAGTTTTGCACAGTTTGCTGACCACCAGTATATACTACATAGCAGTACGATACAGTAGGCCACTGCTCTACCTACCTCTGTGTCGTCAAGTATACTATCCATCCATACCTGTGGTGCATTTCAGTTTTGCACAGTTTGCTGACCACCAGTATATACTACATAGCAGTACGGTACAGTAGGCCACTGCTCTACCTACCTCTGTGTCGTCAAGTATACTATCCATCCATACCTGTGGTGCATTTCAGTTTTGCACAGTTTGCTGACCACCAGTATATACTATATAGCAGTACGGTACAGTAGGCCACTGCTCTACCTACCTCTGTATCGTCAAGTATACTATCTATCCATACCTGTGGTGCATTTCAGTTTTGCACAGTTTGCTGACCACCAGTATGTACTATATAGCAGTACGGTACAGTAGGCCACTGCTCTACCTACCTCTGTGTCGTCAAGTATACTATCCATCCATACCTGTGGTGCATTTCAGTTTTGCACAGTTTGCTGACCACCAGTATATACTACAATGCAGTATGGTACAGGAGGCCACTGCTCTACCTACCTCTGTGTCGTCAAGTATACTAGTATCCATCCATACCTGTGGTGCATTTCAGTTTTGCACAGTTTGCTGTCCACCAGTATATAATATATAGCATTATGGTACAGTAGGCCACTGCTCTACCTACCTCTGTGTCATCAAGTATACTATCCATCCATACCTATGGTGCATTTCAGTTTTGCACAGTTTGCTGACCACCAGTATATAATATATAGCAGTACGGTACAGAAGGCCACTGCTCTACCTACCTCTGTGTCGTCAAGTATACTATCCATCCATACCTGTAGTGCATTTCAGTTTTGCACAGTTTGCTGACCACCAGTATATAATATATAGCAGTACGGTACAGTAGGCCACTGCTCTACCTACCTCTGTGTCGTCAAGTATACTAGTATCCATCCATACCTGTGGTGCATTTCAGTTTTGCACAGTTTGCTGTCCACCAGTATATAATATATAGCAGTATGGTACAGTAGGCCACTGCTCTACCTACCTCTGTGTCATCAAGTATACTATCCATCCATACCTGTGGTGCATTTTAGTGTTGCACAGTTTGCTGACCACCAGTATATACTATATAGCAGTACGGTACAGTAGGCCACTGCTCTACCTACCTCTGTGTCGTCAAGTATACTATCCATCCATACCTGTGGTGCATTTCAGTTTTGCACAGTTTGCTGACCACCAGTATATACTACATAGCAGTACGATACAGTAGGCCACTGCTCTACCTACCTCTGTGTCGTCAAGTATACTATCCATCCATACCTGTGGTGCATTTCAGTTTTGCACAGTTTGCTGACCACCAGTATATACTACATAGCAGTACGATACAGTAGGCCACTGCTCTACCTACCTCTGTGTCGTCAAGTATACTATCCATCCATACCTGTGGTGCATTTCAGTTTTGCACAGTTTGCTGACCACCAGTATATACTACATAGCAGTACGGTACAGTAGGCCACTGCTCTACCTACCTCTGTGTCGTCAAGTATACTATCCATCCATACCTGTGGTGCATTTCAGTTTTGCACAGTTTGCTGACCACCAGTATATACTATATAGCAGTACGGTACAGTAGGCCACTGCTCTACCTACCTCTGTGTCATCAAGTATACTATCCATCCATACCTGTGGTGCATTTCAGTTTTGCACAGTTTGCTGACCACCAGTATATACTATATAGCAGTACGGTACAGAAGGCCACTGCTCTACCTACCTCTGTGTCGTCAAGTATACTATCCATCCATACCTGTGGTGCATTTCAGTTTTGCACAGTTTGCTGTCTACCAGTATATAATATATAGCAGTATGGTACAGTAGGCCACTGCTCTACCTACCTCTGTGTCGTCAAGTATACTATCCATCCATACCTGTGGTGCATTTCAGTTTTGCACAGTTTGCTGACCACCAGTATATACTATATAGCAGTACGGAACAGTAGGCCACTGCTCTACCTACCTCTGTATCGTCAAGTATACTATCTATCCATACCTGTGGTGCATTTCAGTTTTGCACAGTTTGCTGACCACCAGTATGTACTATATAGCAGTACGGTACAGTAGGCCACTGCTCTACCTACCTCTGTGTCGTCAAGTATACTATCCATCCATACCTGTGGTGCATTTCAGTTGTGCGCAGTATATTTAGTAGTAGGCCATTGCTATTGATATATTACTGGCATATAATTCCGCACATTAAAAAATGGAGAACAAAAATCTGGAGGGTAAAATAGGGAAAGATCAAGATCCACTTCCACCTCGTGCTGAAGCTGCTGCCACTAGTCATGGCCGAGACGATGAAATGCCATCAACGTCGTCTGCCAAGGCCGATGCCCAATGTCATAGTAGAGAGCATGTAAAATCCCAAAAAATAAAGCTCAGTAAAATGACCCAAAAATCTAAATCAAAATCGTCTGAGGAGAAGCGTAAACCTGCCAATGTGCCATTTACGACACGGAGTGGCAAGGAATGGCTGAGGCCCTGGCCTATGTTCAAGGCCAGTGGTTCAGCTTCACCTGAGGATGGAAGCACTCATCCTCCTGCTAGAAAACTTAAAAGAGTTAAGATGGCAAAAGCACAGCAAAGAACTGTGCGTTCTTCTAAATCACAAATCCCCAAGGAGAGTCCAATTGTGTCGGTTGCGATGCCTGACCTTCCCAACACTGGACGGGAAGAGGTTGCGCCTTCCACCATTTGCACGCCCCCTGCAAGTGCTGGAAGGAGCACTCGCAGTCCAGTTCCTGATAGTCAAATTGAAGTACACTAGGATGAGGATATGGGTGTTGCTGGCGCTGGGGAGGAAATTGACAAGGAGGATTCTGATGGTGAGGTGGTTTGTTTAAGTCAGGCACCCGGGGATACACCTGTTGTCCGTGGGACGAATATGGCCATTGACGTGCCTGGTCAAAATACAAAAAAAATCACCTCTTCGGTGTGGAATTATTTCAACAGAAATGCAGACAACTGGTGTCAAGCCGTGTGTTGCCTGTGTCAAGCTGTAATAAGTAGGGGTAAGGACGTTAACCACCTAGGAACATCCTCCCTAATACGTCACCTGGACCGCATTCATCAGAAGTCAGTGAAAGTGGAAGCAGTCCACTGACCACTAAATCCCTTCCTCTTGTAACCAAGCTCCTGCAAACCACACCACCAACTCCCTCAGTGTCAATTTCCTCCTTACACAGGAAAGCCAATAGTCCTGCAGGCCATGTCACTGTCAAGTCTGACGAGTCCTCTCCTGCCTGGGATTCCTCCGATGCATCCTTGAGTGTAACGCCTACTGCTGCTGGCGCTGCTGTTGTTGTTGCTGCTGGGAGTCGATCGTCATCCCAGAGGGGAAGTCGGAAGACCACTTGTACTACTTCCAGTAAGCAATTGACTGTCCAACAATCCTTTGCGAGGAAGATGAAATATCACAGCAGTCATCCTGCTGCAAAGCGGATAACTCAGGCCTTGGCAGCCTGGATGGTGAGAAACGTGTTTCCGGTATCCACCGTTCACAGGGAACTAGAGACTTGATTGAGGTACGGTACCAAATACCATCTAGTTTCCATTTCTCTAGGCAGGCGATACCGAAAATGTACACAGACGTCAGAAAAAGAGTCACCAGTGTCCTAAAAAATGCAGTTGTACCACTTAACCACGGACATGTGGACAAGTGGAGCAGGGCAGACTCAGGACTATATGACTGTGACAGCCCACTGGGTAGATGTATTGCCTCCAGCAGCAAGAACAGCAGCGGCGGCACCAGTAGCAGTATCTCGCAAACGCCAACTCGTTCCTAGGCAGGCTACGCTTTGTATCACCGCTTTCCATAAGAGGCACACAGCTGACAACCTCTTACGGAAACTGAGAAACATCATCGCAGAATGGCTTACCCCAATTGGACTCTCCTGGGGATTTGTGACATCGGACAACACCACCAATATTGTGCGTGCATTACATCTGGGCAAATTCCAGCACGTCCCATGTTTTGCACGTACATTGAATTTGGTGGTGCAGAATTATTTAAAAAACGACAGGGGCGTGCAAGAGATGCTGTCGGTGGCCCGAAGAATTGCAGGCCACTTTCGGCATTCAGCCACCACGTGCCGAAGACTGGAGCACCAGCAAACAGTCCTGAACCTGCCCTGCCATCATCTGAAGCAAGAGGTGGTAACGAGGTGGAATTCAACCCTCTATATGCTTCAGAGGATGGAGGAGCAGCAAAAGGCCATTCAAGCCTATACATCTGCCTACGATATAGGCAAAGGAGGGGGAATGCACCTGACTCAAGCGCTGTGGAGAATGATTTAAACGTTGTGCAAGGTTCTGCAACCCTTTGAACTTGCCACACGTGAAGTCAGTTCAGACACTGCCAGCCTGAGTCAGGTCATTCCCCTCATCAGGCTTTTGTAGAAGAAGCTGGAGACATTGAAGGAGGAGCTAAAACAGAGCGATTTCGCTAGGCATGTGGGACTTGTGGATGGAGCCCTTAATTCGCTTAACCAGGATTCACGGGTGGTCAATCTGTTGAAATCAGAGCACTACATTTTGGCCACCGTGCTCGATCCTAGATTTAAAACCTACATTGTATCTCTCTTTCCGGCAGTCACAAGTCTGCAGAGGTTCAAAGACCTGCTGGTGAGAAAATTGTCAAGTGCAGCGGAACGTGACCCGTCAACAGCTCCTCCTTCACATTCTCCCGCAACTGGGGGTGCGAGGAAAAGGCTAAGAATTCCGAGCCCACCCGCTGACGGTGATGCAGGGCAGTCTGGAGCGAGTGCTGACATCTGGTCCAGACTGAAGGACCTGCCAACGATTACTGACATGTCGTCTACTGTCACTGCATATGATTCTGTCACCATTGACAGAATGGCGGAGGATTATATGAGTGACCGCATCCAAGTAGGCACGTCAGACAGTCCGTACGTATACTGGCAGGAAAAAGAGGCAATTTGGAGGCCCTTGCACAAACTGGCTTTATTTTACCTAAGTTGCCCCCCCTCCAGTGTGTACTCCGAAAGAGTGTTTAGTGCAGCCGCTCACCTTGTCAGCAATCGGCGTACGAGGTTACTTCCAGAAAATGTGGAGAAGATGATGTTCATCAAAATGAATTATAATCAATTCCTCCGTGGAGACATTCACCAGCCATTGCCTCCAGAAAGTACACAGGGATCTGAGATGGTGGATTCCAGTGGGGACAAATTAATAATCTGTGAGGAGGGGGATGTACACAGTGAAAGGGGTGAGGAATCGGACGATGAGGAGGAGGTGGACATCTTGCCTCTGTAGAGCCAGTTTGTGCAAGGAGAGATTGATTGCTTCTTTTATGGTGGGGGCCCAAACCAACCAGTCATTTCAGTCACAGTCGTGTGGCAGACCCTGTCGCTGAAATGATGGGTTTGTTAAAGTGTGCATGTCCTGTTTATACAACATAAGAGTGGGTGGGAGGGCCCAAGGACAATTCCGTCTTGCACCTCTTTTTTCTTTCATTTTTCTTTGCATCATGTGCTGTTTGGGGACTATTTTTTTGAAGTGCCATCCTGCCTGACACTGCAGTGCCACTCCTAGATGGGCCAGGTGTTTGTGTCGGCCACTTGGGTCGCTTAGCTTAGTCATCCAGCGAGCTCGGTGCAAATTTTAGGACTAAAAATAATATTGTGAGGTGTGAGGTGTTCAGAATAGACTGAAAATGAGTGTAAATTATGGTTATTGAGGTTAATAATACTATGGGATCAAAATGACCCCCAAATTCTATGATTTAAGCTGTTTTTGAGGGTTTTTTGTAAAAAAAACACCCGAATCCAAAACTAGAGATGAGCGGGTTCGGTTTCTTTGAATCCGAACCCGCACGAACTTCACTTTTTTTTTCACGGGTCCGAGCGACTCGGATCTTCCCGCCTTGCTCGGTTAACCCGAGCGCGCCCGAACGTCATCATGACGCTGTCGGATTCTCGCGAGACTCGGATTCTATATAAGGAGCCGCGCGTCGCCGCCATTTTCACACGTGCATTGAGATTGATAGGGAGAGGACGTGGCTGGCGTCCTCTCCATTTAGATTAGATTTAGAAGAGAGAGAGAGAGAGAGATTGCTGTGATACTGTAGATTAGAAGAGAGTGCAGACAGAGTTTAGTGACTGACGACCACAGTGACCAGTGACCACCAGAGACAGTGCAGTTGTTTGTTTTATTTAATATATCCGTTCTCTGCCTGAAAAAAACGATACACAGTCACACAGTGACTCAGTCTGTGTGCACTGCTCAGCCCAGTGTGCTGCACATCAATGTATTGTATATAAAGCTTATAATTGTGGGGGAGACTGGGGAGCACTGCAGGTTGTTATAGCAGGAGCCAGGAGTACATGATAAATAATATTATATTAAAATTAAACAGTGCACACTTTTGCTGCAGGAGTGCCACTGCCAGTGTGACTAGTGGTGACCAGTGCCTGACCACCAGTATATTAGTAGTATTGTATACTATCTCTTTATCAACCAGTCTATATTAGCAGCAGACACAGTACAGTGCGGTAGTTCACGGCTGTGGCTACCTCTGTGTCGGCACTCGGCAGGCAGTCCGTCCATCCATAATTGTATTATAATATATACCACCTAACCGTGGTTTTTTTTTCATTCTTTATACCGTCGTCATACTAGTTGTTACGAGTATACTACTATCTCTTTATCAACCAGTGTACAGTGCGGTAGTTCACGGCTGTGGCTACCTCTGTGTCGGCACTCGGCAGGCAGTCCGTCCATCCATAATTGTATTATAATATATACCACCTAACCTTGGTTTTTTTTTCATTCTTTATACCGTCGTCATACTAGTTGTTACGAGTATACTACTATCTCTTTATCAACCAGTGTACAGTGCGGTAGTTCACGGCTGTGGCTACCTCTGTGTCGGCACTCGGCAGGCAGTCCGTCCAACCATAATTGTATTATAATATATACCACCTAACCGTGGTTTTTTTTTCATTCTTTATACCGTCGTCATACTAGTTGTTACGAGTATACTACTATCTCTTTATCAACCAGTGTACAGTGCGGTAGTTCACGGCTGTGGCTACCTCTGTGTCGGCACTCGGCAGGCAGTCCGTCCAACCATAATTGTATTATATACCACCTAACCGTGGTTTTTTTTTCATTCTTTATACCGTCGTCATACTAGTTGTTACGAGTATACTACTATCTCTTTATCAACCAGTGTACAGTGCGGTAGTTCACGGCTGTGGCTACCTCTGTGTCGGCACTCGGCAGGCAGTCCGTCCAACCATAATTGTATTATAATATATACCACCTAACCGTGGTTTTTTTTTCATTCTTTATACCGTCGTCATACTAGTTGTTACGAGTATACTACTATCTCTTTATCAACCAGTGTACAGTGCGGTAGTTCACGGCTGTGGCTACCTCTGTGTCGGCACTCGGCAGGCAGTCCGTCCAACCATAATTGTATTATATACCACCTAACCGTGGTTTTTTTTTCATTCTTTATACCGTCGTCATACTAGTTGTTACGAGTATACTACTATCTCTTTATCAACCAGTGTACAGTGCGGTAGTTCACGGCTGTGGCTACCTCTGTGTCGGCACTCGGCAGGCAGTCCGTCCAACCATAATTGTATTATAATATATACCACCTAACCGTGGTTTTTTTTTCATTCTTTATACCGTCGTCATACTAGTTGTTACGAGTATACTACTATCTCTTTATCAACCAGTGTACAGTGCGGTAGTTCACGGCTGTGGCTACCTCTGTGTCGGCACTCGGCAGGCAGTCCGTCCATCCATAATTGTATTATAATATATACCACCTAACCGTGGTTTTTTTTTCATTCTTTATACCGTCGTCATACTAGTTGTTACGAGTATACTACTATCTCTTTATCAACCAGTGTACAGTGCGGTAGTTCACGGCTGTGGCTACCTCTGTGTCGGCACTCGGCAGGCAGTCCGTCCAACCATAATTGTATTATAATATATACCACCTAACCGTGGTTTTTTTTTCATTCTTTATACCGTCGTCATACTAGTTGTTACGAGTATACTACTATCTCTTTATCAACCAGTGTACAGTGCGGTAGTTCACGGCTGTGGCTACCTCTGTGTCGGCACTCGGCAGGCAGTCCGTCCATCCATAATTGTATTATATACCACCTAACCGTGGTTTTTTTATACCACCTAACCGTGGCAGTCCGTCCATAATTGTATACTAGTATCCAATCCATCCATCTCCATTGTTTACCTGAGGTGCCTTTTAGTTCTGCCTATAAAATATGGAGAACAAAAAAGTTGAGGTTCCAAAATTAGGGAAAGATCAAGATCCACTTCCACCTCGTGCTGAAGCTGCTGCCACTAGTCATGGCCGAGACGATGAAATGCCAGCAACGTCGTCTGCCAAGGCCGATGCCCAATGTCATAGTACAGAGCATGTCAAATCCAAAACACCAAATATCAGAAAAAAAAGGACTCCAAAACCTAAAATAAAATTGTCGGAGGAGAAGCGTAAACTTGCCAATATGCCATTTACCACACGGAGTGGCAAGGAACGGCTGAGGCCCTGGCCTATGTTCATGGCTAGTGGTTCAGCTTCACATGAGGATGGAAGCACTCAGCCTCTCGCTAGAAAACTGAAAAGACTCAAGCTGGCAAAAGCACCGCAAAGAACTGTGCGTTCTTTGAAATCCCAAATCCACAAGGAGAGTCCAATTGTGTCGGTTGCGATGCCTGACCTTCCCAACACTGGACGTGAAGAGCATGCGCCTTCCACCATTTGCACGCCCCCTGCAAGTGCTGGAAGGAGCACCCGCAGTCCAGTTCCTGATAGTCAGATTGAAGATGTCAGTGTTGAAGTACACCAGGATGAGGAGGATATGGGTGTTGCTGGCGCTGGGGAGGAAATTGACCAGGAGGATTCTGATGGTGAGGTGGTTTGTTTAAGTCAGGCACCCGGGGAGACACCTGTTGTCCGTGGGAGGAATATGGCCGTTGACATGCCAGGTGAAAATACCAAAAAAATCAGCTCTTCGGTGTGGAGGTATTTCACCAGAAATGCGGACAACAGGTGTCAAGCCGTGTGTTCCCTTTGTCAAGCTGTAATAAGTAGGGGTAAGGACGTTAACCACCTCGGAACATCCTCCCTTATACGTCACCTGCAGCGCATTCATAATAAGTCAGTGACAAGTTCAAAAACTTTGGGTGACAGCGGAAGCAGTCCACTGACCAGTAAATCCCTTCCTCTTGTAACCAAGCTCACGCAAACCACCCCACCAACTCCCTCAGTGTCAATTTCCTCCTTCCCCAGGAATGCCAATAGTCCTGCAGGCCATGTCACTGGCAAGTCTGACGAGTCCTCTCCTGCCTGGGATTCCTCCGATGCATCCTTGCGTGTAACGCCTACTGCTGCTGGCGCTGCTGTTGTTGCCGCTGGGAGTCGATGGTCATCCCAGAGGGGAAGTCGTAAGCCCACTTGTACTACTTCCAGTAAGCAATTGACTGTTCAACAGTCCTTTGCGAGGAAGATGAAATATCACAGCAGTCATCCTACTGCAAAGCGGATAACTGAGTCCTTGACAACTATGTTGGTGTTAGACGTGCGTCCGGTATCCGCCGTTAGTTCACAGGGAACTAGACAATTTATTGAGGCAGTGTGCCCCCGTTACCAAATACCATCTAGGTTCCACTTCTCTAGGCAGGCGATACCGAGAATGTACACGGACGTCAGAAAAAGACTCACCAGTGTCCTAAAAAATGCAGTTGTACCCAATGTCCACTTAACCACGGACATGTGGACAAGTGGAGCAGGGCAGGGTCAGGACTATATGACTGTGACAGCCCACTGGGTAGATGTATGGACTCCCGCCGCAAGAACAGCAGCGGCGGCACCAGTAGCAGCATCTCGCAAACGCCAACTCTTTCCTAGGCAGGCTACGCTTTGTATCACCGCTTTCCAGAATACGCACACAGCTGAAAACCTCTTACGGCAACTGAGGAAGATCATCGCGGAATGGCTTACCCCAATTGGACTCTCCTGTGGATTTGTGGCATCGGACAACGCCAGCAATATTGTGTGTGCATTAAATATGGGCAAATTCCAGCACGTCCCATGTTTTGCACATACCTTGAATTTGGTGGTGCAGAATTTTTTAAAAAACGACAGGGGCGTGCAAGAGATGCTGTCGGTGGCCAGAAAAATTGCGGGACACTTTCGGCGTACAGGCACCACGTACAGAAGACTGGAGCACCACCAAAAACTACTGAACCTGCCCTGCCATCATCTGAAGCAAGAAGTGGTAACGAGGTGGAATTCAACCCTCTATATGCTTCAGAGGTTGGAGGAGCAGCAAAAGGCCATTCAAGCCTATACAATTGAGCACGATATAGGAGATGGAATGCACCTGTCTCAAGTGCAGTGGAGAATGATTTCAACGTTGTGCAAGGTTCTGATGCCCTTTGAACTTGCCACACGTGAAGTCAGTTCAGACACTGCCAGCCTGAGTCAGGTCATTCCCCTCATCAGGCTTTTGCAGAAGAAGCTGGAGGCATTGAAGAAGGAGCTAACACGGAGCGATTCCGCTAGGCATGTGGGACTTGTGGATGCAGCCCTTAATTCGCTTAACAAGGATTCACGGGTGGTCAATCTGTTGAAATCAGAGCACTACATTTTGGCCACCGTGCTCGATCCTAGATTTAAAGCCTACCTTGGATCTCTCTTTCCGGCAGACACAGGTCTGCTGGGGTTGAAAGACCTGCTGGTGACAAAATTGTCAAGTCAAGCGGAACGCGACCTGTCAACATCTCCTCCTTCACATTCTCCCGCAACTGGGGGTGCGAGGAAAAGGCTCAGAATTCCGAGCCCACCCGCTGGCGGTGATGCAGGGCAGTCTGGAGCGACTGCTGATGCTGACATCTGGTCCGGACTGAAGGACCTGACAACGATTACGGACATGTCGTCTACTGTCACTGCATATGATTCTCTCAACATTGATAGAATGGTGGAGGATTATATGAGTGACCGCATCCAAGTAGGCACGTCACACAGTCCGTACTTAT
Organism: Pseudophryne corroboree; assembly: GCF_028390025.1. Classification (NCBI taxonomy): domain Eukaryota; kingdom Metazoa; phylum Chordata; class Amphibia; order Anura; family Myobatrachidae; genus Pseudophryne; species Pseudophryne corroboree. The sequence continues at coordinate 632,702,103 of NC_086444.1, read as the reverse complement.
ACTGGCAGGAAAAAGAGGCAATTTGGAGGCCCTTGCACAAACTGGCTTTATTCTACCTAAGTTGCCCTCCCACAAGTGTGTACTCCGAAAGAGTGTTTAGTGCCGCCGCTCACCTTGTCAGCAATCGGCGTACGAGGTTACATCCAGAAAATGTGGAGAAGATGATGTTCATTAAAATGAATTATAATCAATTCCTCCGCGGAGACATTGACCAGCAGCAATTGCCTCCACAAAGTACACAGGGAGCTGAGATGGTGGATTCCAGTGGGGACGAATTGATAATCTGTGAGGAGGGGGATGTACACGGTGATATATCGGAGGGTGAAGATGAGGTGGACATCTTGCCTCTGTAGAGCCAGTTTGTGCAAGGAGAGATTAATTGCTTCTTTTTTGGGGGGGGTCCAAACCAACCCGTCATATCAGTCACAGTCGTGTGGCAGACCCTGTCACTGAAATGATGGGTTGGTTAAAGTGTGCATGTCCTGTTTTGTTTATACAACATAAGGGTGGGTGGGAGGGCCCAAGGATAATTCCATCTTGCACCTCTTTTTTCTTTTCTTTTTCTTTGCATCATGTGCTGATTGGGGAGGGTTTTTTGGAAGGGACATCCTGCGTGACACTGCAGTGCCACTCCTAGATGGGCCCGGTGTTTGTGTCGGCCACTAGGGTCGCTAATCTTACTCACACAGCTACCTCATTGCGCCTCTTTTTTTCTTTGCGTCATGTGCTGTTTGGGGAGGGTTTTTTGGAAGGGACATCCTGCGTGACACTGCAGTGCCACTCCTAGATGTGCCCGGTGTTTGTGTCGGCCACTAGGGTCGCTAATCTTACTCACACAGCTACCTCATTGCGCCTCTTTTTTTCTTTGCGTCATGTGCTGTTTGGGGAGGGTTTTTTGGAAGGGACATCCTGCGTGACACTGCAGTGCCACTCCTAGATGTGCCCGGTGTTTGTGTCGGCCACTAGGGTCGCTAATCTTACTCACACAGTCAGCTACCTCATTGCGCCTCTTTTTTTCTTTGCGTCATGTGCTGTTTGGGGAGGGTTTTTTGGAAGGGCCATCCTGCGTGACACTGCAGTGCCACTCCTAGATGGGCCCGGTGTTTGTGTCGGCCACTAGGGTCGCTAATCTTACTCACACAGCTACCTCATTGCGCCTCTTTTTTTCTTTGCGTCATGTGCTGTTTGGGGAGGGTTTTTTGGAAGGGACATCCTGCGTGACACTGCAGTGCCACTCCTAGATGGGCCCGGTGTTTGTGTCGGCCACTAGGGTCGCTTATCTTACTCACACAGCGACCTCGGTGCAAATTTTAGGACTAAAAATAATATTGTGAGGTGTGAGGTATTCAGAATAGACTGAAAATGAGTGTAAATTATGGTTTTTGAGGTTAATAATACTTTGGGATCAAAATGACCCCCAAATTCTATGATTTAAGCTGTTTTTTAGTGTTTTTGGAAAAAAACACCCGAATCCAAAACACACCCGAATCCGACAAAAATAATTCGGTGAGGTTTTGCCAAAACGCGTTCGAACCCAAAACACGGCCGCGGAACCGAACCCAAAACCAAAACACAAAACCCGAAAAATTTCAGGCGCTCATCTCACACACCCAAATCCGACAAAAAATTTTCAGGGAGGTTTTGCCAAAACGCGCCCGAATCTAAAACACGGCCGCGGAACCAAATCCAAAACCAAAACACAAAACCCGAAAAATGTCCGGTGCACATCACTAATTGTGGCCTTCTATTGCTATATAGATGATCTCTTTATTGTGTGGAGAGGTTCTGAGAACTCATTTGGACAACTGATTGATGCACACAACCAAACCAGTAGCCCTGTCAAGTTTACCTTTTCTACTGAAAAGCGTGCACGGCGCCCGGGAATCAGCATACTCCATTATGGAGTTTAGCCCGCACCCCGGACTTCTATTGGCTGGAGGGCGGGCTTAACTGTAAAATGGCTTGTGCTGATTCCCAGGCGCCGCAAGGCGGCCGGGAATCAGCGCTGGGGCTGGCGATCCCCATGGGCTATCGCCAGGCGATTACCTCACCCTGCCATGTCACTCGCCAGGCGATTACCTCACCCTGCCCCCCTGCACCTTTTTCTCCGCTCCCACTTCAATTTAAAAATACCCCCCTTCCCGGGTGTGTTTTTAAATTGAAAACTTGCCACTGAAAGGGTTAATAGGGGATACAATTTATCCAATCTACACAAGCTGAAAAGAATATTCAGTCTATTCCCCTGCAGCAACTATTGACATTTAAAACTACAAAGAGTAAGAAGCAGAGACACTTTTGGGTTAATACATTTAATCATGAGTATCAATCGTAAAGTGAAAAGGTTATGGCCAATGATTTCCTCAGATAAGGAATCACCATCGCTTTGTGATTCTACTTTGATGTCCTGCTATCGCAGAGGCAAGAATTTGAGGGATTACCTTGTATGTACCAATATAACCAACTTAGGTAAACAGAAAAACAACACACTTTTTGGACAAACAAGGAATGACTGTTTCAAATGTCCAAACTGCACCACAAGTAGCTTCTTGCAGACAGGAGCAGTATTTTTCCATTCCTATACATGAATTTAATATAACATTCATCAACATTTGACATCTACGAGCAAATTTGTACTGTATACCATCATTTGGCCTAGTGCAAAGGTTTATGTGGCAAAAGTGATTGTCAGATCTAAGTATGCATGGCGCAGCATCGCCATGCCATCAAAGCAGCGCTAGCTTCTGGTTCAAGTGAGCAACCAGTGGCTAGGCATTTTGCCATGGCCAAACACAATCTATCAACTTTAAGGTACTGTGGGGCAGATGTATTAACCTGGAGAAGGCATAAGGAAGTGATAAACCAGTGATATGTGCAAGGTGATAAAGGCACCAGCCAATCAGCTCCATTATGTAAATTAACAGTTAGGATCTGATTGGCTGGTGCCTTTATCACCTTGCACATATCACTGGTTTATCACTTCCTTATGCCTTCTCCAGGTTAATACATCTGCCCCTGTATCATTAATCACATGGCTCTGTTAGTTTTAGGAGGTGACAGATCAAAGAAATTATTAATGCTCAAGTCACGGAGGATTGAACATACAGTAGTCCCTCGTGGTTTAAATGATACAAAGGGTCTACACTGTTCTTTATAGGCCAGTAATATAATTTGTTGAGGTCCATCTGTTTCTGTTGTTTCTGTTCCATTGGTGAGCCCTCTATATGCTGCTACCCGGTTTTGGTTTTGTTGTGCACCTTTAGCTTGTATGACCCTGTACTAAATCTCTCTGCACATGTTTCATCTGCCCCACCTGCAGCGCGACATGGTTTTGCCCATTAGTGAGCTTTTTTTGGTTTGCTAACAAACCTGAATAACCCCCTATTGTCTCTTTATTATAGGAGTGCTGCTGTTAAGATATCTGTGATACACACACTGCCATTAAGCAGACTGCTTGGAGGGCACCCAGCAAGTTACTGCCAGCAATACACTGTATATTAGAGATGAGCGCCTGAAATTTTTCGGGTTTTGTGTTTTGGTTTTGGGTTCGGTTCCGCGGCCGTGTTTTGGGTTCGAACGCGTTTTGGCAAAACCTCACCGAATTTTTTTTGTCGGATTCGGGTGTGTTTTGGATTCGGGTGTTTTTTTCAAAAAACACTAAAAAACAGCTTAAATCATAGAATTTGGGGGTCATTTTGATCCCAAAGTATTATTAACCTCAAAAACCATAATTTACACTCATTTTCAGTCTATTCTGAATACCTCACACCTCACAATATTATTTTTAGTCCTAAAATTTGCACCGAGGTCGCTGTGTGAGTAAGATAAGCGACCCTAGTGGCCGACACAAACACCGGGCCCATCTAGGAGTGGCACTGCAGTGTCACGCAGGATGTCCCTTCCAAAAAACCCTCCCCAAACAGCACATGACGCAAAGAAAAAAAGAGGCGCAATGAGGTAGCTGTGTGAGTAAGATTAGCGACCCTAGTGGCCGACACAAACACCGGGCCCATCTAGGAGTTGCACTGCAGTGTCACGCAGGATGGCCCTTCCAAAAAACCCTCCCCAAACAGCACATGACGCAAAGAAAAAAAGAGGCGCAATGAGGTAGCTGTGTGAGTAAGATTAGCGACCCTAGTGGCCGACACAAACACCGGGCCCATCTAGGAGTGGCACTGCAGTGTCACGCAGGATGTCCCTTCCAAAAAACCCTCCCCAAACAGCACATGACGCAAAGAAAAAAAGAGGCGCAATGAGGTAGCTGTGTGAGTAAGATTAGCGACCCTAGTGGCCGACACAAACACCGGGCCCATCTAGGAGTGGCACTGCAGTGTCACGCAGGATGTCCCTTCCAAAAAACCCTCCCCAAACAGCACATGACGCAAAGAAAAAAAGAGGCGCAATGAGGTAGCTGACTGTGTGAGTAAGATTAGCGACCCTAGTGGCCGACACAAACACCGGGCCCATTTAGGAGTGGCACTGCAGTGTCACGCAGGATGTCCCTTCCAAAAAACCCTCCCCAATCAGCACATGATGCAAAGAAAAAGAAAAGAAAAAAGAGGTGCAAGATGGAATTGTCCTTGGGCCCTCCCACCCACCCTTATGTTGTATAAACAAAACAGGACATGCACACTTTAACCAACCCATCATTTCAGTGACAGGGTCTGCCACACGACTGTGACTGATATGACGGGTTGGTTTGGACCCCCCCCAAAAAAGAAGCAATTAATCTCTCCTTGCACAAACTGGCTCTACAGAGGCAAGATGTCCACCTCATCATCACCCTCCGATATATCACCGTGTACATCCCCCTCCTCACAGATTATCAATTCGTCCCCACTGGAATCCACCATCTCAGCTCCCTGTGTACTTTGTGGAGGCAATTGCTGCTGGTCAATGTCTCCGCGGAGGAATTGATTATAATTCATTTTAATGAACATCATCTTCTCCACATTTTCTGGATGTAACCTCGTACGCCGATTGCTGACAAGGTGAGCGGCGGCACTAAACACTCTTTCGGAGTACACACTTGTGGGAGGGCAACTTAGGTAGAATAAAGCCAGTTTGTGCAAGGGCCTCCAAATTGCCTCTTTTTCCTGCCAGTATAAGTACGGACTGTGTGACGTGCCTACTTGGATGCGGTCACTCATATAATCCTCCACCATTCTATCAATGTTGAGAGAATCATATGCAGTGACAGTAGACGACATGTCCGTAATCGTTGTCAGGTCCTTCAGTCCGGACCAGATGTCAGCATCAGCAGTCGCTCCAGACTGCCCTGCATCACCGCCAGCGGGTGGGCTCGGAATTCTGAGCCTTTTCCTCGCACCCCCAGTTGCGGGAGAATGTGAAGGAGGAGATGTTGACAGGTCGCGTTCCGCTTGACTTGACAATTTTGTCACCAGCAGGTCTTTCAACCCCAGCAGACTTGTGTCTGCCGGAAAGAGAGATCCAAGGTAGGCTTTAAATCTAGGATCGAGCACGGTGGCCAAAATGTAGTGCTCTGATTTCAACAGATTGACCACCCGTGAATCCTTGTTAAGCGAATTAAGGGCTCCATCCACAAGTCCCACATGCCTAGCGGAATCGCTCCGTGTTAGCTCCTCCTTCAATGTCTCCAGCTTCTTCTGCAAAAGCCTGATGAGGGGAATGACCTGACTCAGGCTGGCAGTGTCTGAACTGACTTCACGTGTGGCAAGTTCAAAGGGCATCAGAACCTTGCACAACGTTGAAATCATTCTCCACTGCGCCTGAGACAGGTGCATTCCACCTACTATATCGTGCTCAATTGTATAGGCTTGAATGGCCTTTTGCTGCTCCTCCAACCTCTGAAGCATATAGAGGGTTGAATTCCACCTCGTTACCACTTCTTGCTTCAGATGATGGCAGGGCAGGTTCAGTAGTTTTTGGTGGTGCTCCAGTCTTCCGTACGTGGTGCCTGTACGCCGAAAGTGTCCCGCAATTCTTCTGGCCACCGACAGCATCTCTTGCTCGCCCCTGTCGTTTTTTTAAAAATTCTGCACCACCAAATTCAAGGTATGTGCAAAACATGGGACGTGCTGGAATTTGCCCATATTTAATGCACACACAATATTGCTGGCGTTGTCCGATGCCACAAATCCACAGGAGAGTCCAATTGGGGTAAGCCATTCCGCGATGATCTTCCTCAGTTGCCGTAAGAGGTTTTCAGCTGTGTGCGTATTCTGGAAAGCGGTGATACAAAGCGTAGCCTGCCTAGGAAAGAGTTGGCGTTTGCGAGATGCTGCTACTGGTGCCGCCGCTGCTGTTCTTGCGGCGGGAGTCCATACATCTACCCAGTGGGCTGTCACAGTCATATAGTCCTGACCCTGCCCTGCTCCACTTGTCCACATGTCCGTGGTTAAGTGGACATTGGGTACAACTGCATTTTTTAGGACACTGGTGAGTCTTTTTCTGACGTCCGTGTACATTCTCGGTATCGCCTGCCTAGAGAAGTGGAACCTAGATGGTATTTGGTAACGGGGGCACACTGCCTCAATAAATTGTCTAGTTCCCTGTGAACTAACGGCGGATACCGGACGCACGTCTAACACCAACATAGTTGTCAAGGCCTCAGTTATCCGCTTTGCAGCAGGATGACTGCTGTGATATTTCATCTTCCTCGCAAAGGACTGTTGAACAGTCAATTGCTTACTGGAAGTAGTACAAGTGGGCTTACGACTTCCCCTCTGGGATGACCATCGACTCCCAGCAGCAACAACAGCAGCGCCAGCAGCAGTAGGCGTTACACGCAAGGATGCATCGGAGGAATCCCAGGCAGGAGAGGAATCTTCAGAATTGCCAGTGACATGGCCTGCAGGACTATTGGCATTCCTGGGGAAGGAGGAAATTGACACTGAGGGAGTTGGTGGGGTGGTTTGCGTGAGCTTGGTTACAAGAGGAAGGGATTTACTGGTCAGTGGACTGCTTCCGCTGTCACCCAAAGTTTTTGAACTTGTCACTGACTTATTATGAATGCGCTGCAGGTGACGTATAAGGGAGGATGTTCCGAGGTGGTTAACGTCCTTACCCCTACTTATTACAGCTTGACAAAGGGAACACACGGCTTGACACCTGTTGTCCGCATTTCTGGTGAAATACCTCCACACCGAAGAGCTGATTTTTTTGGTATTTTCACCTGGCATGTCAACGGCCATATTCCTCCCACGGACAACAGGTGTCTCCCCGGGTGCCTGACTTAAACAAACCACCTCACCATCAGAATCCTCCTGGTCAATTTCCTCCCCAGCGCCAGCAACACCCATATCCTCCTCATCCTGGTGTACTTCAACACTGACATCTTCAATCTGACTATCAGGAACTGGACTGCAGGTGCTCCTTCCAGCACTTGCAGGGGGCGTGCAAATGGTGGAAGGCGCATGCTCTTCACGTCCAGTGTTGGGAAGGTCAGGCATCGCAACCGACACAATTGGACTCTCCTTGTGGATTTGGGATTTCGAAGAATGCACAGTTCTTTGCTGTGCTGCTTTTGCCAGCTTGAGTCTTTTCATTTTTCTAGCGAGAGGCTGAGTGCTTCCATCCTCATGTGAAGCTGAACCACTAGCCATGAACATAGGCCAGGGCCTCAGCCGTTCCTTGCCACTCCGTGTCGTAAATGGCATATTGGCAAGTTTACGCTTCTCCTCCGACAATTTTATTTTAGGTTTTGGAGTCCTTTTTTTTCTGATATTTGGTGTTTTGGATTTGACATGCTCTGTACTATGACATTGGGCATCGGCCTTGGCAGACGACGTTGCTGGCATTTCATCGTCTCGGCCATGACTAGTGGCAGCAGCTTCAGCACGAGGTGGAAGTGGATCTTGATCTTTCCCTAATTTTGGAACCTCAACATTTTTGTTCTCCATATTTTAATAGGCACAACTAAAAGGCACCTCAGGTAAACAATGGAGATGGATACTAGTATACAATTATGGACTGCCTGCCGAGTGCAGACACAGAGGTAGCCACAGCCGTGAACTACCGTACTGTACTGTGTCTGCTGCTAATATAGACTGGTTGATAAAGAGATGTCTATGTAACTATGTATGTATAAAGAAGAAAGAAAAAAAAACCACGGTTAGGTGGTATACAATTATGGACGGACTGCCTGCCGAGTGCAGACACAGAGGTAGCCACAGCCGTGAACTACCGTACTGTACTGTGTCTGCTGCTAATAATATAGACTGGTTGATAAAGAGATGTCGTAGTAGTATGTATGTATAAAGAAGAAAGAAAAAAAAACCACGGTTAGGTGGTATACAATTATGGACGGACTGCCTGCCGAGTGCAGACACAGAGGTAGCCACAGCCGTGAACTACCGCACTGTACTGTGTCTGCTGCTAATATATAGACTGGTTGATAAAGAGATAGTATACTCGTAACTAGTATGTATGTATAAAGAAAGAAAAAAAAACCACGGTTAGGTGGTATATACAATTATGGACGGGCTGCCGAGTGCCGACACAGAGGTAGCCACAGCCGTGAACTACCGCACTGTACTGTGTCTGCTGCTAATATAGACTGGTTGATAAAGAGATAGTATACTCGTAACTAGTATGTATGTATAAAGAAAGAAAAAAAAACCACGGTTAGGTGGTATATACAATTATGGACGGGCTGCCGAGTGCCGACACAGAGGTAGCCACAGCCGTGAACAACCGCACTGTACTGTGTCTGCTGCTAATATATAGACTGGTTGATAAAGAGATAGTATACTCGTAACTAGTATGTATGTATAAAGAAAGAAAAAAAAACCACGGTTAGGTGGTATATACAATTATGGACGGGCTGCCGAGTGCCGACACAGAGGTAGCCACAGCCGTGAACTACCGCACTGTACTGTGTCTGCTGCTAATATAGACTGGTTGATAAAGAGATAGTATACTCGTAACTAGTATGTATGTATAAAGAAAGAAAAAAAAACCACGGTTAGGTGGTATATACAATTATGGACGGGCTGCCGAGTGCCGACACAGAGGTAGCCACAGCCGTGAACTACCGCACTGTACTGTGTCTGCTGCTAATATATAGACTGGTTGATAAAGAGATAGTATACTCGTAACTAGTATGTATGTATAAAGAAAGAAAAAAAAACCACGGTTAGGTGGTATATACAATTATGGACGGGCTGCCGAGTGCCGACACAGAGGTAGCCACAGCCGTGAACTACCGCACTGTACTGTGTCTGCTGCTAATATAGACTGGTTGATAAAGAGATAGTATACTCGTAACTAGTATGTATGTATAAAGAAAGAAAAAAAAACCACGGTTAGGTGGTATATACAATTATGGACGGGCTGCCGAGTGCCGACACAGAGGTAGCCACAGCCGTGAACAACCGCACTGTACTGTGTCTGCTGCTAATATATAGACTGGTTGATAAAGAGATAGTATACTCGTAACTAGTATGTATGTATAAAGAAAGAAAGAAAAACCACGGTTAGGTGGTATATACAATTATGGACGGGCTGCCGAGTGCCGACACAGAGGTAGCCACAGCCGTGAACTACCGCACTGTACTGTGTCTGCTGCTAATATAGACTGGTTGATAAAGAGATAGTATACTCGTAACTAGTATGTATGTATAAAGAAAGAAAAAAAAACCACGGTTAGGTGGTATATACAATTATGGACGGGCTGCCGAGTGCCGACACAGAGGTAGCCACAGCCGTGAACTACCGCACTGTACTGTGTCTGCTGCTAATATATAGACTGGTTGATAAAGAGATAGTATACTCGTAACTAGTATGTATGTATAAAGAAAGAAAAAAAAACCACGGTTAGGTGGTATATACAATTATGGACGGGCTGCCGAGTGCCGACACAGAGGTAGCCACAGCCGTGAACTACCGCACTGTACTGTGTCTGCTGCTAATATATAGACTGGTTGATAAAGAGATAGTATACTCGTAACTAGTATGTATGTATAAAGAAAGAAAAAAAAAACACGGTTAGGTGGTATATACAATTATGGACGGGCTGCCGAGTGCCGACACAGAGGTAGCCACAGCCGTGAACTACCGCACTGTACTGTGTCTGCTGCTAATATAGACTGGTTGATAAAGAGATAGTATACTCGTAACTAGTATGTATGTATAAAGAAAGAAAAAAAAACCACGGTTAGGTGGTATATACAATTATGGACGGGCTGCCGAGTGCCGACACAGAGGTAGCCACAGCCGTGAACTACCGCACTGTACTGTGTCTGCTGCTAATATATAGACTGGTTGATAAAGAGATAGTATACTCGTAACTAGTATGTATGTATAAAGAAAGAAAAAAAAACCACGGTTAGGTGGTATATACAATTATGGACGGGCTGCCGAGTGCCGACACAGAGGTAGCCACAGCCGTGAACTACCGCACTGTACTGTGTCTGCTGCTAATATAGACTGGTTGATAAAGAGATAGTATACTCGTAACTAGTATGTATGTATAAAGAAAGAAAAAAAAACCACGGTTAGGTGGTATATACAATTATGGACGGGCTGCCGAGTGCCGACACAGAGGTAGCCACAGCCGTGAACTACCGCACTGTACTGTGTCTGCTGCTAATATAGACTGGTTGATAAAGAGATAGTATACTCGTAACTAGTATGACTATAAAGAAAGAAAAAAAAACCACGGTTAGGTGGTATATACAATTATGGACGGGCTGCCGAGTGCCGACACAGAGGTAGCCACAGCCGTGAACTACCGCACTGTACTGTGTCTGCTGCTAATATATAGACTGGTTGATAAAGAGATAGTATACTCGTAACTAGTATGTATGTATAAAGAAAGAAAAAAAAACCACGGTTAGGTGGTATATACAATTATGGACGGGCTGCCGAGTGCCGACACAGAGGTAGCCACAGCCGTGAACTACCGCACTGTACTGTGTCTGCTGCTAATATAGACTGGTTGATAAAGAGATAGTATACTCGTAACTAGTATGTATGTATAAAGAAAGAAAAAAAAAACACGGTTAGGTGGTATATACAATTATGGACGGGCTGCCGAGTGCCGACACAGAGGTAGCCACAGCCGTGAACTACCGCACTGTACTGTGTCTGCTGCTAATATATAGACTGGTTGATAAAGAGATAGTATACTCGTAACTAGTATGTATGTATAAAGAAAGAAAAAAAAACCACGGTTAGGTGGTATATACAATTATGGACGGGCTGCCGAGTGCCGACACAGAGGTAGCCACAGCCGTGAACTACCGCACTGTACTGTGTCTGCTGCTAATATATAGACTGGTTGATAAAGAGATAGTATACTCGTAACTAGTATGTATGTATAAAGAAAGAAAAAAAAAACACGGTTAGGTGGTATATACAATTATGGACGGGCTGCCGAGTGCCGACACAGAGGTAGCCACAGCCGTGAACTACCGCACTGTACTGTGTCTGCTGCTAATATAGACTGGTTGATAAAGAGATAGTATACTCGTAACTAGTATGTACGTATAAAGAAAGAAAAAAAAACCACGGTTAGGTGGTATATACAATTATGGACGGGCTGCCGAGTGCCGACACAGAGGTAGCCACAGCCGTGAACTACCGCACTGTACTGTGTCTGCTGCTAATATATAGACTGGTTGATAAAGAGATAGTATACTCGTAACTAGTATGTATGTATAAAGAAAGAAAAAAAAACCACGGTTAGGTGGTATATACAATTATGGACGGGCTGCCGAGTGCCGACACAGAGGTAGCCACAGCCGTGAACTACCGCACTGTACTGTGTCTGCTGCTAATATATAGACTGGTTGATAAAGAGATAGTATACTCGTAACTAGTATGTATGTATAAAGAAAGAAAAAAAAACCACGGTTAGGTGGTATATACAATTATGGACGGGCTGCCGAGTGCCGACACAGAGGTAGCCACAGCCGTGAACTACCGCACTGTACTGTGTCTGCTGCTAATATAGACTGGTTGATAAAGAGATAGTATACTCGTAACTAGTATGTATGTATAAAGAAAGAAAAAAAAACCACGGTTAGGTGGTATATACAATTATGGACGGGCTGCCGAGTGCCGACACAGAGGTAGCCACAGCCGTGAATTACCGCACTGTACTGTGTCTGCTGCTAATATAGACTGGTTGATAAAGAGATAGTATACTCGTAACTAGTATGACTATAAAGAAAGAAAAAAAAACCACGGTTAGGTGGTATATACAATTATGGACGGGCTGCCGAGTGCCGACACAGAGGTAGCCACAGCCGTGAACTACCGCACTGTACTGTGTCTGCTGCTAATATAGACCGGTTGATAAAGAGATAGTATACTACTAATATTATATATACTGGTGGTCAGGTCACTGGTCACTAGTCACACTGGCAGTGGCACTCCTGCAGCAAAAGTGTGCACTGTTTTAATATAATATTATGTACTCCTGGCTCCTGCTATAACCTATAACTGGCACTGCAGTGCTCCCCAGTCTCCCCCACAATTATAAGCTGTGTGAGCTGAGCACAGTCAGATATATATATACATTGATGCAGCACACTGGGCTGAGCAGTGCACACAGATATGGTATGTGACTGAGTCACTGTGTGTATCGTTTTTTTCAGGCAGAGAACGGATATATTAAATAAAACAAACAACTGCACTGTCTGGTGGTCACTGTGGTCGTCAGTCACTAAACTCTGCACTCTCTTCTACAGTATCACAGCCTCAGGTCAATCTCTCTCTCTCTCAACCCTAATCTAAATGGAGAGGACGCCAGCCACGTCCTCTCCCTATCAATCTCAATGCACGTGTGAAAATGGCGGCGACGCGCGGCTCCTTATATAGAATCCGAGTCTCGCGAGAATCCGACAGCGTCATGATGACGTTCGGGCGCGCTCGGGTTAACCGAGCAAGGCGGGAGGATCCGAGTCTGCTCGGACCCGTGAAAAAAACATGAAGTTCGTGCGGGTTCCGATTCAGAGAAACCGAACCCGCTCATCTCTACTGTATATGTCGTTGGCAGTACAGAAAGATTGACAGATTTTTGTGACTTCTTTCTTTCTTTCTTTCTTTCTTTCTTTCTTTCTTTCTTTCTTTCTTTCTTTCTTTCTTTCTTTCTTTCTTTGTTTCTTTCTTTCTTTCTTTCCCTATGATCCGAATCAATAAGCATATTTTCGTTATACAGTATCATTAAAGTATATTTTATGCTTTTATACATTTACTGATATTGAATTTGATTCTGTGTCTTTTAGAAGTTCAGGTTTATTGGTTATGCAATACATGCTGGATCTGTAAAAGCATGTCATGGTTGAATCTGTTTTTTACTTTTTGTCTATTATTTAAAAAAATAGCTCCACTTTAAATTAGAGATGAGCGGGTTCGGTTTCTCTGAATCCGAACCCGCCAGAACTTCATGTTTTTTTTCACGGGTCCGAGCGACTCGGATCTTCCCGCCTTGCTCGGTTAACCCGAGCGCGTCCGAACGTCATCATGACGCTGTCGGATTCTCGCGAGGCTCGGATTCTATCGCGAGACTCGGATTCTATATAAGGAGCCGCGCGTCGCCGCCATTTTCACACGTGCATTGAGATTGATAGGGAGAGGACGTGGCTGGCGTCCTCTCCGTTTAGAATAGATTAGAGAGACACTTGATTTACTAATTTTGGGGAGCATTAGGAGTACTCAGTACAGTGCAGAGTTTTGCTGATAGTGACCACCAGTTTTATTTATAATCCGTTCTCTGCCTGAAAAAAGCGATACACAGCACACAGTGACTCAGTCACATACCATATCTGTGTGCACTGCTCAGGCTCAGGCCAGTGTGCTGCATCATCTATTATCTATATATAATATTATATATATCTGTCTGACTGCTCAGCTCACACAGCTTATAATTGTGGGGGAGACTGGGGAGCACTACTGCAGTGCCAGTTATAGGTTATAGCAGGAGCCAGGAGTACATAATATATTATATAGTGAGTGACCACCAGACACACAGTGCAGTTTATTTAATATATCCGTTCTCTGCCTGAAAAAAGCGATACACACAGTGACTCAGTCAGTCACATACCATATCTGTGTGCACTGCTCAGGCTCAGGCCAGTGTGCTGCATCATCTATATAATATATATTATATATCTGTCTGACTGCTCAGCTCACACAGCTTATAATTGTGGGGGAGACTGGGGAGCACTACTGCAGTGCCAGTTATAGGTTATAGCAGGAGCCAGGAGTACATAATATTATATTAAAACAGTGCACACTTTTGCTGCAGGAGTGCCACTGCCAGTGTGACTAGTGACCAGTGACCTGACCACCAGTATATATAATATTAGTAGTATACTATCTCTTTATCAACCAGTCTATATTAGCAGCAGACACAGTACAGTGCGGTAGTTCACGGCTGTGGCTACCTCTGTGTCGGCACTCGGCAGCCCGTCCATAATTGTATATACCACCTAACCGTGGTTTTTTTTTCTTTCTTTATACATACATACTAGTTACGAGTATACTCTCTCTTTATCAACCAGTCTATATTAGCAGCAGACACAGTACAGTGCGGTAGTTCACGGCTGTGGCTACCTCTGTGTCGGCACTCGGCAGCCCGTCCATAATTGTATATACCACCTAACCGTGTTTTTTTTTTCTTTCTTTATACATACATACTAGTTACGAGTATACTATCTCTTTATCAACCAGTCTATATATTAGCAGCAGACACAGTACAGTGCGGTAGTTCACGGCTGTGGCTACCTCTGTGTCGGCACTCGGCAGCCCGTCCATAATTGTATATACCACCTAACCGTGGTTTTTTTTTCTTTCTTTATACATACATACTAGTTACGAGTATACTATCTCTTTATCAACCAGTCTATATATTAGCAGCAGACACAGTACAGTGCGGTAGTTCACGGCTGTGGCTACCTCTGTGTCGGCACTCGGCAGCCCGTCCATAATTGTATATACCACCTAACCGTGGTTTTTTTTTCTTTCTTTATACATACATACTAGTTACGAGTATACTATCTCTTTATCAACCAGTCTATATATTAGCAGCAGACACAGTACAGTGCGGTAGTTCACGGCTGTGGCTACCTCTGTGTCGGCACTCGGCAGCCCGTCCATAATTGTATATACCACCTAACCGTGGTTTTTTTTTCTTTCTTTATACATACATACTAGTTACGAGTATACTATCTCTTTATCAACCAGTCTATATTAGCAGCAGACACAGTACAGTGCGGTAGTTCACGGCTGTGGCTACCTCTGTGTCGGCACTCGGCATCCCGTCCATATTTGTATATACCACCTAACCGTGGTTTTTTTTTCTTTCTTTATACATACATACTAGTTACGAGTATACTATCTCTTTATCAACCAGTCTATATATTAGCAGCAGACACAGTACAGTGCGGTAGTTCACGGCTGTGGCTACCTCTGTGTCGGCACTCGGCAGCCCGTCCATAATTGTATATACCACCTAACCGTGGTTTTTTTTTCTTTCTTTATACATACATACTAGTTACGAGTATACTATCTCTTTATCAACCAGTCTATATATTAGCAGCAGACACAGTACAGTGCGGTAGTTCACGGCTGTGGCTACCTCTGTGTCGGCACTCGGCAGCCCGTCCATAATTGTATATACCACCTAACCGTGGTTTTTTTTTCTTTCTTTATACATACATACTAGTTACGAGTATACTATCTCTTTATCAACCAGTCTATATATTAGCAGCAGACACAGTACAGTGCGGTAGTTCACGGCTGTGGCTACCTCTGTGTCGGCACTCGGCAGCCCGTCCATAATTGTATATACCACCTAACCGTGGTTTTTTTTTCTTTCTTTATACATACATACTAGTTACGAGTATACTATCTCTTTATCAACCAGTCTATATATTAGCAGCAGACACAGTACAGTGCGGTAGTTCACGGCTGTGGCTACCTCTGTGTCGGCACTCGGCAGCCCGTCCATAATTGTATATACCACCTAACCGTGGTTTTTTTTTCTTTCTTTATACATACATACTAGTTACGAGTATACTATCTCTTTATCAACCAGTCTATATTAGCAGCAGACACAGTACAGTGCGGTAGTTCACGGCTGTGGCTACCTCTGTGTCGGCACTCGGCAGCCCGTCCATAATTGTATATACCACCTAACCGTGGTTTTTTTTTCTTTCTTTATACATACATACTAGTTACGAGTATACTATCTCTTTATCAACCAGTCTATATATTAGCAGCAGACACAGTACAGTGCGGTAGTTCACGGCTGTGGCTACCTCTGTGTCGGCACTCGGCAGCCCGTCCATAATTGTATACTAGTATCCAATCCATCCATCTCCATTGTTTACCTGAGGTGCCTTTTAGCTGTGCCTATTAAAATATGGAGAACAAAAATGTTGAGGTTCCAAAATTAGGGAAAGATCAAGATCCACTTCCACCTCGTGCTGAAGCTGCTGCCACTAGTCATGGCCGAGACGATGAAATGCCAGCAACGTCGTCTGCCAAGGCCGATGCCCAATGGCATAGTACAGAGCATGTCAAAACCAAAACACCAAATATCAGTAAAAAAAGGACTCCAAAACCTAAAATAAAATTGTCGGAGGAGAAGCGTAAACTTGCCAATATGCCATTTACCACACGGAGTGGCAAGGAACGGCTGAGGCCCTGGCCTATGTTCATGGCTAGTGGTTCAGCTTCACATGAGGATGGAAGCACTCAGCCTCTCGCTAGAAAACTGAAAAGACTCAAGCTGGCAAAAGCACCGCAAAGAACTGTGCGTTCTTTGAAATCCCAAATCCACAAGGAGAGTCCAATTGTGTCGGTTGCGATGCCTGACCTTCCCAACACTGGACGTGAAGAGCATGCGCCTTCCACCATTTGCACGCCCCCTGCAAGTGCTGGAAGGAGCACCCGCAGTCCAGTTCCTGATAGTCAGATTGAAGATGTCAGTGTTGAAGTACACCAGGATGAGGAGGATATGGGTGTTGCTGGCGCTGGGGAGGAAATTGACCAGGAGGATTCTGATGGTGAGGTGGTTTGTTTAAGTCAGGCACCCGGGGAGACACCTGTTGTCCGTGGGAGGAATATGGCCGTTGACATGCCAGGTGAAAATACCAAAAAAATCAGCTCTTCGGTGTGGAGGCATTTCACCAGAAATGCGGACAACAGGTGTCAAGCCGTGTGTTCCCTTTGTCAAGCTGTAATAAGTAGGGGTAAGGACGTTAACCACCTCGGAACATCCTCCCTTATACGTCACCTGCAGCGCATTCATAATAAGTCAGTGACAAGTTCAAAAACTTTGGGTGACAGCGGAAGCAGTCCACTGACCAGTAAATCCCTTCCTCTTGTAACCAAGCTCACGCAAACCACCCCACCAACTCCCTCAGTGTCAATTTCCTCCTTCCCCAGGAATGCCAATAGTCCTGCAGGCCATGTCACTGGCAATTCTGACGAGTCCTCTCCTGCCTGGGATTCCTCCGATGCATCCTTGCGTGTAACGCCTACTGCTGCTGGCGCTGCTGTTGTTGCCGCTGGGAGTCGATGGTCATCCCAGAGGGGAAGTCGTAAGCCCACTTGTACTACTTCCAGTAAGCAATTGACTGTTCAACAGTCCTTTGCGAGGAAGATGAAATATCACAGCAGTCATCCTACTGCAAAGCGGATAACTGAGTCCTTGACAACTATGTTGGTGTTAGACGTGCGTCCGGTATCCGCCGTTAGTTCACAGGGAACTAGACAATTTATTGAGGCAGTGTGCCCCCGTTACCAAATACCATCTAGGTTCCACTTCTCTAGGCAGGCGATACCGAGAATGTACACGGACGTCAGAAAAAGACTCACCAGTGTCCTAAAAAATGCAGTTGTACCCAATGTCCACTTAACCACGGACATGTGGACAAGTGGAGCAGGGCAGGGTCAGGACTATATGACTGTGACAGCCCACTGGGTAGATGTATGGACTCCCGCCGCAAGAACAGCAGCGGCGGCACCAGTAGCAGCATCTCGCAAACGCCAACTCTTTCCTAGGCAGGCTACGCTTTGTATCACCGCTTTCCAGAATACGCACACAGCTGGAAACCTCTTACGGCAACTGAGGAAGATCATCGCGGAATGGCTTACCCCAATTGGACTCTCCTGTGGATTTGTGGCATCGGACAACGCCAGCAATATTGTGTGTGCATTAAATATGGGCAAATTCCAGCACGTCCCATGTTTTGCACATACCTTGAATTTGGTGGTGCAGAATTTTTTTAAAAACGACAGGGGCGTGCAAGAGATGCTGTCGGTGGCCAGAAGAATTGCGGGACACTTTCGGCGTACAGGCACCACGTACAGAAGACTGGAGCACCACCAAAAACTACTGAACCTGCCCTGCCATCATCTGAAGCAAGAAGTGGTAACGAGGTGGAATTCAACCCTCTATATGCTTCAGAGGTTGGAGGAGCAGCAAAAGGCCATTCAAGCCTATACAATTGAGCACGATATAGTAGGTGGAATGCACCTGTCTCAAGTGCAGTGGAGAATGATTTCAACGTTGTGCAAGGTTCTGATGCCCTTTGAACTTGCCACACGTGAAGTCAGTTCAGACACTGCCAGCCTGAGTCAGGTCATTCCCCTCATCAGGCTTTTGCAGAAGAAGCTGGAGGCATTGAAGAAGGAGCTAAAAGGGAGCGATTCCGCAAAGGCATGTGGGACTTGTGGATGCAGCCCTTAATTCGCTTAACAAGGATTCACGGGTGGTCAATCTGTTGAAATCAGAGCACTACATTTTGGCCACCGTGCTCGATCCTAGATTTAAAGCCTACCTTGGATCTCTCTTTCCGGCAGACACAGGTCTGCTGGGGTTGAAAGACCTGCTGGTGACAAAATTGTCAAGTCAAGCGGAACGCGACCTGTCAACATCTCCTCCTTCACATTCTCCCGCAACTGGGGGTGCGAGGAAAAGGCTCAGAATTCCGAGCCCACCCGCTGGCGGTGATGCAGGGCAGTCTGGAGCGACTGCTGATGCTGACATCTGGTCCGGACTGAAGGACCTGACAACGATTACGGACATGTCGTCTACTGTCACTGCATATGATTCTCTCAACATTGATAGAATGGTGGAGGATTATATGAGTGACCGCATCCAAGTAGGCACGTCACACAGTCCGTACTTATACTGGCAGGAAAAAGAGGCAATTTGGAGGCCCTTGCACAAACTGGCTTTATTCTACCTAAGTTGCCCTCCCACAAGTGTGTACTCCGAAAGAGTGTTTAGTGCCGCCGCTCACCTTGTCAGCAATCGGCGTACGAGGTTACATCCAGAAAATGTGGAGAAGATGATGTTCATTAAAATGAATTATAATCAATTCCTCCGCGGAGACATTGACCAGCAGCAATTGCCTCCACAAAGTACACAGGGAGCTGAGATGGTGGATTCCAGTGGGGACGAATTGATAATCTGTGAGGAGGGGGATGTACACGGTGATATATCGGAGGGTGAAGATGAGGTGGACATCTTGCCTCTGTAGAGCCAGTTTGTGCAAGGAGAGATTAATTGCTTCTTTTTTTGGGGGGGGTCCAAACCAACCCGTCATATCAGTCACAGTCGTGTGGCAGACCCTGTCACTGAAATGATGGGTTGGTTAAAGTGTGCATGTCCTGTTTTGTTTATACAACATAAGGGTGGGTGGGAGGGCCCAAGGACAATTCCATCTTGCACCTCTTTTTTCTTTTCTTTTTCTTTGCATCATGTGCTGATTGGGGAGGGTTTTTTGGAAGGGACATCCTGCGTGACACTGCAGTGCCACTCCTAGATGGGCCCGGTGTTTGTGTCGGCCACTAGGGTCGCTAATCTTACTCACACAGTCAGCTACCTCATTGCGCCTCTTTTTTTCTTTGCGTCATGTGCTGTTTGGGGAGGGTTTTTTGGAAGGGACATCCTGCGTGACACTGCAGTGCCACTCCTAGATGGGCCCGGTGTTTGTGTCGGCCACTAGGGTCGCTAATCTTACTCACACAGCTACCTCATTGCGCCTCTTTTTTTCTTTGCGTCATGTGCTGTTTGGGGAGGGTTTTTTGGAAGGGACATCCTGCGTGACACTGCAGTGCCACTCCTAGATGGGCCCGGTGTTTGTGTCGGCCACTAGGGTCGCTAATCTTACTCACACAGTCAGCTACCTCATTGCGCCTCTTTTTTTCTTTGCGTCATGTGCTGTTTGGGGAGGGTTTTTTGGAAGGGACATCCTGCGTGACACTGCAGTGCCACTCCTAGATGGGCCCGGTGTTTGTGTCGGCCACTAGGGTCGCTAATCTTACTCACACAGCTACCTCATTGCGCCTCTTTTTTTCTTTGCGTCATGTGCTGTTTGGGGAGGGTTTTTTGGAAGGGACATCCTGCGTGACACTGCAGTGCCACTCCTAGATGGGCCCGGTGTTTGTGTCGGCCACTAGGGTCGCTTATCTTACTCACACAGCGACCTCGGTGCAAATTTTAGGACTAAAAATAATATTGTGAGGTGTGAGGTATTCAGAATAGACTGAAAATGAGTGTAAATTATGGTTTTTGAGGTTAATAATACTTTGGGATCAAAATGACCCCCAAATTCTATGATTTAAGCTGTTTTTTAGTGTTTTTTGAAAAAAACACCCGAATCCAAAACACACCCGAATCCGACAAAAAAAATTCGGTGAGGTTTTGCCAAAACGCGTTCGAACCCAAAACACGGCCGCGGAACCGAACCCAAAACCAAAACACAAAACCCGAAAAATTTCAGGCGCTCATCTCTACTTTAAATCCTTCAACTAAAGTGACAAAAATTATACATTTTTCTATGTTTCAACCCATAACATTTCCCCAGTGTGCCTGGGAGAGAGCAGTATGCAGACTGTTATTCATTACCTATTCATTACCTTCTCTTACCATTGTTTGAGATCCCTGCTATAAGCCATGTTCATTGTAACTGCATGGTAGACGTTTTCACAAGTAAGAAAACAAAAGATAAGGTGTCAGCCGCAAAAGTCTGCCGTACATTACACATAAAAGGTATCAAAAATAGAGTAAAATGTATTATTATATAAGAATTCTTTACACTTTACTACTGAGATCATATCAATGATTACAGAGCAGTACTGAATATGTCATAAGACTTTACTTTGAAAATTGCTCAGAAGCTGTCAGGGACTGGCTGGAACATTTTGCTGGAAAAAATGGGTGTTTTCAGCAGCAAGTAGTGGTGTACAGTATCTATAATTGGTGCACGCACGGTGTGGTGCACATGCAGGCCGTGTATCTAGGGTTCTAAACACCCCTGGCAAAGTAAGGGACTGGCGCCCCCCACCCCTTATATTTAAAATAGGAAAGGAGTGCGTGTCAAAAAAAGGGGTGTGGCTAATGGGCATGGCCACACAATAGTACCCCTAATGCAAATAACAGCATACAGTAGTGCCCCTTATTAATGTTATGCTATACAGTAGTACCCCTTAGGCACATTAGGAAACACAGTAATGCCCCTTACACATTATGCCACACAGTAGTGGTGCTCCTTACATATTTGGCCACACACAGTAGTAGTGCTCCTTACTAATTTTGCCCACACATAGTAGAAGTGCTCCTTACATATTATGCCAACAGTGGCAGTGCCTCTTACACATTATGCCCACACAGTAATAGTGGGCCTAACACATTATGTCCACAATAGTAGTTCCCCTTACACATTACGTCCACAGTAATAGTGCCCCTTACACGTTATGTCCACACAGTAGTAGTGCCCCTTACATATTATGCTCACACTCTAGTAGTGCCGCTTACCCATTATGCCCACACAGTAGTGGTACCTGTATGACCAATGGAACGGCTCCTCAGCAGGACACTGAGTGGGAGACTGGACTTTGGAAAGACGTTATGGTGTCATGATGTCTCACTCTGCAAACACTGCAGGAGCCGGGGGAAAGTGGAGCACGGGACAATCACTGCCTGCTGCAATGCATATTAATACTAGTGGTGCGACAGGCAGATTAGGAGCTGGGCGCACTGTTATTAATATGCTTGTAGCGGGTGATAGGCAGTTAGAAATCGTGGCAGCAGCTGGTTCCACCCATAGGGCATCTGTGCTCTGTGTGACATCACAGGCCGCACCACCCTAGTTAAGGCCCTGATCTGGCTGCTCAGCCTGAATTGAAGAGGAATTTCACCATCCACCCTATGATAATGGGAGTAAGCCCAGAAGTATTTATATCAAGTTACAGAAACTAGCATATACCCTGTTTGTAAGAGTAGAGTAGAGTAAGTTGTGTTTTATACATAAACATATACTATATATATGAAATAACACTACACAGCTGCCCCCTGTATATATAACAATACACAGCAGCCCCTTCCCTGTACATATAACACTACACAGCTGCCCCCCCCCCTGTACATATACCACTACACAGCTAACCCCCTCTGTACATACACTATACACCTGTGTTCATCGCAATACATATAACACTATACACCTGTCTTCACCCCCCCCATACATATAACACTACACACCTGTCTTCACCCCCCCATACATATAACACTACACACCTGTCTTCACCCCCCCCCCCATACATATAACACTACACACCTGTCTTCACCCCCCCATACATATAACACTACACACCTGTCTTCACCCCCCCATACATATAACACTACACACCTGTCTTCACCCCCCCCATACATATAACACTACACACCTGTCTTCACCCCCCCATACATATAACACTACACACCTGTCTTCACCCCCCATACATATAACACTACACACCTGTCTTCACCCCCCCATACATATAACACTACACACCTGTCTTCACCCCCCCCATACATATAACACTACACACCTGTCTTCACCCCCCCATACATATAACACTACACACCTGTATTCACCCCCCCATGCATATAACACTATACAGCCTCTGTACATACACTATACACCTGTCTTCACCCCAATACATATAACACTATATACCTGTCTTCACCCCCTCCCCATACATATAACACTATACACCTGTCTTCACCCCCGATACATATAACACTACACACCTGTCTTCACCCCCCCATACATATAACACTACACACCTGTCTTCACCCCCCCATACATATAACACTACACACCTGTCTTCACCCCGATACATATAACACTACACACCTGTCTTCACCCCCCCATACATATAACACTACACACCTGTCTTCACCCCCCCCCCATACATATAACACTACACACCTGTCTTCACCCCCGATACATATAACACTACACACCTGTCTTCACCCCCTCCCCCATACATATAACACTACACACCTGTCTTCACCCCCCCATACATATAACACTACACACCTGTCTTCACCCCCGATACATATAACACTACACACCTGTCTTCACCCCCCCCATACATATAACACTACACACCTGTCTTCACCCCCCCCCCTACATATAACACTATACAGCCTTCCCCCTTCCCCATTTTTTTTTTAGTCAGCAAGGGCAGTGCACAGACTCACCACAGCCAAGGATTAGGTAACTGCTCTTGGGGAAGATGGGAGTGAGAGGATACTGGATGTCACCGGACTCCTCCTGTGTAAGTCCGGGCCGGCTGCAGCGGAGTCTTTCCGGAGTGTCATGATACCAGCAGGCAGAGAGCTCTCCCACAAGCCCATGTGAGCACTGTATGGGAGGAGCCTGTGGTGCCTGTCCGCTGGCGCTGGCTACTCCTTCATCTGCTTTTCGAGTCTGACTCTCCAGTCCCCATGCACAAAAGGAGCTGGGCGCACCTGCTAGCAGCCTGGCAATAGGGTGTTGCGGCGGCGGTTGAGCATAGCGGGTTCTGCTCGCACCAACTGACTTACAGCCCTTCCCCTTAGCTGTGGGTGGCACAGCCGGGCAGCGCCCCCTACTTGGCTGGCGCCCCTGGCGAGTGCCATCCTGGCCAAATGGTAGATACGCCCCTGTGCACATGGGCCCATGGATCCAGAGAGGCTCACACCGCACACCCTGCACCCATTTCTTCAGTACTTAAGGGGGGTACTCACGGAGCGATCGCTGCTTAAAATCTAAGCAATCTGACTAGATTGCTTAGATTTTAAGCAGCAATCACTCCGTGTGTACCTCTCACAGCGATAGCGATGCGCAGCCCCGCGCATCGCTATCGCTGCTGCTAGATTGGCCAATCTAGCAGGTCGCTCACTTCACCCGCTGGGTAAAATGAGCGCAACCCCCCCCCCCCCCCCCAGTCTCCCCCCGCACGCTCAGCACTCATCGTGCTGTGCTGAGTGGGGGGAGAGATGTGTGCTGAGCGGTTCACTCAGCTCACATCTCTCCCACATCGGCCGGTGAATACTGGCCTTTACCCCTTCGAAGTCTTGCATTGACATCAGCAGCGCTTGCAAATCACTGGGAAAATGGTGCTATATTTTCACCTGCCATATATATTATTGAGGGAGCCTTTTTAGCGGGTTCAGTATGATTTACCAACGGATGCAATACCGACGGTCATAATCTCGACAGCCATTGACCGACAAAATACCGGCATTCAGTATGCCAACATGTTCAAAATGCCGACAGTCAGAATGCCGACATTTCAAAATACCAACATGATTTTTTCTGGGTTTTTTTAGGTCGACATGAACACCTAGTAAGTGTACTGTGTCCCCTCACATCGAACGCGTACCGTGCTCGCGTCGAGCACGGTACCTCGCTGCGCTCGGCACACTATTATATTCCCCCTCCAGGTCCAGTGGGATGGTAAAGTATGAACAAGTCTGTTTTGGGGGCAAAATTCCTTAAAAACGCATGTCAACATCTTGACATGTCGGCATTTCAAATGTCGGCATTTTGAACATGTAGATATAATGAATGTCGGTGTTTTGACCGTGTTGGTATTTTGATTGTCGGTCAATGGCTGTTGGGATTATGACCATCGGTATTGTGTCCGTCGGTAAATCATACTGAACCCATTTTTATCAGGCATTGAGGCAGTACTACCTGTTCTGGTAACACAGTGTTGTGATGAAAGCATTTTATGTACTGCAGTAATATGGGAGAGACCAAAGTTCTAACAGATTTCTCCCTTTAACAGTTGCTTCTAAATCTCCGACTGTCTGGTTCAAGGGGATAATTCAGACCTGATCGCTGCTGTGCGTTTTCGCAATGCGGGCGATCAGGTACTAACTGCGCATCCATATGCACCGCGTGTCGGACAACAACAAAGGGCATCGCTGGTCAGCGATGGGATGGTGCGAAAAAATCCGATCGCACGGGTGTTCGCAAGGTGATTGACAGGAGGAAGACATTTGTGGGCGGTAACTGACCGTTTACTGGGAGTGTCCGGAAAAACGCAGCGTGTCCAAGCATTTTCAGGGAGGGTGTCTGACGTTAGCTCCGGCCCCGATCAGCCTGTTCTCATCGCACTGGAGGAGTAAGTCCTAGGCTGCGCAGAGACTGCACAAAGTAGATTTTTGCAGCTCGGCGTAACTACATACACATGGGATCGCACACTTGCACAGCGAATTTACACTCCCCCTTGAGGCGACGACTATCTGAACGTAGGACAGCAAAGTTAGCAGCTCAGCGATCAGGTCTGAATCACCCCCCAAGTCAGTGAATAAGCTTTCACATCAAAGAGACTGCACAGGATTTAAAACATCTGGGCTCTTGGGCAAAAGGGGCTAGATTGTGGTCAGATTGGCAAAGTAGTGGAATATAGAAGAGGTGTTAATAATAAAAAGAAAAAGTTTAAATAGTT
Organism: Pseudophryne corroboree; assembly: GCF_028390025.1. NCBI lineage: Eukaryota > Metazoa > Chordata > Amphibia > Anura > Myobatrachidae > Pseudophryne > Pseudophryne corroboree. Next base: position 632,676,390 of record NC_086444.1, on the reverse strand, counting down.
TGAATGCCCAGTATCTCACCATCACATGAAGTCATTGTAGCTCACACATAATGCTCTCTGCAACCACATAAGTAAGTACATACTGTAAGTGCTGGAGCCTGTTTCAATGCACAAACAACTGTCTAATGGTAGGTTGACTTGGCTTTTCAACCTGCATTGTGAGATGTTTTAAAGAAATGTATACCTGCTAATCCTAGTAGTAGTAACTAATGCGTGGAAGTACGAGTACACGGACAAATGACTGTGTGTGCTTTTCTCCTGGCGGCATTGCATCTTCAGAAGAAGTTAGGGAAATACTCAGTTATCAGCAATCTCCCAGGCCTTATCATTTAATAGTGTCCAATGACACTTAAGGGGGGTACTCACGGAGCGATCGCTGCTTAAAATCTAAGCAATCTGACTAGATTGCTTAGATTTTAAGCAGCAATCTCTCAGTGTGTACCCCTCACAGCGATAGCGATGCGCGGCCCCCTGCATCGCTATTGCTGGTGATAGATTGGCCTGCATGAGTGCAGGTGAAATGAGCGTCCCCCGTCTCCTCCTGCACGCTGAGCACACATATCTCCCCAAATCAGGCCGTGAATACGGCCCTTTAATGGCCAGTATATACACTAGAGAGATGTGTGCTGAGCAATCTGTCACATCCCGCTCAGCACACATCTCTCCCCCCGCTTAGCACAGGCCAATCTAGCACCGGCGAAGCATACACACGAGAGATCCATGCTACATCTTTCTCTAATGGGCAAATCCATGTGCACAGCAGTGGTGCAGATTTAACATGTGTAGAGAGAGTTAGATTTGGGTGGGTTATTTTGTTTCTGTGCAGTGTAAATAACAGCTATTTTTACACTAAAGTTTAGATTTCAGTTTGAACACACCCCACCCAAATCTAACCCTCTCTGCACATGTTATATCTGCCCCACCTGCACTAGACATGGTTTTTCCCATTAGAAAAAAATGTTGCTGCTGCGATTACTGTAGGTCTGAATTAGGCCCTTAGCCTGCTAGATGTGGTCATTAGAGATGAGCGGGTTCGGTTTCTCTGAAACCGAACCCGCACGACCTTCATGTTTTTTTCACGGGTCCGAGCAGACTCGGATCCTCCCGCCTTGCTCGGTTAACCCGAGCGCGCCCGAACGTCATCATGACGCTGTCGGATTCTCGCGAGACTCGGATTCTATATAAGGAGCCGCGCGTCGCCGCCATTTTCACACGTGCATTGAGATTGATAGGGAGAGGACGTGGCTGGCGTCCTCTCCATTAGAAATTAGATTAGAAGAGAGAGAGAGATTGTGCAGAGTCAGACAGAGTTTACCACAGTGACCAGTGCAGTTGTTGTTAGTTAACTTTTATTTATTTTAATATAATATATCCGTTCTCTGCTATATCCGTTCTCTGCCTGAAAAAAAACGATACACAGCAGCAGCCAGTCACACAGTGTGACTCAGTCTGTGTGCACTCAGCTCAGCCCAGTGTGCTGCACATCAATGTATAAAAGGCAAAGCTTATAATAATTGTGGGGGAGACTGGGGAGCACTGCAGGTTGTTATAGCAGGAGTCCCCAGGAGTACATAATATTATATTAATTTAAAATTAAACAGTGCACACTTTTGCTGCAGGAGTGCCACTGCCAGTGTGACTAGTGGTGACCAGTGCCTGACCACCAGTATAGTAGTATATTGTTGTATGTATTGTATACTATCTCTTTATCAACCAGTCTATATTAGCAGCAGACACAGTACAGTGCGGTAGTTCACGGCTGTGGCTACCTCTGTGTCGGCAGTCGGAACTCGGCAGGCAGTCCGTCCATCCATAATTGTATTACAATATATACCACCTAACCGTGGTATTTTTTTTTCTTTCTTTATACCGTCGTCATAGTGTCATACTAGTTGTTACGAGTATACTACTATCTCTTTATCAACCAGTGTACAGTGCGGTAGTTCACGGCTGTGGCTACCTCTGTGTCGGCAGTCGGCAGGCAGTCCGTCCATCCATAATTGTATTATTATTATAATATATACCACCTAACCGTGGTTTTTTTTTCATTCTTTATACCGTCATAGTGTCATACTAGTTGTTACGAGTATACTACTATCTCTTTATCAACCAGTGTACAGTGCGGTAGTTCACGGCTGTGGCTACCTCTGTGTCGGCAGTCGGCAGGCAGTCCGTCCATCCATAATTGTATTATTATTATAATATATACCACCTAACTGTGGTATTTTTTTTTCTTTCTTTATACCGTCGTCATAGTGTCATACTAGTTGTTACGAGTATACTACTATCTCTTTATCAACCAGTGTACAGTGCGGTAGTTCACGGCTGTGGCTACCTCTGTGTCGGCAGTCGGCAGGCAGTCCGTCCATCCATAATTGTATTATTATTATAATATATACCACCTAACCGTGGTTTTTTTTTCATTCTTTATACCGTCGTCATAGTGTCATACTAGTTGTTACGAGTATACTACTATCTCTTTATCAACCAGTGTACAGTGCGGTAGTTCACGGCTGTGGCTACCTCTGTGTCGGCAGTCGGCAGGCAGTCCGTCCATCCATAATTGTATTATTATTATAATATATACCACCTAACCGTGGTTTTTTTTTTCATTCTTTATACCGTCGTCATAGTGTCATACTAGTTGTTACGAGTATACTACTATCTCTTTATCAACCAGTGTACAGTGCGGTAGTTCACGGCTGTGGCTACCTCTGTGTCGGCAGTCGGCAGGCAGTCCGTCCATCCATAATTGTATTATTATTATAATATATACCACCTAACCGTGGTTTTTTTTTCATTCTTTATACCGTCGTCATAGTGTCATACTAGTTGTTACGAGTATACTACTATCTCTTTATCAACCAGTGTACAGTGCGGTAGTTCACGGCTGTGGCTACCTCTGTGTCGGCAGTCGGCAGGCAGTCCGTCCATCCATAATTGTATTATTATTATAATATATACCACCTAACCGTGGTTTTTTTTTCATTCTTTATACCGTCGTCATAGTGTCATACTAGTTGTTACGAGTATACTACTATCTCTTTATCAACCAGTGTACAGTGCGGTAGTTCACGGCTGTGGCTACCTCTGTGTCGGCAGTCGGCAGGCAGTCCGTCCATCCATAATTGTATTATTATTATAATATATACCACCTAACCGTGGTTTTTTTTTCATTCTTTATACCGTCGTCATAGTGTCATACTAGTTGTTACGAGTATACTACTATCTCTTTATCAACCAGTGTACAGTGCGGTAGTTCACGGCTGTGGCTACCTCTGTGTCGGAACTCGGCAGGCAGTCCGTCCATCCATAATTGTATTATATACCACCTAACCGTGGTTTTTTTATACCACCTAACCGTGGCAGTCCGTCCATAATTGTATACTAGTATCCAATCCATCCATCTCCATTGTTTACCTGAGGTGCCTTTTAGTTCTGCCTATAAAATATGGAGAACAAAAAAGTTGAGGTTCCAAAATTAGGGAAAGATCAAGATCCACTTCCACCTCGTGCTGAAGCTGCTGCCACTAGTCATGGCCGAGACGATGAAATGCCAGCAACGTCGTCTGCCAAGGCCGATGCCCAATGTCATAGTACAGAGCATGTCAAATCCAAAACACCAAATATCAGAAAAAAAAGGACTCCAAAACCTAAAATAAAATTGTCGGAGGAGAAGCGTAAACTTGCCAATATGCCATTTACCACACGGAGTGGCAAGGAACGGCTGAGGCCCTGGCCTATGTTCATGGCTAGTGGTTCAGCTTCACATGAGGATGGAAGCACTCAGCCTCTCGCTAGAAAAATGAAAAGACTCAAGCTGGCAAAAGCAGCACAGCAAAGAACTGTGCATTCTTTGAAATCCCAAATCCGAATTCCGAGCCCACCCGCTGGCGGTGATGCAGGGCAGTCTGGAGCGACTGCTGATGCTGACATCTGGTCCGGACTGAAGGACCTGACAACCATTACGGACATGTCGTCTACTGTCACTGCATATGATTCTCTCACCATTGATAGAATGGTGGAGGATTATATGAGTGACCGCATCCAAGTAGGCACGTCACACAGTCCGTACTTATACTGGCAGGAAAAAGAGGCAATTTGGAGGCCCTTGCACAAACTGGCTTTATTCTACCTAAGTTGCCCTCCCACAAGTGTGTACTCCGAAAGAGTGTTTAGTGCCGCCGCTCACCTTGTCAGCAATCGGCGTACGAGGTTACATCCAGAAAATGTGGAGAAGATGATGTTCATTAAAATGAATTATAATCAATTCCTCCGCGGAGACATTGACCAGCAGCAATTGCCTCCACAAAGTACACAGGGAGCTGACATGGTGGATTCCAGTGGGGACGAATTGATAATCTGTGAGGAGGGGGATGTACACGGTGATATATCGGAGGATGATGATGAGGTGGACATCTTGCCTCTGTAGAGCCAGTTTGTGCAAGGAGAGATTAATTGCTTCTTTTTTGGTGGGGGTCCAAACCAACCCGTCATTTCAGTCACAGTCGTGTGGCAGACCCTGTCACTGAAATGATGGGTTGGTTAAAGTGTGCATGTCCTGTTTTGTTTATACAACATAAGGGTGGGTGGGAAGGGCCCAAGGACAATTCCATCTTGCACCTCTTTTTTCTTTTATTTTTCTTTGCGTCATGTGCTGTTTGGGGAGGGTTTTTTGGAAGGGACATCCTGCGTGACACTGCAGTGCCACTCCTAGATGGGCCAGGTGTTTGTGTCGGCCACTAGGGTCGCTAATCTTACTCACACAGCTACCTCATTGCGCCTCTTTTTTTCTTTGCGTCATGTGCTGTTTGGGGAGGGTTTTTTGGAAGGGACATCCTGCGTGACACTGCAGTGCCACTCCTAGATGGGCCAGGTGTTTGTGTCGGCCACTAGGGTCGCTAATCTTACTCACACAGCTACCTCATTGCGCCTCTTTTTTTCTTTGCGTCATGTGCTGTTTGGGGAGGGTTTTTTGGAAGGGACATCCTGCGTGACACTGCAGTGCCACTCCTAGATGGGCCCGGTGTTTGTGTCGGCCACTAGGGTCGCTGAGCTTAGTCATCCAGCGACCTCGGTGCAAATTTTAGGACTAAAAATAATATTGTGAGGTGTAAGGTGTTCAGAATAGACTGAAAATGAGTGTTAATTATGGTTATTGAGGTTAATAATACTATGGGATCAAAATGACCCCCAAATTCAATGTTTTAAGATGTTTTTTAGGGTTTTTTGAAAAAACCACCCGAATCCAAAGCACACCCGAATCCGACAAAAAAAATTCGGTGAGGTTTTGCCAAAACGCGGTCGAACCCAAAACACGGCCGCGGAACCGAACCCAAAACCAAAACACAAAACCCGAAAAATTTCAGGCGCTCATCTCTAGTGGTCATGTCAGTCATCACCCCAAAATTGATTTTTCAGGGCTTTCATAACCGGTAGGACAAATGCTGCTGTTAAATTGTAGCAATTTATTACTACAGTAAGCAGCAATAAGTACCAATAAGATTTGCCTTATTGCCACAATCAGGGTTTTACTGTCAAAATATGTCCAGAAAACTTTGAACACAAACAGTAATAGATATATAACAACAAGATGCTAAAACAAATGAACAAACTATAAAACAAATAAACTGAATGCACAAGACAATCCCACCACAATCAAGCTGGTAGACATCTTTTTCCTACCTGTTCTTGCAGCCTTCACTTCATGCTAATGTCTTAAGCTCAGTTGTGTCTTGGCTGAATCCATGAATGTTGGACCATGTTGGCCACAGAGTGTGTTTTGAAGGGTCCCCCCACACTGCAGCCAACATTGCCTGAGCCTGGCCCAGTTGATCTGCCGCTACCAGGCCTGCTCCAACAGCAATTTGCGGTTATTTAGTGGGTGGGGCATAATATCATGAAGTCCCCACCTCCATCAGAGACCTGTGCAATGCTGTTATAGTCAGGTAGTGTCTCCTGCTTGATCCCCCTCCCTCTCTATTCCCTTTTCTTCCTGCCACTCTCTCTGTCTTGTTCCTCTCTCTCCATGATACTGTCTCTTTCTCTCTCTCGCCAGACACTGTCTTTGATACTTTTAATCTCCCTGACACTGTCTCTCTCTCCCTCACTCTCTTCCTGGCACTGTCTCTCTCTCTCTAACACTCTCTCCCTGACACAGTTTCTCTAACACGGTCTCCCTGACACTGTCTCTCTGACACTGTCTCCCTCTCACTGACACTGTCTATCCCTCTCTCTGACACTGTCTCTTTTCCCTCTTTCTCTCCCTGACACTGTCTCTCACTTCCTCTGTCTGATACTCTCTCTCCCTAACACTATCTCTCTCTGACATTTTCTCTAGCTCCTAACACTGTCTCTCCTCTCTCTGGAACTGTCTATCTCTCTCTATCTCTGACACCATCTCTCTCTCCCTGATACTGTCTCTCTCTCAAACACTGTACCTCTCTCCCTCTCTCTCCCTGGCACTGTCTATCTCTCTATCTCTGACACCATCTCTCTCTCCCTGACACTGTCTCTCCCCCCACTCTCTCTCTCTCTCTGACAGTTTCTTACTTACTCTCCCTGACATGACACTTATTCTCTCCCTCTCTCTCTCTCTCTCTCTCCCCTGACACTCTCTCTCCTACCCCCCTCTCTCTCTCCCTGACACTTTTTCTCTTAATCTCTCTCGCTCTTTCCCTGACACTGTCTCCCTCGCTCCTCCTCTTTTTCTCTCCCTGACACTGACTCTTTCTGACACTCCCTGACACTGTCTCTCTCTCTCTCTCTTTCTCTCTAACACTGTCTCTATCTCTGACACTGTCTCTCTCCCACTCCCTGACACTGTCTCTCACTCTCCTGGACACTGTCTCTCTGTCCTTCTCCCTGACACTGTCTCTCTCCCTGAAAATGTCTCTCTCCCTGATACTGTATCTATCTCTCTGCCTGACGCCCTCTCGTTCTCTCTGTCATTCTCTCTCTCTCCAAGAAACCTCCTCTCTACCTCTGTCTCTACCTCTGTCTCTCTCTGACTCTCATTCTCTCTTGTTCCCCTCCCTCTCTCTCTCTCTCTCTCTCTCTCTCTCTCTTTCTATCTATCACTCCTGTCTTTCTCTCTGACACCCTTTCTCTATCTCCCCTCTCATCCTATCTCTCTCTTTCTCCCTCACTCCCTCTCTTTCTCCTCTCTCATTCCTTCTTTTCCCATGAAACTCTGTGTCTCTCTCTTTATCGATCCTTTCTTTCTTTCTCTCTCTCTCCCCCAGATACCCACTTTGTCTCTCTCTCACTCCCTGTCACGATCCGGGTACTGAGACACCATTATTACCCATTAGGTGCCTCCTGAGGTTGGCTCAGTGGGCCAGGGCCGGGCGTTAACTTAGGTTATTGCTCGCAGAGCTGGTCTTAGCTGACCACCTTAGTATATGTACTTACGGAAGTGCGGCGCCATCGGTCCCGCCGCGGCCGTCACCGCCGCGCCTGGGGGCTTCCATCTGGATGCACGTCCTCCATGTTCCTCTGCTGCCGCTTCTGTCTCTCTGCCCGCTGTGCGCTGCTGGGTGCATGTGATTCTGCTGCTGCGGCCTTCACCGCCATTGTTGCATCTTCCCACAGTAGTTAATTCCCCTTCTGCTACCATTCATGGACGCAGCCATGTTGGACTCCAGTCACCTGTTTCATTCCTCCAATCCGCAGTGCTGCCTAAAGCTCAGGTATCATGGACAGCCAATCCCCGCTGGCCATGGGGGATAAATACCCTGTATCCACACCCTCCTGCAGCGTTAATCCAGCTCTCCTGTGGCTATTCTGTGGTGCAATCCGCTTCCCTGTCATCCTGCACCTAGTGCTAGGGGTGTGTATACTCTGGCTTCCCAGCAGCCATTCTTCATTCCTCATTTATCTACGAACCCCAGCTTCATTCTTCCTTTACCTGCGAACCTCAGCTTCATTCTTCATTTACCTGCGAACCCCAATTTAATTTCTCATTTACCAGCGAACTCCAGCTTCATCTTCATTTACCCACGAACACTAATATTATTTACAGCTTCACCTTTACTTCCCATCATCACATTATTCCTCACCTGGGCTCCCAAGTTTTATACAGAACTTTGTGTTATTCCGGATTACTGGTCCCAACCAGCACTGTGTTTAATCATCCCCTGTGACATTATTATTACATGCACCTTTTATGACTTTTTCTTTAATAAAACCCGTTTAAGTTACTCCAGTTGTCGTGGTCACGCCTTCGGGCTCTACATAGCTCTACCTTGCATATAGCTAGGAGTCTACTCACTCCTCCCACATTCCAGTACCCATCAGCCCCTACAACTGAGGCTTTCAGTTACCATCACCAGCCCTCAGTTGTGACAGTAAAAACTGATCTAATGGATCCGGTAGGATATCAGGCTCAGGGGACTAGGCCGAAGCAAGAACTGGCAGCCGCCTTGAACATCAGGTGGCTTCACAAGGCCATGTTATCCAATGTCTCCAGGACCTCTCCTCCCGACTGGATGAAATTCAAGCTATCCTCCGTGGGTCAGGGGCGTCCAGTATACCGACAGTCATAGTTCCGGTGGTGTCCCCACCCACCATTCCCGTTTCTCCTCCACGTCTCCACTTGCCGACACCTGCTAAATATGATGGATCCCCGAAAGCCTGCAGGTTTTTTTTTAATCAGTGTGAGATCCACTTTGAGCTGCAGCCCAGCAGTTTTCCCACAGCCCGCACTAAAGTGGCATACATTATCTCTCTACTCAGTGGTGCCGCCCTTGACTGGGCCTCACCTTTATGGGAAAGGTCTGATGCCCTGCTGTCATCTTACGCTGACTTCGTGGCAACGTTCAGGCGAATTTTCGATGAGCCAGGTCAAGTATCATCAGCTTCTTCAAAGATCCTTCGGCTGCGTCAGTGGACGCGAACTGGTAGGCAGTATTTGGTGAAATTCCAGATGTTGGCATCTGAAGTCTCCTGGAATGAGGAAGCTCTCTATGCGGCTTTTTGGCAAGGCCTGTCAGAACGTATCAAAGATGAGCTCGCCACTAGAGACTTACCCTCGAAACTGAATGAGCTCATCTCGCTCTGCACCAAGGTTGACCTACGATTCCGCGAAAGGGCTATGGAACGAGGCAAATCAACAGTGCATAAGACTCCTTCGACTCCACCTCCTCGTCAGCCATCCCCGTCTAAAGACGAGCCTATGGAAATAGGTAATTCACGACTGTCTCCAGCAGAGCGTAGAAGACGCTTATCTAACCGCCTATGCCTTCCCACCTCATTAACGCCTGTCCTGAGCATCCGGGAAACTCCAAATCCTAGCCCGCCAAGGAGAGGGTCGGCTAGGAGTTATGTATGCCTCTCCGCCTTCAAGTGACTGCAACCTCTCAGTTTCCCTTCGGGTGGCTCAGCGTACCAAGCATTTGATTTCCTTATTGGATTCTGGAGCAGCCGGAAACTTTATTACAGAGAGGTTTGTTAAGCAGTGGTCTCTGCCCACTGAGAGACTATTATCCCCAATTTCTTTAACTGCCGTGGATGGCAGTAGGATTCCTGATGCTGTGATTACCTCCAAGACTCTACCTATTCATCAGAAGGTAGGGGGTCCTACACACAGAAATGATTTTCTTCCTGGTAATCCCAAGGGTCACCCATCCTGTTGTCCTAGGCCTCCCATGGCTACATCTGCATAACCCTCAAATTGATTAGAGGATGACTCATATCCTGGCATGGGGTCCTTCCTGTTCCAAGACATACCTGCAAAAATTGCTTCCAGTTTGCTAATCCTCCTCTAAGGCTGATGTTCCACCTTTTCCATATCAAGACTTCACCGATGTATTCAGCAAGTCCTCAGCTGATATTCTTCCTCCCCATAGGGAATGGGACTGTTCTATAGATCTTATTCCAGGGAAAACTCCTCCTCGAGGGCGCCCGTATCCATTGTCTCTGCCTGAGACCCACTCCATGGAGGAGTATATTAAAGAAAACCTGGATAAAGGATTCATCGGACCTTCGTCTTCTCCAGCTGGCGCAGGATTCTTCTTCGCAAAGAAAAAAGATGGTGGCCTGCGGCCTTGTATTGACTACCGGGGTCTGAATGACATCACAGTAAAGAATCGGTACCCTCTGCCGCTTATCACTGAGCTGTTTGACCGCGTCAGTGGAGCCACTATCTTCACCAAGTTAGATCTGAGGGGTGCCTATAATCTCATCCAGATCCGAAAGGGTGATGAGTGGAAGATTGCTTTTAACACCCGTGATGGACATTATGAGTACCTCGTCGTGCCTTTCGGACTCAGTAACGCTCCAGCGGTATTTCAGCATTTCGTGAACGAAATTTTCAGAGACATCCTGTATCGTCATGTTGTGGTGTATCTCGATGATATCCTTATCTTCGCAAATGATTTGGAGGAACATTGGTTCTTGGTGAAAGAGGTCTTGTCCTGTCTCCGCACCAATCATCTATATTGCAAACTGGAAAAGTGCGTCTTTGAAGTTAAATCCATCCCATTCCTGGGGTATATTGTATCCGGTTCCGGTCTGGAGATGGACCCTGAGAAACTTCAAGCGATCCAAGAGTGGCCGATTCCTATAAACCTTAAGGGCATCCAGAGGTTCCTAGGGTTTGCTAACTACTACAGGAAATTCATCCGAGACTTTTCTACTATTGTAGCGCCTATGACGGCCCTTACCAGAAAGTGTGCCAACCCTTCCAAATGGCCAGAAGAAGCAACACAAGCCTTTCATTTGCTGAAAAAAAGATTAATCTCCGCTCCAGTGTTGAAACAGCCTGATACCAACTCGCCCTTCATCCTTGAGGTGGATGCCTCTTCTGTCGGAGTGGGCGCAGTACTGTCTCAGAGAGCTAATGATGGACATCTGCATCCTTGTGGCTTCTTTTCACGAAAGTTCTCTCCTGCCGAGCGTAACTATGCCATTGGCGACCAAGAACTTCTGGCAATTAAACTCGCTTTGGAAGAGTGGAGGTACTAGCTGGAGGGAGCTTCTCATACCATCACCATTATGACGGATCACAAAAACCTCCTGTACCTAAAAGGCGCTCAATGTCTTAATCCTCGCCAAGCCAGGTGGGCACTTTTCTTTTCTAGATTCGATTTCAAGTTACAGTTTTGTCCAGGGTCACAGAATCGTCAGGCCAATGCCCTTTCCCGCTCGTGGGAGCAAGAAAATGAGTCTGAGTCTACTGACAAGCATTATATCATTGATCCAGTGGCGTGCTCTACAGTGAGGATGGACTCTATGCCCCCGCCAGGGGAAAGTTTCGTAAAACCGGCTCTCAGAAGGAAGCTCTTGCATTGGGCACATTCCTCTCGCTTTGCCGGGCACGCGGGCATCCGCAAGACCTTAGAATTTGTTTCCAGAGCATACTGGTGGCCGACCCTAAAGAAGGACATTACCGAATGTGTGGCTTCCTGCCCAAAATGTGCCAAACACAAGGTACCCCGCCAGTCACCCGCTGGGCAACTGGTTCCTTTGTCTGTTCCTCATCGTCCATGAGTAATAAATTCAATACCATCTGGGTGGTAGTTGACCAGTTCACCAAGATGGCTCACTTCATCCCGCTTACCGGTCTTCTGTCAGCTTCCAGGCTGGCACAAGTCTTCATTCAAGAGATCTTCAGGCTACATGGTCTCCCTGAGGAGATCATTTCCAATAGAGGCGTGCAGTTTGTGGCCAAGTTCTGGCGAAGTCTTTGTCAAGCACTCCAAGTCAAATTGAGTTTTCTACAGCCTATCATGCTCAAACCAATGGGCAAACTGAGAGGGTGAATCAGGACTTGGAGGCCTTCCTCCGTGTTTATATATCCTCTTCCCAGGATGACTGGGTTCAACTCCTCCCATGGGCTGAATTCTGCCACAACAATCAGTACCACTCTTCGTCTTCCTCCACGTCATTCTTCACCAACTATGGGTTTCACCCGAAAGTCCCCGAGTTCCAGCCGCTTCCAGCAACCTCGGTGCCAGCTGCTGATATCACGATTCAACAGTTTTCAAGTAATTGGAAGAATGTTCATGCAGCCTTGTTGAAAGCTTCCTCCAGGTACAAAAGATTTGCAGATAAGAAGCGTCGGGCAATCCCTGCCCTTAAAGTTGGTGACCGCATTTGGCTATCGACGAAGAATCTACGACTGAGGGTGAGTATGAAATTCGCTCCACGTTACATCGGCCCTTTTCCAATTGAGCAAGTCGTCAACACAGTGGCCTACAAACTTCAAATGCCTCCATTCCTGAAAGTTCCTAAGACGTTCCACATTTCTCTCCTCAAGCCAGTGATTTTGAATCGCTTTCATTCTACGCTTCCCTCTGCTCCCAAGGTCCAGACTCAACGCGGCGTTGAGTACGAGGTCGCCAAGATACTGGATTCTCGTATTAGGTATGGTCACCTCCAGTACCTAATAGATTGGAAGGGCTACGGTCCTGAGGAAAGTTCCTGGACGAATGCAGCTGATGTTTTTGCTCCTAAACTAGTCCAAGAATTTCATTCCAAGTTCCCACGTAAACCTAAGAAGTGTCCTGGGGCCACTCCTAAAGGGGGGGGGGGGTACTGAGACACCAGTTTTTACCCATTAGGTGTCTCCTGCGGTTGGCTCAGCGGGCTTAGGTTAGGTTATCGCTTGCAGCGCTGGTCTTAGCTGACCACCTTAGTATATGTACTTACGGAAGTGTGGTGCCTTCGGTTCCGCTGCGGTCGTCACCCGCGCGCCCGGGGGCTCCCACCTGGATGCACGTCCTCCATGTTCCTCTGCTGCCGCTTTTGTCTCTCTAGCCGCCGCGCGCTGCTGGGTGCATGTGATTCTGCTGCTGCGGCCTTCACCGCCATTGTTGCATCTTCCCACAGTAGTTAATTCCCCTTCTGTTACCATTCATGGACGCAGCCATGTTGGACTCCAGTCACCTGTTTCATTCCTCCAATCCGTAGTGCTGCCTAAAGCTCAGGTATCATGGTCAGCCAATCCCCGCTGGCCATGGGGGATAAATACCCTGTATCCACACCCAGAAGATTGTCAGTGCTTCCATTGTCGTCTGCTACTCCAGTGTGCAGTTCTCTTGTGGACTCTCTCTGAAACTCAGCCTGACTCCTCGGTGGTTCCCTCCTGCAGCGTTAATCCAGCTGTCCTGTGGTTATTCTGTGGTGCAATCCGCTTCCCTGTCATCCTGCACCTAGTGCTAGTGGTGTGTATACACTGGCTTCCCAGCAGCCATTCTTCATTCCTCATTTATCTACGAACCCCAGCTTCATTCTTCATTTACCTGCGAACCCCAGCTTCATTCTTCATTTACCTGCAAACTCCAGCTTCATTCTTCATTTACCTGTGAACCCCAGCTTCATTCTTCATTTACCTGCGAACCCCAGCTTCATTTCTCATTTACCAGCGAACTCCAGCTTCATCTTCAGTTTACCCACGAACACTAATATTATTTACAGCTTCACCTTTACTTCCCATCATCACGTTATTCCTCACCTGGGCTCCCAAGTTTTATACAGAACTTTGTGTTATTCCGGATTACTGGTCCCAACCAGCACTGTGTTTAATCATCCCCTGTGACATTATTATTATTTCATGCACCTTTTATGACTTTTTCTTTAATAAAGCCCGTTTAAGTTACTCCAGTTGTCGTGGTCAAGCCTTCGGGCTCTACATAGCGCTACCTTACATATGTCTAGGAGTCTACTCACTCCTCCCACATTCCGGTACTCATCAGCCCCTACAACTGAGGTTTTCACTTATCATCACCAGCCCTCAGTTGTGACACTCCCATCATTCTCTCTCGCTCCCCTATGGGGCACTATAGTGACAAAAGGGGGGTAAGCTTTCAAGATTTTGCTATGGAGACTACAAAGCTTTAGTTACGCCACTGCCAACACACATTATGGTATGTTACAAGTTATGCAAAAAAGCATAGGGCACAAATTACTAATGAAATGGACGAAAAAGGACCTGATGTGAGTCGAACAGTATAAGGGTCCTTCAATTGCAAACTTACGGGGGGAGGGTTGTCCACGTGCATAGAGTTTATGGGACTAGGAGTGAGAAATATGAAGAATTATAAATGAGGTGCAGTCATGCGTTTTCCAGTGATGTTATGTGTGTGTGGGGGCAGTGGCGGAACTAGCGAGCGGTGGGCCCAGGTGCGACAAAATGCTTTGCCCCCCCCCCATCCCAACCAAGTCCACCCCCTCACCCCTGGAGAGGATCTGGTGAGGGGAACCTGCTCAGGGCCAGAGAAATGGATACCTAGCAACAGTGCGGTAACTAGACATTTTAGCACTGTCTGCAAGAAACGGCATCGGAGCCCCACCCCTGCATGCAAAACAGGGGCAGTGCGCGCCGTAGGCGCACGCAAAAATACATAGTGGCGTGGCTTCGTGGGGAAGGGGTGTGGCCACAAAATAATACCAATTCGTAAAAAGGTGCACAGTAGTCTCCATTATTCAAATTACGCCGCACAGTAGCACCAATACACCAGGTAGACACCCTTTTACACCTTACAGCAGACAGATTCCTCTTTTTACACATTACGTCAGACAGCGTCCCATTTTTACACATTACGGCAGACAGCGTCCCCCTTTTTACACATTACGGCAGACAGCGTGCACTTTTTACACATAACGGCAGACAGCGTCCCCTTTTTACACATAACGGCAGACAGCGTGCCCTTGTTACACATAGCGGCAGACAGGGTACACTTTTTACACATAACGGCAGACAGCGTGCCCTTGTTAAACATAGCGGCAGACAGCGTACACTTTTTACACATAACGGCAGACAGCGTCCCCCTTTTTACACATTACGGCAGACAGCGTCCCCTTTTTACACATTACGGCAGACAGCGTACACTTTTTACACATAACGGCAGACAGCGTCCCCTTTTTGCACATTACGGCAGACAGCGTGCCCTTGTTACACATTACGGCAGACAGCGTCCCCCTTTTTACACATTATGGCAGGCAGATTCCCCCTTTTTACACATTGCGGCAGGCAGATTCCCCCTTTTTACACATTGCGGCAGGCAGATTCCCCATTTTTACACATTGCGGCAGGCAGATTCCCCATTTTTACACATTGCGGCAGGCAGATTCCCCATTTTTACACATTGCGGCAGGCAGATTCCCCATTTTTACACATTGCGGCAGGCAGATTCCCCATTTTTACACATTGCGGCAGGCAGATTCCCCCTTTTTACACATTGCGGCAGGCAGATTCGCCATTTTTACACATTGCGGCAGGCAGTCCCCCCTTTTTACACATTGCGGCAGGCAGATTCCCCATTTTTACACATTGCGGCAGGCAGATTCCCCATTTTTACAAATTGCGGCAGGCAGATTCCCCATTTTTACACATTGCGGCAGGCAGTCCCCCCTTTTTACACATTGCGACAGGCAGATTCCCCCTTTTTACACATTGCGACAGGCAGTCCCAAGAAAGAAAGAAAGAAAGAAAGAAAGAAAGAAAGAAAGAAAGAAAGAAAGAAAGAAAGAAAGAAAGAAAGAAAGAAAGAAAGAAAGAAAGAAAGAAGAATTATACTTACTCTCTCCACTGGCTCAGGCTCCTCGGTGCAGCTTGACGATTCCCGGGCAGGAGAGAAGGAGGAAAAGGGAGATGGAGGAGGGAGCCGCAGCAGCGCTGTGTTATTGGTGGAGGCGCTGCTGCTGCTGCCCCTCTGCTTCACTATAGGGTGTTCTCGAAAGACAGCCTATAGTGAAGCAGAGGGGTAGCAGCAGCAGCGCCTCAACCAGTAACAAAGCGCTGCTGCGGCTGCCTCCTCCACCTCCCTCCTCCTCCTTCCCCCGTACCGCTGCTCCTCTCCTCTCCGGGCGGCTGTGCGCTGCGGGCAGCGGTTGCCCGCAGCACACAGCGGCATGTAATGAGTCAGTTTGACTCATTACATGCTTGGGCCCCTGGACAGAGGCGGGCCCCAGTGCAACGCACTGGTTGCACTGGCGGTAGTTCCGCCTCTGTGTGGGGGAAACACTCAGATATGTTAAGAGTTAAGACAGGTTGGAGGCAATGGTTTTGGTATATGCAAACTGTTCTTTCTGTAACACATTTAACACAGCCCCAACTTGCTTTCATTAGAAGACAAATCAAGATGCTGCTATGACTAGGGTACTACGAATGGTGTTGACTTAGGGGGTCATTCAGATCTGATCGCTGGGCTGCGTTTTTTGCTCTCGCTGCCTACAGGGGGAGTGTATTTTTGCAGTGCATGTGTGTGATCGAATGTGTAGCTGAGCTGCTAAAAATCAGTTTGTGCAGTCTCTGCGCAGCCCAGCACTTACTCTTCCAGTGCGATTGAATCCTGCTGATCGGGGCCAGAGCTGACGTCAGACACCCTCCCTCAAAACGCTTGAGACCACCTGCGTTGTTCTGCTCACTCCCTGAAAACGGTCCGTTGCCACCCACAAATGCCCTCTTCCTGTCAATCACCTTGCGTACTCCCGTGAGAATGGATCCTTTGCACCATCCCGTTGATGACTGCTGATGCCTGTTGTAGCTGACTGACGTGCCTGCGCATTTAGGTGCATACGCATGCGCAGTTCTGATCTAATCGCCCACTGTGCAAAAATGCACAGCAGTGGTCAGATCTGAATGAACTCCTTAGACCAGGCATGTCCAAACTGCGGCCCTCCAGCTGTTGTGAAACTACATATCCCAGCATGCCCTGACACAGTTTTGCTGTCAGACAATGCTAAAGCTGTGTCAGGGCATGCTGGGATGTGTAGTTTCTCAACAGCTGGAGGGCCGCAATTTGGACATGCCTGCCTTAGACTTCTCCACACAGCATGCAAGGAGAGGTGCCTGCTACAAGGAAACAAAGTCATGCCAGTGTCTGTCTGACTGGTAGCACAAGGCCATCGCCATACAAGCCAAGCAACAAAATTAATATTTGGAATTCAATAAGGAGTAACAGCTCTCTAAAATTCAGCTAAATGTGTCTGCTTTGGAAGATGTAAACTATCTATAAAAACTGCTAGCAAAATGTAGCAAAAGCCCAGCTTTCTAGTATAAAAAATCCCATCTGCACCAATATTTCAAATCTTACATTACAATATACAGCTCTGCCAGTGCCATCCCATGATACCTTGGGGTATATTTACAAAGATTCGTGTTTTGGCCGTTTTGAAGGGTGTTTGAACTCGAATGGTATCGGGTGCATTTTACTGCAACTCTTTGAATCCTGATACGATCATTCACTAAGCTGCCGACTTTTCACAATTCGTATTTTCCGATGTCGATGTGATTCGTAATATCAGGCAGAGTTTTACGGGAGTGATGAGTAAAACACTGCCTGACAAAACACAAGGAATCCCGGCTGGATCTGTGAGATCCGTGCAGGGCTTCATTGTGTACCTTAAAAAGATTTTTAAAGTGTTTAAAAATCTGAAAAAAATTGCGTAGGGTCCCCTCTCCTAAGCATAACCAGCCTCGGGCTCTTTGAGCCGGTCCTGGTTGAAAAAATATGGGGGAAAAATTGACAGGGGTTCCCCCATATTTGATCAACCAGCACCGGGCTCTGCGCCTGGTCCTGGTGCAAAAAATACGGGGGACAAAAAGCGTAGGGGTCCCCCGTATTTTTTGAACCAGCACCGGGCTCCACTAGTCAGAGAAATAATGCCACAGCCGGGAGACACTTTTATATAGGTCCCTGCGGCCCTGGCATTAAATCACTAACTAGTCAGCCCTGGCCGGGGTACCCTGGAGGAGTGGGAACCCCTTAAATCAAGGGGTCCCCCCCTCCAGCCACCCAAGGGCAAGGGGTGAAGCCCGAGGCTGTCCCCCCCATCCATGGGCTGCGGATGGGGGGCTGATAGCCAAGTGAAAAATAAAAGAATATTGTGTTTTGCACAAGAACTACAAGTCCCTGCAAGCCTCCCCCGCAAGCTGGTACTTGGAGAACCACAAGTACCAGCATGCGGGGGTCAAATGGGCCCGCTGGTACCTATAGTTCTTCTGCAAAAAAAATACCCAAATAAAAACAGGACACACACACCTTGAAAGTACAACTTTATTACATACATTCCGACACACACATACTTACCTATGTTCAGATGCCGACTCGGCCCACGTCTCGACGTCGATTCCAGGGTACCTGAAAATAAAATTATACTCACCTAAATCCAGTGTGTCGTGTCCTTTTTTAATAATCCACGTACTTGGCAAAAAAACAAACCGCATACCCGATCCACGCACTGAAAGGGGTCCCATGTTTACACAGAGATACAATGTAGCGCCTATGCGCTCCATTGTAGCCAATGTTGGGAACTTTGCGGTCAGCGGTGAGGTTACTTTCGGTCAACCGCTGACCGCAAAGTTCCCACCATTGGCTACAATGGAACACATAGGCGCTACATTGTATCTCTGCCGTGTGCTGCCTCACAGACACTACAGGAGCACACAGCCAATCAGGAGAGTGGCACGACGTGGCGCTCCCTGATTGGCTGAAGAGACCCTCTTTGACAGGAGTCAGGGGGGGTCCTGGCAGTCGGGGAAAGGGGTCCCATGTGTAAACATGGGACCCCTTTCAGAGCGTGGATCGGGTATGCGGTTTGTTTTTTTGCCAAGTACGTGGATTATACATTGGACACAATCTACACTGGATTATGTGAGTATATTTTTTTCACAGGTACCCCAAGGATTCTACAGGGACAAGAGGACAGAGCCTCGTGTGAACATAGGTAAGTATGTATGTTTGGAGGTGTGCATGTATGTAATAAAATTATACTTTCACGGTGTGTGTGTCCTGTTTTTTGGGGGGTATTTTTTTAATAGTAGTACTACAGGTACCAGCGGGCCTGGTTTTCCACCGCATGCTGGTACTTGTGGTTCTCCAAGTACCAGCTTGCGGGGGAGGCTTGCTGGGACTTGTAGTACTGCTACTAAAAACAATATTCAATTTTTTTCAAAAGGCTATCAGCCCCCCATCCGCCGCCCTTGGATGGGAGGGACAGCCTCGGGCTTCACCCCTGGCCCTTGGGTGGCTGGAGGGGGGGACCCCTTGATTTAAGGGGTTCCCACTCCTCCAGGGTACCCCGGCCAGGGGTGACTAGTTGGGTATGTAATGCCAGGGCCGCAGGGACCACTATAAAAGTGTCCCCTGGCTGTGGCATTATGTACCTGGCTAGTGGAGCCCAGTGTTGGTTTCAAAAATACGGGGGACCCCTACGCTTTTTGTCCCCCATATTTTTGGAACCAGGACCAGGCGCAGAGCCCGGTGCTGGTTGATTAAATATGGGGGAACCCCTGTCATTTCCCCCCCCATATTTTTTCAACCAGGACCGGCTCAAAGAGCCCGAGGCTGGTTATGCTTAGGAGGGGGGACCCCACGCAATTTTTTTTTCAGTTTTTACACTAAACAGACCCTTTCCCATAGATAACCATGCACAGATCTCACTGATCCGTGCATAGTAATCCAAACTCGACTGGAAAAAGCAGGTCTATTTTTTTGCTGCTTTTTTTAACGAATCGGAAAAACATAGACCCGCACTTGAGTACTCAGAGACTAACACCCAAATACGAATGAATAGTGAATGCCCGTATTGTATGAAATAACAGCCGCGTTTGACCGATGGTCTATTCATTCGTATTTCAGAACTTTGCCAATCAAACCATTACGAATAGACCAGACACTGCCGAGTTTTCTGCTTAGTGAATTCCCGGATTGGGACTTAGAAAAAAAACACAAATCGGCCAAACTCGGATTTTTAGTAAATACTGGCCCTTGTATCTATAAATGGACATGTGACATTAGACAGGTACAATTGTGAATTTTTCATTGCAGTCATCAAATCAAGACATGAGGATGAGGGGACAATCATGAAAACGTGCAGTGAAAGATATGCTGTAAATCAGAGAAACCAATCAGATGTTACATTATAGCAGTATAGAGAGAATGACAGCACATTCTAAAGTATGATTTGTGCAATTTCTAGATGTATGATTTGCATAACTAAGAACACACGTATTCTTAAAACCGGATAACTCTTTCCAGAATCTTAAAGCATATATCCTTGACCAAAACAGCCGCTTGTGCAGAAAGGCAGTGTGTGAATGAGAAAACATTAATTTATTACAGTCAGTCATATATAAAGTATTATTAGTTTTAAAATCTTGACTACTGAATTTGAACAGGGTTGATGATCAGAAAGGGAGTAAATTCTAAACTGGGAAAGAGATAGAGTTAACAGTTTTAGAAGTGTTAGAGTGAGATAAGTGTTAAAAAGGTTTTAACAGGATGGAGAGTTTCCATTTTAATTACCAGTAGGAGCTATGAGGGAGGGTGATTTAATGCAGTGACACTTCATTTGCTAGAATGCTGTATGGGAGGTGGGGATTTCTCAGTTTGGATAGTATCTATCCTACCACACATTTACAGTGCATATTTAATATTCCATTGACAAGAAGGTAAAAAGCAACATGATAATTTTTAGGCATCAGATGAGACTGAAAACAAAAATGAATAAATTGAGAATCATTTCTTATTCCATGAAAATGTTGATATGTACTATTCAGCGGCGGCTCCTACCTCGGTGGAGGAGGGAAGCTGCCACTATTTGTGCTGCTGGGTCCCTCATCCCGTGTCCCCGCTCTCGGGTCCCTTTTCTCCGTGGCCGGCTGGGTCCCAGCATCTGTACACTGTAGTTCCCTGATGCCGGGACCAGCGCATGCCCAACAGTGGTGATGGTACTGCGATTGCGCAAACCCCCAGCTCCTATGGACTGCATTGGCTGCAGCCCATAGAGCCCGCCAGGAAGCCAGCTCTCTGCTAATCGCAGCCCGGTCTGGCAGGGAGGATACACTTCCGAATAGGACTGCCATGTGTGCCTGTGACTGACAGGTAGGACTTCCAATAGGAAGTCACTGCCAGGCTCACAGACTGCATCTGGCTTCACAGACTCTGTGCTGAGGTGAGGGATTTTACCTGTGAGGTCTGCAGTCCTGCAGCCCATAGGCAAAATTCGCCACTGGACTCCTATTGGTGTTGCACAATAGACACCACAGTGGAATACTTGCTACATGTCCATGCAGTATATCACACACGCTAAGATGGCGCAGAGGCCAGGTCACGCATGTGCAGTAAGAGTTCTCAGGAGCCATTCTGATAAAGGTGGCTGCATTGCTTCAATACAGGAGCAGAAGATAGGACTGGAGCTCACTCCTCTCTAACAGAAAATACATGTTATAAATTTGCTGTGCAATATGAAAATAGATTGGTTAACAATTCAATAAAAGAAATTCTGCATGAAACTTTAACTAAACTTAATAGTGTTGTATAAATGAACAATGAATGCAGAGTGTGCAGTACCCCCAGGTTTATAAGTCCAGGCCCATCAAAACAATATTTTCCATAGTCTATGTATTAGTGATGTCAGTTCTTTATTACATTTGAAAACAAAGAAATATCGACAGTGGTTGTGTGCCCTTAGGCCATAAATGTAGTGGTAATAAACTCCAGCACAATTGTGTGAGACCCCTAGAGCCAGCAAGTGGGTATTTTGCCTGTAACAGCCACTCATTGTTTCCTTAGTGTTTAATATATACACTGGTACTTAGGTGGCCGAAGGGGAAATAAACCTCTTAAATCTCTAGCTGTAGGGGCTGACACAGTTGTCTGGAAATCACAGGATTATTTGCAGGAGTAGTAACTTCAGGAAGAAGCAGTCTGGCAGGGAGACAGTTCACTAGAGTATAACTGTAGGTAGCAACGTGTGCTCAGGACTCTGGAACTAGGTGTAGCAAGGATCTCTCAGTATATTATACCGAATTCAGATCACAAATGCCGGATCCCACCCGGTAAGAGAAACGTGTCCTTACCGGGTGGGATCCGGCATTTGCTCTGCTATGGTGGCTTTCCGACCCGGCAATATACCGGGTCGGTTGCCATAGCAGCGGTGGGGCGCAGCAGCAGCAGGGCGGGGTTGGAGGCGGCGCTGGGAGATGAGCTCATCTCCTGCGCCGCCTCTCCCTATGCTGTGAATGGGAACCGTGTCGCATCGACGCGGCTCCCATTCACACTGCACCTGACCCGGTATTCAACCCGGGTATAATCCTTCTTTTATACCGGGTTGAATTACCGGGTCAGGCGACCCGCTAATTCCGGCAGAGTGCTTTCACATCGCACACTGACCCGTGTCGACACGGCAATATGCCGTGTCGATACCGGGTTATTTGTGC
The DNA here is from genome assembly GCF_028390025.1 of Pseudophryne corroboree. Lineage (NCBI taxonomy): Eukaryota > Metazoa > Chordata > Amphibia > Anura > Myobatrachidae > Pseudophryne > Pseudophryne corroboree. Next base: position 632,654,222 of record NC_086444.1, on the reverse strand, counting down.
GATGTGAAAGGGGTAGTATGCGGACTGCAGATGTGGGCTTTTCCATAAGAGGAATGTGAGTTCAGTAATGCAGCACGATACTTTAGCACAGGTGGAATGCAGCTGAGGGGCACATGCACAGATCTGATTAACAGCTTGAATGTAGTACACGGATATTACACAATGGCTATTGTTGACTGAACCAATGGGGGTAATTCCAAGTTGATCGCAGCAGGATTTTTGATAGCAATTGGGCAAAACCATGTGCACTGCAGGGGAGGCAGATATAACATGTGCAGAGAGAGTTAGATTTGGTTGGGGTGTGTTCAATCTGCAATCTAATTTGCAGTGTAAAAATAAAGCAGCCAGTATTTACCCTGCACAGAAATAAAATAACCCACCCAAATCTATCTCTTTCTGCACATGTTATATCTGCCTCCCCTGCAGTGCACATGGTTTTGCCCAATTGCTATCAAAAATCCTGCTGCGATCAACTTGGAATTACCCCCAATATCCACAGTAATGAAGATATAGTCTGTATTTGTTATTGTAACAGCAGTGTAACAATTACAATACATGAAATAAGAAACCACAATTGCAGTCCACGGCAGAGAGATATGTAGTACTGACACAGATATCCAATGTGAGATGGCAATGGTAATTAGCCTGGGATGCACAGGTGGGAACCACAGCAACAGTAAATGCATTGCATACCTCCCAACATGACCCCCTCCTGGAGGGACACAATGCTCTGTTCCTGGGCATCTCTCTTAATGTAGGATTGCCCTCACCTGTGTTGAACTAGTTACTTGATAAGAAAGGTGTTTCAGCACAGGTGATGGCAATCATACATTAAGAGGGAAGTCCAGGAGCAGAGCATTCTGTCCCTCCAGGAGAGGGTCCTGTTGGGAGGTATGCATTGAGCACACAGCAAGGTACAATAAAGCAGACCCTCATACCCCTTTCACAGTGACACATATTTCCCGGGTTATAGCACATGAACGCGCATCAACCCGGGAATTTGCTCAGTGTGAAAGGGTCCTGTAAGAATATCCCAGGTCGAGCGTCCTGGAATTTCATCCCAGGTCTCGACCTGGGTTGAGGCCGGAATCGACCCGGGATGCACGGGTCAAGGCGACCCGGCACCCGTACTCTGCATAGGAGGAGGTGGTGCTTGGAGATGATTATCTCCAAGCACAGCCTCTGGTATCATCAGCGGTGAGGTCACCAACCTGGCAAAATGCCAGGTCGGGCCGCAAGTCTGAAGGGGTCTCAAGCCGGGTCGCACCTGGGAAGCACCTGTGTACACATTCCCGGGTGCGACCCGGCTATTGTCAGTCTGAAAGGGGTATTAGCTACAGGGGTATTCGGGGAGCACAGCTAGGCAGAACTAGGACTGTCACAAGAACAGGAGCTGACTAACATAGCTTCCAATTAGGAACTGGTACTCGAACCTAGATGCAGGAAACAGGAACTATCACTGGTCCAGGGCACAAGCCAGACTACATAAGGAATGCAAGTCTCTGATAGGTTGCTAATGTCAGCTAACAACAGGTGAATTCTGACTGAAGGGAATAGAACCAACTGACATACTCCAATAGCAACAGTACAAGAACTGCTGACAAGGTAAATCCGATTTGAGGGGGCACCAAGGAGTTACAAAGAAGCAGGGTTTATTTGTTTGTTTTTTAACGTCAGTGCTGTGCTGCTCCAGTGAGACAGCAGACAGTGAGACAGCAGACAGCTCCCTGGGCAATGTCTCTGACCAGTGGCGGATCCAGGGGGGGAGCACTCAGGCCCGTGCCCCCCCTGTCATTTGTGGCCTCCCCCCCCCCCCCGCTTGTGTCACTGAGACACGCTGCCGATCAGTCCGGCGGCAGCATGTCTCAGCTGTCAGGAGGAGAGCGCGGCTATGTCTGGCGGCGTGTAGCGGACTTCAAACCAGCTGCCGGTTCGTGAGCCAATCAGAGCTCTGATTGGCTCACGAACCGGCGGCTAGTTTGAAGTCCTACATGCCGCCGCCAGACATAGCCGCTCTCTCCTCCTGACATCCTCAGAGCCGGGCGGAAAAGCAGCAGCGGTAAGCAGCTGCAGCACTGCTGTGGGGGCATTTGTATACCTGCTGTGGGGGCATTTGTATACCTACTGTGGGGGGCATTTGTATACCTGGCACTGTGAGGGCAATTGTATACCTGGCACTGTGGGGCATTTGTATACCTGGCACTGTGGGGGCAATTGTTTACCTGGCACTGTGGGGGCAATTGTTTAACTGGCACTGTGGGGGCATTTGTATACCTGACACTGTGGGGGCATTTATGGATCTGGCACTGTAGGGGCATTTTTGGATCTGGCACTGTGGGGGCATTTGTGGATCTGGCACTGTGGGGGCAATTGTTTACCTGGCACTGTGGGGGCAATTGTTTAACTGGCACTGTGGGGGCATTTGTATACCTGACACTGTGGGGGCAATTGTTTACCTGGCACTGTGGGGGCAATTGTTTAACTGCCACTGTGGGGGCATTTGTATACCTGACACTGTGGGGACATTTTTGGATCTGGCACTGTAGGGGCATTTTTGGATCTGGCACTGTGGGGCATTTGTATACCTGGCACTGTGGGGGCAATTGTTTACCTGGCAATGTGGGGGCAATTGTTTAACTGGCACTGTGGGGCATTTGTATACCTGACACTGTGGGGGCATTTTTGGATCTGGCACTATAGGGGCATTTTTGGATCTGGCACTGTGGGGGCATTTGTGGATCTGGCACTGTGGGGGCAATTGTGGATCTGGCACTGTGGGGGCAATTGTGGATCTGGCACTGTGGGGGCAATTGTGGATCTGGCACTGCACTATTGGGGGCATATGTCTGTGTATCACGTCTCATTTTAATTGTCCACACCCATTTTTTGGGCGCCTCCGGCGCGCGCACACAGTACCTCTATGGGACACTCTCTGTCTGATTGGTTGCGCTTACTCCCGCCGGGAGTGCCCCATTCTAGTGAATGGGGCGCGTGCGTGTCACAGCCCAGGCACAAACGGAACTCCATCTGTAATGTAAGGAGGCATAAGTCAGAACAAAAATATAGTGCTATGGATTGTTTGAGGTAGGGGGGCCCCAAATCGGTATTTCGCTTAGGGCCCCATGAGGTCTAAATCCGCCTCTGGCCGGCGCCGCACAGGGAGATGATGGGTGCCCGTCTCTCCTTACCGAAAGCCGGAGGCAGGAGCTTAGTACTGAGCTCTGGCTTCCGGCGCTGTCACTGTGCGGCGTGCGCTATGGGAGAGACGACAGTCATGACGTCTCTCTCATAGTGCTGAGGAGAGGACGCCAAGAGAGGAGGACTGCAGCGGTCTGGAAGCGGGAGCGGGGCTCGGTAAGTATGATGTTTTTTTTCTTCCTTAGTGCAGCGGGGGCATCTACTGGGGGCAAACTACGGGGGGACATTACTACTGGGGGGGCATCAACAAGGGGCATTACTACTGGGGGCATTATTACTGGGGGGCATCTACTGGGGGCATTACTACTGGGGGGTCATCTATTGGGGGCAGATACTGGGGGACATTTTTACTGGGGGGCAAACTACTGGGGGACATTTTTACTGGTGGCATCTACTGGGTGTATTAAAACTGGGGGCATTACTACTGGGGGGCATCTACTGGGGGCATTACTACTGGGAGGTCATCTATTGGGGGCAAACTCCTAGGGGGCATTACTACTGGGGGCAAACTACTGGAGGACATTATTACTGGGGGGCATCTACTGGGGGCAAACTACTGGGGGACATTATTACTGTGGGCCAACTACAAAGGGGCTAACTACTGGGGGCAAACTACAGGAGGGCATTACTACTGGCGGCGTAACTACAGGGGCATTACTACTGGCGGCGTAACTACAGGGGCATTACTACTTGGGGGCTAAACTACAGGGGGGCCAAACTACTGGGGGCATAACTACAGGGGGATAACTACAGGGACCAAACTACTGGGGGCATTACTACTGAAGGCTAAACTACAAGGGGGGCATAACTACAGGGGCTAAACTACAATGGAGCAAACTACAGGGGGGTATTACTACTGGTGGCTACACTACAAGCAGGCAAACTACTGGGGGCATTACCATTGGGAGGCTAAACTAAAGGGGAGGGGGGTAAACTACTGGGGTCATAACTGCAGGGGCATTACCACTGGGGGCATAACTACTAGGGAGCTAAATGACTGCGGGCATTACTACAGGCAACATTACTACTGGGGGCAATACGGGCATTGCATAAGGGGCACCACTACTATGAGGTCTATATAAGGGGCACTACCAGTACAGTGGACATTGCATAATGAGCGCTACAACTGTGGGCATTGTATAAGAAGTGCCACCTCACATGCACCGAAGCTGCACGCAAATGTACTTGCCCCTTCCATGGTGCCCCCCCTATCATTTTCTTCTGGATCCGCCCCTGTCTCTGACCCACCTGTCTGTCCGCAGCTGGCAGTGGTGCGGGTGAACTCCAGTACCTGGGATCTTTCCTATGTCAGCTACTGTCTTAAACTCTCTTCTTGGCCATGCAGTGCTGCGACTAGTGTGCGGTGCACCTGTACAAGCTATAGAAGTGCACTGTGCTCCCAGTTAGCAATATCAACCTCTGATTTGTCTCCCACATGGGGGGATTTGCTGTAGCTATAGGAGGATGTAGTGTAGTGATGTAGTGTACCATATGGGGTATGTAGTGTAGTAATGTATTGCAGTATATAGGGGCATGTAGTACACTGATGTGGTGTAGCATATAAGGGTATGTAGTGTAGTGATGTAGTGTAGCATATAGGTTATGTAGTGCAGTGTATAGGGGCATGTAGTATAGTGATGTAGTTCAGCGTGTAGGGGATGTAGTATAGTGACATTGGGGGTCATTCGGACCTGTTTGCACGCAGCGGATTGTCGCTGCAGTGCGAATGGGTCCAGGATGCGCATGCACGGCGGACGCACTGCGCGTGCGCGACGTTGCCCGGTGACAGGGGTCGCCAGGTTACGTCCAGAAGAACGAACAAAGAAGTCGCAGAGCCGACCGCAAGAAGATGGACAGGTAGAAGCTGTTTTCGGGGAGTGGATTTGAAAACGCAGGCGTATTGAGAAGAACGGAGGGCAGATGTCTGATGTCAAAGCCGGGCCAGCATCGCTGAGATCGTCGCACAGGGTAAGTATGTCCAGGGCTGGTCTTGTTTTACTTGAAAATTTTTTAGCTTAGCAGGGCTGCGCAAGCGATCGCAGCCCTGCAAAGCTAAAATACACACCCCCATAAGCGTGGACTAGTTGATCGCAGCAGCAGCAAAAAGTTGCTAAATGCAATCAACTCGGAATGACCCCCACAGTGCAGTGGATAGGAATATGTACTGCAGTAATGAAGTGTCATGATATAGTGCAATGTATGGGGACACACAGAGGTGCATGTAGTTGAACACGCTGGCGGGGCATGTGACGCATTGGTCATTTGAGGCACATTGGTGAATAGTATCCCCTTTTTTAAATTTGTTTATAATCTGATTATTTTAGTCTGACAGTTTGTTCTGTTGGTTTTCTTTTGGGGAGGGGGGGGAGGCGCGCCAAATTACTGTCTTGCCCTGGGTGACAAAAATCCTAGTTTCGGACCTGCATTACTGCATTATTGCATTCAGTTGTGTGGCCAGAGGTCATGACTGCTCATGGTAGCAGAGTGTCAGGAACGGCATAATTGCATGATTACATATAGGTAGCCAAGTGTTGGGAACTCACATTTGCACATTGGGGGTAATTCCACGTTGAGCGCAGCAGGAAATTTTTTAGCAGTTGGGCAAAACCATGTGCACTGCAGGGGGGGGGGGGCAGATATAACATTTGCAGAGAGAGTTAATTTTGGGTGGGGTGAGTTCAATCTGCAATCTAAATTGCAGTGTAAAAATAAAGCAGCCAGTATTTACCCTGCACAGAAACAAAATAACCCACCCAAATCTTACTCTCTCTGCAAATGTTATAACTGCCCCCCCCTGCAGTGCACATGGTTTTGCCCAACTGCTAAAAAAATTCCTGCTGCGATCAACTTGGAATTACCCCCACTGATAGCACAGTGTCAGGACACATGGTTCCAGGCACAGTGGGGTATTCAAATTGTAGAAAAGCACACTGGTAGCAGAGTTTCAGAAATTCATGAGACCCCACAAGCAGGGGAGGGGCTCCTGCAGTTGGACGGGTACAGGTGGCGGCAAAGGAGGGGGCGGTCTGCAGACACACAAGCAGGGTTGGACTGACCCACAGGGGTACAGGGGAAACCACCGGTGGGCCCTACTGTCTGGGGCCTTACCTCCTCCTCTAGGGATCAGATTTCAGACTGTGCACTTGAATTATACATTATAAATATTACCTTTATACTGCACATTACAATGGTGTATTCTCTATAGTGCATTGTGGTTATTAATGTGGTAAATGTGGTACATTATCATGCATTCACTATCAGCATTTACTATATATATTTATCAAGGGGCCCAGACCATGCACTGGCCACACCTCCTCTGCTGCAGCTTCAGAGGGGAAAGTTATCACTTTCAGAAAAACTGACTCTCACAAAGGACAAGTCCACAGTTATCAGGTACCAGAGCTTGAAGATGAAGCTCCATGTTTGAATGAAATTGACAATGTTTGGCGGTCAGCATTTACATTGATGAATTGTGTAAATCTTCTAGCTTTCCCAGTGCAGTAACTAAAGTGAGTGTTATGGTCTTATACGAACAAATTTGAATTTGAATGTTTATATAATGTGTCAAAACATAAAATTCTGTATGAATCATAAGTCACCCATATGTTTTATTTATTACACAAACTAGAACCAATAAACCTAGAAATAATGACACAGACAACTGTATAAATTGGAAAAAATGGAGGTCACAGCCAGATTTATTAAATTCTAATCAGAATTGAAAATATTATTCACCGGTGGCGAAAAAGCAGTGTCAACTCGGCCATGGCTTAAAACTTTAATTTTTAAACAAATGGGGCGGAGTTTCCGCCCCTTGCGCAATCCGTCCTGGGTAAAACCATCTCCCCTTAATTAGCACAGTGCTGGTCCCTCCATAAGATGGTGACCTGGTCCTCCCCTGAGGTAGTGACCGACTCGCCTTTTCTCAAAGGGGAAATGCTAGCCAAGCTCTGCTGCGCTAAATTAAGCCGCCGAATAGCACTGCTTTCCGCCCGCTGCGCCTCGCACTTGCTGGAACAATAATAACTCATTATTCCAACGTAAAGTTTCAAAAAAGAAAACCAAAACTTTAATTTTTTATACCGAAGTTAAAATTGCCGGGTGGGTGGGTGGGATCACAAAATGGCAAGAGGAATCAGATTACCTCAGCCCTCACTTAAATAAACTAATAGAACCCGCCTACCTAAACCCTTCTCATTGGATAACTTATTTGATTGACAAACTTCAATGACCTATCAAGTATCAACTAATATCAACACAAAAACCAGATCTATCTAGCTTAGTTACATAAACAAACAGGGTGCTTATATTCACTCTATCCTATGCAGTCTTTCGTTCCTTTTAAGTCACCCATATGTTTTATTTATTACACAAACTAGAACCAATAAACCTAGAAATAATGACACAGACAACTGTATAAATTGGAAAAAATGGAGGTCACAGCCAGATTTATTAAATTCTAATCAGAATTGAAAATATTATTCACCGGTGGCGAAAAAGCAGTGTCAACTCGGCCATGGCTTAAAACTTTAATTTTTAAACAAATGGGGCGGAGTTTCCGCCCCTTGCGCAATCCGTCCTGGGTAGAACCATCTCCCCTTAATTAGCACAGTGCTGGTCCCTCCATAAGATGGTGACCTGGTCCTCCCCTGAGGTAGTGACCGACTCGCCTTTTCTCAAAGGGGAAATGCTAGCCAAGCTCTGCTGCGCTAAATTAAGCCGCCGAATAGCACTGCTTTCCGCCAAATTCGGAGGCTCTAGACTACGAAAACCGCCACCACAACCTAAAACCTCAAACCTCCTTTCAACATCTCAATAAGGCTGTGACAAATAACTCCAAACCACTCTCAGATAAATGCACTCCATCCAACCTATATAAATATTCCTACTCGTAATGCAAATCTGGGTGTTTAACAACTTTTCCACCTAAACTAATGACATATCTGGAGGTTGGGCACTGAGTTTCCTTCTTACTTTATCTAAAGCCGCTCCCCCTTGGGTGCCCCTCCAAAATCTACACGGTACCACTTCTGACCATACCACCTTAATCAAAGGCCAATGCTCTGTGATTATCTGAAAATCCTTTTTTATGGCGTTAATAAGTTCTATACCTTTAAATGTACCCAGATCATTGCCACCTAAATGTATCACCAAACAATCAGGGGCATCCCATTTTTCTTCGAAGTTCCAGAGCACACTTAATAGGTTGTTCCATCTCATTCCCCTTAAACCTATCCACCTCACTTCAAAAGGGAACAACTTGTACATCCTGTGCCTACTGGCCCAATAAATATATGAGTAACACACAATCCACACCCGGCTTGATAATGTCAAACAAAAACCTGTAGAAAAAACAACAAAACAAAGAACATTTTATTCAATATTACTATAATCTTTAACGAAACTGCTAAAGAGAAACAGGGAAGGATAAAAACTTAGTTGTTTAGGCGACCCAGATGGAGGTGAACAACACCAAACCTCAAAAATGTTGTGAGGAAAAAGGTGAAAAGAACTCCAATCCCCCTTTAACGGCGGGTGGCTTATGGCCCTGGGATTCCGAAACAACAAACTCGCAGGACGCCTACCACTAATGCAACTTATCACTCCTAATATATTCCTTATAAACACCCGACTTCCAGCACCCTAACCTTTTAATATCCTCGCTGGAAGAACCTGTCGATGCTGCGCAAGTTGCTGCACCTATCCTAAAAGAATGGGACCCATAACTCTCCAGCGGAAGGTCCAACGCTATCAAACACATATTGAAGACACTTGTGCATTGAAATTTGGATAAAGGATTAAGATCCTTATGACCCAACCATTGCTCCCCCCCTTTTGGACGAAACTGACCATAAGCCTCTGCTAATCTTACTGGGCAAATGCTCGGCTCCTTATGCATAGGAAAATAAATCCATTTACCTCTCCCTAGTTGATCCGTTTTGGAATGGTGTATTTTAATAAGCAGCTTATTATCCTTCAATACTACATTATTTAACAACATGCCTGAATCCACTGAACTTTTGCTTTTTGCCGCTATCTCACCTACTCTAACAGCCCCGCAAAAAAGCTATAGCAAATGCTAAACTAAAAAAGGGCGACCACAAATTCCCCTAATGCAATACCAGAAACCGCGATAATTAACTCTTTCAATAACTCAATGTCGATTGGTCTACGTGCGCCACTTACACCTGCTTGCTCCTTAGCCCAACCCCTCAAAGCCTTTGATAAAATAAAAGATTTAGTTGGGTCTGACAACCCTTCCAAACGCAAAAAATATGAAATTCCTGCTAAAGCACCCAACATCGCTGCTTTATAACGACCCCTCTCATGCCATAACCATACAAATTCTAATATAGCATCGTGGATACTCTTACCCCTTCCTCCAGAATTCAAATACGCCTGCCAATCCTCCCAAGCTGCAGAATACGATCTCAAAGTTCCCGGGGCCAACGCCTTCAATGCTAAAGCTTTCATGCCGGTTTGATGATCTGCCATGCAAATTCGGGACATGATAAACCTTCCATTTTTGCTGCTGGGGCTAATGCTCTAAATCTATCCCATTGAAAACGAGATAAAGCACCCACTATCCCGTTCTCAACCCCAGGGACATGCCTAGCATTCAAATCTATATTCAACTGTAAAAATGCCGTAGCAACCTCAAAGCGTGTGAACACGAAGATTTTTGAATATTAATCGCTTGAACCACCCTTAAATTATCACACCAGAATAAAATCCTCTGATTCCTAAGCTTAAAACCCCATATCTCAATTGCGACAATTATTGGAAAAAGCTCAAGCTGTGAAAAACTGCAGCTCACGATTACTCATTTCTTCATGCAACCAAATGCGTACACCATTGAACTCACTCAAAAATGTTACTGCAATAAAATTTTCTAACAAGATCCTTAAATTATTCACTTTCTCCGCTGGCAATCTACAAAGGCCTGCCTCAGTATCAATTTCTATGCCCAGATAAGATAAACGGGTCACAGGCCCCTTTGTTTTATCTTTAGCTATCGGTACACCCATAACCGAAAAAAGCGCTTGAACTAAAAAAAAAAAAAAAATTCCTGGCGCACTGAGCTACCCGCAGGACCTGCCAACAAGAAGCCATCCAAATAATAGGTGACTCCCAACTGACCGGTGCCTGCCCGCACACACCACTGTAGAAATGAACTAAAACCTTCAAAATAAGAAACACGAAACTGAACAGCCCATAGGCAACACCTATCTACATAAAATTGACCATCCATCTTGAAACCCATAAACTTAAACGAATCAGGGTGCAGCGGTAACAGTCTAAAGGCTGATTCTATACCCACTTTTGCTAACAACGCTCCCGAACTAAAACCTTTAACCATAGCCACAGCTTCTTCAAAAAGACTGATATTTTACGCTATACAAAGAGGGGTCAAGAGCCTCGTTTATTGAGCCCCCTTCCGGGTAGGAAAGGTACTCAATTATCCTACATCTTCCTGGCTCTTTCTTTGGAACTACCCCCAATGGAGAAACGCAAAATTCAGCTAGAGGTGGACTTTCAAAAGGGCCACACATACGCCCTAAAACAACTTCAGCTGCAATCTTCATTCTTACTATCCCTGGAAAATCTGTAGCTGACTTTAGGTTTCTCTGGCCAAAACTATAACCGGCCTAACTACAGGTAGATTGAAACTGAATTTAAAACCTTGCAATAAAAATGCTGCCTCCTCCCTAAGAGGATAGCAGCCTAACCATCGTTCTAAAAGTTCTAAATTCACTGGTGACTCCGCTTTATCTAGGACCGGTTCTCTGCTCACCCCTACCCGCTGACTGAACTGCGGGTCTGTTGCAGTCCTTTGCTGGGTGATTTCCTCCACACAGCATACAGACGTGCCTATATCGACACAATTTTCCCCTATTACATTGTGCGTTATTAAACGCGTAACATTTTCCTCCTCCTGCCGTGTTAAAACCTGGTCTGACCTGAAAGGGCTGCCTTCTACCCGTCTGTTCCATAGGAAGCCTATTGCTTTGAGTCACTTCTAACCATACCTCCACATCCTTAAACCCCAAACTTAAAATCTTTTGGCCATCCTGCTTTTTCCTAAATAACTCATCATACTGCCTCCAAACATTTTGCCTCGCCGTAAGATACATATTATGTACCAGGTGAAAATACTTTAGAATATTTATGATTTCTGATGGACGAGACTCCATATAGCAAGCCCAAATATATAAATCCCCGCAAGCCAGTTAGGATAATTCCTTCTAGCATCTTCAGCAGCCGCCCCCCCAGCCTTTGCTGTGCCCAACGCTCTTTTAGCGTCATGCGTAATCGCAAACATATCTACAAATCGGCCTTTCTTTATTCTTTCCCTAACCTTAGACCTAACTCCTCTTAGAATTGCCATATTCGCGCAATGTACGCTATCACCTGTTGCATCAGGAGCCGAGCTGCTCGCTACGCTACACCCTCCCTTTGAACTTTTACGCTTCCCTCTAAGATGCTGAATGAATGTCCGCGTAAATTTGCGCGGATTCTCCAGTGAACTAGACGTATCAGATGATTCGTCGGAATGAGAAAAAAAAAAAACATTTTCGCGCTAAGCTGAACTTTTAAATTTTTCTCACCAGTTCCAGAAGTAGAAGGACCCGCGTCCGCGTCTCCTGCGTCCAGTGGAATCTTGCCTGCTGCTGATGTGTGCAATGAAGCTGTATGAGATGCTAAAACCTGCGGACTCAATAAAACAGCATTACTTCCTGCTTGACCGGCCCCTTCTGACCAGCCGGTCACTACCGACGCCGCTCGTACTTGAGATTGCGCACGTGCAATATTCACCTCCAACTGCCGTGGTGATGGGGGTCCGGCCGGTGGAGGAATTTGGGGCAGGGTCGGCAAACCTATCTGATGAGCGCTCATGAATTGATTAGGTGCAGGCTGCAACCAATGTGCATATTGATTGCCTGCCTGCATGCCGGAGGGGGGGAATTGCACAACTTGAAGTACGGCACAGGGTTGGTAAAACTGACTTAAATGAGGCATTTGAGTATTAAACAAATGCTGCTGCCCTGCCACATGCCGATGCATTATATTCTGTGGAGCCCCTTGGCTGAAATATGGGGACCATGAAACCTGCGGGGGCTGAAAACCACCCACCCGCCTGCATTTGTAATTGAGAGGAAGGAGGGGGAGGGGTGGGGATTCTAAGCAATCCACTTGCCAACTCTGAGCCTGCCACTGCAGGCCCTGGAGAATTGAAATTCTCCCTTATTATATTTTCCTGCCTAACATTCTGGGCTCCTGATATGGGAGAGGCTAATATACTGCCTCTCCCCTGGAGCCCTGCTGGATAAATAATGATGCCCCCTGCAGCCGTGCTCCCCCCCCCCCCAGCTCCTGAAGCTGTGGGAGGAGGGCTAATGGCCGCCATGTTATTTGACATGGCGACGGGGGCGGGGCTTTTAGCAGCAGGGGCCGATGCACCTAACCCGCTGCTTGCTATTAATGGAGGCTGGGGTGTGTGCTCGTGGGGCTGGCCGTCATGCCTGACAGCCAGGCCCGCAGCACAGAAGGAGAGAGAGGCGGGTGAGCGCTCACCGCTGCCTCTGGCCGAGCAGCGCGGGCGCTGGGGACTGCCCGCCTGGCTCCCCTCACAGCGTAATGCCGTGCTCTTCTCAGCGCCGGAGAGGCAGCGGCTGCAGTGAGAGGCTTAGATGCATCAACCAGCCAGCCAGGAGGGGGCGCACTGCGGCGGGGCGAGGTATACTAAGTAAATAGAAGCTAACAAAGTTACCTCAGTACAGGACAAGAAAATTAACAGCCTTGACTAAATTAAACACTTATGAAATTAACTAAATAAAAACCAGCTAAACCACAATAATAACTAATTTAAAGATGAATAACAAAAACCTTAGCTATAATAACAACCTAAGCTATAATAACAACCTAAATAATATTGATAACCCTGCAGAGTGATACCAGTTACATTACCAGTCCTGGGATCACAAAATGGCAAGAGGAATCAGATTACCTCAGCCCTCACTTAAATAAACTAATAGAACCCGCCTACCTAAACCCTTCTCATTGGATAACTTATTTGATTGACAAACTTCAATGACCTATCAACTAATATCAACACAAAAACCAGATCTATCTAGCTTAGTTACATAAACAAACAGGGTGCTTATATTCACTCTATCCTATGCAGTCTTTCGTTCCTTTTAATGCAAGTGAGGCAGCATAAAACAAAACACAGACCAGGGCAGATGTGTAGAACATATATATAACATGATTGTATTTGCTATGAATGCAGTAGCAAATGGTAACTCAAAAGTAAGTCCACAACAATTACACATGCAAAATATCCATCTCTGGGAATAAAGCATACCTCCCATCTGTCGCGATTCCAGCAGGCCAGTCCCGCTATTTGGGCACTGTCCCACTGCCCTACTCCTACCCGCGGGTCGCAGTGTCCCGAGGGCGCGCGGGGGGGAAGGTTGGGAGAGCCAGTGATCACTGCTGCTCCGCAAAGCAGCCAGAGTAAGAGGTGAGTAAGGGACTGTCCAGCTGCTTGGGCAGTGCTGGGAACGCCCCCAAAATTATGAAAATGGGGGGTCACGCAGCAAAGCCCCTGCCCCTTCTCCTGATTCTCTGCTCCCTTTATGGCTGCGGACTTGCCTTCGGCGCAGCAGGTCCTGCTTACAAGTATACAAATGTTGGGAGGTATGATAAAGCAGTAACAAACTAGTTTCAGGAGCACTGAAAAACTAGTACAAAGTATTGCATATACAACTTTATGCTAGTAGCGATAAAAAGCCTTCCCTGGTGTACAGCCTGGCATCTAAATGTTTATGGACTAAGATGCCCACTTTGAGTGTCTTTAGATGCAGAAATCCGGTTTGGTGCGTCTAAACATCGTCACACCATCAAAAGTTGCAGCAGTCCAATGGTACCGTAGCTGCAGATTTTCCGTCACAGTATGAACTCCAATGTGACTGATTAAGCGCCTACCGATAAGCAATCAGATCTGCGACACACCCATGAGGGTCCCATAACATGCCCATAAGATAATGGGCGGGATGTACTAAGCGTAAAATGCGGTAAACTCCCTGATTACCGCATTTTCCTGATGTACTAACCCCCGGCCGGCAGGACAGCGCCGCGGCGGGGTACGCCAGCTTTAGCTGGCGATAGTCCATAGAAGCCTATGGGCTTCTCTCCGCGGCGCTGTGTGAGGGATCCGATCGGATCCCTCCCAGCATGCCCTGCGGCCGCCCCCGTCACCCCGCGCATGCACAGACTGACTCCTGGGGCCGAATCCCGGAAGTCAGGCTGCCGCTGCGCATCGCGGAGGACAGCTCTTATCGGAAGAGCTGTCCTCCGCAATGCTGATCGCATATGTTAGTACATATGCGATCAGCATCGTGGTGCAGGGCGGCGATGGGCGGCGATATACACAATGGCCCTCATTCCGAGTCGTTCGCTCGGTAATTTTCTTCGCATCGCAGTGAAATTCCGCTTAGTACGCATGCGCAATATTCGCACTGCGACTGCGCCAAGTAATTTTACAATGAAGATAGTATTTTTACTCACGGCTTTTTCTTCGCTCTGGCGAACGTAGTGTGATTGACAGGAAATGGGTGTTACTGGGCGGAAACACGGCGTTTTCGGGGCGTGTGGATAAAAACGCTACCGTTTCCGGAAAAAACGCAGGAGTGGCCGGAGAAACGGGGGAGTGTCTGGGCGAACGCTGGGTGTGTTTATGACGTCAAACCAGGAACGACAAGCACTGAACTGAACGCAGATGCCGAGTAAGTCTGAAGCTACTCTGAAACTGCTAAGTAGTTTGTAATCGCAATATTGCGAATACATCGGTCGCAATTTTAAGAAGCTAAGATACACTCCCAGTAGGCGTAGGCTTAGCGTGAGCAACTCTGCTAAATTCGCCTTGCGAGCGATCAACTCGGAATGAGGGCCAATGTGCAACACATGTGCCATATCAGTTTATTAGGCATTTACACACAAGTGCAGTAGTAATAAATATGTCAGCTATTTGAATATCAGTGCCTCTGAGGAAACTGAAAATCCCTTCAGATTACCTCATCGGCAATACGTGAAACACAGAATCAGGTCTAGATTATAGAACCAGTTGCAGACTTCTTGAAAATTATTTAACTGTGGCAAGAAGGCTCACTGGACAGTGAGAGAAGTATGACCTATAATTCTCTTTATGGTCATATTTTATTTTAACAAAACTGTATTTATATTTTCTGTATGTTAATTTATCACCATTTTATTCAATATGCATTGTGAATTTTGTCATTTTCAGCTCCATTAAGTATGTATGTTCTTAAATGATTAATGTGGCATGTGCCCAGTGGTGCAGGTAGAAAAAAATTCTCAGTGGTACTGTGCCAAAAAATGGGTGTGACTACATGCCACATTGGGTGTGGCCAATTAAAATGGGGCTGTGATACAAATATGACCCCAATAGTGCAGTGCCAGATACACATATGCCCCCACAGTGCCAGATACACATATGCTCCCATGGTGCCAGATATGCCCGCACAGTGCCAGATACATATATGCCCCCACAGTGCCAGATATGCCCGCACAGTGCCAGATACACATATGCCCCCACAGTGCCAGATACACATATGCCCCCACAGTGCCAAATACACATATGTCCCCACGATGCCAGATATGCCCCCACAGTGACAGATACACATATGCCAGATATGCCCCCACAGTGCCAGATATACATATGCCCCTGTGGTGCAAGATATGCTGCCACAGTGCCAGATATGTCCCCATGGTGCCAGATACACATATGCCAAATATGCCCGCACAGTACCAGATACACATATGCCCCCACGGTGCCAGATATGCCACCACAGTGCCAGATACACATATGCCCCCACAGTGCCAGATACACATATACCCCCACGGTGCCAGCTATGACCCCACAGTGCCAGATATGCAGTGGTGCAAGTAGAAAAAAATTTCTTATAGGTACTGTGTGGCCGCTTCAAAGGCGCGTGCGTTGGAAAATGGGTGTGGTCAAATGCCACGTGGGGCGTGGCCAATGACAATGGGGGCGTGATACACATATGGGGGGGCAGAAACACTTATGACACCAATAGTGCCAGATACACATATTATTTATTATTATTATTATCCTCTATTTATATGGCGCCACAAGGGTTCCGCAGCACCCAATTACAGAGTGTATAAACAAATAATCAAAACAGGAAAACAGCAACTTACAGTTGAAGATAATATAGGACAAGTACAGGGTAAATAAACATAGCTACATCAGCAGAAAAACTGAAATAAGTATGAGGTGGCAGAAGACTGCTGGAGTTGATGCAGTTGAAGATTATTAAAGTAAGAGAAAGAATAGGCACATAAGGGAAGAGGGCCCTACTCGTAAGAGCTTACATTCTAAAGGTGAGGGGTAGACAGACCGGGGTGACACAGATGGGGTACATAGAGAGCGTGGAACAGAGGGTTATGATGAGATTTGCCTGAGTTTGGTGAAGAAGTGGGTCTTGAGAGCCCGTTTGAAGTTTTGTAGAGAGGTGGAGAGTCTGAGGGGGAGAGATAGGGAATTCCAGAGAATTGGGGCAGCACATGAAAAATCTTGGAGGTAGGAGTGGGAGGAAGTAATTAGTAGGCAGGAGAGTCGGCGTGCATTAGCAGAGCGAAGAGGTGGGAGTGTAAGGGGAGATAAGGTCAGAGATGTAAATGGGAGAGGAGTGGGTGAGGGCTTTGTAAGTGAGTGTGAAAAGGTTGAAATGGATTCTGAAAGGGAAGGAAAGCCAGTGAAGGTCTTGTAGGAGAGGAGAGGTGGACATAGTGCGTTTGGTGAGGAAAATGAGCCGGGCAGCAGCATTGGAGTGGAGAGAGATATTTGTCAGGAATGCCAGTCAGGAGGAGATTACTGTAGTCCAGTCTGTAGATGACCAGTGAGTGGATAAGGGTCTTAGTAGCGTCCTGGGTCAGTAAGGGTCTGATCCGGGAAATATTTTTTAGGTGAAAACGTCAGGTTTGTGAGAGGTGCCGAATTGGTGATTTGAAGGAGAGGGAGGAGTCAAGGATTACTCCAAGACAGCACACTTGGCGGCTAGAGGAGATAGTAATGCCATCAATAGATAATGAGATTGTGAGAGGTGAGGTTATGCAGGAGGGAGGGAAGATGATCAGCTCTGTCTTAGACATGTTAGGTTTAAGAAAGCGCTGGGACATCCAAACAGAGATAGCAGAGAGACAGTTGGAGATTCGAGTGAGGAGAGCCCCCCTCAGGAGAGGTCCGGAGAGGAAAGATAGATTTGAGTGTCATCAGCATAGACATGATATTATATGCCCCCACAGTGCCAGATACGCCCCCACCGTGCCAGATATGCTTCTACAGTGCCAGATGCACAAATGCCCTTACGGTGCTAGATACACAAATGCCCCCAGTAGTGCCATATATGCCCCCACAGTGCCAGATACACATTGCTCCAGAGTGCCAGATACACATATGCCCCCACAGTGCCAGATATGCCCCCACTGCGTCAGATACACATATGCCCCCACAGTGCCGGATACACATATGCCCCCAGAGTGCCAGATATGCCCCCACAGTGACAGATACACATGCCCCCAGAGTGCCAGATATGCCCCCACAGTGCCAGATACACATGCCCCCAGAGTGCCAGATATGCCCCCACAGTGCCAGATACACATGTCCCCACAGTGCCAGATATGCCCCCACAGTGCCAGATACACATGCCCCCAGAGTGCCAGATATACCCCCACAGTGCCAGATACACATGCCCCCAGAGTGCCAGATATGCCCCCACAGTGCCAGATACACATGCCCCCAGAGTGCCAGATATGCCCCCACAGTGCCAGATACACATGTCCCCACAGTGCCAGATATGCCCCCACAGTGCCAGATACAAATGCCCCCAGAGTGCCAGATATGCCCCAGCAGTGCAACTTACCATTGTTGCTGCTGCCTGGGGCTGGCACTATCTTCTGCTGCTGGCCTGCTGCTGGGGAGAGGAGAGCGCAGCATGCGCTCCTCCTGTCCCTCTCCTGCCTCAGTCCGGTCTGCTGAACTGGCGCCGGTCCGCGAGCCAATCCGGGCTTGCGGTCCGGCAGCAGAGGCTCCTGATTGGCTGCCGGTCTGCGAGCTCTGATTGACTCGCGGACCGGCACAGTGCACGCCGTCGCTGCCGCCCACCACTGCCGGACTCGGGTCGGGACTCGCAGCAGAGGAGAGGCGCCAAGACCCGTGTCTGCAAGGTGGCGGCCCGGCAGCACGGTGTACCTGCTGGGATTTTCTTACAGGTACGCCGTACCGCCCCGTACCGCCATACTTGCAGCACTGCAAATATGCCTCCACAGTGCAGATACCCATATGCCTGCACAGTGCCAGATATGCCCGCACAGTGCCAGATATGCCCCCACAGTGCCAGATACACATATGCTTGCACAGTGCCAGATTTGCCCACACAGTGCCAGATATATCCCCACAGTGCCATATACGCCACCAGCAGTGCAACTCACCATTGCTGCTGCTGCCTGGGGCCGGCTGTGTAGTGTGCCTGTCTGGGAGAGGAGAGCGCAGCATGTGCCTCTCCTGCCCTCAGTCTGGTCTCCTCCTGTGGCGGCGTTGGCGGCGTCCTGTATCTCAAATTAGGCTCCGGTCCGTGAGCAAATCAGAGTTCGCAGTCCTGCAACGGCGACTCCTGATTGGCTGTCGGTCCGCAACCTCTGATTGGCTCACGGACCAGCATTTAATTGTAATACACACCATCGCCGCCGGACTCAAAGGAGGAGAGACCATCACCGGACTGACTGGGCAGGAGAGGGGCAGGAGAGGAGAGGTGCATGCTGCCCTCTACTCTCCCTGACACAGTGCCTGCAAGGTGGCAGCCCGGTTGTACTGCGTACCGGCTGGGAATTTCTTGCATACTTGCAGCACTGCATGTGCCACAATGCTACATTTAAAGCAGAGAATTGTTTTTAAAGCAGGGAATTATGATTTCAGTTATGGAGTTAGACCCTTAGCAACCAAAGACTTCCTAAGTGCGTCAGCTATTGAACTCTTCTTAGTAGTGGCAGAACTGGATGTTTAATGATAAGTGTGCAATAAGGAGAGTTATGGAAGACTTACCATGGTTAGCTCTCTTTCTGCAAGGTACATTGGGTTCCACAGGAAAACATCGGGGGTGTAGAGTGGAGGCACCGGAGCTCAGTTTTGTTAACTAGTCAAATGCTGGAGTAGGCAAGAGAGAAGGCAGATGTTAGTCACATAGAACCACATTCTCACAACAGGAGAAGGGACCAGCGGCTAATGCCATACAAACCCATAGAAGCTAAGTGCGTCAGGGTGATCACCCTGTGGAACCCAATGTACCTTGCAGAAAGAGAGTTAACCATGGTAAGTCTACCATAACTCTCCTTTTCTGCAGCAGGGTACATTGTATTCCACAGGAAAACATTGGGGATGTCCTAAAGCAGTTCCTCAAGGGAGGGGATGCACCTTAGAGGGTAGGAGATCCCGGCGTCCAAAGGAAGCATCCTGGGATGCGGAAGTATCAAAGGCATAGAACCTAATGAACATATTCATTGAAGACCACGTAGCCACCTTGCACAATTGTTCTGCGGACGTGGCATCGCTCAAGAACGTCCTACAGACCGAGTAGAATGGGCTTTAATAGCAGCAGGAGCTGGGCGTCCAGTCTGCGCATAAGCTTGTGCAATCACCATTCTAATCCATCTGGCCAAGGTTTGCTTATTCGCAGGCCAGCCACATTTGTGAAAACCAAACAAGACAAAAAGGGAAACCTCTCCACAAATATACTGAGAGCCCTTACCATGTGGAGCACAAATCAGAAGAGATAAAGGCCGGAAACCACAATCTCTTGGTTAAGGTGAAAAGATGACACCACCTTAGGTAAATAACGTGGGCGAGATCTTAGAACTGCCCGGTCACAATTAAGTATCAGAAAGGGTGGACAACAGGACAAAGTGCCTAAGTCCGACACCCTTCTAGCAGAGGCAATAGCCAGTAAAAACAGGACCTTGGCTGTGAGCCATTTAAGGTCCACCGACTCAAGAGGTTCATATGGAGACTCTTGCAGAGCATTCAGGACAACAGACAGTTCCCATGGAGCCACAGGAGGGACATAGGGAGGCTGAATCTGTAAGACACCATTTTCTGAATGTATGAACGTTAGGTATAGCTGCAATTTTTCTCAGAAACCAAACCGACAAGGCAGATATATGAATCCTTGAGGGAGGCCAGACGAAAGCCTAAATTCAGGCCGCGTTGCAGAAAAGCTGGGAATTCTGGAAGTTCTGAATCTGTATGCATCATAATTCTTATCAGCACCCCAGGTGAACTAAGAATTCATGACCCTGTAATAAATCCGGGCAGATGGTGGTTTGCGGCCTTTCAACATAGTTTGGGTGACTGCCTCAGAGAATCCTTTGGCCCTCAGGAGTCATGCTTCAAGATCCACTCCATCAAAGCCAGTCTGGCCAGGTCCGAATAAAGACAAGGGCCCTGTACAAGGAGGTCTGGGTGCTGAGGAAGTAGAAGGGGAAGCTCTGTGGATAAACCCTGCAGGTCTGAGAACCAATGCCACCTGATCCACGCTAGTGCGACTAGAAGTAGTATGCCTTCTTTTTGTTTGAACTTCCGTAGGACCCTGGCAGGACGGCGCTACAAGCTCAGCAAAGGGATGCAAAGCAGGTAGGCACCAGGGCTGGAGAGGCGCTCTCCCTGCTTTGCATCCCCGCTGCTGCGCCTGGGCCCCCTGCTGCTGCTGCCGGCTGCTGTGCCTGTCACACTGGTAGAGGGGGCGTTGCGTGTGTAAGCGTTACTGGTAGAGGGGGCTTTGCGTGTGTAAGCGTCACTGGTAGACGGGGCATTGCGTGTGTAAGCGTCACTGGTAGAGAGGGCGTTGCATGTGTAAGCGGCACTGGTACAGGGGGTGTTACGTGTGTAAGCGAAACTGATACAGGGAGCGTTGCGTGTGTAAGCGGCACTGGTACAGGGGGTGTTACGTGTGTAAGCGGCACTGGTACAGGGAGCGTTGCGTGTGTAAGCGGCACTGGTACAGGTGGTGTTACGTGTGTAAGTGGCACTGGTACAGGGGGCGTTACGTATGTAAGCGGCACTGGTACAGGGGGCGTTGCGTATGTAAGCGGAACTGGTACAGGGGGCGTTGAATGTGTAAGCGGCACTGGTACAGGGGGCATTAAGTGTGTAAGCGGCACTGGTACAGGGGGCGTTACATGTAAGCGGCACTGGTACAGGGGGCGTTCCGTGTGTAAGCAGCACTGGTGCAGGGGGCGTTACATGTAAGCGTCACTGGTACAGGATGCGTTACGTGTGTAAGCGGCACTGGTACAGGGGGCGTTACATGTAAGCGTCACTGGTACAGGAGGCGTTACGTGTGTAAACGGCACTGGTACAGGGGGCGTTACATGTGTAAGCGGCACTGGTACAGGATGCGTTACGTGTGTAAGCGGCACTGGTACAGGGGGCGTTACATGTAAGCGTCACTGGTACAGGAGGCGTTACGTGTGTAAGCGGCACTGGTACGGGGGGCGTTACATGTGTAAGCGGCACTGGTACAGGGGGCGTTGCGTGTGTAAGCGGCACTGGTACAGGCGACGTTACGTGTGTAAGAGGCACTGGTACAAGGGGCGTTACGTGTGTAAGTGGCACTGGTACAGGGGGCGTTACGTATGTAAGCGGCACTGGTACAGAGGGCGTTACGTGTGTAAGCGGCACTAGTACAGGGGGTGTTGCATGTGTAAGTAGCACTGGTACAGGGGGCGTTGCGTGTGTAAGCGTCACTGGTACAGGGGGCGTTACATGTAAGTGGCACTGGTACAGGGGGCGTTACATATGTAAGCGGCACCGGTACAAGGGGCATTGCGTGTGTAAGCAGCACTGGTACAGGGGGCGTTATGTGTGGAAGCATCACTGGTATAGGGGCTGTTACATGTAAGTGTCACTGGTACAGGGGGCGTTACATGCAAGCGTCACTGGTACAGGGGGCGTTACGTGTTGTCGAAGTCAAAAAAAATTACATAAAGAGAACATACAAACTACACACATAATCGCTATACTTGCAAATACGCTCAGCGAGCACAGCAATATATGGTAACACACGCATTTACATGGACATGCCACAGAGATGGATTCAACACTTATTTCATACAGTACATAATTATAATAATACCAAGCGCCAGATATCATGATGATTTAAAATTATCTAATGAAGTAATGTCACGTATGTGTATTATTTGAACAAAACAAGATAGACCTGTCATATTTACTATTAAAACAACCAGATTAATGTGTAGATTCATTTGATACTTATTATTAAGTTGTAGGACATTGCAACACGGAATTATGATTAAATGTATAAAAGCTAAAATCACTCTTATTAGGATAGTGGACAGGAAACTCAGGCCAGCCCTTTGGATGTCTGCAAGGCTGAACATGATTACCATATACAAAGGGACTGGTGACTCATCGTGAACCCCTCCCCCAGAAACTAGATAACACATTGATAACACAGGAGCTCAGTGGCTTTTTGGTCTCAGAGGATGATGGACTTGCTGCCAGTTCAGTTCCTGTATTTATTTACAGAGAGAGAGAGACATAAGATGCATTGGAGGGAATGGTAATTGTATCGCTGGCCTGTAACTGAAACTGTATGTAATGGCATGTAACTGTATGTAACTGTATGTATTAACTGCTTACTGTGTGAGTTGTAATCATGTAACTATAGGTTTACTGTACTTTGTCATATATATTGAATCTATATCCTTTTAATAACAAATATATACATCAATGAGCTTTGGAACTCAGATAATGTGTGGGTTTATTGTTTTCTCTTATGGGATTGCAGTGTTTTGCGATGTATAGCACACATTCATGGGATATGGTAATAAGGGGTTCACTACGGCTGGCCGGCGGTCGGGCTCCCGGCGCCGGGAGCCCGACCGCCGGCTTACCGACAGCGTGGCGAGCGCAAATGAGCCCCTTGCGGGCTCGCCACGCTATGGGCACGGTGGCGCGTATTCTCCCTCTATGGGGGTCGTGGACCCCCACGAGGGAAAATAAGTGTCGGTATGCCGGCTGTCGGGCTCCCGGCGCCGGTATACTGAGCGCCGGGAGCCCGACCGCCGACATACAGAAGACCACCCGGTAATAAGAGGTGCAGGCGTTTACAATATATATTAGAGCGGGCATTTTAAATGTTTGTGAGAAAGCAATTTGGCATTCACAGATGGGGGCTCTTACGGGATATCAGGGTCTTAATGATGCACTGTACATTACAAACGCGGCTGTAATTGACCGGCTCCGATGGACGCATCGCCAAGCTGATGAAAATAACATCCACGTTAATGTATTGTTGTGTTATCAGTAAGCCAATGATATGAAATTTCAAGGGACAATGCGTTTCTCATAATATTTAAGATGCTAAAATGTATTTTTATTGTTGCAAAACAAAGTTCAAATAAGTCATATTGTGTTTGATTCAGATTGGATTGTTTATCTGTTTAAGTAGGTTTAAAAGTATATTTAAAAGTTGCTGCATAGCCTTGATATAGTTTTTATTTTAAACTCAGGCCTAAAATAACTTCTGGTGCTTGTATGATGTGTGATTTCTTTGAAACAAAGGAAGCCGCATGGTCTGTCCTCCATTTTGGACTAACCACATGGCCTGTCCACCATTTTGTGTAACCCCCATGGATGTGGAAGGGGGAGGAGCAGCGGCCATTTTGGGAAGGTCATTTTCTAAATGGCTGATTTTCACTGCTCAGAATAATCAGCTTTCCTTGGTCACATCAAACACTATTTATGAGTTACCAATGCATTTATTTAACCCATGCCATAACCAATTACAAATAGTTTCAGCTGGGCCTAGTGAGAGTTAATAGATGAATACTTGATGTAAGAATTACACACAGATATAAACAAAGTTTTTTTCATTTTCCTCCAGGATTTAGTTAAATCTGCTTGCTAGTTTAGGATAGCCATTGAAATGTTAATTAACCTGTGCCACTACCCTCTTGAACAGGCATATGAACCTCTGTTGATATGCAAATTAGAGACTTTGAAGGAAATGCATTCATTCAGTAGGTGTGTACGGTGTGGGGGTTCTATAAGAGTCAAGTGGTATATATATTATATAAATATATATTATATATAATATTATTATAATTATGTGTATATTTATATCAGTGTATGTTCTGCAAGATAGCTATCCAATCTGAATCATATCATTTAAATTATTGATTATTGCTAGAGTCATTATAGATCTGTGTGAAACTGGATACATTTGTTGCTATATAGTAAAAACTAAAATAAGGTTTATACAGAAAGAAACTGTGTGTTGTGTTAAGTGAGCGATTATAGTTAGTATTGCTCACATTTATAGAAGTTGTGTGATTTGTTTTATTGCGTACGCACATTGGTACATGTGGTACGGAACGTGAGGACAGCGTACAAAAACGTGCACGTGGCGCAAGGCCGCACACGTGGCATAGAGGTACGCACAGTTGCGTAATTACGCAAGCTTGCGTAGGGTTGTGTGCGCATAATAAAACCACATGATAGTTCGTTTAGTTTAAAGGTGGGACAGTAGCCATGCTACAATAGCACAAAACTGCCCGGTTTCTAAAGCAGATTAATATTAAAAAAAAAAAAAAATTAGTATAAAAACATTTTTTTTAAATTGCCTCTGGGGTAAAGCTGCCAACCTGAATGAATCCAAATTTTCTGTACAGAAAAACAAAGTGTATTTGAGTGAGCGAACGTAGGAGTGAGTGGATATTTGAACCCAGGGAATTCGGGATCCCGTCGTGTGGTACATCAAGTAAGTGGAGGCTTGGTGGCGTGAGGCGGCTCACTCACGTTAGTATAAGGTTTAATACGCAAATCGTGAGGTGATTTGCAAAGGAGCGTGATAGTGCATAAGTATTGCGAAGTATTGAAGTAAAAAGGTTTTTGTATTACGCTCCGGGCTGAGGGTCGCAGTTTGTACATCGACCCGTGGTCGTACGGCAGATAGGTAACAAGTACCTATACGCTGTGCGATTGGACCGCGCGTTTGTGGGTGCGATATATACAGCGCAACTTGATACCCCTTTTACGAGCTTTTGCATAGAACCGCGGTATCAGTGGTGCTGTGTAGAGCATACGCAAGCGTGATTTGTGTATAAGTGTATAGGGAGTTTTCGCTGGTCTCTCTCAGGAAAATCTCCAGCGGTGTATATTCACTGGAATAGGTAAGTCACTCCTAAACACTTCCAGTGATTAGAAACCAGATAGGGGCCTCACTGGGTTCGCGGTGGTCACTATTGGAGTGAGTCGTGGTACTCAGCGGAGAAGGAGTGGGTGAAAGCGCTCTAAGAACTTTCACCGTCTATACGTATTGTGCATTGGGGATTGCGTAAAAAGGAAAAAGTCCGCGATGGGATCCAATTGCACAAGCGGTGGACGTTTTGTAGCCAGGGTTCAGGTTGAAGAGCCGCGGCCCAAGGGGTCAGCGAGGTTTGTTATGTGTGGTAAATATGGATCACACACGAAAGACTTTTTGTCTGAATGGGTACGTATGACTGACAAAGATAGGGTACCATTCCCTAGGGTGGGCAGCTTTGAACCAGAGGTATTGCAGAACTTAAGGATAAGAATATGTCTGATAAAATCCCGAAAACAAAGGGTCAGACATACAAATTGTTTAAACCTGTGACAGCAAGAGGGGTTGGTGAGTTTGATCCTAAGGTATTGCAGGTGGTATGTCTACCCAAAGTCATATAAGACAAGAATGGAAATATAAGAACTGTTTGAACTTGTAGCAACAATAAACAAGTAGGAAGAAAAAAAAAGAATGCAAGTACACCGCCTTATGTAGATGTGGAAGCAATTACGGCCAGCATACAAACTATAGAAAATAATAAAAATATGAAAAATATGACTGTAACCTATATATGTACTAATGAATGTTGAAGTTTTGTTTAGGAGGAGAAGGTGACCTGATTGTTTTCAGCCATTTCTCATGTACCCAGAGGAGTATCCAACCGGTAAAAGAAGAGCAGTAGCCTGTGGGAGAAGTGGCTGAGACCAGTGGAACAGGCAAGTATGGTATCATTTGTGTACATATATAGTAAAACCCAAAAATAAAACAACAACAAAAAATCAAAAAAGTAACGTCAGAAATGGAGAAAAACCTGTCCGCACATTAGTATTTGCCAGTAGGAAAGCGGACAGAGACAAGGTAACCCCAGGGTATTTCTTTCAGTTACCATATAAGAAGTATTCATTCCTAGTGATGCCCCTAGTAAAGATGAGCTCGGAAATGTTTGGTGGACCATGTACAGACCCTTAATACGGGATGAGAAGGATTGAATGAAATACTTTGCATGACCTAGAAGCTTGTTAAACTTTTTTTTTTTTTTGTCTCTTGCAGTAATAGAAAACTCTCCATCTGGATAAGACCACTGGTAAACACTAATTCGGCAAATGGGAGGTGGCTGTCCCTGTGCAAATGGACGGGCTCAATAAGGCATTGAGTGTCAGGGTGCAGATTTCTTTGCAAAATTGGAAAGGGGTCACAATAGCTAATTTTAGATAGTGTGCTATTGAACATCACAAGAATAGTGCTAGGCGCAGAGAACAACAGGTGGAGAGGTTGAGGACGGTAAGTATACTGGCACATACAGGAAAGACCCATCAGTCCAAACCCCAGATCCCTAATGGTCAATAATATGTTACACTTGTAGGAAGGAAGGGCATTTTGCCAGAGATTGTAGGAGTAGTAGGACACATAGTCAATATAGATCCCCTAGACAGAAAACACAAGCCACATTATTAAACACATAGACGGGACCAAGGGACATATAGTAAGGAATCATTAGCCATATAGAAAACACAGATTCGGCTAATGGGAAGAACAAAATAAATGCAACATTACCTTTTGACAAAACTTGAAGACTAATGTCGCATTCTGCTGTTCTAGATGCATGTCCATCACAGGTAGAGGAAATTATCTCACAGATACCGGGTTCCCTATGAACTTAGGATGGACAGGACACTGGATTGATGGCTGGGATAGTCCCCGTAGAGATAAGACACACAGAATATTTTTTTAAGGGGAGTAGACCAAGTAGAGAATCACTTCCCCTTAGTGCCCAATCCAGTTGTCAAATTTTTATAAAATCTTTTCCACCTCTACAAACTCATCTGTCACCAACCTCTATTCTGTTTCTCTACAGTTTCCTCTTCATCTTTTGCGTTCACACAGGGTGGTACAATACATGGACCCAAGTACAGTTCAAACTCCACATGCCTAGGTCCTTCAGAGTTCTGCCCAAACCCAGTATATCTCAACAGCACGATGACACCAGTATTACTGCAGTGTGCCTTGTCATGCACAAAGGGTGGAGAATGGGAATACTGGTGAAGGGAAATTTTGTATAGACACTGATATGTCTGTTGGTGAATGGAAAACCTGACATTTTCTTCTTCCTTCTCTCCTCTAGAGATGTTTCTTTTTTCTTTTTCTTTTTTTGAGTTATGCTCATGGTACTCTACATTGCAAACACACGATAGAAAATTAAAATACAAAATAAATTGTGTTCCCTGCAGGAAGAGGCAGTCTGGAGGACAAAGGGGTATGGCCAGGAGTCCTCAGGACTGTGGGCAGGTGGACACGGTAAGCCAGTAGCCCCCAGAGCATACCTTCCAAGTCTAGCTGAGGTGGCACACGGTCTGACTCATCTAGGCAAAGAGGGTAGGTGCAGGCTGATGAGAGCCTACTGGTGTGTGCCAGGATTCTATTCTCATGCAGGTAAGAGAGCAATGACCTGTCTAACTTAATTGAGGAAGAATATTGGTAAAGCAATACCAACAGAGCCATCCCATATCCCTCCTGCAGATGGATCTTTTCAGGAAATACAAATCGACTTCATACGGTTAACACCCTTTAGGAATTATTGTTATGTATTGGTGTGCACTGATGTTTTCTCAAACTGGGTAGAGGCATTTCCTGCCGCCACGGATGCTACTGTGTTTACCGCAAAAAGAAAAATTGCGCAGAAATTTGTGTGTAGATAATGGTACTTTTGTGATCATAGATACTGCCACTAGTATTATGTAGCTTCGGAACCACTCCTAGATTTTCACTCAACGAATCACCCTCTTCGAAATTTGTTTTTGTTTTGGTATTTGTGTTTTTTTTTGGGTTGTTTTTGGAAGACAACCTCATGTCATGATTGATCCGCACAATGATCAGAAATACACCAATGAGGTGACAGTACAGTACCTTGTTGAGATGAGCCAGCATTTGAGAACTTGACAAAGAACTTGAAACTGTTGATTGCTGGTATGCCAAATGCTAACTGTCTTGATTATGAACCAAGAGACTGTGTGATTGTCCTCACGCTCAGGTTGCCTAATAGACAGGTGGGAAGGACCATACCAAGATTTGTTGACAGCACTAAAGGTCGCCGAAAGAGAGACTTGGGTCAACTCGTCCCACTGCAAGAAGGTCGCTGATCCGGAGAGAACTAGTGACAAAGTAGTTTATTGCTCACATTCATCGAGTTTGTGTGTTCGAAGTGAACTGTGTGTTCCAAGTGAACTGTGTGTTCAAAGAGCAAGGTGGAGAGCAAAGTGAACTGTGTGTTCCAAGTGAACTGTGTGTTCAAAGAGCAAGGCAAAGAGATCGCAAAAGTATCACCAGAGACTCTGTTCCGTGAAGACTGAGAGGCGGCACTGTTGAACACTACCTGAGCGTACTAAAGGATTACAGAAAGACCAGTCATTGTAATTGATTTGTTATGAACAAGAGTTGTTTTGTTCTATTTCTCTTTTCTCTCTTTCCCGCTGACAAACATTTTCTTTCAGGATATTCTATTTTTGCAAGGTTTTTTTATGAGGAGTCGAGTGTGGGACTGGAACTGGTTCTGGAGGAAGGAGTGATTTCCTTATAGGATCCCAGAATTAGCCGATCAGTTTGTTAAAATCAGAGAAAAATCAAAGGTCTAGTAGTTATGGAGTTCAGAAGTAATCAGGAACAATCAGACAATGGCTATTCACACATTGCAGATAAAGAGCTCATTAATATATGTGGAAGAAAGGTTTATGAGTGGCTCTCCCCGAACTCCGAAGGTTTATGTTATTTAGGAAGGACACTACTTATAACCCTTGTTCAATGATTAAACAGACCTAGCATACGTTCCAGAAATGGAAACAATGTTCAGAAAATGATAGGAATATGTAGATCATGAAAATTTGATATGTCACTGTCACGATTTGTTTGTGTCTTCTTCATCTACCCAGCAGAACCTCAATTGAATCCAAACATCAGTGTACAAAGACGTAGGTACATGTATGTGTGAAATGTTCGTCGCAAATCAGACATTATAGGCCAAAGCATACTCTGTAGTTACATACAGCATGTTGTCCCACACCCAACCAGTGGTCCCGTGACCGCCGAGTGCATATAGAGGATGTCTCGTCCTCCTCCCTGTCTTCCCCAAATATAGTCAAGTGTCTGATTTGCGAAATGCATACATACTTGTGTCTAGGTCACCGATTATTGTATGAAATATTTTTTCTTATGTTAATAATTGATGGCAGTTATTGTTTGCTGCCAAAGGGTGGACTGTCGAAGTCAAAAAATATTACATACAGAGAACATACAAACTACACACATATAAGTCGCTATACTTGCAAATACGCGCAGCAAGCACAGCAATATATGGTAACACACGCATTTACACGGACATGCCACAGAGATGGATTCGACACTTATTTCATACAGTACATAATTATAATAATACCAAGTGCCAGAAATCATGATGATTTAAAATTATCTAATGAAGTAATGTCATGAATGTGTATTATTTGAAAGAAACAAGATAGACCTGTCATATTTACTATTAAAACAACCAGTTTAATGTGTAGATTCATTTGATACTTGTTATTAAGTTGTAGGACATTGCAACACGGAATTATGATTAAATGTATAAAAGCTAAAATCACTCTTATTAGGACAGTGGACAGGAAACTCACGCCAGCCCTTTGGATGTCTGCAAGGCTGAACATGATTACCATATACAAAGGGACTGGTGACTCATCGTGAACCCCTCCCCCAGAAACTAGATAACACATTGATAACACAGGAGCTCAGTGGCTTTTTGGTCTCAGAGGATGATGGACTTGCTGCCAGTTCAGTTCCTGTATTTATTTACAGAGAGAGAGAGACATAAGATGCATTGGAGGGAATGGTAATTGTATCGCTGGCCTGTAACTGAAACTGTATGTAATGGCATGTAACTGTATGTAACTGTAAGTATTAACTGCTTACTGTGTGAGTTGTAATCATGTACTAACTATAGGTATACTGTACTTTGTAATATATATTGAATCCATATCCTTTTAATAACAAATATATACATCAATGAGCTTTGGAACTCAGATAATGTGTGGGTGTATTGTTTTCTCTTATGGGATGCAGTGTTTTGCGATGTATAGCGCACATTCATGGGATATGGTAATAAGAGGTGCAGGCGTTTACAATATATATTAGAGCGGGCATTTTAAATATTTGTGAGAAAGCAATTTGGCATTCACAGTGTGTAAGCGGCACTGGTACAGGGGGCGTTACGTGTGTAAGCAGCACTGGTAAAGGGGGCGTTACATGTAAGTGGCACTGGTACGGGGGCGTTTCGTGTGTAAGCGGCACTGGTACAGGGGGCGTTACATGTAAGCGGCACTGGTACAGGGGGCGTTACATGTGTAAGCGGCACTGGTACAGGGGGCATTACATGTGTAAGCGGCACTGGTACAGGGGGCGTTACGTGTGTAAGCGTCACTGGTACAGGGGGCGTTACATGTAAGCGTCACTGGTACAGGGGGCATTACATGTAAACATCACTGGTACAGGGGGCGTTACGTGTGTAAGCGGCATTGGTACAGGGGGCGTTACGTGTGTAAGCAGCACTGGTACAGGGGGCGTTGCGTGTGTAAGCGTCACTGGTACAGGGGGCGTTACATGTAAGCGGCACTAGTACTGGGGCGTTTCATGTGTAAGCGTCACTGGTACAGGGGTTGTTACATGTGTAAGCAGCACTGGTACAGGTTGCGTTGCGTGTGTAAGCAGCACTGGTACAGGGGGCGTTACTTGTGTAAGCGTCACTGGTACAGGGGGCGTTAAATGTAAGCGTCACTGGTACAGGGGGCGTTACATGTAAGCGTCATTGGTACAGGGGGCGTTACGTGTGTAAGCGACATTGGTACAGGGGGCATTGCGTGTGTAAGCATCACTGGTACAGGGGGCGTTACATGTAAGCGGCACTGGTACAGGGGGCGTTTCGTGTGTAAGCGGCACTGGTACAGGGGGCGTTACATGTAGTGATGTGCACCGGACATTTTTCGGGTTTTGTGTTTTGGTTTTGGATTCGGTTCCGCGGCCGTGTTTTGGATTCGGACGCGTTTTGGCAAAACCTCCCTGAAAATTTTTTGTCGGATTCGGGTGTGTTTTGGATTCAGTTTTATTTTACAAAAAACCCTAAAAAACAGCTTAAATCATAGAATTTGGGGGTAATTTTGATCCCATAGTATTATTAACCTCAATAATCATAATTTACACTCATTTTCAGTCTATTCTGAACACCTCACACCTCACAATATTATTTTTAGTCCTAAAATTTGCACCGAGGTCGCTGGATGGCTAAGCTAAGCGACACAAGTGGCCGACACAAACACCTGGCCCATCTAGGAGTGGCACTGCAGTGTCAGGCAGGATGGCACTTCAAAAAAATTGTCCCCAAACAGCACATGATGCAAAGAAAAAAAGAGGCGCACCAAGGTCGCTGTGTGACTAAGCTAAGCAACACAAGTGGCCGACACAAACACCTGGCCCATCTAGGAGTGGCACTGCAGTGTCAGGCAGGATGGCACTTCAAAAAAATTGTCCCCAAACAGCACATGATGCAAAGAAAAAAAGAGGCGCACCAAGGTCGCTGTGTGACTAAGCTAAGCGACCCAAGTGGCCGACACAAACACCTGGCCCATCTAGGAGTGGCATTGCAGTGTCAGACAGGATGGCACTTCACAAAAATAGTCCCCAAACAGCACATGATGCAAAGAAAAAAAGAGGCGCACCAAGGTCGCTGTGTGACTAAGCTAAGCAACACAAGTGGCCGACACAAACACCTGGCCCATCTAGGAGTGGCACTGCAGTGTCAGGCAGAATGGCACTTCAAAAAAATTGTCCCCAAACAGCACATGATGCAAAGAAAAAAAGAAGCGCAATGAGGTAGCTGTGTGACTAAGCTAAGCGACCCAAGTGGCCGACACAAACACCTGGCCCATCTAGGAGTGGCACTGCAGTGTCAGGCAGGATGGCACTTAAAAAAAATAGTCCCCAAACAGCACATGATGCAAAGAAAAAAAGAGGCGCACCAAGGTCGCTGTGTGACTAAGCTAAGCGACACAAGTGGCCGACACAAACACCTGGCCCATCTAGGAGTGGCACTGCAGTGTACGACAGGATGGCACTTCCAAAAAATAGTCCCCAAACAGCACATGATGCAAAGAAAAAAAGAGGTGCACCAAGGTCGCTGTGTGACTAAGCTAAGCGACCCAAGTGGCCGACACAAACACCTGGCCCATCTAGGAGTGGCACTGCAGTTTTCTAGCGAGAGGATGAGTGCTTCCATCCTCATGTGAATCTGAACCACTAGCCATGAACATAGGCCAGGGCCTCTGCCGTTCCTTGCCACACCGTGCCGTAAATGGCATATTGGCAAGTTTACGCTTCTCATCAGACGCTTTCAATTTTGATTTTTGGGTCATTTCACTGAACTTCTGTTTTTTGGATTTTACATGCTCTCTACTATGACA
Source organism: Pseudophryne corroboree (assembly GCF_028390025.1). NCBI lineage: Eukaryota > Metazoa > Chordata > Amphibia > Anura > Myobatrachidae > Pseudophryne > Pseudophryne corroboree. The sequence continues at coordinate 632,621,107 of NC_086444.1, read as the reverse complement.
TTAGGCATCGGCCTTGGCAGACGACGTTGATGGCATTTCATCGTCTCGGCCATGACTAGTGGCAGCAGCTTCAGCACGAGGTTGAAGTGGATCTTGATCTTTCCCTATTTTTGGAACCTCAACATTTTTGTTCTCCATATTTTAATAGGCACAACTAAAAGGCACCTCAGGTAAACAATGGAGATGGATGGATACTAGTATACTTATGGATGACGAGTGACTGACGACACAGAGGTAGCTACAGCTGTGGACTACCGTACTGTGTCTGCTAGTATAGAGATGATAATGATATAAAAAATATATATATATCACTACTGCAGGTATATATAATATAATTACGGACCTGCTGGACACTGTCAGCAGACTCCTAAACTACTAGTATGAAGAAGATAGAAAAAAAAAACCCACCACAGGTAGGTATACAATTATGTTCTCCATTTTTTAATGTGTTGAATTATATGCCAGTATCAATGCAATGGCCTACTACTATATATACTGCGCACAACTGAAATGCACCACAGGTATAGAATGTAGATGGATAGTATACTTGACGACACAGAGGTAGGTACAGCAGTGGCCTACCGTACCGTACTGCTATATATACTGGTGGTCACTGTCAGCAAACTGCAAAACTAAAATGCACCACAGGTATAGAATCTAGATGGATAGTATACTTGACGACACAGAGGTAGGTACAGCAGTGGCCTTCCGTACCGTACTGCTATATATACTGGTGGTCACTGTGTCAGCAAACTGCACAACTGAAATGCACCACAGGTATAGAATCTAGATGGATAGTATACTTGACGACACAGAGGTAGGTACAGCAGTGGCCTACCGTACCGTACTGCTATATATACTGGTGGTCACTGTGTCAGCAAACTGCAAAACTAAAATGCACCACAGGTATAGAATGTAGATGGATAGTATACTTGACGACACAGAGGTAGGTACAGCAGTGTCCTTCCGTCAGTGGCGTAACTAGAAATTTTTCTCCCCCAAGCCAAAAAATCCTTTGGCGCCCCCCCCTCCCATACCCCCCATAATTGGCTCTAGTAAAGGGACAAATATGCGTGCGCCGCCAAAAAGGGTGTGTGGCTTCGTTGAAATGGGCGTGGCTTTGCGTAAAGGAGTGTGGTATTGCAGGAAAAGACTACCTTATACCCCAGTTTTGCAACCTGCACGCCCAGACGTTAGCCACCACAGGAAAGAAAAATAATCCTGATTCATGCTCCTTACATTATTTGTCATTTTTCCTCCTTATAGTAATGCCCAGTATACATTATGCCACATACTGCAATGGCCCTTAGACATTATTCCACACACAATAATGCACATGACACAATATGCACACACTGCAATGCCCCCGACACATTATGCCACACACCATAATGCCTGTGACACATTATGACAGGAATCGCAATGCCCGTTATGCATTATGCTACACACTGCAATGCCCCTGATACATTATAGCACATACAATGTCTGTGACACAGTATGACACACACCACAATGATCCTGAGACATTATACCACAATGCCCGTGATATAGTATACAACACACCGTAATGCCTGACACATTATGACACACACCGCAGTGTCCGTGATACATTATACCAAACACTGCAGTGACCCTGAGACATTATACCACATACCACACAATGCCCGTGATATAGTATACCACACACCGTAATGCCCATTACACGTTAAGTTCTACAGTAAGGCTTCCAATTACTTTTAAATTACCTGCTCGTTGCCAGGGGTCTCATGCTCTTGGTTCCATGCACGGTGCCAGGGGTTTTCATGCTCAGGGTGTCATGCTCGTTGCCAGGGGTTTCATGCACTGGGTGTCATGCTCGTTGCTAGGGGGTAGTGCTTGTTGCTAGGGCCGTGCTCCCAGTGCCACATATGCCCCCAGTGCCAGATATTCCCCCACAGTGCCAGGTATATGCACCCAGTGCCAGATATTCCCCCACAGTGCCAGGTATATGCCCCCAGTGCCAGATATTCCCCCACAGTGCCAGGTATATGCCCCCAGTGCCAGATATTCCCCCACAGTGCCAGGTATATGCCCCCAGTGCCAGATCTTCCCCCACAGTGCCAGGTATATGCCCCCCAGTGCCAGATCTTCCCCCACTGTGCCAGGTATATGCGCCCCAGTGCCAGATCTTCCCCCACAGTGCCAGGTATATGCCCCCAGTGCCAGATCTTCCCCCACAGTGCCAGGTATATGCCCCCAGTGCCAGATATTCCCCCCAGTGCCAGGTATATGCCCCCAGTGCCAGATATTGCCCCCCGTGCCAGATCTTCCCCCACAGTGCCAGGTATATGCCCCCAGTGCCAGGTATATGCCCCCCCCCCAGTGCCAGATATTCCCCCACAGTGCCTGCTTCCCCCCCAGTGCCAGATATTCCCCCCCAGTGCCAGATATTCCCCCACAGTGCCTGCTTCCCCCCCAGTGCCAGATATTCCCCCCAGTGCCAGGTATATGCCCCCAGTGCCAGATACCCCCCCCCCCAGTGCCAGGTATATGCCCCCAGTGCCAGGTATATGCCCCCCCAGTGCCAAGTATATGCACCCTGTGCCAGGTATATGCCCCCCCAGTGCCAGGTATATGCCCCCCCAGTGCCAGGTATATGCCCCCAGTGCCAGGTATATGCCCCCCCAGTGCCAGGTATATGCCCTCAGTGCCAGGTATATGCCCCCCCAGTGCCAGGTATATGCCCCCCCCCCAGTGCCAGGTATATGCCCCCCCAGTGCCTGCTTCCCCCCCTCCCTTGTGTTGGAGGGACACGGAGCGCATAGCGCGCCTCTCCAGTGTCCCTCCTGGCTCTCCCCCGGCCGGTCTAATAAAGGAAGTGCCGGTTCGTGAGCCAATCAGAGCTCACGAACGGCACTTCCTTATTAGACCGGCCGGGGGAGAGCCAGGAGGGACACAGGGGGGCGCGTGATGTGCGCTCCGTGTCCCTCCAACACAGGAGGCAGCAGCGGAGGGAAGGAGGGAGAGGAGACCGCAGATTGACATGCGGACGCTCGTCCGCATGTCAATCTGTGCAAAGTCAGTGGCGCCCCCGCAGCCCCTCGCCCCCAAGCCACCGCGAGGACTGCGGGGGCAGTAGTTACGTCACTGCCTTCCGTACCGTACTGCTATATATACTGGTGGTCACTGTGTCAGCAAACTGCAAAACTAAAATGCACCACAGGTATAGAATGTAGATGGATAGTATACTTGACGACACAGAGGTAGGTACAGCAGTGGCCTACTGTACCGTAATGCTATATATTATATACTGGTGGTCAGCAAACTGTGCAAAACTGAAATGCACCACAGGTATGGATGGATAGTATACTTGACGACACAGAGGTAGGTACAGCAGTGGCCTACTGTACCGTAATGCTATATATTATATACTGGTGGTCAGCAAACTGTGCAAAACTGAAATGCACCACAGGTATGGATGGATAGTATACATGACGACACAGAGGTAGGTACAGCAGTGGCCTTCTGTACCGTACTCCTATATATTATATACTGGTGGTCAGCAAAATTATGCACTGTACTCCTACTATATACTGTCTACAATGCAGCACAGATATGGAGTGTTTTTCAGGCAGACAACGTACACTGGTGGTCACTGGTCAGCAAAACTCTGCACTGTACTCCTCCTATATAATATTATACTGGTGGTCCCCAGTCCCCACAATACAGCAGCACACTGAGCACAGATATGGAGTGTTTTTCAGGCAGACAACGTATACTGGTGGTCACTGTCAGCAAAACTCTGCACTGTACTCCTGCTATATAATACAGCTGCTCCCCAGTCCCCACAATTAAGCAGTGTGAGCACAGATATATGCAGCGCACATAGGCGTGCGCAGCACATTTTATTAGGGGGTGCACCGTCAGAGGGGTGTGTCTAGCATTGATGATCTATTGATGGTCAATGCAATATAAAATACCAATCCTAATAAAGCAGGTACATTGTCAGATGTTGTGGTGTGCACTAAACAAACACCCCTGATGGCACTCACTGCAATTACACTTCTCCTCCTCAGCCTGGTCTGGCTCCCCCTCTCTTTCCCCTGCAAGCTGCAGCAGCTTACTTACAAGTCCGTCACTCACTGACACTTACAGTCGCAGACTAGTATTTCTGCTGTTGGGAAAATGAGTGACGTGTCAATGCTGCTGCCGGCCGCCTGCCAGTATTGAATTTGTCTTCCTAAGAGGAACGCTGGCTGCATGCTGATCCGCATCAGTGGCTGGCGTTGGCATAGCATAGAAGGAGCGAGGTAGGTGTGACGGGTGGACGTGCGAGCAGCATGACGTAATCACATCACATCATGCTGTTTTTGTACATTGAGGTGTAGCCGGGAGTTTGAAAGCCGGTGGCAGTGGCACCCTTCATTAATCTAGGCGTCCGGTCAGTAATGCAGTCCTGACAGGGTGCAGCGCAGAGGGTACAGTAATCAGCCTGCTCGGCGATCGCAGCATCAGGCATGTGAGATCGGGGTGCCGGACATTAGGGGGTGCCTGTGCGCACCAGGAACCCCCCCTGCGCACACCTATGGCAGCACACTGAGCACAGATAAGGAGCGTTTTTTTCATGCAGAGAACGGATAAAACTGGTGGTCACTGATCAGCAAAACTCTGCACTGTACTCCTCCTATATTAATATACAGCTGCTCCCCAGTCCCCACAATTAAGCAATAAGTAAAGCAAGCACAAATATTTGCATCAACAATACACGGAGAGGACGCCAGCCACGTCCTCTCCCTAACATTTCCAATGCACGAGTGAAAATGGCGGCGACGCGCGGCTGCTTATATAGAATCCGAATCTCGCGAGAATCCGACAGCGGGATGATGACGTTCGGGCGCGCCCGGGTTAACCGAGCCATACGGGAGAATCCGAGTATGCCTCGGACCCGTGTGAAAAGGGTGAAATTCGGGGGGGTTCGGTTTCCGAGAAACCGAACCCGCTCATCACTAGTTACATGTAAGCGTCACTGGTACAGGGGCGTTGCGTGTGTAAGCGGCACTGTTACAGGGGGCGTTGCATGTGTAAGCGGCACTGGTACAGGGGGTGTTACGTGTTTAAGTGTCACTGCTGCAGGGGGCGTTACGTATGTAAGCGTCACTCTTGCAGGGGGTGTTACGTTTGTAAGCGGCACTGGTACAGGGGGCGTTACGTGTGTAAGCGCCACTACTACAGGGAGCATTATGTGTAAAAGCCTTATGTGCGCTGTCCCTTTGTAAAGTATGGGAGGGCGCAAATTTATAGTTTGCAGGAGGGCGCCAAACACCCTAGCACCGGCCCTGGACCCTGGGCAGGAGTGACACTGGAGGGATCCCGTAGGGAAGCCGAAAGTTCCATGGAATTGCTAGTGCGTCCACAAACGCTGCTTTAGGATATCTGGTCCTTGATCCGAAGACCGGAACCTTTTGATTGTGTCAAGATGCCATCAGGTCTACATCTGGTAGGCCCCACTTGTCCGCTAGGAGTTGAAAGACTTCCGGATGAAGACTCCACTCTCAGGCGTGCATGTCCTGGCAACTGAGGGATTCCGCTTCCTAGTTTAGGATGCCCGGAATGAACACTGCCGATATGGCTGGCAGATGGCGTTCCGCCCATCAAAGGATTTTTGACACTTCCATCATAGCCATGCGACTTCGAGTGCCACCTTGATGGCTTATGTATGCCACCGTGGTGGCATCGTCTGACCATACTTGAACCGGCCTGTTCTGTACCAGAGGCAGGGCAAGAGTCAATGTATTGAACACCACCCGCAACTCCACAATGTTTATTGGGAGGAGTGATTCCTCCTTGGTCCATCGATCCTGAAACAAGTGTTGCTCCAACACCACTTCCCATCCTCTCAGACTGGCGTCTGTTGTCAGCAGGACCCAGTTGGAGATCCAGAAGGGACGGCCCCTGCTCAATTGCTGGTCCTGTAGCCACCAGGTCAGCAACAGATGAACCTCCGGAGTCAAAGTGATCATGTGAGATCTGATCCGATGAGGTTGTCCATCCCACTTGGAAAGAATTAACCTCTGCCGAGGGCGGGAACGAAATTGAGTGTACTCTACCATGTCGAATACCGACACCACCAGGCCAAGTACTTGCAACGCAGAGTGTATCGACACTCTGGGGCGACAAAGGAAGCATCTTATCATGTCCTGAAGTTTCAGGACTTTTTATGGAGACAGAAACAGTCGCTGACTGTGTGTGTCCGGGAGTGCCCCCAGGTGCACCATGCTCTGAGCTGGGACCAGCGAGGACTTCTTCCAACTGATGAGCCACCCGTGGGCTTGTAGGAAGCTTACTGTCAGTTGCAGATGACTGAGGAGGACATCATGGGAGTTTGCCAGGATCAGCAAATCGTCCAGATATGGCAGGATCCTGATTCCCTGGCGACGGAGATGGGCAGTCATTACAGCCATAACCTTGGTCAAGATCTGAGGAGCCGTAGCCATTCCAAATGGCAGAGCCTGGAACTGATAGTGGAGGTCGCCAATAGCAAACCGCAGATACTGCTGATACAACATGGCAATAGGCATATGCAGGTACGCATCCTGTATATCCGGGGATACTATATAGTTTCCGGGTTCCATAGCCAGAACAATTGAGCACAGTTTTTCCATACAGAACTTGTACATTCTCACAAACTTGTTCAGTGATTTGAGGTTGAGTGTAGGCCGGAAAGGCCCATTGGGTTTCGGTACTAGAAACAGGTTCGAGTAGTAACCTCTGTCTCTGTGGGACAGAAGTACCGGCACTACCACTCCTGTATTCAGGAGGGAACTTACAACCTTTTGCAGATCTTGCGCCTTTAACGGATCCGAAGGGATTACCATGGTGCAAAACTGGCGAGGGGGATGTCTCTTGAATGAGACTGCATACCTGTGAGAGACAACTTCCCGCACCCATGCATCTGAAGTGGTCTTTAACCAGACCTGGGTGAACTGCAGAAGTCAGCCTCCCACCCTGGGGTCCCCCAGGGGGAGGCCCGGCTTGTCTTGTTTAGAAGCAGGCTGACCCGCTGCCCAGGATTGTTTGGCCTTGGGTTTGTGGTTTTGGGAGCACGAGACTGTCTCGGGTATGCCTGACCTTTTGGTTTACCTTGAGGCTGAAAGGAATGAAAAGTGGAATCTTTTGCCTTCTGTGCACAAGGATTAGTATTTGGGAGAAAAGCAGTCTTAGCAGCTGCTAACTCAGACACAATTTTATTAAGGTCTTCCCCAAACAAAATGTCCCCCTTAAAGGGGATAACCTCTACGGCCTTTTTGGTGTCTAGGTCCAACTTTTATGACCTCAAGCACAGAATATGGTGAGCCAGGACAGATGTAGTCAACGCCTTGGCTGCCAACACAACCTCCTCAGAGGAAGCCTCCTGAATGTAATAGGCGGCGGTGGTAATGTAAGACAGGTATTGTCTGGCATTGTCAGATATATCTTCGGGCAGCTCTTCCTCTAATGCCTGAACCCATGCTTCAATACCTTTTGCAGCCCAAGAGGCTGCAATAGTGTCTCTCTGTACAGCATGTATCCCTCCACATGCTTAATCTGTTCGTTCCTTCAGTGAAGTGACAGTGGTGACAGGCAGGGTAGACAACACCACTAGGCAGGTGACATGAGAATCCACCGGCTGTGAATTTTCCTACTTGTTACATAACTCTGCAAGGAGAGCATAGTGAGCCAAGGCCCGTTTAGGCAGAGGGAATTTCTTCCCTGGATTAGACCAGGGCTCATACCTGATGTCCACCAAATGGTCAGAATGGGGTAATAGATTTTAAACCACCTTCTGCTGATTAAACATATCAGTTTTCTTAGTCACAGTAGTGGAATCCTCATCATCAGTGATTTGTAGGATCTGCTTAATAGCCACCACTAGGGCAGGGACATCAATTTGCAATGGAGACTCCTCATCAGAAACACCTGATTCAGTGTCTGACAGGACAGCATGCTCCCCCTCCTCTTCAGATGAAACATCTGAGAGATACGTGGATTGTGAGGAGGAAGCAGCCTACTTAGATGACCCAGAGACATGGGAGTGACCTGGTGTAGGTTTTTGTCTGACCAAGAATTGATTTATTTGCTGCAACTGGTTACATTTTCTGCCCAAGGCAGATTAACCATAGGGACAATTTTTGGCTGTACAGGTGGGTCCCATTGGGGGCATAAGGCAGTCCACCAGAGTACCTAGTAGGTTTGTGAACGCCGCCCAGGGTGGCTCCTGATTGGTTACAGGAGCTGCGGACTGACTGGGAAATGTATGACAAAGTACACAGACCATCATACAAAAATTCTTGGCGCATGCTCTGCATGATGCAGGAGCGTCCACAGACTTACTGCCATTCTTGTTAGACATTGTACACAAATGTAACAACAGAGCGGTTTAGTGCGATAAAGCCAAACAGAGTATAATACCTGTGAATAAATCCGTTAGTATGTGACTCAATACACAGTACACAACACCTGCAAATAAATCCAGTATTATGTGACTGAGTACACAGTAGAATACAAATAATGGGTAAATACTGTGACGCACTATATATATGACCCAGACGCACCTAGTCCCTTCGGGTACAGAATATAGTGATAGCTATATCTGGGAAACACTGAAAGTGAAACCACACAGCAGACACAGGCACACATAGTCATAGGTAATGCAGATAATTATTATGACAATAAAACTGCACTGGACTAGTATATGTGCAGATATATATAACACAGCGCGGTCCTAGACCGGAGGTATATATCAGAATACTTGTACAATATATCCTGTTTTTCTTAACTAACGCTGTCTGTATAAAGACATGTAGAATACTCAAGTGTTTGTAAAGTCACAGCGCTGTATACAGGTGGCTTTACAAGGGAGATCTTGCCCTGCAGTCCCAGAGACCAGCTGTAGCTATGCTTAGATTATGGCGCCCAGTATCTCAGTCAGGGAGTAAGGGAGAGTGTGAGGCAGCTCCAGGGCGGGAAAATCTGCAGTAGATGGCGCCCTGGGCTGGGGGAGGGGCTACAGGTCAAGCGGCGGCTCCCCTATGCTGATCCTTTCCGCCGGTACTATGGAGTCTTATTAAAATGGGTGTTAGTACACCCCACCTCTACTCCTATTCCCTGGCGGTCTAGCGGGGTCCCTGCTTGGTGAAAGTGTCCATGCCAGCATCATGGTCCATCTCCTTAGACCGCAACAGGAACGCGTTTTTATTGCAGGTCCTGCCTGAGGGACCCTCTTACCGCCTCCCCGTAGCAGCCACGCAAACCAGGAAAGCATCTGCGACCGTGTGCCTAAAGCCGGGGAGTCTCCGCCGCAAGTACCCGGGAACAGGCCGCAGGACTATGCGACGCTGCTTGGGAGGTGATGTGGCCGCAGCACAGAATGTCACACTGAAATATCAGTGCTGCGGCACTTGAAGTCTTCTTAGAAAGCTTTACAGGGCTGCCCAGTGCAGCCCCCCTGCTGCAGGCACCAACTCGAAACTGAGCTCCAGTGCCTGGGTGCGGGGTTTATAGAGGAGGCCCCAATGCATCCTGGGACAGCCTAAAGCTTTAGCCTGTTGGTGCCCCTGTATCAAGATCCACCCTGCACCCCCAATGTTGTCCTGTGGAACACACTGTACCCTGCTGCAGAAATTAGTGATGAGCGGGTTCGGTTCCTCGGAATCCGAACCCCCCCGAACTTCACCCATTTTACACGGGTCCGAGGCATACTCGGATTCTCCCGTATGGCTCGGTTAACCCGAGCGCGCCCGAACGTCATCATCCTGCTGTCGGATTCTCGCGAGATTCGGATTCTATATAAGCAGCCGCGCGTCGTCGCCATTTTCACTCGTGCATTGGAAATGTTAGGGAGAGGACGTGGCTGGCGTCCTCTCCGTTTATTAATTGTTGATGCAAATATTTGTGCTTGCTTATATCTTAATTGTGGGGACTGGGGAGCAGCTGTATTATTAATATAGGAGGAGTACAGTGCAGAGTTTTGCTGATCAGTGACCACCAGTTTTATCCGTTCTCTGCCTGAAAAAAACGCTCCTTATCTGTGCTCAGTGTGCTGCATATATCTGTGCTCACACTGCTTAATTGTGGGGACTGGGGAGCAGCTGTATTATATAGGAGGAGTACAGTGCAGAGTTTTGCTGACAGTGACCACCAGTATACGTTGTCTGCCTGAAAAACACTCCATATCTGTGCTCAGTGTGCTGCATATATCTGTGCTCACACTGCTTTATTGTGGGGACTGGGGACCAGCAGTATTATATAGGAGGAGTACAGTGCAGAGTTTTGCTGACCAGTGACCACCAGTATACGTTGTCTGCCTGAAAAACACTCCATATCTGTGCTGCATTGTAGTATATAGTAGGAGTACAGTGCATAATTTTGCTGACCACCAGTATATAATATATAGGAGTACGGTACAGAAGGCCACTGCTGTACCTACCTCTGTGTCGTCAAGTATACTATCCATCCATACCTGTGGTGCATTTCAGTTTTGCACAGTTTGCTGACCACCAGTATATAATATATAGCATTACGGTACAGTAGGCCACTGCTGTACCTACCTCTGTGTCGTCAAGTTTACTATCCATCCATACCTGTGGTGCATTTCAGTTTTGCACAGTTTGCTGACCACCAGTATATAATATATAGCATTACGGTACAGTAGGCCACTGCTGTACCTACCTCTGTGTAGTCAAGTATACTATCCATCCATACCTGTGGTGCATTTCAGTTTTGCACAGTTTGCTGACCACCAGTATATAATATATAGCATTACGGTTCAGTAGGCCACTGCTGTACCTACCTCTGTGTCGTCAAGTATACTATCCATCCATACCTGTGGTGCATTTCAGTTGTGCGCAGTATATATAGTAGTAGGCCATTGCTATTGATACTGGCATATAATTCCACACATTAAAAAATGGAGAACAAAAATGTGGAAGTTAAATAGGGAAAGATCAAGATCCACTTCCACCTCGTGCTGAAGCTGCTGCCACTAGTCATGTCCGAGACGATGAAATGCCATCAACGTCGTCTGCCAAGGCCGATGCATGTAAAATCCAAAAAACAAAAGTTCAGTAAAATGACCCAAAAATCAAAATTGAAAGCGTCTGATGAGAAGCGTAAACTTGCCAATATGCCATTTACGACACGGAGTGGCAAGGAACGGCTGAGGCCCTGGCCTATGTTCATGGCTAGTGGTTCAGATTCACATGAGGATGGAAGCACTCATCCTCTCGCTAGAAAAATGAAAAGACTTAAGCTGGCAAAAGCACAGCAAAGAACTGTGCGTTCTTCTAAATCACAAATCCCCAAGGAGAGTCCAATTGTGTCGGTTGCGATGCCTGACCTTCCCAACACTGGACGGGAAGAGCTTGCGCCTTCCACCATTTGCACGCCCCCTGCAAGTGCTGGAAGGAGCACCCGCAGTCCAGTTCCTGATAGTCAAATTGAAGATGTCACTGTTGAAGTACACCAGGATGAGGATGTGGGTGTTGCTGGCGCTGGGGAGGAAATTGACAAGGAGGATTCTGATGGTGAGGTGGTTTGTTTAAGTCAGGCACCCGGGGAGACACCTGTTGTCCGTGGGACGAATATGGCCATTGACATGCCTGGTCAAAATACAAAAAAAATCACCTCTTCGGTGTGGAATTATTTCAACACAAATGCGGACAACAGGTGTCAAGCCGTGTGTTGCCTTTGTCAAGCTGTAATAAGTAGGGGTAAGGACGTTAACCACCTCGGAACATCCTCCCTTATACGTCACCTGCAGCACATTCATCATAAGTCAGTGACAAGTTCAAAAACTTTGGATGACAGCGGAAGCAGTCCACTGACCACTAAATCCCTTCCTCTTGTTGTAACCAAGCTCCTGCAAACCACACCACCAACTCCCTCAGTGTCAATTTCCACCTTACACAGGAAATCCAATAGTCCTGCAGGCCATGTCACTGGCAAGTCTGACGAGTTCTCTCCTGCCTGGGATTCCTCCGATGCATCCTTGAGTGTAACGCCTACTGCTGCTGGCGCTGCTGTTGTTGCTGCTGGGAGTGGATCGTCATCCCAGAGGGGAAGTCGGAAGACCACTTGTACTACTTCCAGTAAGCAATTGACTGTCCAACAGTCCTTTGCGAGGAAGATGAAATATCACAGCAGTCATCCTGCTGCAAAGCGGATAACTCAGGCCTTGGCAGCCTGGGTGGTGAGAAACGTGGTTCCGGTATCCACCGTTAATTCAGAGGCAACTAGAGACTTGATTGAGGTACTGTGTCCCCGGTACCAAATACCATCTAGGTTCCATTTCTCTAGGCAGGCGATACCGAAAATGTACACAGATCTCAGAAAAAGAGTCACCAGTGTCCTAAAAAATGCAGTTGTACCCAATGTCCACTTAACCACGGACATGTGGACAAGTGGAGCAGGGCAGACTCAGGACTATATGACTGTGACAGCCCACTGGGTAGATGTATTGCCTCCAGCAGCAAGAACAGCAGCGGCGGCACCAGTAGCAGCATCTCGCAAACGCCAACTCGTTCCTAGGCAGGCTACGCTTTGTATCACCGCTTTCCAGAAGAGGCACACAGCTGACAACCTCTTACGGAAACTGAGGAACATCATCACAGAATGGCTTACCCCAATTGGACTCTCCTGGGGATTTGTGACATCGGACAACGCCACCAATATTGTGCGTGCATTACATATGGGCAAATTCCAGCACGTCCCATGTTTTGCACATACATTGAATTTGGTGGTGCAGAATTATTTAAAAAACGACAGGGGCGTGCAAGAGATGCTGTCGGTGGCCCGAAGAATTGCGGGCCACTTTCGGCATTCAGCCACCGTGTGCCGAAGACTGGAGCACCACCAAACATTCCTGAACCTGCCCTGCCATCATCTGAAGCAAGAGGTGGTAACAAGGTGGAATTCAACCCTCTATATGCTTCAGAGGATGGAGGAGCAGCAAAAGGCCATTCAAGCCTATACATCTGCCCACGATATAGGCAAAGGAGGGTGAATGCACCTGACTCAAGCGCAGTGGAGAATGATTTCAACATTGTGCAAGGTTCTGCAACCCTTTGAACTTGCCACACGTGAAGTCAGTTCAGACACTGCCAGCCTGAGTCAGGTCATTCCCCTCATCAGGCTTTTGCAGAAGAAGCTGGAGACATTGAAGGAGGAGCTAAAACAGAGCGATTCCGCTAGGCATGTGGGACTTGTGGATGGAGCCCTTAATTCGCTTAACCAGGATTCACGGGTGGTCAATCTGTTGAAATCAGAGCACTACATTTTGGCCACCATGCTCGATCCTAGATTTAAAACCTACGTTGTATCTCTCTTTCCGGCAGAAGTCTGCAGAGGTTCAAAGACCTGCTGGTGAGAAAATTGTCAAGTCAAGCAGAACGTGACCCGTCAACATCTCCTCCTTCACATTCTCCCGCAACTGGGGGTGCGAGGAAAAGGCTAAGAATTCCGAGCCCACCCGCTGGCGGTGATGCAGGGCAGTCTGAAGCGAGTGCTGACATCTGGTCCGGACTGAAGGACCTGCCAACGATTACTGACATATCGTCTACTGTCACTGCATATGATTCTCTCACCATTGAAAGAATGGTGGAGGATTATATGAGTGATCGCATCCAAGTTGGCACGTCAGACAGTCCGTACATATACTGGCAGGAAAAAGAGGCAATTTGGAGGCCCTTGCACAAACTGGCTTTATTCTACCTAAGTTGCCCTCCCTCCAGTGTGTACTCCGAAAGAGTGTTTAGTGCAGCCGCTCACCTTGTCAGCAATCGGCGTATGAGGTTACTTCCAGAAAATGTGGAGAAGATGATGTTCATCAAAATGAATTATAATCAATTCCTCCGTGGAGACATTCACCAGCAGCAATTGCCTCCAGAAAGCACACAGGGATCTGAGATGGTGGATTCCAGTGGGGACGCATAAATAATCTGTGAGGAGGGGGATGTACACAGTGAAAGGGGTGAGGAATCGGAGGATGATGATGAGGTGGACATCTTGCCTCTGTAGAGCCAGTTTGTGCAACGAGGGATTGATTTCTTCTTTTTTGGTGGGGGCCCAAACCAACCAGTCATTTCAGTCACAGTCGTGTGGCAGACCCTGTCGCTGAAATGATGGGTTCGTTAAAGTGTGCATGTCCTGTTTATACAACATAAGGGTGGGTGGGAGGGCCCAAGGACAATTCCATCTTGCACCTCTTTTTTCTTTCATTTTACTTTGCATCATGTGCTGTTTGGGGACAATTTTTTTGAAGTGCCATCCTGCCTGACACTGCAGTGCCACTCCTAGATGGGCTAGGTGTTTGTGTCGGCCACTTGTGTCGCTTAGCTTAGTCACACAGCGACCTTGGTGCGCCTCTTTTTTTCTTTGCATCATGTGCTGTTTGGGGACAATTTTTTTGAAGTGCCATCCTGCCTGACACTGCAGTGCCACTCCTAGATGGGCCAGATGTTTGTGTCGGCCACTTGTGTCGCTTAGCTTAGTCACACAGCGACCTTGGTGCGCCTCTTTTTTTCTTTGCATCATGTACTGTTTGGGGACAATTTTTTTGAAGTGCCATCCTGCCTGACACTGCAGTGCCACTCCTAGATGGGCCAGGTGTTTGTGTCGGCCACTTGTGTCGCTTAGCTTAGTCACACAGCGACCTTGGTGCGCCTCTTTTTTTCTTTGCATCATGTGCTGTTTGGGTACAATTTTTTTGAAGTGCCATCCTGCCTGACACTGCAGTGCCACTCCTAGATGGGCCAGGTGTTTGTGTCGGCCACTTGTGTCGCTTAGCTTAGTCACACAGCGACCTTGGTGCGTCTCTTTTTTTCTTTGCATCATGTGCTGTTTGGGGACTATTTTTTTGAAGTGCCATCCTGCCTGACACTGCAGTGCCACTCCTAGATGGGCCAGGTGTTTGTGTCGGCCACTTGTGTCACTTAGCTTAGTCACACAGCGACCTTGGTGCGCCTCTTTTTTCCTTTGCATCATGTGCTGTTTGGGGACAATTTTTTTGAAGTGCCATCCTGCCTGACACTGCAGTGCCACTCCTAGATGGGCCAGGTGGTTGTGTCGGCCACTTGTGTCGCTTAGCTTAGTCACACAGCGACCTTGGTGCGCCTCTTTTTTTCTTTGCATCATGTGCTGTTTGGGGACAATTTTTTTGAAGTGCCATCCTGCCTGACACTGCAGTGCCACTCCTAGATGGGCCAGGTGTTTGTGTCGGCCACTTGTGTCGCTTAGCTTAGTCACACAGCGACCTTGGTGCGCCTCTTTTCTTCTTTGCATCATGTGCTGTTTGGGGACAATTTTTTTGAAGTGCCATCCTGCCTGACACTGCAGTGCCACTCCTAGATGGGCCAGATGTTTGTGTCGGCCACTTGTGTCGCTTAGCTTAGTCACACAGCGACCTTGGTGCGCCTCTTTTTTTCTTTGCATCATGTGCTGTTTGGGAACTATTTTTTTGAAGTGCCATCCTGTCTGACACTGCAGTGCCACTCCTAGATGGGCCAGGTGTTTGTGTCGGCCACTTGTGTCGCTTAGCTTAGCCATCCAGCGACCTCGGTGCAAATTTTAGGACTAAAAATAATATTGTGAGGTGTGAGGTGTTCAGAATAGACTGAAAATTAGTGGAAATTATGGTTATTGAGGTTAATAATACTATGGGATCAATATGACCCACCAATTTCTATGATTTAAGCTGTGTTTGAGGGTTTTTTGTAAAAAAACACCCGAATCCAAATCACACCCGAATCCGACAAAAAATTTTCAGGGAGGTTTTGCCAAAACGCGTCCGAATCCAAAACACGGCCGCGGAACCGAATCCAAAACCAAAACACAAAACCCGAAAAATGTCCGGTGCACATCACTAGCAGAAATATAGTTTGGGTGATTTTGGTCCGTTTGGGATAAAACATGTGGTTGTTTTGATTAACCCAAAGGTTCTTAAACGGAATACATACGTAATGCCGGTAGATGGGATGCCAGCTGTCAGTATACCGGCAGCGGCATCCTGCCATCCTGAATCCTGGCAGCGAGTGCACTAGCCACACTTCAGGCCAGGTGGCCAGCTTCACTCGCCACAGGTTATATTCCCACTTGGGTGGTGGCGTGGGCTCACCACCCAAGTGGGAATACCTGGCTTTGTTCGGTATTCCGACTGCCGGCATTTTACTGGGTGTCGGGAGTACGGTGTCTGTATCCTGAACACCGGGATCCTGACAGCTGGTATATTAAATGCATCCCTCTCAAACGCATTCCTGAAGGCACCCCAACGGTCCAGGTTTTAAGTTTATCCATGCTTGGTCACAGGTGACTTACTTAGCACCTCAGTCAATTTGATTTAACCATCTGTCCTGAGCCATAGATATACCTAAAACCTGGACCATTGGGGTGCTTTAAGGACCGTGTTTACGAACCTCTGGAATAACCCTTTGACATCCACATGTAATAAGCATGTACACTTACTTACTACAGCAGCTTTTAGAAAGAATAGCAATATGGCTAGATGTAGTGCTCCCCATCCTACATTTTTTATTATAACTTTACTTCTTTTTCCTACTGAAATAGGTTGTTTCATATTCATTTATAGATTAAGGGGTATTGAGCACAGCTCTGTATGTTGTGTATGCTGACGCCATAATGGAGGCATCGGCTGGTTCTACAGCAATGGATTCTTTAAGTAAAATAGCAATGAATAAAACATAAAAAAAATAACTCTAAATGGTCACGTCATTCACCACTGGGTAACTTGGTTTTATATGGTGGAAGACTAACAGCACAGACAGTGGTGAGCAAATGCATTACAAAAAGCTATGGGGGTCATTCCGAGTTGTTCGCTTGTTGCCGATTTTCGCTATATTGCGATTAGTCGCTTACTGCGCATGCGCAAGGTTCGCAGAGTGCATGCGCTTAGTTATTTTACACAAAAGTTAGGTATTTTACTCACGGCATAACGAGGATTTTTAATCGTTCTGGTGATCGTACTGTGATTGACAGGAAGTGGGTGTTTCTGGGGGGAAACTTGCCGTTTTCTGGGCGTGTGCGAAAAAACGCTGGCGTTTCTGGGAAAAACGCGGGAGTGTCTGAAGAAACGGGGGAGTGTCTGGGCGAACGCTGGGTGTGTTTGTGACGTCAAACCAGGAACGAAACTGACTGAGCTGATCGCAATGGCTGAGTAAGTATGGAGCTACTCAGAAACTGCTAAGAAATTTCTATTCGCAATTCTGCTAATCTTTCGTTCGCAATTCTGCTAAGATAAGATACACTCCCAGAGGGCGGCGGCTTAGCGTGTGCAATGCTGCTAAAAGCAGCTAGCGAGCGAACAACTCGGAATGAGGGCCTATGTCCTTGTCTGCTAGCCATCTGTATACGGATATCCCCTTGTGTCTTTACTCAATTTCAATCTTTGTCATATATGTCACTGAGTGATCAATATTTAGTCAATATTATGGTGCCTGAGACTGATCATGGCACTTGTTGAAGAATGAGCAATAATCCTTCCACAGGAAGAAATTATATTACTTACAGCTAGACATAATGAACAACAGGTCATATTTTTAAGGATCTTATGTGAGAATAATATGCCTAATTACTAAGCCATATGATTAGACATACTGGAAGCAAATAACAAATGGAAAAAAAAACTTGTACAAGAAGAAATGTTCCAGCCTCTTGGGCCTGATTCATTTTTATAAGTAAAGCAAATTATCAAGTAACTGGGTAAAACCATGATCTACTGCAAGTGGAGCAGATGTACCGTGCAGAGAGGCCCCTTCTCAATGGGTTGGGTGACCGGCGGTCGGGATCCCAGGATTCCGGCAGGGGTGCGAGTGCAACAAAGCCCATTGCGGGCTCGCTGCGCTTGCCATGTCTATTAACCCCTACAGTGGTGGGTTTTTTTCAAAAATACACACCTCCCATGGCGTGTTTTAAAATTAGGTAGTGCAAGGGTTACACCTGCGGGCATCTCCAGCGTCAGTGCTGATGCAAAAAAAAAACTAAAACAGAGTGTTTTTTTTTTATAAAATAAAATACACACCTAGCATGGTGTGTATTTTATTCCTGCAGGTTTTAAGTGCAAGGGGGCAGTGTGGGGGGGGGGGGGGGGGGGGTGAGCCAGGGGAGTGAGCATGTGCAAGGGGGAAGTGAGCAGGCGGGGTAAGCACCGCGGGGATTGCCCGAGTCAGCGTCAAATCCCGGCCGCATAGCGGTGCCCGGGAATCAGCATAAGCCATTACACTGTTAAGCACGCCCCCCCGCCAATAGAAGTCCAGGGGGGCGAGCTTAACTCATAATAGCTTATGCTGATTCCCGGGCGCCGTCACGCTGCACGGCTGTCTCCAGGGAATCACTTAGTAGTATGCCCGGAAATCTTCCGGGGTGGCCAGGGCTGACACCGCTTGCCACCCCGGAAGATTTCCGGACATACCACTCAAGGGGTTAAGTCATGCAAATAGACGGCCATAACTTCATACAATATTATTTTATTTTAGTAATATTTATTTAGCACCATCATATTCCGTTGCACTTTTTCAATGAGCCTATCATTAATATGGGCTCAGTATGATTTACAGACGATCGGTATGCTGGCAACGGGCCTAACGCAAAGAGTCCCCTTTCGGGCTCAGTGGCTCGCTGCGCTTGCCACAGGTTCTATTCCCACTCTATGGGTGTTGTGAACACCCACGAGTGGGAATAGTCCTGGGCCCCTGCTGACATCGTGTAGGCTGGGATCTCGGCGTCGGTATGGTAACCGCTGGGATACCGACCGCCAGTCACCTGACTACATCCCTTCTTAACAATTCTTCAAAGTATGATCCAACCAAACTTGGAAAATTCTAAAAATTTACAGTAATAGCTCTCTGCACATTCACAGGGCAGTGGTTCCAAAAATATTCTTGAATCACAGCACCATAGAGTATAAGCATTTATTTCAAAAAAGTTTATTTAGAAATTCAGAAAAAAAGATAAAATGTAATTGTGCTTAGCTGCTGTCATCCTTAGGTTCAGTTATGTGATGGTGGATGGTGTTTGTCCACATATTATATTATTCATACCTCCCAACATGACCCTCTCTAGGAGGGACAGAATGCTCTGTTCCCGGACTTCCCTTTTAATTTATGATCGCCATCACCTGTGCTGAAACACCTTTCTTATCCATTTACCTGTTCAACACAGGTGCGGCCAATCATTAATTAAGAGAAAAGTCCAGAAGCAGAGCATTGTGTCCCACCTTGAGAGGGTCATGTTGGGAGGTATGTATTATTGACACACACCAGCATTGGTTTTGCTTATCACATTGATCATAAATTATTTTATTTGGTCCTAGACTATGACACCAAGGGGTAAATTTACTAAGGTGGGAGTTCTATTTAAAATGGGATGTTGTCCATAGCAACCAATCAGATTCTACTTCTCATTTATCTAGCACCTTCTAGAAGATAATACCTAGAATCTGATTGGTTACTATGGGCAACATCCCATCTTAAATAGAACTCCCATCTTGGTAAATGTACCCCCTTGTTTGGGAACTACTGTATTAGGGAATTAATTTAGAATTGTACACGTTAACCCTTAGTGCATAAACATTTTAAAAAATATAAGCTATACATATATTTATATATATATATATATATATATATACATACATATATATATATATATATAAATGGGAATTGTTTCTTTAGGGGCACCTATTTATAAAGATTATTATATGTTTATACCTTTTGTGTGCATCAAACATACATATAAAATACAGGAAAATGTTCAATTTGCTATAACAGATTATTCATTGCGTACAACCAAATAGAATCTCTTTGAGATATGCATATATTTATTAAAATACTTCTTTAAAAATTATCAGAAAAATATTGAAACCTTGTAACAACAAGACAGTATTTGTACTAATACATAGGTACATTTGAGTTTTCAACAGATTGTTAAAGAACAGCTCCTTTCTTTCATTGTAACTCCAGACAATGTATCACCAAACACGTTTAGTCATCACTGACTTCATCAGGGGTGTCTTATAGAAAGGGCAAGAACATAAAAAAGGGTTGTCTCAATATACAGAGAGCACAGTTTTTACACATATATCATAGTTGCATTCACAGTGTTCTATTCAGTTGGTTTAGTTCAATTTGGAAGATAAGATGTACATTTGATTAATGAAAATCTATAGACTGGATTAATATACATTGTAATCTTTACGGTGTGGCTCATTACGTACATAGTACATATTTTATATAGTGTTAAAATACAAAAAAAAATTGAAAGTTTTTTGGAAATTCTTTTTTTACATAGCTTTACTTTAATGAAGAAGGAAAAAGGCAATAATGAAGAACAGCACAGACCACATCAACTCTGGTAGAGGGGGAAGAAGAAGTAGGAAAATGGAGACGGTATCCTCTCTTAAATGCATTAATAATGGCTTCAGGATGGGTTGCAAACAAATCATTCACAAACTGTGTTCACATATCATCACTCTGATCTTCTACAATAAATTCATATAATGCATACAAATGTTCTTAGTGGTGGTTATTTATGAGACCCAATTGTCATGGACTAATAATCGGTCATATTAATATTTGATTTTGCAATAGGTACTTACTCAGTATTAATAAAAAAATGGGTTATAGATAATACTTAGTGCCTAAGAGAGGAGCAGCCAGCCAAACACAGTACTCCTAAGAGGTTTCCTTCATCCTCACCACAAGTGTACAATGTAAAAAAATCAGAGTAAACACTTAGCCGGCGCTGTCTCAGTATGTTCTTATTCTTCCTTGAACTTCCACAGATGCAGCTGCACCTTGACAAAGACCCCAGACCGGGGAGGAAACGCATTGGCTAACCCTGTGGCAGAAAAGAGACGTGCAGCGAAAAACCGGTGACCAGTGTATGAGATCTGATTTGTGGTGGGATAGCCGGAATCCTCTCATTTACTAAAACGCTGATAGGAACTGTTTGGTTTCAGTTCCAACTGCATCTGTGGAAGTTCAAGGAAGAATAACATACTGAGACAGCTCCGGCTAAGTGTTTACTCTAATTTTTTTACATTGTACACTTACTCAGTATTAGTGGACTTTCAGCTATTGTGTAGTCCATTCAATTGACCTTTCGTTCAATATAGTATTTCAGGCTGATACCTTTATAATAAAAGTTGATTTTATTATAGAGGTATCAGCCTGAAAAAGAAAAAGCATATGTTCTCCTTGGGTCTGGGACTCCAGGTCGACACCACAAAGGTCAACACACCTTAGGTCGACATGGAAAAAAGGTCGACATGAACAAGGTCGATATTGAAAAAGGTCGACATGAGTTTTTTATGTTTTTTTGGTGTCGTTTTCTTGGTAGAGTGACCCGGAACCCCAATTAGTGCACCGCGTTCCCTACCGTTCCCAATAGTAGTCCACGTGGATCGTAAAGTATGAAAAAGTAAAAGAAAAAGCAAATAAGTTGAAAAACACATGTCGACCTTTTTCCATGTTGACATTTTGTCCATGTCGACCTTCTTCCATGTCGACCGTTTGTCCATGTCGACCTAAGGTGTGTCGACCAATTGGTGTCAACCTAAGGTGTGTTGACCTTTTTGGTGTCGGCCTGGAGTCCGGATACCATTCTCCTTCAAGAGGGGACTGAATTTGCATGATCTGTTAATGTAACCAATGCTTAATTTCCTTCCGGAGGTGGGATCCACAAGGCTGTTTTTATTAAGTGCATGGTTACGTTACATATCCTGCAATGGTTCCACACAGAAAAAAAAAATGAAAATGCATGTGCACACTCAATACTAAGCACTGCTAATCAGATTAATTCTAATAAACTCTGCCATAGGAGAAGGCACAGAGATAGCACAGGGAAGTGACATGGCAGTGCTAGTGCTACATTAACCGACTGTACACAACTGTGATATTCACAAGAGAGAATGTTATCTTGCTCTTGAGATTTATTTATAAAAGTTGAATTTCTATATAAAATGTAATTTAATACCAGAACAAATCCAGTGAAATTAGGTGAAATTAAATTTAGTTAAATGAAATAAAAATATGTTTTTTGCCCTTTTAAAACTCCAAGGCCAATTTATTTTATTTGTAGTAAAACAAATAGAAAATAATGTCTATTAAGTCGTGCAAATAGACGGCCATAATTTCATACAGTATTATTTTATTTTAGTAATATTTATTTAGCACCATCATATTCCGTTGCATTTTTTTTACAATATCAATTTTTATTATTTTATATTTTGAACAGAAAAAAAGTGGGGGTACAGAAGAGAAAAAGGACGGGAAAGGAGTAAGGGGGTACACATATGTTTAACAAAAAAAAGGACGTACATAATGCATGAAATTCCAACGGTATAGTGAAATGCATGCAAGACTAAATCAATGCAACAATGACTAAAGAACTATGGGGGTCATTCCGAGTTGATTGTAGCTGTGCTAAATTTAGCACAGCTATGATCATGAACTCAGACATGCGGGGGGACGCCCAGCACAGGGCTAGTCCGCTCCACATGTCAGTGCCGCCCCCCCCCCCCGCAGAAGTGCAAAAGCATCGCACAGCGGCGATGCCCTTGCACTTCAAGAGTAGCTCCCGACCAGCACAGCTTTAGCGTGGTGGCCGGGAGCTACTCATCGCTCCCCGGCTCGCAGTGGCTGCGTATGACATCACGCAGCTGCTGCGGGCCACTCCCCGCACGGTCCGGCCACACCTGCGCCCATGAAACGGTGGTCAAACGCCGCCGTATCACCCCCTCCCGCTGCGGCGCCAGCGCATTTCTGACCCGATCGCTACGCTGCAAAAAACTGCAGCATGCGATTGGGTCAGAATGACCCCCTATGTATCCAAGTTAATTCGGGTCAAATATCAAAGAATTGTTAACAGAGTCTAGAGGTCGGCTGTGCCAGTAGTTGCTCCATGAAAGCCAGCGAAGAAGTGGGCAAGAGGGAGAATATGCGACCCCACGGTTTTGAAATTCGTAGTGAGATTGTATAGCCTTTTCTATTGCAGCTATATTCGAGACCACGGGGGAGCGCCAATGACGGGCAATTAACAGTTTTGTAGAAATGAGTATATGGCCCAATATATATTGATCACTCGGAAATAAGCCGCCATGGTAAAGGTGGAGGATAGCCAATCGTGGGTGCGGTGTTATATGGTGGCCTAATACAGAAGCAATTAACTGAAATACTGAGTTCCAGAGGTGGGCCAGTATAGGGCATTCCCAAAAAACATGCATTAATGTGCCCACATTACCACAGTTGCGCCAGGATAGATTAGAAGAGGAGGGTTGCATCGCATGTAAGCGTGAGGGTGTAAAATATAAATGGTGCAGGATCTTATAAAATGATTCAATATGCAATACGCATTTAGAGACTTTAAAACAAGTTTGGAAAACCACCTCCCATTCCTCCTCTGAGATGGAACATCTAAGATTAGTCTCCCATTTTATTTGGAAAGGGGCTTTTTGTAAAGGAAAGGGGTTGATGATATAATTGTACCACTTAGTTATGCCACCTCTACCCTCCCCCGCATTAAAGAAGTCCAGGATGAGCTTGGGTAACGAGAACACTTTGTGAGGAGAATGTGAAGCTTCATAGAGCAAGTGTCTAAGTTGCAAATATTTGTAAAATTCTCTATGAGGTAAGGCAAATTGTGTTTGAATGTGGGTGAATGAGAGCAGTGAGTTGTCCACCAGGATGTCATTGAGGGATAAGATCCCTTCAGAGATCCAGGTATCAAAGAGCATAGATCAGGAATTAGGAAGGCTAAACCTTTCAGTGTAAGATTGGAGGAAGGAAGGGAGACACCGTGCACTCTGTTAATTACTTCCAGCCAAGCTTTCCGAGCAGATTGAACTGTGATTGATTTAGCTATCAACATCTTGCCCTCCCCACCAGGGAGCGTCAGTATATCTGACAGGGGGAGTGGGGACACAAGGTCCTGTTCAAGTTTAACCCATAATTTAGGGTCAACCTGAGAGTGCCAAGCTCCTATTTGTGTAAGCATACATGCAAATGTATATCCGGATAGGCCAAGCCCCCTTCCTGTTTAGGGCGGGTCATCATCTTCCTGGCTAGTCTCGGTTTCCTACCCTTCCAAATATAGGAGCCAAATACTGAATTAAATTTAGAAAGAAGATAATTGGGTAAGAGAATGGGAATGGTCCGAAATAGGTACATTAGCTTGGGGAGAATCGTCATCTTCAATGCTGCTATGCGCCCAAGCCATGAAACATGCTGCATCATCCAGTCAGAAGACAGTTTAGTAAATTTGCCTAAAAGTGGGGGGTAGTTCGCTGAAATTAAGTCATTCACTTTCGGGGTAATCTGAACCCCCAGATATTTGAGGCTTCTATCCTGCCAGGAATACGAATGAGTAGCTTTCAACAAAGTCAAAAGGGAAGGCGGGAAATTAATGGGGAGTGCTTCTGTTTTAGTATTGTTTAGCTTATAATAAGATGCCGCAGAGTAGTCATGTAGAAGTGCAGGGTCAGTTAGCATTAAAAGGACATTGTCCGCAAAACGACATATGTTATGTGAATGTCCCATATATTCCATGCCCTTAATTAGGGTTGTGGATCTGATTTTCTCAGTAAGAGGTTCTATTGCTAGAGCAAATACCAGCGGGGACAGTGGACACCCTTGGCGAGTGCCATTCGTAATCCAAAAATGTGGAGAGAGCATACCGCTTACATACACTCGTGCCGTTGGGTTGGAATAGAGAGCTAGAATGGAGGTGAGCACCCTGTCATTAAGTCCAAACTTACGCAGAACCACCTGGAGATATCCCCAATGCAGACGATCGAACGCCTTCTCCGCATCTAACAAAAGCAACAATAAAGGGGTCATCCGAAGCGGAGAAGGCGTCCAGAACATTTATTACCCGTCTCGTATTATCAGGGGATTGTCTACCGGGGACGATTCCCACCTGATCTTTGTGAATGAGAGAGGGGAGGAGGGGACTAAATCTATTGGCTACCAGCTTTGCATATATTTTTAAATCTGTATTCAATAGTGCTATAGGGCGATAATTGGGCATCATGGTGGGATTCTTCCCCGGTTTTGGGAACGCGACTACTCGTGCTTCCAGCATTTCTGCCTGGAAGCTCCCGACAGATGAAGCAAAATTATAGACTGACGCTAAAATAGGAGTCAGCGATTCTTTGAAACATTTATAAAATGTATTAATATATCAATTAGGGCCCGGCGCCTTATCTAATGGAAGTGAGTCAATCACTTGGTCAATTTCCTTATGAGTCCAAGGAAGTTCTAGAGCTAGTAAAGTATCTGGGTCTATCGAGGGGACATGTATATCTTTTAAGAAGTTCGCTATATTAGCCGGCGTGGGTTGCGGGGTAGACAGGTCATCCTTTAAGTTGCAGAGGGTGGAGTAGTATTTAGCAAAAGCGTCAGCAATCGCGGATGGGTCTGTTACTTTAATGCCATTTAAATTGAAAATAGCCTTCACTCTCTCCTTTGCTGTCTTCCCTCTTAATTTTCGAGCAAGCATTCTCTCAGCCCTATCCCCCTGCATATAGAATTTTTGCCTCAGCCGGAACAGATTCTTGTGGACTTCTGTTAGGGCCAACTTATTCATTTAATCTCTGACATGAAGTAAGTCACGATAGGTTTTCTTATTGGATGGATTGGCCTTAAATTTATGTTCCAAATCTTTTGGGCGGGCTTCGAGCTCCACCTTTAGTTTGCGGGAAGATCTGCGGACATAAGCGGCTGCCGGAATCGCTGCACCCCTAACTACCGCTTTAAGTGCACACCAGTGTGTAAATAGTGAGGTGTCAGCAGGGACATTAGTGTCGATATATAAAGATAGAGCCTGCGCTATGGTAAGGTTAGCTTCCACGTTCGTAAGAAGGTAATCTCCAAGGCGCCACGAGGTGGGAGCAGGCCTAACATGTTGAAGGTCCCAACGGAAAGAGAGGGCAGAATGATCTGACCATGTTACTGGCAGGATAGAAGCCTTTGTCATCTGCTGAAGTGACCATTTAGCTGAAAGGGCCAAGTCGATTCTAGAGAAAGAACCATGTACCGGGGAGAAAAATGAGTAGTCCCTACATGTCTGGTTCTTGGCCCGCCAAACGTCATAGAGATCGTATTCATGTAATATATTCCTGAAGGAATGGGAATGGTCCCAGATTGGGCCTGATCTGGATGTATAATGAGACGATGATCGATCTATATTGGGGCCAAGGACCATGTTAAAGTCCCCCAAGAGCAACAAAGCTCCCGATCGGTGTGTCTGCAGGATTTACAAAAAAATCCTGAAGAAGGGAATTTGTTTGGTATTGGGTGCGTAAATAGTTGCTAAAGTGATGGGTTTGTCCTCCAGCCTACCAGTCAGGATAAGATATCTACCGTCCCGATCCGAAATCTGGTTATCTAGGGAAAAATTGCAGGTATTAGAAAATAAAATGCCCACTCCCGCTTTTTTCTTAGGGCCATTGGCTGTATAGCAGGTGGAAACTTATTATTCGTAAGGGATGGCGAGGACACACACATAAAATGAGTCTCCTGTAGAGCCACTACTTGTGCCTTACATCTAGCAAAATGATTCAGGGCCAGCCTTCATTTGTTGGGCGAATTCAGGCCCTTTACGTTGAAGGATAGGGCTTTAACCATTGGGCATCAAAGGTGGCCAATTTATAACTGTGCTACATACATAAAAAAGGGAAGGAATAGTAAGGAAAGAAAACATAGTAAGCACCACAAGGGTGCCAAACGTGGTTGCCCAAGTAGGCAACACATGGGGGTGAAGGCGGAGGGTGATACCCTCCATCACTCCTGTAACAGTAAAAGCAGGTCAGTAACAGAAACATAACATAAACATTACTTCCCGAAGTATGTGCTGGATCACCACAGGGTTAAGAGTGTCCAATATGTACGCCCAGCAGGCTGGGGGTGAATAGTAACAAACATCTAAAATATTTAAGGATAAAAAACAGTGTAGTAGACATGGTTAAAAGTAGGCTGTCCATCTAATATTAGTTAGCCTAAAAATGGACAGCGTCTAAAGGCAGTACCTATATTGATGATCTATCTAGTCAAAGGGAGAGAACCTGAAGTATGAGTCTTCCAACAGTAATAGGGGACACGTGTGTGGCAACAGAGAGCAGAAAATAGAGGGCCGAAAGATGTAAGTATAAAGTATTAAGTATAAAGCAGGCCAGGGAAGTTGTGTAAGAGCCATCCTAGTCAGCATATCAACATTAAGATATAAAGCACATACATACGTGCGTAGGGTCCTCCGTGAGTAGGCCGCCAAGAGGGATGGCGGGGAGGACAACATTACAAATACATCAACACTGCAAAGAACATATAAGTAAATCTAGTCACTCAGGCACATACAACCTGGCTGGTGTTGTAGTTCTTCAGGTAGAGTTGCTGGCCACCGACCACTCCTGAGCCCGTTTAAGGCTCTGAGGAGCCTTCGCGGAGATGTCCTCCAATTTCTAAGAGTTTAGTAGTTGCATACCAGCTTCCGGTGAAGTAGCCACATTTATAACGCCATTCCATCTGATAAGGAGCTTGGTCAGAAATCCCCAGTGGTAGGGAATATCCGCTTTCCGTAATGCCGTAGTCACGGGGTAGAACAACCAACACACAGCCAGGGTAGTAGCTGACAGGTCTCCGTATACTTGCAGATCTCCCAATATTGGGGCCGATAGGTCCGGGCGCATAGCTGCATGAAGGATTTGTTCCTTGATGTGAAAGTAATGCATCCTCATTAAGGTATCTCTCGCTGCGTCTTTCGGGGCATTTTTTGCTTTTGGCAGGCGATGGATACGGTCAATGAGGAAGTCATCAATGGAGGTGGTGGGAAGAAGGTTCATGAAGAGGTCTGTTACAAACTGCTTAAGATCTGAGTTGGGGACCGATTCCGGGATTCTCGCGAATTTTTGTTGGGATTTCACCACCTCGTCGCATTATTTTTCAAGATGGTCAGTACGTTGACCTATGGCATCGACTGATTGTTGGCAGCACTGCAGCGCAGCTTTAAATTCCGTCGATATAGCATCCTTGAGAGGTGCATCAGCGTCCAGCATCGATAGTTTCACCGGACCTAAACCTCTGACAGCCCATCACGGTCTGGAGAATGTTTAGGGCAGGTGTCTGCCATACTAGGCCCCTTTGAACTCTGTGTAGATGGAGAGTGCTTGAAGTAGTTCACTGGGTGGGCAGGCGTCTGCTCTTTTTGGCATTTAGGTGGCATAATCCTGGAGAGGATGGGTTCATCAGTGGGAGATCAGATGAAATGGATTGGAAAATAGGAGGACATACAATATCAGTCCGGCCTGCAGGTCATCGGGAACGATATCACAGCATTCAGGAGGGAGGGAGGGAGTAAAACATAGAGAGATCGATTACATCATCCCGGCCAATGCTCCTGTGAGACTCACCTCACCCTCAGAGGGGCAAGTATAATGGAGGAGAGATAAATGCAGATGAAGTCAGGCGGCCCTCGGAGACGTGGATAACGAGAGTAACAAGGGTAACACCAATAAGTAGGTAGTTGGAGGATCCAGCCGGATCAATCAGGGGATAGGGTGCCGCTGAGTGTAACCCCTAAGATGGAACAGGAGCCATAAAATTGATGCAGGTGTCGTGAGCCTTCATTGTAGGTAGTAGTAGTATGAGGGAGCTCCTAACAGCAGCCACTGCCGAGGAGATCCACAGGGCACAGCTGCAGCAATGCTTCTGGGTGTAGGGAGAGGGCAGCCACATAGAAGTTCCCAATATTGGAGCCGTTCACCAGCGCTCCCAGCAGGAGGGGTGCTCAGGAAATCAGAAGGCCTCCGGTATAGCAATCAGCCCCAGAGAGAATGGGAGGTCTGGGTAGGTGGTCTCCAGCAGCGGGAGCGAGATGGTGGGCTCCCGTTTCGCGGGCCGCACTGCTCCCCCACTGGCAGCAGGAGCGGTCAGGCAGGGTGTGTACTGGAGCATGGAGGGACTATGAGGGAGCCGCTATGTTGGGCCAGCCGCCCGGGTACCTGGAGCGGGTCTCCGCGCCTCTGTGTATGAGCGGTCCCACCGCTGGGTAAATCCTGGAAATCAAGGCCGCGGCTTCAGTGCGGCTGGTAGGCCCCAATCCCGGCCAGGTCGGAGTGGGTCCGGGAAGCTGCCACAGTGTCCTTCAAGAGCCGAGGGGACCCTTGCCCACAGCATTAGGGCCAGACACACGGGGAATGCCGCAGGGGTGATGAATAATGTGAGAGTTTGCAGGAGCTCCCCAGATATTCTGCCTGTCTTCTCAGCATCCAAGCCACGCCCCCCGGTTCACTATGATTTACCGGTGATCAGTATGCCGGCAGCAGGCTGAGCGTAAAGAGTCCACTTTCGGACTCAGTGGCTCGCTGCGTTTGCCACAGGTTCTATTTCCACTCTATGGGTGTCGTGGACACCCATGAGTGGGAATAGTCCCTGTGAGCCAGGATACCGGATGACGGTATTGTCAGCAATTGGGATTCCACTGTCGGTATCCTGACCACCGGGATCCCGACTGCCAGCAAATTAACTGCATCCCATTAATATAGCTAATAAAATAAAATACCATCAGCTGGAGTGGTCAACATGCAAGCAGCCAATCAGAGGCAGCTGATAGTCATAATCATGATTGCGCAGGCTTGCACTAGCTCTCCGGAATCTATAAGATATACACCAACTACATGAACATGCCCTTACAGTACCTGACCTATTCTACCCACTCTTTCTCTTCAGAATTCTGCCTTTCCTACATAAGAAGGCCTAATCTAGCTACATGCGAAACAGACGTATGCATACTCATTTTTGATGTGCATGCACACATTGCATAGGTGTATCTTATGCAAAAATACCAAACAGACATACTTTAGAACCTAAATAAGTCCCATACTTGTGATTGAATTGGAAAATTGTCAGTAGCTAATTTTGTAAGTGATGAGAACCATGCTTTTACTATAAATAATTTCAAAATATAACAAATACAATATATTTATTTTGTAGCCATCAAACACAGTCATGATGTCTTTAAGATGGTTCCCCCTCAGTATCATAAAACAGTACCAATTGGCAGTTTATATGAATTAGAAAACATTTGTTTCAATATGTATGATTCACATGCCTAGTAAATCATAATCTTAGGCTACAAGTAACATAAAATCAGCGTTCTCTAAGGAAATATAATTCTGCAGCTTCTACTAAACAATAACATAAATCAACAAGAAAAGCACATCTGCTTTGTGTGTTTATACTGAAGATGTCTTATAGTAATGTTATGTATGTAAGTATGTATAATAATCGTAGAAATAGGATTTTAATTACCAACCGGTAAATCCTTTTCCCATTGTCCGCAGAGGATACTGGGGTTCCATTTAGTACCATGGGGTATAAATGGGTTCACTAGGAGCCATGGGCACTTTAAGAATTTGATAGTGGGCTGGCTCCTCCCTCTATGCCCCTCCTACCAGACTCAGTTTAGGAAACTGTGCCTGAGGAGACGGACATACTTTGAGAGAAGGATAGATAAGGATAGTGGTGAGATTCCGAACCAGCACACACAAACAAGAGGAAAGCCAAGCTAACCAAACTTGAAACCAGAAACAGCAACAGCTGAACCAAACAACAGTATTTAACCAAGTAACAGTGCAGGAATAATGAAGCACCGGGCGGGTGCCCAGTATTCTCTACGGACTACGAGAAAAGGAGTAAGTAATTAAAATCCTATTTTCTCTTATGTCCTAGAGGATACTGGGGTTCTATTTAGTACCACGGGAAAGTACCAAAGCTCCCAAACTGTACAGATTTTGGAACTGGCAACCCTGCCGTGGAATAAGCATGCTGGATAGTGAGCCTGATCCAGCGTTCAATGGACTGCTTTGAAGCAGGAAACCCAATTTTATTGGGATCATAGAGAACGAACAGCGAGTCCGATTTCCTGTGACGAGCTGTTCTCTTTACATACACCTTCAAAGCCCTCACAACATCCAAAGACTTTGAAGTATCAGAGGTATCCGTCACAACCGGAACCACAATAGGTTGGTTGATGTGAAACGCAGACACCACCTTAGGAAGAAATTGCTGATGAGTTCTGAGTTCAGCTCTGTCCTCATGGAAAATTAAGCAGGGGCTCTTGTGAGACAACGTCCCTAGCTCCGACACACGTCTTGCTGAAGCCAAGACCAACAGTGTGACGGTCTTCCACGTAAGGTAATTTATGTCAACCTCCTGTAACGGTTCAAACCAGCCCGAGTGGAGGAACTGCAGGACCAAATTGAGATTCCAAGGTGCCGTGGGAGGCACAAAAGGAGGTTGGATGTGCAGAACACCTTTCAAGAATGTCTGGACCTCAGGAAGAGAAGCCAATTGTTTCTGAAAGAAAATGGACAAGGCCGAAATCTGGACTTTTATGGAACACAGACGTAGGCCCACATCCACACCCGACTGCAGAAAAAAGCAGGAAACGTCCCAGATGAAAATCCACTGCAGAATATTTTCTGATTTCACACCAAGAGACGTATTTCTTCCAAATACGGTGGTAATGTTTAGACGTTACCCCCTTCTTGGCTTGGATCATAGTCGGGGTGACTTTGTCAGGGATGTCTCTCCTGGCAAGAATCAGCCGTTCATCTTCCATGCCATCAAACGTAGCTGTGGTAAGTCTTGATAGACGAACAGGCCCTGTCGCACAAGATCCTCACAAAGAGGTAGAGGCCACGGATCTTTGAGGAGTATCTCCAGGAGGTCCGCGTACCAGGCTTTTATTGGCCAGTCCGGAGCAATGAGAATTGCTTGAACTGTTTCCCTTTTATTCTTTTCAGAATTCTTGGGATCAGAGGAAGTGGAGGAAACACGTACACCATCTGATAGACCCATGGAGTCGTCAGAGCACCCACTGCCACTGCCTGTGGGTCTCTCGACCTGGAACAATACTGCTTGAGCTTCTTGTTGAGACGAGAGGCCATCATGTCGATCTGTGGACATCCCCATCGACTTGTCAAGCACCTGAACACCTACGGGTGAAGGCCCCACTCCCCCGAGTGCAGGTCGTGTCTGCTGAGGAAGTTTGCTTCCCAGTTGTCTACTTCCAGAATGAAGACCGCCGACAACGCCGCAGCATGTTTTTCTGCCTAGAGGAGAATTCTTAACACCTTCGACATTGCTGCTCTGCTTTTCGTTCTGCTCTGTCGGTTTATATACGTCACTGCCGTCACATTGTCCGACTGGACCTGAATGGCCCAATCATGAAGAAGGTATGAGGCCTGCAGACGGGCGTTGTATATAGCCATGAGTTCCAAAATGTTGATTGGAAGGACAACTTCCTGACTTGACCATCTTCCTTGAAACTGCACCTCCTGGGTGACTGCGCCCCAACCTCTGAGGCTTGCGTCCGTGGTAAGCAGAATCCAATTTTGAATCCCGAACCGTTGGCCCTCAATCAGGTGAGAAGTCTGTAGCCACCACAGAAGGGGGATCCTGGCCTTTGGCGACATACGGATCCTCTGGTGCATGTGAAGATGTGATCTGGACCATTTGTCCAACAAATCGAGCTGGAAGGGTCGTGCATGAAACCTTCCACCATTTTTCCCAGAAGGCGAATGCATAGGTGCACCGATATCTGGGTTGGCTTCAGACATCCCGAACCATCGACTGGATTACCAATGCCTTTTCCAACAGAAGAAAACCTTTCTGTGACTGTGTGTCCAGTAACATTCCCAGAAATGGGAGCCTCCGAGTTGGCTCTAAGTGAGATTTCGGAAGATTTAGAATCCAGCCGTGATCCAGGAGTAGTTTGGTTGTGAGGCCAATGCTGTTCAACAACCTCTCCCTGGACGGAGAATCATCATCTCTGCCATCACCTTGGTGAACACCCTCGGTTCCGTGGAGAGACCAAAAGGTAGGGCCTGGAACTGGTAGTGAGAGTCCTGCAGTGCAAACCGTAGATAAGCCTGGTGAGGCGGCCAGATCGGAATGTAAAGGTACGCATCCTTGATATCCAGAGACACTAGTAATTCCCTCTCCTCCAGACCTGAGATCACCACTCTCAGAGACTCCATCTTGAATTTGAACACTCGTAAGTACGGGTTAATGATTTTAGATTCAGAATCGGCCTTACCAAACTGTCCGGTTTCGGTACCAAACAAGTTGGAATAATATCCCTTGTTTTGGAGATGAGGTGGAACTGGAACAATGACCTGTGTTTGTACCAGTTTTTGAATGGCATCCTATAAGGTTATACTTGCCTCCTGTGAAACTGGTAAGCCTGATTTGAAGAATCTATGAGATGGGAGTTCCTGAAACTCCAGCCTGTAACCCTGGGAAATAAGATCTATGACCCCGGGATCTTGGCATGATGTTGTCCAGATGTGACTGAAATTTTTTAGAGGGGCTCCCACCTGCCAGTCTTCCAGGCATCGCAGTCCTCCGTCATGCTGAAGGCTTTGAGGAAGCAGAGCTGGAGCTCTGTTCCTGAGAACCGGCAGTTGCTAGTTTGCATGGTTTACCTCTAGCGCCTCTGTTGGCTGTAGAAGATCCTCTGGCTTTACTCTTAAACTTGGCAGTCTGAAAGGACTGTAGAGTAGATCCTGATTAGGGCTTCCTGGTTGGGGGAGCTACAGAAGGAAGATATGTGGACTTACCCACAGTAGCTTTGGAGATCCATTTAACTAGTTCATCTCCAAATAAGGCCTCTCCTGTGAAGGGTAGGCCTTTCACGTCTTTCCTGGAGTCCGCGTCCGCAGTCCACTGGCGTAACCATAAGCCCCTGCGTGCTGACACTGCCATAGCCGTGGTGCATGCATTAAGCAAACCCACTTCTTTTATGGCTTCCACCATCAAGTTGGCAGATTCCTGTATATGTTGCAGGAGTAAAACAATCTCACCCCTAGATAAGGAATCCAGACCCTCAATTAGGTTACCTGAACATCTAGAAATGGCTTTAATAATTCACGCACATGCTATAGTGGGTCTCTAGGCCACCCCAGCAGCCGTGTACAAGGATTTGAGTGTAGTCTTAATTTTACGATCAGCCGTGTCTTTCAGGGAGGCTGCACCAGGGACAGGTAACACTATTTTCCGTAACAACCTAGACACTGATGCATCCACTATCGGTGGACTTTCCCATTTTTTCCTATCAGGAGTAACCTTTTAGGGATTTGAAATTTCTTATCAGGATTAACCCATAGTTCTTCAAACAGAGTATTCAATTCTTTTGACAAAGGAAAAGTGACTGAGGATTTCTTTTTTACATTAAAATAAGATTCCTCACACTCCTCTGCCACTTTATCAGGAATTTGCAGAACATCTCTAATAGCTTCTATAAGAGCCTCTAATCCCTGTGACAGAGCAGCATCCCCCCCCCTTCTGAATCCACCTCCCCCTCCTCAATGTCTGACCCCTCAGCATCAGAGTCAGACTGCAGGATCTGGGCCAGAGTTTGTTTTTGTGGACAAATGGCAGGGGACTGTGAAGCTTGTTTGGGGACTGAGTCTCTATTCATAAGCTCATCCACAAACTGTCTTAAGTATTGTGTCTCTTTCTCATGGCGGGACAATTTATTAGATATATTGGAAATCATTCCTTTGATGGAATCCAGCCACGCTGGTTCAGCTCTGCTAGCCTGAGAAGGTGCACTACACTGAGTACATAGTAGTGAGCTCCCTGGGAAGAGGAATATTCTGCCATACATGAAACACACTCTTTGCCTGACATATTGTAAATGTGACAGCACACACACACACAGGAAAGGTTAAAAGCACAATTAACCCACAAAGAGCCCTTCCAGGGAGACACAGAGTTTGGAGCCAGCACACAGCACCCTTATTGCTAATGCCAAGCTTAGCTGGGTCGCAGACTAAGTACCCAGATTGGGGACCTAGTACACTAATAATCGCTCCCCCCTGCTATGACCCCCGATACCGCTGAGGTAATCTGGAGTCACTCCGGAGAAGCTGCACGTCCCTGTCAGTCAGCATCTGTGTCCACTGCAGAGGGAAAATGGCGCTGGTGAGCTGCTGGATCCTCTCATAGT
This sequence comes from Pseudophryne corroboree, assembly GCF_028390025.1. Taxonomy (NCBI): domain Eukaryota; kingdom Metazoa; phylum Chordata; class Amphibia; order Anura; family Myobatrachidae; genus Pseudophryne; species Pseudophryne corroboree. The sequence continues at coordinate 632,586,079 of NC_086444.1, read as the reverse complement.
GAAGCCCCGCCCCTTCAATGGCGCGCAGTCTTCCCGCTTTTTTTATACTGGCTGAGGTAAATTTGTGCTTAAAATGGAGTCAGATCCATTTTAAGGCTTTGTTTGCCAGTGTGGGCACTGTGTACAGTGTACTGAGACGCAGTTGTGTACCGAGTCTGGAGACGCAATCCGCACCGGTGAGAAGCCGTGCATCTCCGTACTCTCATGACACTATAATGGCCGGCGACACGCTAACCGGGATGCCAGTTTAGTATTCACCACTCCTCTTTCTTCTGGCTCTGTTAGGGGTGGCGGCGTTCTGCGGGAAAGTACGCTCGCAGTGATGGGACTTGTGAATAGTTCTCTCAGGAGCTAGGGTTTTGTCAGCGGGGAACGGGACAATTAACCCTTCAAGAGGTTGGTCCATCCCCCCCCCCCCCCCCCAAGTCCCACGAAGCAGGCAGGCTGGTGCCATCCATACCTGCCTGAAAATAACAAACAAAAATAAATGTAGAAAACTCTTCAGGAGCTTCCATAAGTGTGACCGGCTCCTCCGGGCACATTTTCTAACCTGAGTCTGGTAGGAGGGGCATAGAGGGAGGAGCCAGCCCACACTATCAAATTCTTTAAGTGCCCATGGCTCCTGGTGGAACCGTCTATACCCATGGTACCAAATGGAACCCCGGTATCCTCTAGGACGTAAGAGAAAGTGAGATAAGACACAGGGATGCAACAGGTGTAATTGCAGTATATAGGTAATGGTATATAGATAAGAGCAGCCTGGACCTTAAAGGTGTAACTGTGCATTGTAGCGTGTCGGGCGTTTTAGTGGTAAATGCACTGGTGGATGGTAGCACTATTGCCCCTAACTATGGTGGTAGTGATATAGTGTACTTGCGGCTCTGTATGACTGGAGAGTCTCTGTGTATGTCTGTTCTCAAGGAATGCCATAAAGGAAAGATGTGCAGAGATGCTGTTCACAATTACTGGCATAAAGGAGTTAGTAATGTGCCTGTAATCCTGCCAGTTGAAAAAAATCTCTAGCCACCTTCACCCAGATTTTTCACTCTCATCCCCTGCATCTTTTCAGCTCCTGACAGCAACCCTTGTATCTCGCTAGCCAGCACCACTTCTGTATCGGCAGCCGGCACCTCTTCTGACTCATCAGCCAGCCCCCTTTCTGTCTCTCCAGCTAGTCCCCCTTCGGTCTCTCCAGCCAGCCCCTTCTGTCTCTACAGTCAGCCCTCCTTCTTTCTCTCCAGCCAGACACCCATCCGTTTCTCCAGATGGCCGCCTTTCTGTCTGTCCAGCCAGCCACACTTCTGTCTCTCTAGGCTGTCCCCCTTCTGTCTCTCCAGTCAGCCTTCTGCTGTGCCACCAGCCAGCCACCCTTCTGTCTCTCCAGGCAGTCCCCCTTCCATCTCTTAAGTCTGCCCGGCTTCTGTCTCTCCAGCCGGACCCCCTTCAGTCTCTCTAGCCAGCACCCTTTCTTTCTCTCCTACCAGCCCCCCTTTTGTCTCTCTAGACAGCACCCTTTCTGTCTCTCCTGCCAGCCCCCTTCTGTCTCGCCAGCCAGACTTTTTTCTTTCTCTCCAGCCAGACCCCATTCTGTCTCTCCAGACAGTACTCCTTATTTCTCTGAAGGCAGTACCCCTTAGTTAAAACTCTGGAGTAAAAATTCTATGGCAAGTGAGGCAGTGCCTCCCCTGCCTACCTTTTCCGACATCTCTCATCAAAACTTACCAAATTTCCAGCAGTATATACTGTACTGCTGCATTTTTGTATAATGCCCAAATGAACCCTTTGGCTCAAATATCGTATGTAAATCAGGACCTGATCACCGCTCACTCACAGTCATCGTCCCCACCCCCTCCAAATGGCAGCAGTCTGCTTTCAATGACACAGGACCTGTTCACACACATGCAGAACGGGTTCTGCACATGGCCAAAGTACCGAATATCTGTACTTTGTGCCAGGGACATGCAGTGAGGTAAATGGCTCAGGAGGCACTGGCTAGTACCAGAGCACGATTTACACACAATATATGAGCCCAAGGGTACATGTGGTCCTTATACACAGGTGCAGCAGTATATACTGCTGGAAATTTGGTGAGTGTGCAGAAAAGATAGGCACTGCCTCACCTGCCATAGACTTTTTACTCCACAGTTTTGACTATAACAATTATCAGAATAATACAAAGAAAATAATTCTTATATATTCTTTTTTTTTTCATATACTTTATATAGTCACAACTCTGGCTAATACGTTAGTATCACAGGAAAAAGCAAATTAGTTGATGGAAGGTCTTACTGCTGCGGTGCGAAAGGGTCAGAACTGCGCATGCCCGTGCGTCGTTGCCCAGCGACAGCCGTTGCCGGGCAACGACAATAAGAATGAAGAAAGTGATAGCTAGCGCGATCGCAAGAAGATTGACAGCGGGGAGGCGTTCCGGGGCGGATACTCATCGTTTTCCGGGCGTGGAGTTCCGAAAGCAGGTGTGTCCAGGCATTTGGATGGCAGATGTCTGACGTCAATCCCGGGACCTTCATCGCTGGATCCGTCGCACAGGGTAAGTAACTCTGTCCCTGGTCTTGTTTTGCAGGAAACTTTTTTAGCATAGCAGGGCAGCACAAGCGATCGCAGCCCTGCTATGCTAAAATACACTCCCCCATAGGTGGCTTCGAGGTATTGCGAAGTATACATTGAATCCTTCTTATCCCGTATTAAGGGTCTGTGGATGGGCTGTCAAACTCTACCGAGCTCTTTTCGGCTTTTGGTTACAACAAATGGGGTGCACATTAGTTGATGATACATGAAAGGGGAAAATATGTGAGTGCTAATATATGTGCCTATATTACCTGTCGACTATGTGCTTCACTACCTGAAGATAGCAGAGATGAAGATAAGAAACATGCGTTATAAATGCATTCATATGATTATGTATGTGGTCGCCGATTGGAGTCTTGTTGATGTCTTGTCTGATGTCTTGTCTGGTTGTCGTATCTTTACTGTAGCTTTGCGGTAATTGGCAAGCAAAGTTTCTTCAAGTGTCCATAAAAATAATTACAGTCTCTAAAAGCTCATTAGGTGTCTGTGACACAGTTCATCAGTGGTCTGTATAAAAGGTCATCGAATTCTTCTTCCAGGTGGATTTCTTGGTACCTCGGAGAAAATCAAAGGAGAAACGGGTGAAAGAAACGGACCGTGGAATCACATTTTATCACAACATTGTCTCGATTGACGGGTCATAAATTAAACTAGTTGTTGTTACAATGCCCTCGCTCCTCAAACTCATCAATTTGGTTCTACGCTTGCAATTCATTAAAATCCGAACACATTTGAATATCAGACCAATCATTATGACAACTCCTAGGATACATAAGAGGAACTTCCCTACAGTAACGACAACATTTTGAGCCCATTCTCCTAAACCTGAGAACCAATTACGTGGGTTCAACCATGATACCCAGCCGGTTAGTTCATTACCCACAGAAGCAAGGGTAAGGTTGTGTCTCCTTCGGAACTCCCACTTCAATTGCAAGATATCGTCCATCTTTTGATCTATGACCTCTGTTGGGTCCTCAGTGCTGTTTGTGATATACGTACAACACTTCACTCCATACTGAGTTGCTAGGGTGACACAATACCCTCCTGTCACTGCTGTGAGGTAATTTAGAACCATCCTGTGCTGGATCAGTTCCGTTTTGTAAGCTTGCAATTCTCTCCCAGTATACCTGAAGGTGTCATCATACATCTCGTGATATTGTCTATCAGATTCGCTAGCGCGGTAATATACCTATAATTTATAACTCCTCTGGTGGCACGGGTGATATCTAACGCGAGTAGGAATTGAATCCGGGTGGATTCGTGAATCAAATCAGAGGCTGCATGCTCTGTCCTATCTATAAGGTGTCTTTTTACAATGTGTTCGTAATGGGTGTGAGTGTAAGGAGCTTGAGCATTGCGGTGAACATCTTTCATCTTTTCATGGGTAATGGTCATTACTTCCGGTAACACTCTTCCAATGTAACACAATCCCTCTGAGTTTGGGGCAAGGAACCTATACGCCTTCCTCCCACATATGAAATATGCATCATCGGGGAGGACATATGGGACAGAATATGACATAACCATATTACAAACCTTCCAGGTGAAAACTCCTATCCCTAACTCTCTCATCTGACTAGTACACGTATCAGGTTGTATGATATGCGCACAGTATCCTGGTGATACTTCTCCAACTCGCATGGGCCTACTTCCTAGAGTGTACCTATATTGGAAATATCTTCCACTGTTGGCTATTTGGCGTATAAGCTCTGAGTCGATGGGCATTCTATCGGCTCTGTGTGAGAATGTCATGGTTCGGTTGTTCCATGTCACTTCCCAATTTCCCGGCTTTCGGGAATTGGAAATGTTAAAACATATTAGGGACCTATCTACATGGTATTGGTGGAGCTTCAAACTAGGAGGGAAAGAAATATTAAATTTCTTGTCCACCAGTCTCCCACCCCTTAATTCAAGTACCTCATCTATCGTTAAAGAGTATGGCACTAGTCCTGACTTTCTATGACCTTGAGGTACTTGTGAGCACACCCAGCATTCCGTTTGGTTTAAAACCTTACCCACTAATGAGTGATAGTCACTCAATGGATAACGGCCCATATTGATGTTAATGCTGGACTGACATCTCTGGATGCACCCGTCCTCAACTATGTTATCACAATTTCTACATATACAATTCTCTTCAGCTAACAATCCTTCACAATGTCTCTTAGTGTCATGGCTACCAGATCGTTTTCTGATACTCGCCTTTACTCGGTGATTGTGTTGCTCTTGGAATTCTACGAATCCATCCTGATCATCAGAACCCATTCCAGATCCTTTCTCGACCTCACTGGTACTCTCACCGAAACAGACTGCTCTGGTCAACAACAGGGTCAACAGGAAAACACGGACTGCAGTCTCTTGAGGCGAGTCCATCTTACAGGAGGAGAAAGGGAAAGTTGTAATGGGGTACAGAAAATAATTGAAGGGGAAAGAAACTTGTTACGATAATTTGTCCTCTAGTCTTGTTGTTCTTCTTGCTCGGCTGTCATCTCAAAGGTGCTGTCTCTCAGTCTTCCCAAAACGAACACTTCGGTGATACAATATTCTTTTCAAATCAGCGATCTTTCTGTAAAGAGCATAAATCTTGCATTACCATTTGTCTAACTGAGGTGTGACATACTATCCGTACAACATGAAAGAACAAAAAGAGAGAGAGAACAAATAGAAAAGAAAAACATTGTCAGATTCATCAACAGGCTGTCGCATCAACATGTCCACCGGTATCTCTGCACAGTCTCCCCCACCAGTATCTCCACTCTCCACCCTTTGCGTCTGGCCAAACACAACGATGCTGGTAAGATAAACTGGGGTTGGGTAGACCTCTGAAAAGACCAAGTAGTCATGTGACGTTTGAGTTCCGTTGGTGAATGTTAGAGATGAGAAGAAAACATTTAAAGATAAATTACAAAGTTTACCCGGCCGTCCCTGTGTCTACAAGGAACTGACCTCCCAATTACATTGACTGTAACCTCAGGCTTATTATCAAGGCTAATGATCAACTTTACTAGCTGCAAATTACAGGTGCGGCCCAAAATTCTTCATATATGATCCCTGATTATAATTACGTGTGTCATACAGTGTGTCATAACTTTGCTCGTGTTCTTGTCTAGGGGCTCTGAATTTATGTGTGCTGTTACAGTTGCTGGCATAATGCCCTTCCCTTTTACAAAGATAACAAACTCTTGGCTTCCTCCATGTGCCAGGGGCCTGGGGTTTTGGTCGATTTGATGCCTCTTCTAGTGCTTGGATGTTCATCACCATCAACCGCTCTCCCTGTGCTTCCCTGGTTCTTTGGATATTACAGTCATGCTGTTGTCTAGGGGGTTTATATACCTTATGTGCATCTTTAAACATACAATCTCGTGCAAAATGACCTTCCCTCTGGCAACTATAACATCTTATCATATTCGACTTACCCACAGGGGTTTGGGGCTTAGACTGAGGTAGTTTACTTATTGTCATCAGCTTACCCCCCTGTGACTCCCTGTGTTTGCTGATGTTCCGATCGTGCCCAACAGCGGACTTTCTTAATGCAGCCACCGAGATACTTCTCCAGTTAGGTTGAGTGGTCTGTACCCTTGTTCTCAACACTTTTGTTAAACCTTCCATTAATACATAAACTGCTACTTTTCTATGCTGTACATTTTCCTCAATGTCCGCGATCCCAGTGTATCTAGCCATTACTTGCAGTGCTCGATTGAAATAATTAGAAGCAGATTCACCTTCTTTTTGTCTTATGGAGAAGATTTTGTTCCACTTAACAACAGCTGGGAAATATACTCCTAATTGAATGTTGATCTGTTTAACATTTTCCTGATTGTATGCATCAGTGAGAGGTCTCTCTTCGTCTAACCTACAATCAGAAATGAATTTCAAGGGGTCAATAGTAGAGGGCAAACATGCCCGCAGTACTGTTCGCCAACCTTTGTTAGTGGGTTCAGTGGCGTTACCTAGTTCTTTAATGAAACTTTGGCGTGCAGCTAGATCTTGCCTGGGATCGGGAAATTCAGACATAATTGTCCTCAATTCTGTCCGGGACCAGGGACAATGCATAGCAATGTCTCTGACGGGAGTGACTCCCTGAGCGTCAGTCCTCCCACTGGGGACTGTGATCACCTTGACAGAATTTAGTTCAATTACACCATCTTGTGTTGACTCTACAATGTGAGGTGCAATTCTCTGTGCATGATATACAATACCGTACTTACCTGTGGACACGACCTCACCTGACCCTCCGTTAGGGGGCTTGACTACTGCCTTTACCGATTGGGCCGTGCCCACCTGGGTGTCTCGTATGATGGCTGCTGGAAAAGGTGCCAACATCGTGCTGGGCTCACTTTCTTGCTTGTAATCCTGAGGGAAGTTTAACATGGGGTGCAACTTGCACGGGTTAGAATTTGTACATTTATCAGTTTTCCTTCTATCATTATTACATTTATTACATTTATTACATTTATTCTTATCATCGTTAATACAGTTACTAAGTGCATTATTATCATCATATCCCAGTATGCCATTCTCTGTAGCCATTGTTTCTCCAGTTGCCATGTGTTTCCTGCTAAAGTGAGAACAAGCTATGTAAGTTAATTCCCTTTGTATCTCACTTTCCTGTTGCCATAAATGTAAACAATTATAATGTCTATTCCGTTGCTTTCCGGATTTTATGAGACCTATCCTTCTCCTTAAATTTTGCAACACCTCAGGATCAAAACTGCCCACCCTGGAGAACTGTTCTCCATCGGTCACAGTCATACGTTCCCACTCATTGCATAAAACCTCTGTGTGTGATCCATATTTTTCACACATTATATACCTGGCCGACCCAACTGGTCGTGGTACTAAATCAACCTGAACCTTGGTTGATCGTCCCTTACTTGAGCAGCTGGCCCCCATTATTTGCAGGTATTGCCTTCTTTGCGAATTCCTACAAAAAAAACAAGTTGCCTGAGGTAAGGCGACGGTGAAAGCTCAACGAGTGCCTTCACTCCTTCTCGCCCACGTTGACCAATACACCCAGAAACTGCATTAGCGCTGCTGTACTCAACCTAGGGCCCCTATGAACCGCTATTTACTGGGGCGTGTGGGAGTATGCTACCCTCCCCAGTAAGTATTGGCCGTTGAAGAATTCCTGAGTGAACAGCGAACCTCCCTTAAAATAAAAAAAACCTACACAAATCACGTTAGAATGTACAAATAGCGTTTATGATCCCACAAAAACTGAATGGGTATCAAGGTAACCAACTAATGCACACAATTACGTGCGGTACAGTCGCACTTCGTATAAGTAACTATTACTTATCCGCCTTACGACCAGCGGAATCGGTTGTTCAGGCTGCGAAACCTTCAGCCGGAGCGTATTCTCAACACGGGCCTATATGGGTTTTGCGCCAACCCCCCTCTGGGTTGCGCTCACTTACCTCTGACTTTTCTTAAGTCAGGGTCTTCAGAACTTCGTATAGGTACTTTTAACGGATTTCTGATTTTAGCGACCTTCTGGTCTGCTGTAACACTACTTGCTCCTTTTACCTTATTTCACTGTTAACGTGAGATGCCTCTCACGCCACCACGTGCTTCACTTCACGGGTGTACTTCTACGAGATCCCGATTTTTCTCAAGGTTCACCCAAAAGTAAAAAAATTCACTTGCATACACACGCTTCTTTCACTTCAAATATACTTTGATTTTTCTGTACAGAAAATTACTTTCATTCAGGTAACACAGGTTAATCCTAGAGGAGATGCAGCAAGAGGAGGATCTTTTTCCTTTAAACTAGTTTTAGGAAACTGAAAGAAATTCTGCTACTATCTCGTGGCTTCCGTATCGCCTTACTAAAACAATGCTATCGTGTGATTTGTATCTAGTGGGCGTATCTGTACGCACGTTGCGTAATTTACGCCACGTGTGTAGGCCTTTGCGTCGCGTACGCTGTCTCGCACTCGGTGAGAGACACGTGTACACAGGCCGGATACATCCGCAGTAACACAAATAACACGCTTCTATAAATGTAAGCCATATTTCACTATAAACGCTTACTAAACACCACACAGTATCTTCTATGCTGCGTGCGTGTTTTTACAATTACTCCCTTAAGTATTACTCTTTACTTTTAACTAAAATAGCAACAAATTTTCTCAGCACGTTATCAATGCAAATGGCAAACAGGAGAGTTAGATATGTGAAAGTACACAAATGAAAATACAGGCGTGTGTGTGTGTTGCTTATGCAATTTGCACCAAACAGAAATTAAAACAGTTTAAAAAGACAATAGCTTAACGTTCTTACCTTTCGGTTCCGGATCCCACCAGCATCCCTACAAACCAAGCGAAGCAGACGCAGACGCTTATCTGATCAGCACTACCGTATCCCCAACCATAAACACGGATACAGGGGATACTACCTTCCTGCCCTTTGCTGATGGATAAAAGTCTGCCTGGTTCCGCTAGGCTGCGGGTATGAGGAATCCCGGACGAGCACCCAATTGAAAAAGTCAAATATTTACCTTTGAACATAAGCTATATACTTATTATGGACTAAGTACGCAATTGGCGCACGGAGTACCGTCAGGGTACCCACTTAGCGTAGCAGACGCTAAGCCGTGGGCGCGACGCACGAGCGGCACGTACGCTCACGGGCTTACGCTTGGTATCGAGCACGCTATAGGCGGCCCGAGTACCGTACTGCTACGCTGTTGGCGTAGCGGACGCTGTGCTGTGAGAGTGAGACACGAGCGGCGCTGACGCTCACTGAATGACACACTGTAAACCTTGTTTAACAACACACTGTAAGGGTATGCTTATACTGTAAACCTTAGTACTGTAATATTACCACAATGTAACGCTTATTGACCTTGATAATATGAAAGCTGTTTGAGCGATTGAGACGCTCAGAAACCCTATACAATAACTGGTGAAACACACAAGACCTGGTAAGGTTCCAACACCTTCGTAGAAGATACTTTAGTATAAAAGGGGAAAAACAGTTACAGCTTATACACTACAGACCTAACATCAATATCTAAACAGAATAACAAGAAATAAATGTGAACAATAGCGAACGATAGCAAACAGAATAAACACAAAGAGAATAAAATGGCAAACACTTAAAGAATAACAAGCAGCGGGCATGTGCATTGGGGTTAGTACAAGGCATTGTGAATCACAATATTTTTCGACTTTGACAGTATCTGGCACTGTGGGGGCATATATGTATCTGGCACTGTGGAGGAATATATGTATCTAGCACTGTGGGTGCATATATGTATCTGGCACTGTGGAGGCACTCATTTTTGGGTGTTTTTATATGTATGTGGCACTGTAGAGGGGCTCTATTTGTATGTGGCACTGTACAACATGACTAAAAATGGGGTTATGACACAAGGTCATACTCCTACAAACTTAAAACCGAAAGGTGTGTACATAAAAATGGGGTGTGGCTTTGTGACAACTATGCCACGCCCCCATTTTTGCTCGCACGCCGAAGGCTCTTACCTTTGACTACAGATCTTTTCTGGCTCTTTGCCACTGACTGGTTGGCCACCCCTGCCATACAGCATACATTTCAACAGATACATGTGATAACTGAAGAAACTGTTCAATGCCCAAAATGCAGAGCTCATAAAGCTTTGCTCTTTCACAATTTCTGGAACTGTTACAAGATAAGACAGTTTTGAAACTAAATACTTTTATTTCTTACTGTCACCTTTTCAAATTAATCATCTTGACCCTTTAGCTGTTCTATGGGGGTCATTCCGACCCGTTCGCTTGCAGCGCTTCTTTGCTGCGGTGCGAACGGGTCCGGAATGCGGTCACAGCAGCAACCGCAAGAAGATGGACAGCAAGAGGGCGTTCCTGGGCGTCACCTTACTGTTTCCTGACGTTTTTGGGGATTGGTAAGTAAAACGCAGGCGTGTCCAGGCGAACGGAGGGCGGAGGTATGACGTCAAAGCCGGCCCCATCAACGCTGAGATCGTTGCACAGGGTAAGTATGTCCAGGGCTGGTCTTGTTTTACACAAAACTTTTTTTAGCTAAGCAGGGCTGCACAAGCGTTCACAGCCCTGCTAAGCTAAAATACACTCCCCCATAGGCGAGGATTAGTTGATCGCAGCAGCAGCAGCAACAAAAAGCTGCTGGCTGTGATCAACTCGGAATGACCCCCTATGTACAAATGTAAAAACTGGCACTCTTTAGTAGCTCCTAAACACCTAGGGGGTAATTCCAAGTTGATCGTAGCAAGATTTTTGTTAGCAATTGGGCAAAACCATGTGCACTGCAGGGGAGGCAGATATAACATGTGCAGAGAGAGTTAGATTTGGGTGGGGTGTGTTCAATCTGCAATCTAATTTGCAGTGTAAAAATAAAGCAGCCAGTAATTACCCTGCACAGAAATAATATAACCCACCCAAATCTAACTCTCTCTGCAAATGTTATATCTGCCACACCTGCAGTGCACATGGTTTTGCCCAATTGCTATCAAAAATCCTGCTGCGATCAACTTGGAATTACCCCCCTAATACCTTTTATTGCCATGGTGGTTGCTATTGCTAAAAAAAAGCTCAGAAAGATATGATGGATCTCTTTGAGCATACTGAATGGTTTTTATTATAAAATCTTCACAATCCCACATCCATGTGACTATGGGGGTAATTCCAAGTTGATCGCAGCAGGAAATTTTTTAGCAGTTGGGCAAAACCATGTGCACTGCAGGGGGGGCAGATGTAACATGTGCAGAGAGAGTTAGATTTGGGTGGGTTATTTTGTTTCTGTGCAGGGTAAATACTGGCTGCTTTATTTTTACACTGCAATTTAGATTGCAGATTGAACTCACCACACCCAAATCTAACTCTCTCTGCAAATGTTATATCTGCCTCCCCTGCAGTGCACATGGTTTTGCCCAACTGCTAAAAAATTTCCTGCTGCGATCAACTTGGAATTACCCCCTATATTGTGAGATTCTTTTCTTATACTGCTGTATAAATCTGATTTTACCGGCAGGCCCCTGGTACATTTCCCTCCCTTCCTCCTCTGCTTTCTTCTCACATCTTGTGTTTCACTCCCTTTTGTATTATTGTGTTATACAGTATGTTATGTTTCAAAACATTGCAGCTCATTTTTATTTTGTATACTCCATTGCAGTGGTTCTTAATCGCAGTCCTCAAGGCACCCCAATGGTCCAGGTTTTAGGTATATCCATGGCTCAGCACAGATGGTCAAATTAAATTGGCTGAAGTGCTAATTAAGTCACCTGTGGCTAAGCATGTATAAACTTAACACCTGGACCGTTGTTGTGCTGCGAGGACCGTGTTATGCTGATATGGTTTCAAAGGTATGCTATTTTTCTGTATTCTTTACTAGTATTAATTGTATTTTATGCTATTAGATTTTATCTGCCCAATTAGTGTGTATGCAATCTATAATACCCCTTTCAGACCGCCACCTCTGAACATGGGTTATTGGCACATGAACACACATAACCCGTATTCATGTGCGGGCTGAAAGGTGCCAGGGTTGAAATACCGGGTTGAGTGACCCGGTATTTCAACCCTAGTCGTGAGCAATGTTGAACACGTGTTCGACCCGGCTCACTGTGCAGTGTGAACGGGAGCCGGGTTGATGCGACCCGTTTCCCATTCACTCTCTATGTATGGGCGGCTCTTGAAAATCATGTGATCGCTAAGCCCCGCCACTGCACCGCTGATGTCACCAACCCGACGGGGAGCCCAGCGGCGGCGGGGAGCCTGAGGCAGGTCGCACGTTGGGAGCTCCTGTGTCAGGCTCCCAGGTGCAACCCGCCTCAGGCAGTCTGAAAGGGGTATCATTTTGTCTTTTCATCGAAACGCCTAATAAAAAGATCTTTAAAGACAAAAAAAAATATCAATACCCATGTAATAACTTTACCATGGTCCACAAAACACCCTTCCACCACACACCAGTGCTATATATACATAGTCAGCACTAGTATTTGTGCTTACATGCTACAGTGCATCTTTGGACTCATTAAAAATCAAGACTAAAAAAAGACCTGTGTCTAGTACACAGGTTCTCAAACTCGGTCCTCAGGACCCCACACAGTGCATGTTTTGCAGGTCTCCTCACAGAATCCCAAGTGAAATAATTAGCTCCACCTGTGGACCTTTTAAAATGTGTCAGTGAGTAATTAATACACCTGTGTACCTGCTGAGTTACCTGCAAAACATGCACTGTGTGGGGTCCTGAGGACCGAGTTTGAGAACCACTGGTCTAGTGTATCACCTCGTCTATGCGAGTATCTGTGCATCTACACATAAATCTGATTTGGGCCTCCTACTGTTTGTCTGTTTGCACCTGTCACCATTCATATCAGGACTTGTTCCCACCCCATTCTGAGTGCAAATAAGCCATCTGAAACAAGCATCCCACCAGCATTTGGATGCCTCACACAAGCACAGAATTCTGGCTATGAAGTCAGAACACTAAACCTCACACGTCAGATGCATCCACGCGCCACTCAAGCAAACTTATCTTATAAAATAAAGAAACAACTGTAGTTGGCGTGAAAGGGGTCAGCTTTTATTTTCTGACTGAGAGGAAGGCCTATTAAATACTAAAACTAAAAATGCAGACTTCCCTCTCTAACTAAGGTGGCGGGGAGAAGAACGGTTAAACATAATAAACGTAACATGGGTGATCAACATTATGATACAGCAAAAACAAGCAATAAAAAACATATGTGTGAGGGAGCCTTCTGCCCCAGATGTTCCGGGATCGGCCTCCTGCCTCCATCCCAAACATCGAAAATCAAAAATCCAAGGACAGGGGTCAACCTTCTGCCACTACCCCTGTCCACCAACAGTTGTAGGGATGGAGGTACGCTCCGCCCCTACGGGATAAAATTGGGCCACCTGCCCCGCCATCCACATATGTCTATATACCAATTATATGGACCCACTTGGTAAAATGATGCCCGTAAACTAATTATAAAAACTATAAAATTACCTCAAAGTACACCCAAACTTACTAACCTTGAACTCATAATTAAAATAAAATAACCGTTCAGGAACCGGCCAACTGCCAGGTTACCAACCTGCCACCGCCACCGAACTCAAAAACCCACACAACGAAATCCAGAAAACTAACTAAAAAGACCTAAGAAAGCGGAACACAGACTAACGCATGAAAAAACCCAAATGGACTATCAAAAGAGAAAACTATCTAAAGGGACCTAAGAACATGAATAAAGACTATCTAAAGGGACCTAAGAACGCGAATAATGTCCTCCAGGAAAATCAGCATGCCTGCCGGCGACAAATGCACCCCGCCAGACCAGTACTGTGTCGTATCACGGTAGGAGATACCACCGTGCGGCACGACCAGCCCGCCATGCTGGAGGACAGCACGACCAACAACCGAATTGACCCGCCTCCGAACCAGGTCAATCGCCCCGGGGTTAAAGGATCCGCGCCAAGACCGCCGAGGGACGATGTCCGACCAGAGGATCGGGCAAAACGGCCAGTCAGCCATAAGTTCCAGCAGCTGACTTCTGATCTCGAGGCGAATGTCAAGCCCTGTGCGGCGCACCAAATCATTGCCACCCAGATGCAAGACCAAAAATAGTGGGTACCCAAATCGGCCAACTGCCGCCCGAAGCCAGTCTGCAGGCCATCCCAGCGGAGGCCTCTACGCCCCAACCAGCGCACAGCCTGCAGCTCCGGAAACCGGGCCGTGTCGCAGGCCAGAGCCGACACGGACAGCCAGTAGACGTATGAATGGCCGACAAACCATATAAAGTGCGGATCTAACCGCCGTCCTGCAAAAGAAGGGTGTGACGAAGGTTAATAAATGAAATAAGGAAAGTATGTGTAAAGGAGTAACCTAACTGCATCCCTAACAGGGGAGGGGGGGTTGTGGGCCGCCCAATTTGACTTGAGGCAAAAACACAAAACTTCGTTAGCCGGCAAAAGCCGTAATTAAAACCAACGATAAAACAAAAATTCCTCAAGGCCCCCGCAATCACAAAGTGCAACTGCGACGAGCGGCTAGTCCTCAAAGGGGCACACTGGGAGGAAAAGGCCTGATATAGCGTCTGACTGCACCAGACCTCCACCTACCCAGTGCCCGGACTTCGACCTCGGACCAACCCGCCGCAGCGGCAGCTGAAGCAGCGCCGATGTGAAAAGAGTGAGTCCCATAGTCGGCCGGAGATAGACCCAGGTACAAAATACAACGCCCCAAAACCGACCTGAATTGATATCTGGTCAACGGGGAACCGTCACTATGGACGAGCCACCCGGTGGGCGTTGGAGGCCGTACGAACGAATAAGCCTGGGCCGCGGCAACCGGACAAATGCCCCGCGTACGAGCCCGACCCATTTGAACCCACTGCCCCCTGCCGACTACGTCAGTCTTGGAGCGCTGAATCCTACACCACAAACCGTCGGGGCGGACGACGACGTGGGCCTCCAGCATGGGCGAGGCAGAAGTCCGAGAGACGGACACCAGCTCACCCACCCTGAACGCACCGTGGAAGGTCATCGTAAAGGCCGCCATGAAGAGGCGAACCTCGTATCCCGAAGAGCAAATGCTCGGTAGGGATCCCAAAATCCGCCTCAGCAAAGCACCAGTGATCGGCTGGCGAGTATCCGGGAGGGGCGGGGTCGCCCGAGCCCAACCTTTCAACACCCGCCGGAGGAAAAAGGACTTCATAAAATCCGCTTCCCCCCGAAGCTGCAGAAAGTAGGATATACCCGCCAGAACCCTGTTAACAGACGCCCGCGAAATCCCGTCGGAGTACAAAGCCCAGATGTAGTCTAAAAGCAAATCATGAGAGGTCTTACCACACTGGCCTCTCTCCAGGAGGAAGGGACTCCACCGCTCCCAGGCGGCCCGATAGGCCGCAAAAGTTGCAGGGGCCAATGACCTGTGGGCTAACTCCTCCAATCCGGGTGGATGACCTGCCACACATAAGCAGGACATGATTCCCCATGGATTAGAGCTGCAGGAGCCAAGCGCCTAAACCGCTACAAATCGCCGCGAGACAGGGCATCTGCAATTTCGTTACGCACGCCAGGGACATGCTTGGCTCGCAACATAATGTTGTTCACCAAACATAGCAGGACTATCTGCGCAATGACCCGCAGGACCGGTAAGGACGTGGATTTTTGGCGGTGTATGGCAAAAACCACGCCCAAATTGTCGCACCAGAAGATAACATGTTTGTTCCGCAGGGAATCGCACAATAATTGCAAAGCGACCAGAATAGGAAAAATTTCCAGCAACAGCATGTTCGTAGTGAGGCCCTTGCGAAGCCAGGCACGCGGCCAAGGAGACGCGCACCAACGGCCCGCGAAATAAGCTCCGAACCCGAAAGCGCCAGAGGCGTCCGTGAAAAGCTCCAGGGACGGGCTAGACACGACTGCCTCCTGCCAAATACGGATGCCGTTGAAACGAACAAGAAAGTCGTACCAAATACGTAAATCCCGTCGGATTTCGAGGGACAACCTAAGGAAATGGTGCGGGCGTCTAACCCCCACGGTAGCCCGTTCCAATTTTCTACAGAAAACCCTGCCCATGGGGATCACCTTGCAAGCGAAGTTAAACAGGCCTAATAAGGATTGAGCCTGCTTGAGAGTGAGCTTGCCCGCAGCCAGCGCATATAGGATACCGTTGTGTAAACGCAACACCTTGTCCGCAGGGAGCCTACATAGACCACCGACCATATCAATCTGAATCCCGAGGTAAACCAATGAGGCGGAGGGACCCTCCGTCTTTTCTGGTGCAACCGGAACCCCTAAGCGTGCGAAGAGGGCCAGAGCCCCTTGCAGCAAGTCGACGCAGCGAGGTGAGTCTGAGGGGCCGATAAACAGAAAATCGTCCAAGTAGTGCGAAATTCCCCGTTCGCCCCGTTGCCTGCTCGAGACACCAGTGGAGGAAAGAACTGAATCTCTCGAAGTAGGCGCAAGAGATAGAACAGCCCATAGGGAGGCACCGATCGATGTAATAGCCCTCGTCCAACTGAAAACCCATAAACCGGAAGGCGGAAGGGTGCAGCGGAAGGAGACAAAACGCTGACTGGATGTCCAATTTACACATCACTGCCCCCGGCCCAAAAGACCGGATGGTGTCTATGGCCGAATCAAAGGACAGGTAAACAACCCTACACTGGTCAGAAGGGATAGCATCATTAACCGAGGACCCCAGAGGACAGGAAAGATGTTGGATGAGGTGAAATTTGCCCGCTGTCTTTTTGGGCACTATGCCTACGGGGGACAAGACCAAATCTGGCAAGGGGGGTTCCCGGAAAGGGCCTATCATCCTCCCTAATGCCACCTCTGCCTCTACCTTCTGCCGGAGCACGTCTGGAAACTCCCGAGCCGAACGCAGGTTCGTACCCGCCCCGGGACCCACCCGTCCATGTATCGGCAAGGGGAAGCCCGACGCGAAACCGGAGTGTAAAAATTGGGTGTCCACCGGCCGCGGGTAACGTCGCAGCCAGGGAATGAGCGCCTGAAGCCTAATTGGGGTGGGGGCTGTGGCCAACGCCGGTGGCCGCGGGAGCGCGACTCTGCGAGCCAGAAGCACCCCCGGTCCCTGGACTGGGGCAGTCCTTAATCCCGTGGCCCCCGCCACATCTGATACAGGAGTGACGAAAACGACACGCCCCCCCAAGTTGCATTGGGCATTATTAAAAGCGAAGCATTTGCCATGCCCCGCGCGCCCTGCACCGCAGCGAAAGCCGGCAGAACGAGAGGCAGGTCGTTTTGCCCATCGTCTTGCCGTGCCGCCTTCATCAGTGCCGGCCGAACCCTGGGTCAGTTCAGAGCACAATTCCACGTCTTTTTTACCGAAGTTATAGATCTGCCGCCCGCGTTGTTTGCGGCGGAAATCCTCGTCGTAACGCCGCCAGGCCGACCCTTTGTACTTATGGTACAGCACGTGTATGAGGAATTGATAGCACACCACGTTCATGTGTTCGTTCAGGCGCGTCTCTAGGTGACACGCCGCAAAGATCAACATGCAGCGTACCCAATTCGGGTAGGACCGCAAAGCGTCCTCGCTACCCTGCCCCTTTTTCTTAGCTGAAAGCAAGGTTTTACGATCGTCGCTAGTAAGAGCAAAAATATTGACATATTGGCCCTTACGAATACGGTCCCGGACCCGGGGCCTGAGTCCACGTTGCACAGCCGTATTAGCGCAGTGCGCGGTGTCCGATTCCACCGATACTTGGGTGGCGGACGAGGTGGAATACCGACGCTCGCGCCGTCTGCGACGCTTAACCCTGTGCAAGCCACCATCTGAGGAGGACAGACCCTCCGAGGACGTGGAGGCAAGGGAAGAATCCGTGCCCCGACGCCTGCGCCTGCTGCGCTTGCCGGAAATCCTACCCGCACTGCTGCCTATGCTAGAGGAGCTGGAGCGAGTACCCGAACCCAAGCCGCTACGGGGTGTAACCGCGCTCCCCCTGGACCAGTCGGGGTCCGAGGAAGACTCACCTGCATGAGAGGGAACACCGTCCGTCCCACCGGCCACCGGACGACTCGTGGATGCACCAGCTGACTCCATTGCTGACCCGACGTCCGCGGCTGGGGAGACAAAAGAGACATTGTTCCCCTGCTCCACCACCGGACCTGCAGCCGCCGGGAGCGAGGCAGGAGGGGGGACCGTTGCGCCAGAGGACAGAAGTGGCATAAGAGATTGCGCAATGCTATCCGCCAAAGATGCAGTGGGCCGCCCCAGTCCCCCGGGAGCCACCGCCGACACAACAGCGGTACAAATCCCTCACTATCAGGAATCGCGGCACAACCGTCCTGCTGCGCTAAACCGCGGCCAAACCGCCGGCGCCGCGACCGTCTCCTGACCCGAGCGTCGGCCACAGGAGGAGAAATCGTAGAGTCGTCACTACTAGAAGGGGACAGCGCGACGTCGGATTGAGAGCTGACCGCAGAAGCGTCGGCAGGAGATGCCTGGACGCCGGGAGGGAGAGATGGTTCGTGAGGCATCTGCGAACGCCGCCCCCTTATGGAGTGAGTGACCGGCAGCCGAGACCCTGGCCGGGGTCCGGCAGGAGCCGCGCGGCGGCGGCAGAACTACCCGTCAAGCGAGGCGCCCTGGTAGGGGCCGGCGCCCCAGGCCCATCCACGGCAGGAGAGGTCGGGCGTGCCGCCCCACTGCGGGCGGATGCGGCACGCCCCCGCACGACAGGGACCGCAGTAACTAGCAAGGCCCCCCCCGCTGCCGCGGAGCGGGGGCGACGCCCCACCCCGACGTGGGAGGGCGCTGACAGGACAGGCAATGGTAAGGAAGGGATCACAGAGGGGGTAGGCCTCATCTGGGCCCCCCTGCTGTGTGGTTGATCTGCGGCACGCGCGTGCTGCCCAGACTGCCTGCGTCCGTCAGCCACGCGACCCCCCACCCGCCCACTGCTGACGTAAGGAGGAAATCCCAGGCCGCCATCTACGACAGGACTGCCCCCCCTGGCGGGGGAGAGCCACCGGGCCGCAGGGTGGGAGCTCCGTCCCCGCCCCACGTGACCCGTGCGGCCATCCGCCGCACCAAGCGGTGGGGTCAGGGACGGCAGAACACCGTCCCTGGCAGGCCGCCTAAGATGCCCCCGGCTCCCCGGCGCTCCATCCACCGCCGCTGACAGCAGCGGGGACGGAGACGGAGAGCGCAAACGAGGGGGAGCGCGGGCGGGCGGCCGAGCACAGCCACGCACGGCCCTCGTCTCCCCTACGGCAGCCGCGGGCCGGCAGGACAGTAGAGGAGTCCAAAAGCCGGGCGGGGAGGCCAGCGCTGCGGGTAGGACGGGAAGCCATAACACAAAGGGAGGGGGGTTGAGGGGTTATAAGCACAGAATGAGACACAGGGGAGAGGAGAGGCACAGTAAGGAATAAAAGTTTAGAGTAAGAAAAGAGGGAATAGGAGAGTGAATGCAGCAGTAGGAATAGGAAAGTAGAAGTAACAGAAAGGAAAATGAAATGAAACTGAATTACTGAATAATAATGGGTAGTACTTGCAGCCTCACGTGAAGAACTGAGAAGAGACAGGAAGTACTAGGTCAGCAACCTATATGTATGGCAGTACAGCCCCATCCACAATCCAGCCAATAGCCTCCCGGTCCTTTTATCTACGTTCCTCCCACCACAAAACTTTAACACCTTCCAAGCCAAGGTGATGCCTCGAGAGGCGCTCCGGAAGCCCAGACGGTGCGTTTATGCTGCTATGGTCACATTATATTCCCTACGCAGTCTTTCCACAAGATGCATCTATTCCATGGTATGCATGCACAGACCTGTTTGTAGAGTTAGAAGCATGTGCACTCTATGGCAAATGGTGAAATGCAGTTTTTTCACTTGCATCCAACTCAAAGTCATACCATTTCACTCTGCCTGAGACAGGTCGCACCCAAGAGCCTGACATGGGAGCTTCCAGGGTGCACCTCCGGCGCCCCACAGTTTGCAACCCGGCATATTGCGCCGCCTGTACACACACACTGAACGGGAAATGGGCTGCATCAACCCGGCTCCCATTCACACCGCACAGCAAGCCGGGTTGAACACAAGTTCAACCCTGCTCGCTACCAGGGTTAAAATACCGGATCACTGTTTATAGCTGGCAGTCTGAAAGGGGTATAAGCCTTACATTAGGTCCTACTACATGCCAGCTGGGCTGGGAGCAGAAGCACGCAGGGTCAAAAGTAGGGAGGAGGGGGGAGGGAGGTTATTTCAGGGTTATAAAATAATGACTCTGAGGCTGAATGATGGCCATATGTGCTGAACATATATGAGGGGAAGATGTTATGTGACTGCCTGCTGGTAAGGGCCCCCCATCATTCTCACTTAGTATGTGCCTGCAGACAGCTGACCATGGTCACATATGTTTCTGCCAAATCTGACTCTACTATTCACACAAAGACACCAGGTTGGGAGTTTATCTGTATCTCATTCTTGCTAGCTACTTTACTGTCTTTTTATAGCACCAATAATACACTAACCTAAGTTTAGATCAATGCCCCGCAGTGATTTGGTGTCTTGGAATTCACTGGCCTGCTACTTCCTGGAACTCGTAAAGCTTTGCATCTCCTGGAAGGGGCAGATACAGAGAGGAAGGGGCCCATGTGCAGACTCCATGCTCCTCCTCTTACTTCCGGCGCATGTTACTACTATACTCTAGCACAAGCTTAGACTCCGGCACAGTGCCAATCTCCACAGTCTTTACCTGGTGTTCGCTCTACTGTGCATGCGCTAATATATGGGAAAACAGTGGCCACGCCATTTTCCTGTTAAATACAGACAAACGTGTAAGCATTCTCTAAGGGTACAGGTTGTGCATTATGGATAAGCCCATGCCTAGATTGTACTCAGCTCTTGGATGGTCATTGCCTCTAATTATTGCAAACACTGTAACATAGTAACATAGTTTCTGAGGTTGAAAAAAGACAATTTGTCCATCGAGTTCAACCTGTTAATAATCTTCTATATTGTAATATTTTTAAACTAATTTTAACTGGTGAATGATTAGCCGTTATGTTTATTCATCTATTATTTTTATTTTTTTACTATAGTACCTGATTTACCGACCATAACCCTGTATATCCTTATCCGTTAGGAATTTATCTAGCCCATTCTTAAAAGTAATGATCGAGTCCACCATTACTACTATCTCGGGCAGGGAATTGCAATTACGTATTGTCCTTACTGTGAAGAAACCTTTCCGTCTCTAGGTGCAGAATCTCCTCTCCTCTAACCTAAGCGGGTGTACGGGTGTCCTTTGTGTTAATCTTACCAAAAACAAATCCCCTGCTAGCTCTATGTATTGACCCCTTATATATTTGTAAATGTTAATCATGTCCCCTCTTAATCTCCTTTTTTCCAGTGTAAACTTGCCTAGCAAGCATTTCCTCGTATTCTAGCGTCTCCAACCTCTTAATCAATTTGGTTGCCCATCTCTGAACCTTTTCTAGTTCCAGGATATCCTTGTTATAGTATGGTGCCCACAGTTGTGCACAGCATTCAAGATGTGGCCTCACTAGTGATTTATATAATGGGAGTATAACACCAGAGGTGTATCTAAGGGTTCGGGCGCTCCAGGCAAAGTAAGGGACTGGCGTCCCCCCATATCTCAAATAGGGAAGGGGTATGTGCAAAAAAGGGGCATGATCTTGTGGGAAAGGTACCTGACCACACAATAGTACTCCCAATTAAAATTATGTTACACAGTAGTATGCCTTATACACATTATGTCACACACTAGTGCCCATTACACGTCATGCCCACACAGTAATCCTTGTCACACTGTGGAGAAATCAGCAGTGCCTGGTGCGTCCAAGGAGGGGCACTGCCCGGTGATGCCACCTGTGGCCAGGGGGTATAATCAAATATTAATGGCAATGAAAAGGTATCTCTGTGCACTACCTAGTAGTGGTGATGTAGTGATATATTAAGAATAGTATTCTAGTAGTTTATTTTGAGTTTCTTCACCAGGGTGCATTGCAGTGCCAAACACCGGTGCCAGCTCCAGGCTGCTGTGTGTACCACCAGCCGTGGCACTGCTACTACTAAGTGATTCCACCCACTGGCCAAGGGTGGCAACACCAGGCAGCGCCCCCTCCCTGGCCAGTGCACCTGGTGAGTGCCATCCTGGCCAATGGGTAGATAACCTCCTGTCCCCAGTACAGCCGTAGTCCCCACCCCCTTCCAACATAATAGTAGTCCCCATCCTGCTCCCAGCACATATCCTTAGTCTCCATCCTCCTCCCAGCATATAGCCATAGTCTCCATCCCCCTCCCAGCATATAGCCATAGTCTCCATTCCCTCCCAGCACATAGTTGTAGTCCCCATCCCCCTCCCAGCACATAGCCATAGCCCCCATCCCCCTCCCTGCACATAGGCATAGTCTCCCCACCTTCCTACACATAGCCATAGTCTCCCACTTCCCTGCATATAGTCCTCTCCCCTCCCAGCACAATGTCTCCCCCCTCCCTGCACACAGCCATAGTCTCCCCCCTCCCTGCATATAGTCCTCTCCCCTCCCAGCACAATGTCTTCCCCCTCCCTGCACACAGCCATAGTCTCCCCCCTCCCTGCATATAGTCTTCCCCCTCCCTGCACATAGCTCTTTCCCCTCCCAGCACATGGTATCCTCCATAGTCTCATAGCCATAGTCACATAGCCATAGTCTCCCCACTCCCTGCATATAGTCCTCTCCCTCCCAACACATGGTATCCCCCATCCCTGCACATAGCCATAGTCTCTCCCCTCCCAGCACAATGCCCCCCCCCTCCCTGCACATAGGCATAGTCTCCCCCTCCATGCACAATCACATAGTCATAGTCTCCCCCTCCCTGCATATAGTCCTCTCCCCTCCCAGCACAATGTCTTCCCCCTCCCTGCACATAGTTCTCTCCCCTCCCAGCACATGGTATCCTCCATCCCTGCACATAGCCATAGTCTCCCCACTCCCTGCATATAGTTCTCTCCCCTCCCAGCACATGGTATCCTCCATCCCTGCACATAGCCATAGTCTCCCCACTCCCTGCATATAGTCCTCTCCCCTCCCAACACAGGGTATCCTCCATCCCTGCACATAGCCATAGTCTCTCCCCTCCCAGCACAATGTGTCCCCCCCCTCCCTGCACATAGGCATAGTCTCCCCCTCCCTGCACAAATGTGACACCTGCCTAGGTAGGTACGGTATCCAGGCGGTATGTCCGACCCCTTTCTACAATACTAAATTCCCAACTGGTGTCTGGGACAATCGACTTCACACTGCGAAATAATGAACTTTTTATTACACTGGAACGAAGAACCTCAGGAGTCGTTGATCCTATAATTACTTAAATGCTTTTAGTTAAACGGTGTAACTTTCACTCCACTATCGTATCTCTAAATAAAACATTTGACATTAGACGGTATACACTGCACGTTATTACACAATCAGTACAATTTCAGTTACCTTTGCCCTGCACGGTACCGTGTATAACCCAACTAGTTCACCCTTAAAGTTCAGCTGATCAATGTAGCATTGGTGCACAATGGGTACCTTATCCTGACTAGTTCCACGGTCTATATCTAGAAATGTGGCAAGTCACTGTGAGAGTCGGGGAGGTGAGTAGTAGACTCAGCGTGGAGGTGTTACACCACGGTTCAACAGGGGACTTCATCTGTTGGTTAACGGCTAACCTTATCAGGCAAATCCGAGTACAGAAATTAATTGTTCCCGACTGGCATGCGGTCCACCCTACGGGTTAGTGCTGATTCTGAGGGAAGATTACTCTGTGCCGGTGAGTCCGTTAGCTTGTCCTTGTACCTAGTCTGTAGCCGCTCTTGCTGACTCAAGCCTTGCAGCTGATACTTTGTATACCTCTTTCTACCGCTGTGCAACTATTCTGTCGCTTTATAACACTGTGTTAGCTGTCCGTAGAAGGGTTATCATTTTCCAATAATCGGGGATACTGAAGTAGTATGATGCAGCTCAAAAACTCTTTGCCTCTGTTACGTGGGATGAAGCTATAGCTGTCCATAGGAGAGTGCTATATGGCCAGTTCAGTACAGGGACCTGGGAGAGAGTTCCTATGCAGCGCTCTATTGCTTGACCATGCCTACTGGTTTAAACTGGTGTAGGCACAATCATGACAGGCTGTGCGACATGCGGCTTTCACTAACCTAGTCCTGCTGTCTGTGTAGCTCTTTTTAGACTTTTACTGAGTGGCTCTCACACACAGCTGCTCTCAGTGGCACCTCCATTTTCTGACTGGAATTTTCCACTGCCAGAGATGCCCTCCACTCTCACAGCTACCTCAGACTGTGTCCTCTCCAACTGTCATCCCTCCAACTGTCCCTGGTCATGTGACCTGCCCCTGACCTCCAGAGCTGCTGCCAAGGCTGCTGGGAAATATCTGCTTGTATAATCAAATGTACATACTCTGTAGCGTGCCACACGTAATACCTCATATAGCAGGGTATTACACAATCACATAGTCATAGTCTCCCCCTCCCTGCATATAGTCCTCTCCCCTCCCAGCACAATGTCTTCCCCCTCCCTGCATATAGTCCTCTCCCCTCCCAACACATGGTATCCTCCATCCCTGCACATAGCCATAGTCTCCCCACTCCCTGCATATAGTTCTCTCCCCTCCCAGCACATGGTATCCTCCATCCCTGCACATAGCCATAGTCTCCCCCTCCCTGCATATAGTCCTCTCCCCTCCCAACACATGGTATCCTCCATCCCTGCACATAGCCATAGTCTCTCCCCTCCCAGCACAATGTGTCCCCCCCCCTCCCTGCACATAGGCATAGTCTCCCCCTCCCTGCACAATCACATAGTCATAGTCTCCCCCTCCCTGCATATAGTCCTCTCCCCTCCCAGCACAATGTCTTCCCCCTCCCTGCATATAGTCCTCTCCCCTCCCAACACATGGTATCCCCCATCCCTGCACATAGCCATAGTCTCTCCCCTCCCAGCACAATGTGTCCCCCCCCCCCCTCCCTGCACATAGGCATAGTCTCCCCGTCCCTGCACAATCACATAGTCATAGTCTCCCACTCCCTGCATATAGTCCTCCCCCCTCCCAGCACAATGTCCCCCCCCCCTCCCTGCACATAGGCATAGTCTCCCCGTCCCTGCACAATCACATAGTCATAGTCTCCCCCTCCCTGCATATAGTCCTCCCCCCTTCCAGCACAATGTCTCCCCCTCCCTGCATATAGGGGGTCATTCCGAGTTGATCGCTCGCTAGCTACTTTTAGCAGCCATGCAAATGCATAGTGGCTGCCCACAGGGGAGTGTATTTTCGCTTTGCAAGTGTGCAAACGCGTGTGCAGCCGAGCGGGACGAAAAAGTTTTTTTGCCGTTTCTGAGTAGCTCTGGACTTACTTAGCCCTTGCGATCACTTCAGTCTTTTTGGTCCCGGAATTGATGTCAGACACCCGCCCTGCAAACGCTTGGACATGCCTGCGTTTTTCCAAACACTCCCTGAAAACGGTCAGTTGCCACCCACAAACACCCTCTTCCTGTCACTCTCCTTGCAATCGGCTGTGCAAATGGATTCTTCGTTAAATCCATCGGCCAGCAGCGATCTGCTTTGTACCCGTACGACGCGCCTGCACATTGTGGTGCATACACATGCGCAGTATTAACCTGTTCACTGTGCTGCGAAAAATGGCAGCGAGCGATCAACTCGGAATGACCCCATTAGACATACTTGTCTCCCCACCCAGCACAATGTCTCCCCCCTCCCTGCATATAGTCCTCTCCCCTCCTAGCACATGGTCTCCCCCCTCCCTGCATATAAGTGGTCATTCCGATTTGCATTTGTTCGCAGCGCAGTGGTAAAGCAAAAAAAAGGCAGTTCTGCGTATGCGGCGCACTGCGCACGCGCGACGTATGGGCACAACGAACGATGCAGTTTTGCACAGGTTCTAGTGATTCATTTCAGTCGCACTGGTTGCCGCAGAGTGATTGACATGAAGTGGGCGTTTCTGGGTGACAACTGACCGTTTTCATGGAGTGTTCGGGAAAAACCCAGGCGTGCCAGGGAAAATGCAGGCATGTCTGGGCGAACGCTGGGCGGGTGTGTGACGTCAAATCCGGAACTGAATAGTCTGAAGTGATCGCAAGCGCTGAGTAGGTTTTGAGCTACTCTGAAACTACACCAAAATTTTTTGCAGGCGCTCTGTGATACAACCGTTCGCACTTCTGCTAAGCTAAAATACACTCCCATTGGGCGGTGGCATAGCGTTTGCACGACTGCTAAAACTAGCTAGCGAGTGATCAACTCAGAATGACCCCCATAGTCCTCTCCCCTCAAAGCACATATCCGTAATATGTATACCTAGTGTAATGGGCTGGGCATCGCCTAGGCTAGAGGATCGCTCAAAAGGCAGGAACACCACACTTCGTGAAGAAAGTGAAAGCAAACTACAGCTCCCAGCAACCCTTGATGCAAGGAGCTCTCGACAACAGGGATTGCTGGGAAATGTAGTTTATTTTCCCTTTCTTCACTAGTGCATTGCGGTGCTGAACACTGGCACCTGTTCCTGAATACTGTGCGATCCTCCAGCCCTGGCACTGCCACTACTAAGTGATTCCACCCAATGGCTGAGGGTGGCACTGCCAGGCGGCGCCCCTGGCGAGTGTCATCCTGGCCAATGGGTAGATATGCCCCTGTATAACACTCATCTCTTGCATCAATTCCCCACTTTATGCATGCTAATACCTTGGGGAAAATTTACTAAGATGGGAGTTCTATTTAAGATGGGATGTTGCCCATAGCAACCAATCAGATTCCAGGTATTATCTTCTAGAAGGTG
The DNA here is from genome assembly GCF_028390025.1 of Pseudophryne corroboree. Lineage (NCBI taxonomy): Eukaryota > Metazoa > Chordata > Amphibia > Anura > Myobatrachidae > Pseudophryne > Pseudophryne corroboree. The sequence goes on along the minus strand of NC_086444.1, from coordinate 632,559,208 downwards.
CTAGTTAAATGAGAAGAAGAATCTGATTGGTTGCTATGGCCAACATCCCATCTTAAATAGAACTCCCATCTTAGTAAATTTACCCCCTTGTTTGCCTTATTTGCTGCATTCTTTCTTTGGGTACTACTGCTAAGTTTGTTAACTCCTAAATCTTTTTCCAAAACCGAATTTACACTGGATTGTTTTTCAGGTCACTTCACATTGTAAAATACATAAGGCATATAGGAAGGGGTCTGATGGTATATAAGGGGCATATGGAGGGGTCTGATAGCATAAAAGGGGCACGTGGAGAGGTAAAACGAGATTAATGGTAAGAACTTAGCGTTGTTAAATCTTTCTGCGAGGTACACTGGGCTCCACAGGGAATAACATCGGGGTGTAGAGTAGGATCTTGATCCAAGGCACCAACAGGCTAAAAGCTTTGAATGTTCCCAGAATGCTTAGCGCCGCCTCCTCTATAACCCCACCTCCGTGCACAGGAGCTTAGTTTTGTTAACCAGCCCAATGCAGTAGCAGGCAAAAAGAGACAACCGTTAGTAGCCACATACACCACACTCTCACGACAGAAGAAGGTGTCAGCAGCTAATGCCATACCAACCCAAAGAAGCTAAGTGCGTCAGAGTGGGTGCCCTGTGGAGCCCAGTGTACCTCGCAGAAAGAGATTTAACAACGGTAAGTTCTTACCATAAATCTAGATTTCTGCTGCGGGGTACACTGGGCTCCACAGGGAATAACATTGGGGATGTCCTAAACGAGTTCCTTATGGGAGAGGACGCACTCTAGCGGGCACAAGAACCCGGCGTCCAAAGGAAGCGTCCTGGGAGGTGGATGTATCAAAGGCATAGAACCTTATGAACGTGTTCACTGAGGACCACGTAGCCGCCTTGCACAATTGTTCAAGGATCGCACCACGGCGGGCCGCCCAAGAAGGTCCAACCGACTGAGTAGAATGGGCCTTGATGGTAGCAGGAGCTAGAAGGCCAGCCTGTACATAAGCATGTGCAATCACCATTCTAATCCATCTGGCCAAGGTCTGCTTGTTAGCAGGCTAGCCATGTTTGTGAAAACCAAACAGTACAAAGAGAGAATCAGACTTCCTGATAGGAGCTGTCCTCTTCACATAGATACGGAGAGCCTGTACCACATCCAAAGACCTCTCTTTGGAAGATAATTCAGGAGAGACAAATGCCGGAACCACAATCTCCTGATTAAAGTGAAAAGAAGACACCACCTTAGGTAGGTACCCGGGACGTGTTCTAAGAACCGCCTGGTCACGGTGAAAAATCAGATAGGGGGACCTACACGACAAGGCCCCCAAATCCGACACCCGTCTAGCAGAGGAAATAGCCAGTAGAAACAATACCTTAAGGGAAAGCCAGTTAAGGTCTGCAGATTCTAGAGGCTCAAACGGAGACTCTTGTAAAGCCTCCAGAACCACCGACAAATCCCAAGGAGCCACAGGCGGGACATAAGGAGGTTGACTCCATAACACACCCTGAGTGAACGTATGAACATCAAGGTTTTCTCTGAAACCAAACCGACAAGGCAGAAATATGAACCTTGATGGAGGTAAGACGAAGGCCTAAGTCCAGGCCCTGTTGCATAAAGGACAAAAGTGTGGCAGTACTAAACTTGTAAACATCATGATTATTAGATGCGCACCAAGCCAAGTAAGCATTCCAGACCCTATGGTAAATCCGAGCAAAAGCCGGCTTACGGACCTTCATCATAGTCTGAATGACCGCCTCAGAAAAACGCTTGGCCCTTAGTATGGAAGCTTCAAGAGCCACGCCGTCAAAGCCAGATGGGCCAAATCCTGGTAAACACAACGGGGTATATTTACTAAGGTCCCGATTTTGACCGAAATGGTGTTTTTTCTTCAAAGTGTCATCTCGGGAATTTACTAAACTCAAATCACGGCAGTGATGAGGGCATTCGTATTTTTTTGGAACTCAAAGAAAAAAATTACGAATTAATACACCATTGGTCAAATACGCCTGTAATTTGGTAGAACTCGGTAATTTACTAAAAAGTGTAATTCACAAACACTGCCGGCAATAGCCAAACACTGCCGTGAAAAAATACAAATCGTAAAAAAAGTGCTAAAATAAAACAGACCTGCTTTTTTTTACCGTGTTCTGATAGGCATGCACGGATCCATGAGATCCGTGCATGTTTATCAGTGGGAAGGGGTGAGAAAGTGTTAAATTTGTTGAAAAAAATGCGTAGGGTCCCCCCTCCTAAGCAAAACCAGCCTCGGGCTCTTTGAGCCGGTCCTGGTTGAAAAAATATGGGGAAAAAAGTGACAGGGGTTCCCGCATATTTAAACAACCAGCACCGGGCTCTGCGCCTGGTCCTGGTTCCAAAAATAAGGGGGACAAAAAGCGTAGGGGTCCCCCGTATTTCTGAAACCAGCACCGGGCTCCACTAGCCAGATACATAATGCCACAGCCGGGGGACACTTTTATATTGGTCCCTGCGGCCCTGGCATTACATACCCAACTAGTCACCCCTGGCCGGGGTACCCTGGAGTAGGGACCCCTTTAATCAAGGGGTCCCCCCCTCCAGCCACCCAAGGGCCAGGGGTGAAGCCCGAGGCTGTCCCCCCCCATCCAAGGGCGGCGGATGGGGGCTGATAGCCTTTTTGTCAAAATTTTAAAATTGTTTTTAGTAGCAGTACTAAATTATACTCACATAATCCAGTGTAGATCGGTCCTCTTCTGTTCTATTTGTAATCCACGTACTTTGCAAAATAAAAAAACGGACACCCGACCACGCACTGAAAGGGGCCCCATGTTTTCACATGGGACCCCTTTCCCTGACTGCGAGGAACACCCCCTGACTTCTGTCTAAGAGGGTTCCTTCAGCCAATCAGGGAGCGCCACGTCGTGGCACCCTCCTGATTGGCTGTGTGCTCCTGTAGTGTCTGTCAGGCAGCACACGGCAGTGATACAATGTAGCGCCTATGCGCTCCATTGTAACCAATGGTGGGAACTTTGAGGTCAGCGGTGAGGTAACTTTCGGGGAAAGGGGTCCCATGTGAAAACATGGGGCCCCTTTCAGTGCGTGGTCGGGTGTCCGTTTTTTTATTTTGCAAAGTACGTGGATTACAAATAGAACAGAAGAGGACCGATCTACACTGGATTATGTGAGTATAATTTTTCCAACAGGTACCCCATGGATTCTACATGGAGAAGAGGACCGACCCTCGTGTGAACATAGGTAAGTATGTATGTTTGGAGGTGTGGATGTATGTAATAAACTTTTACTTTCAAGGTGTGTCTCCTGTTTTTATTGGGGTATTTTTTTAGTAGTAGTACTACAGGTACCAGCGGGACGGGTTTTCCTCTGCATGCTGGTACTTGTGGTTCTCCAAGTACCAGCTTGCGGGGGAGGCTTGCTGGGACTTGTAGTACTGCTACTAAAAACAATATTAAAATTTTGACAAAAAGGCTATCAGCCCCCCATCCGCCGCCCTTGGATGGGGGGGACAGCCTCGGGCTTCACCCCTGGTCCTTGGGTGGCTGGAGGGGGGGGGACCCCTTGATTGAAGGGGTCCCCACTCCTCCAGGGTACCCCGGCCAGGGGTGACTAGTTGGGTATGTAATGCCAGGGCCGCAGGGACCAATATAAAAGTGTCCCCCGGCTGTGGCATTATGTATCTGGCTAGTGGAGCCCGGTGCTGGTTTCAGAAATACGGGGGACCCCTACGCTTTTTGTCCCCCGTATTTTTGGAACCAGGACCAGGCGCAGAGCCCGGTGCTGGTTGCTTAAATATGGGGGAACCCCTGTCACTTTTTTTCCCATATTTTTTCAACCAGGACCGGCTCAAAGAGCCCGAGGCTGGTTTTGCTTAGGAGGGGGGACCCCACGCATTTTTTTTAATTTTTTTTAACATGTTTTATTTTTTACGAAAGGTGCACAATGAAGCCCAGCATGGATCTCACAGATCCGGCCGAGATTCATTGTGTTAAAGTCGGCAGTGTTTTACAATTCACTCCCGTAAAACACTGCCAAAAAATTCGAATGACATCGACATCGGTAAATACGAAAATGCAGAATACGACAGCTTAGTAAATTAGTCGTAATAAATTCCAAAAGTTGCAAATTTACACTTTCGATGTCATTCGTGTTTGAACTTTAACCTCATTCGGAAAAATACGAATTTTAGTAAATATACCCCAAGGTCTGGTTGTTGTGGAAGCAGAAGAGGACGCTCCAATGAGAAACCCTGGAGGTCTGAGAAGCAATGCCATCTGGGCCACTCTGGAGCAATCAGAAGTAGGATTCCTCCTTCTTGCTTGAACTTTCTTATTACCCTGGGCAGGAGTGACACCGGAGGGAACACTTATGGCAGACGAAAGTTCCATGGAATTGCCAGAGCGTCCATGAACACTGCTTGAGGACACCTTGTGATTGTGTCGAGACGCCATCAGGTGCACATCTGGGAGGCCCCACTTGTCCACTAGGAGTTGAAATACTTCTGGATGGAGGCTCCACTCTCCGGCGTGTACGTCCTGACGACTGAGGAAATCCGCTTCCCAGTTTAGGACTCCCGGGATGAACACTGCCATTATGGCTGGCAGATGGCGTTCTGCCCACTGAAGAATTCTGTATACTTCCCTCATTGCCATGCGGCTTCGAGTGCCGCCTTGATGATTTATGTAAGCCACCGTGGTGGCGTTGTCCGACTGTACATGAACAGGTCTGTTCTGTATAAAATGCTGGGCCAAGTTCAGAGCATTGAACACCGCCTGCAGTTCCAGAATGTTTTTCAGGAGGAGAGATGACTCCTTGGTCCACCAACCGTGAAGGGAGTGTTGTCCCAACCTCTCAGACTGACATCCGTCGTCAGAAGGACCCATTTGGAGATCCAGAAGTGACAGACGGACCACCGGAGACAAGGAGATCATGTGAGACCTGATACAGCGAGGCAGGCCGTCCCATTTGGCAAGAATCAATTTTTGTAGAGGGCGGGAATGGCATTGAGCGTACTCCACCATGTCGATGGCCGACACCATGAGACCTAGCACTTGTATCGCCGAATGTATCGACACTTGCGGACGAGATAGGAAGCATCTAATCCTGTCCTGAAGCTTCAGGACCTTCTCCTGAGACACGAACAACCGCTGGTTGTGAGTGTCTAACAATACCCCCAGGTGCACCATGCTCTGCGTAGGGACCAGGGAGGATTTCTTCAGTTGATGAGCCACCCGTGGGCTTGCAGAAACCGGAGCATCAGATCCAGATGGCGTAGGAGAATTTCTGGGGAATTCGCCAGGATCAACAAGTCGTCCAGATACGGGAGGATCCTGACCCCTTGACAGCGGAGTACAGCCGTCATAACCGCCATGACCTTGGTGAAGACTCACTGGGCCGTGGTCAACCCAAAATGTAACGCCCGAAATTGGTAATGGAGGTTTCCAACAGCGAACCTCAGATATTGCTGATGCGACATTGCAATAGGAATATGCAGGTAAGCATCCTGTATGTCCAGGGAGACCATATAATCCCCTGGTTCCAAAGCCAGAACAATAGAGCGAAGGGTTTCCATATGAAACTTGGAGACTCTCACAAATTTGTTCAAGGACTTGAGGTTGAGAATGGGCCGAGAGGACCCATTCGGTTTCAGGACTAGGAACAGCGGTGAATAGTACCCCTTGCCTCTCTGAGCCAAAGGCACCTGTACTACCACTCATGTGTACAGGAGGGACTGTACCACTGAATGAAGAGTTTTTGCCTTCACCTGATCCGTAGGGACGTTTGTCAGGCAAAATCGATGAGAGGGACGATTCTTGAAGGATACAGCGTAACCTCGAGTGACTACTTCCCGTACCCAGGCATCAGAAGTCATCTTAAACCATTCCTGGGTAAACCCTAGAAGTCGGCCCCCCCCACCCTGGGATCCCCCAGAGGGAGGCCCGCCCCATCATGCAGCAGGCTTGTCCATTTTGGACTAGAAAGAAACTAATTCAGGCGCTAGTAAAACTATTATATTGTATATACAATTAATTATTTCTCACTATAATCCAAGCTGCAAACCCAGTCCAGCTGCGTCTGTGTTCACACAGCTAAATTAATTAATGAAGCTGAGAGACTGGCAATCTCTCACTTCAGAAATAGAGATAGACAAAGGGAAAAGTGACTGTTTGCGCTATAGTATTACAAGGTGCATATATGAATGAAGACACTTGTATAATAAACAACCATCTGGTTTTATTTCAATAATATCTAAATACCCATATAAAATATCATAAATACAAATTTCATGTGAGCTCACTTTATATGTAGAGGGAGAATTTGCTGATCATTCTATAAGGTTTATTCCACAACTGAGATCCGCTCAACAAGCTGGGAGCTAAGGATGGCTGACGCGACTCTACACCTGCACCGCCAGCTGGGCTCCCATCAACCGGGACGTGGCCAGCCAGCTGACGGCAAGAGTCATTCCTGCATAACGTCCGTATACAAGCGGCTCCAGCACACTGAGTCTTTGGGATCATCAGCCGGAGCTGACATGAACGGGTGAGAGACGGTTACCACCCACCGCTGTGCACAGCGAAGGACTACACTAGTGTCTGTCAAAAGGCTAGAGCGGTAAGCAGCATTTACATGCTAATTGAGCAGCACATAGACCGTGGGATAATGCTTTAAAATCCACCTGTATTTCCACACAAGAGACTGTGGCTCAAATCGGAGAAGCAATGGGGGTCATTCCGAGTTGTTCGCTCGGTAAATTTCTTCGCATCGCAGCGATTTTCCGCTTAGTGCGCATGCGCAATGTTCGCACTGCGACTGCGCCAAGTAAATTTGCTATGAAGTTAGGAATTTTACTCACGGCTTTTTCATCGTTCAGGCGATCGTAATGTGATTGACAGGAAGTGGGTGTTTCTGTTCGGAAATTGGCCGTTTTATGGGTGTGTGCGGAAAAACGCTACCGTTTCTGGGAAAAACGCGGGAGTGGCTGGAGAAACGGAGGAGTGTCTGGGCGAACGCTGGGTGTGTTTGTGACGTCAAACCAGGAACGACAAGCACAGAACTGATCGCAGATGCCGAGTAAGTCTGGAGCTACTCAGAAACTGCTAAGAGAGGTGTAATCGCAATATTGCGAATACGTCGTTCGCAATTTTATGATGCTAAGATTCACTCCCAGTAGGCGGCGGCTTAGCGTGAGTTAATCTGCTAAAAACAGCTTGCGAGCGAACAACTCGGAATGAGGGCCATTATACAGCTGTTTGAAAGTTTCCTACATATGCACAGTAGTATAAAACACAACTTTTTTACAACATTGGATGTCTAATATAGAGTTAATGTTGGAATGCATGCATGCATGAATTTTATATGGTTCTAAACTAGATATAAAGTGAGCTCACATGAAATTTGTATTTATGATATTTTATATGGGTATTTAGAGATTATTGAAATAAAACCAGATGGTTGATTATTATACAAGTGTCTTTATTCATATATGCACCTTGTAATACTATAGCGCAAACAGTCACTTTTTCCTTTGTCCGTTTTGGAAGCAGGCTGACGAGCAGCCCAGGCCCGCTTAGGTTTGGGCTTAGCGGTTTTGGAAGTGCGAGCCTGTTTCGGGTACACCTGACCTTTTCCTTTACCTGAAGGACGAAAGGAGCGAAAGGAAGTACTCTTAGCCTTCGATACCGAAGGAGCAGTACTAGGTAGACGCGCTGTTTTAGCCGAGGCTAAGTCAGCCACTATCTTGTTGAGGTCCTCTCCAAAAAGAATGTCTCCCTTAAAAGGGAGCACCTCCAGGGTTTTCTTAGAGTTCAGACCCACAGACCAGGACCGTAACCATAGAATCCGGAGAGTCAAAATGGACGTAGTAGCAGCCTTGGCTGCCAGAATACCAGCACCAGAAGCGGCCTCCTTAATGTAATGAGATGCTGTGACAATATACGAGAGACATTGTCTAGCATTATCAGAAAAGTTGGATGGCAGCTCTGCTTCCACCTCCTGAGCCCACGCTTCAATAGCCTCTGCAGCCCATGTTGCTGCAATAGTGGGCCGATGCGCAGCACCTGCTAGGGCGTAAATCACTTTTAAGCAACCCTCCACACGCTTATCCGTCGGTTCTCTCAGAGAAGTGACGTAGTTACAGGCAGAGCCGAGGACACCACCAGCCATGTCACTTGAGAATCCACTGGCGGGGGTGTTTCCCAATTTTTACTTAGCTCCGCGGCGATGCGAGCCAGCATTTTCTTGTGAGGTGTGAATTTCTTTCCTGGATTTTCCCAGGATTCCTGACGTATTTCAATTAAATGGTCAGAATGAGGTAAAACTTGTTTAATAACCTTCTGACGTTTAAATCTGTCCGGTTTCTTGGAGGTAGCTTCAGGCTTTAGGTCATCAGTAATTTGAAGAATTAGCCTGATAGCCTCCAATAAGTCAGGAACATCCACATGAGAGACTGAATCCGCATCAGAATTATCTGGATCAGTGTCTGTGGGATCAGTACATACGCCTTCTTCATCAGACGAGGTGTCTGTAATGTGGATGGATTGTGAGGAAGTAATGGCCTGCTTAGAGGACCCCTTGGTCTTAGGCGGGTGAGTGTTAGATGTCTGTTTAGTCAGTGAGTGGTTCAATTGCTGTAACTGAGCGGACAGTTGATCTGCCCAAGGCGGATTAACCGCAGGGACCATAAGTGGTTGTACCAGCACAGGAGGTCCCATAGGGGGCGCAAGTCTACTTACTAGCGTACTTAATAACGTGGAGAAAGTAGTCCAAGGTGGGTCGTTATGAACCCCCGTTGCTACAGTTCCACTGGGGGGTAGGGAAACCCCAGAACCTGAACCCTCTGCTGCTATGTTTTCCTCTAATATGTCTGCAGCATCACCACGACGCAATGTGGGATCAGCCCCAGCTCCGTCGCCCCTTGTAGCTGACATGTTCGAAAGCTCAAATCACGGGCAACCCAGTGCAATATCAGCAGCCTGATACCTTAACAAGAACCCCCTGTGCAGTGTATGAGCACAAACAGAGAATTCAAGAGGTATATGGTGACTGAAAATCACAGAGAAAAATACACAGTAAGTATATCTTGTGAAACACCTATATTAAACAATAACCCTGACGCACGTAGCCCCCCCAGGTTACAGAATATAGGGATAGCAATCTGAAATGGAAGTCACACAGCAGCTATATGCGCACACACACAATCACATGTACAATGCAGAAATTATGACATGCAATAAAACTGCACTGGACTAGCAATACAAAGTAATACTAAGTACAGCTATATATAGTCAATAGATATAACAATGCACAGTAAAGACTAGATGTATATCACAGGGTACTTGTACTAAAACAGGATTTTGATACCTACTGGTAAATCCTTTTCTCCTAGTCCGTAGAGGATGCTGGGATCCACTTCATGACCATGACGTATAGACGGTTCCGCAGGAGCCATGGGCACTCTTAAGACTTTTCAATGGGTGTGAACTGGCTCCTCCCTCTATGCCCCTCCTCCAGACCTCAGTTATAGGAACGGTGCCCAGGGAGACGGACATTTCGAGGAAAGGATTTACTTTAAACTAGTGGTGCGATACATACCAGCTCACACCTCAACCATGCCGCACAACATGGCATTCAACATAACACACGCCAACAGGCCTGCACCAATTACAGCAACATGCTGAAACTAATATAACACAACTTGGACTAGGAGAAAAGGATTTACCGGTAGGTATCAAAATCCTGTTTTCTCATACGTCCTAGAGGATGCTGGGGTCCACTTCATGACCATGGGGTTTATACCAAAGCTCCAGTACGGGCGGGAGAGTGCGGATGACCCTGCAGCACCGATTGACCGAACTTGAGGTCTTCATCGACCAAGGTGTCAAACTTGTAGAATTTTGCAAATGTGTTTGACCCCGACCAAGTAGCTGCTCGGCAGAGTTGCAATGCCGAGACCCCCCTGGCAGCCGCCCAGGATGAGCCCACTTTCCTAGTGGAATGGGCCTTCACCGACGTCGGTAACGGCAATCCAGCCATAGTATGAGCGTGCTGAATCGTACTTCTGATCCAACGCGCAATAGTCGGCTTGGAAGCCGGACACCCAATCTTGTTGGGCGCATACAGGACAAACAAAGACTCTGTTTTTCTTATTCAAGCTGTTCTAGCGACATAAATCTTCAAAGCCCTAACCACATCTAGAGACTTTGACTCCGTGAACGTGTCAGTAACTACTGGCACCACAATAGGTTGGTTTATGTGGAAAGATGAAACCACCTTCGGAAGAAAATGTTGATGAGTCCTCAACTCTGCCCTATCCTCATGGAAGATCAGGTAAGGGCTCTTGTGAGACAAGGCCCCCAATTCAGACACCCGCCGCGCAGATGCCAATGCCAAAAGCATCACCACTTTCGAAGTGAGAAACTTCAACTCTATCTCTTGTAGAGGCTCAAACCAATCTGACTGAAGGAACTGCAACACCACGTTAAGGTCCCATGGTGCCCCTGGAGGCACAAATGGAGGCTGAATGTGCAGAACCCCTTTCACGAAGGTCTGAACCTCTGGAAGAGAGGCCAAGTGTTTTTGGAAGAACACTGACGAGGCCAAAATCTGGACCTTGATTGATCCCAATCGGAGGCCCGCCTCCACACCAGCCTGCAGATAATGGAGAAAACGTCCCAACTCAAACTCTTCCGTAGGAGCCTTCTTGGATTCACACCAAGACACATTTTTTCTCCAAATATGGTGGTAATGTTTCGACGTTACTCCTTTCCTGGCCTGAATAAGGGCAGGGATGACTTCCTTGGGAATACCCTTTCGGGCTAGGATCCGGCGCTCAACAGCCATGCCGTCAAACGTAGCCGCGGTAAGTCTTGATACATGCACGGCCCCTGCTGCAGCAGGTCCTCGCGAAGAGGCCGAGGATCTTCTATGAGCAACTCCTGAAGATCTGGGTACCAAGCTCTCCTTGGCCAGTCTGGGGCAATGAAGATTGCTCGAACTCTTGTTCTTATGATCCTGAGCACTTTTGGGATCAGCGGAAGTGGAGGGAAGACATACACCGACCGGAACACCCACTGGGCCACCAGCGCATCCACTGCTATTGCTTGAGGGTCTCTTGGCCTGGAACAATATTTCTGAAGCTTCTTGTCGAGACGAGATGCCATCATGTCTACTTGAGGAACTCCCCAAAGACTTGTCACCTCTGTGAAGGCTTCTTGGTGGAGGCCCCACTCTCCTGGATGGAGATTGTGTCTGCTGAGGAAGTCTGCTTCCCAGTTGTCTACTCTCGGAATGAAAATTGCCGACAGAGCCTTTACATGTCTTTCTGCCCAGAGGAGGATCTTCGTCACCTCTGCCATTGCCGCTCTGCTTTTGGTTCCGCCCTGCCTGTTTATGTAAGCGACTGCTGTTACATTGTCCGACTGGATCTGCACGGGATGAACTTGAAGATGTACCGCTTGTTGAAGGCCGTTGTAAATGGCTCTCAATTCCAGCACGTTTATGTGAAGGCAGGCTTCCTGACTTGACCATTTTCCCTGGAAGCTTTCTCCCTGAGTGACAGCTCCCCAGCCTTGGAGACTTGCATCCGTGGTTACCAGGAGCCAGTCCTGAATCCCGAGCCTGCGTCCCTCTAGTAGGTGAGAACTGTGTAGCCACCACAGGAGCGAAATCCTGGCTTTTGACAACAGGATTATCTTCCGGTGCATGTGAAGGTGGGATCCCGACCACTTGTCCAACAGGTCCCACTGGAATACTTTGGCATGGAACCTGCCAAACTGTATGGCCTCGTAGGCTGCCACCATCTTCCCCAACAAACGACTGCACTGATGGATTGACACCCTTGATAGTTTCAATATTTGTTTTACCATTTTCTGGATTTCCAGAGCCTTTTCCACCGGAAGAAAAACTCTCTGAACTTCTGTGTCCAGAATCATCCTGAAAAAAGACAGTCTTGTCGTCGGTTCCAACTGTGACTTTGGATAATTTATGATCCAACCGTGTTGTTGGAGTATCGACAGGGAGAGTGTGATGTTTTGTAACAACTGCTCCCTGGATCTCGCCTTTATCAGGAGATCGTCTAGATAAGGAATTATATTGACTCCTTTTTGACGCAGGAGAACCATCATCTCCGCCATCACATTGGTGAATACCCTCGGCGCTGTGGAGAGACCGAAATGTAACGTTTGGAATTGGTAATGGCAATCCTGAACCGTGAATCTCCGATAAGCCTGGTGAGGAGGATAAATTGGAACATGCAGGTAAGCATCCTTTATGTCTACAGACACCATGTAGTCCCCCTCCTCCAGACTGGAAATCACTGCCCTCACTGATTCCATTTTGAACTTGAATCGTTTCAAGTAGAGATTCAGATTTTTTAGGTTTAGAATCGGTCTGACCGAGCCGTCCGGCTTTGGAACTACAAAAAGGCTTGAATAAAACCCTTCTCCTTGTTGTGACAAAGGTACCAGGACTATAACCTGATCCTGAAATAATTTTTGGATTGCTGCTGTTACTGCTTCCCTTTCTGGAAGAGAAGCTGGCAAGGTTGATTTAACAAATCGGCATGGGGGAACGTCTTGAAACTCCAGCTTGTATCCCTGGGACGCTTTTTGCAACACCCAGGGATCCAGGCCAGACAGAATCCAACCTTGGCTAAACAGTTTGAGACGTGCCCCCACCCGAGCGGCCTCCCGCAAAGGAGCCCCAGCGTCATGCTGAAGATTTGGCAGAAGTAGGGGTAGACTTCTGCTCCTGGGAACCTGACGTCGCTGTGGACTTCTTTCCCTTTCTCATTCCCCTTCATGAAAAGAAGGGGGAACCTCTTGCTTTTTTGTATTTATTTGGCCGAAAGGACTGCATGTGTTGGTATGTCTTTTTTGCCGGTGCAGGTGCAGGGGGCAAAAATGTCGACTTACCTGCGGTAGCCGCCGAGACTAACGCATACAGTCCATCGCCAAATAAGGCCTCGCCTTTATATGGGAGAGCCTCCATATTTCTTTTGGAATCTGAATCCACGTTCCATTGGCGAATCCACAACGCCCGCCGAGCCGATACTGCCATGGTAGCGGCTTGTGAACTCAAGAGTCCAATATCTTTCATTGCTTCTAGCATGTATGCGGCAGCGTCTTTGATATTCCCTAACTTAAGGAGTATCTCATCTTTATCAATCGTGTCAATTTCTGATGACACGCTTTCTGACCATTTTTCAATAGCGTGACTCACCCACGCGCAAGCAATAGTGGGCCTGAGCAGCATACCATTGGCAACATAAATGGATTTCAATGTAGTTTCCATCTTTCGGTCTGCCGGCTCTTTTAGTGAAGCCGTGCCAGGTGCAGGGAGAATTACCTTCTTTGTAAATCTGGACAGTGCACTGTCTAACACAGGGGGTGTCTCCCATTTTTTCCTGTCCTCCACCGGGAAAGGATAAGCTATCTAAATTCTCTTGGGAATACGAAATTTCTTTTCGGAATTCATCAACATCCCTTCAAAGAGATTATTAAGCTTGTGGGAAGGAGGGAAGGTGGCCTTGGATTTCTTTTCTTTACAGAAATAAGCCTTCTCCTGAGGTACAGGAGTGGCTTCCGTGACTTCCAGCACTTCCCTTACAGCTACAATCATATATTGTATATTTTTTGCCAATTTATGATCTATTTCTCTGGAGTCACTATCGTCGACACAAGAATCAGTTTCCGTGTGGGTATCAGTATTCGCAAATGGTCTCTTATGTGACCCAGAGGGGTCGCGTGCGGATGGAAGAACAGAGCCATGAAAAATCACATCTTCCACAGATTTTCTCCAGCACTCAGCATGAGATTCAGCCTTATCTAATCTCCTACTGATATGATGCATACTATCACGTATTTCTTTCACCCATGCAGGCTCTTGGTGTGCCGGCAGCACCACCACATTACAACTCTGTGTCCCTAAAATGCCTTCCTCCTGGGAGGAACTCCCTGCCTCAGACATGTCACACACGTGTACAACACACTCTCACAGACACACTGGGACTTATAGGGGACAGACCCACAGTAAAATCTGTCAGAGGGACACAGTTTAGGAGCAGCCAGTTCACAACCCAGCGCCAAAGAAAAAATCCCTGTGCCGCGTACTTTGTACACAGAGACAAAATCCCAGTGTCGCGTACTCCATACACAGAAACCTTTCAGCGCTATTATATTATGAACAATATGATTTAGCACCCAGGCCCCCCTTTTTTCACTCTGATACTTGTTCAGAAGTGGAGGAGGACCAGCGTCTTCTCTGCAGTTTGTGAATGAGAGAAAATGGCGCTGAACAGTGTGCTGGCTGCCTGAGGAGGAAGCTCCGCCCCCGCAATGGCGCATTTCTCCTCAGATTTTTCACATAATATTTATACTGGCGGGGGTAGGGCTGTGCCTTGGCATCTTATGCCCCCTTTTATCTAGTTTACGAGGTTATTTGCTGCCCAGGGCGCCCCCCCCCAGCACCCTGCAGTGCCTGTGTATGTGGACAGCAATGGCGTGCTGCGCTCCCGCCAGCCGCGCGGTACCTCAGCCACTCAGTCACTTTACTTGATTGAAGATCTGTCTTCTTACACTCACCTGTCTTCTGACTTCTGGCTCTGTGAGGGGGGTGACGGCGTGCTGTGGGAGTGAGCATCTAGATACAGCTAGCATTCAGTTCCCTTCAGGAGCTAATGGTGTCCTGTCAGCCAGAAGCAGAGCCATGAAACTCTTCAGGGAGTTGGTTCCTACTTCTGCCCCCTCAGTCCCACGAAGCAGGGAGACTGTTGCCAGCAGTTCTCCCTGAAAATAAAAAAACTAACATAAGTCTTTTCAGAGAAACTCAGTAGAGCTCCTCAGAGTGCATCCAGTCTGCCTGGGCACATTTCTAAAACTGAGGTCTGGAGGAGGGGCATAGAGGGAGGAGCCAGTTCACACCCATTGAAAAGTCTTAAGAGTGCCCATGGCTCCTGCGGAACCGTCTATATCCCATGGTCATGAAGTGGACCCCAGCATCCTCTAGGACGTATGAGAAATAACCCTCACTAAATGCACTATTTTTTAACTAACATTGTCAGCAGAGCAGACATGTAGAATACTTAAGTGTCCTGTAAAATGCACAGCGCTGACATGCAGGCGGCTTTACAGAGGAGGATTTGCCCAAACAGTCCCACGATCAGCTCAGCTTGAGGTAATTTATTTTATTATTTATTAACAATTAAATTAACAATTAGAACAGTAATAGAACAAAACTGGGTAGACAGACCTAGAGGTAGGAAGGCCCTGCTCGCAAGCTTACAATCTATAGGTAATGGCGCCCAAACGCTGACAGGGAGTGAGGGAGAGTGATGCAGCTCCAGGGTGGGAGCCTTTACTCTAAATGGCGCCCTGGGGCTGGGGGAGGGGCTACAGGTCAAAGCCTTATCCCCTTGCTGGGCTTCACCACCGGGTACTGTCGGCTATGTATAAACGTTTTTTTAGTAAAACCCACCTGTGCCCTTGCCCTGGTGGTCTAGTGGGGTCCCTGTACTACCACAGTTTCCACGCCAGATCGTGGTTTCCAGCGGGTCCCGCCTGGGGGACCCTCTTACCTCCTCCCAAAGTGCGGCCACACGATCCTGGAGAGCTGCGGCGGGGTGTGTGACTGACAGGAGCAAACCGGAGCCTCCTCTGTAAGACACGGCAACCAGGGCGCAGGAGTATACAGCGCCTCTGGGGGAGGTGATGGAGCTTCAGCAGGAGATGTCTGACTGACATCTAACACACACAGTGTCTCTGCTGCAGCCCTTGAAGTCTTCAGATTTCACTTAAAAAAGCTCTTCTGAGGGCTGCTCATGGCACCAACTACAAAACTGAGCTCCTATGCACGGAGGCGGGGTTATAGAGGAGGCGGCGCTAAGCATTCTGTGAACAGTCTAAGCTAGCCTTTTAGCCTGTTGGTGCCTCAGATCAAGATTCTACTCTACACCCCAATGTTATTCCCTGTGGAGCCCAGTGTACCCCGTAACAGAAATTATGATAAGATCCAGAAAAAGTGTGGTAAGATACCACATTTATTTAATGATGGGGCCCCTGGACCCACATACCTATGATCTCTGTCAGATCACTGAGCACCTACGTAACTCCATATTCAGCAGGACCTGTGCACTAATTTAGAACAATTAAAGTTTATATCTGCATCTATCTGATATTTAGGCAGTGGTACTTATGGCAGTATTGTTTGTTGAAACTGAGGTTTCTTGAGCCAAGTGTGCCCCCCTCCTCACCTTGTGTTCTTGAAAAATATCACTTATATATGAAACATTTATTAAAAGATAAGGAAACAAACATATTTTCACTCCTACCCACACATTTTTGCCACATTATAGACTTTAGATTTATGTTCATGTATGTCTGTACCTCCCCCACTCTTTTAAGTGTGATTATAATAAAAGTTAAATTTTAATATTACCAACATTTCTACACAATCTGAAGTGTGAAAAAACGCGTAGTTGCTTTGTTTTTGCTCTTGCAAATTATCTCTTCACTTAGTTCTCTGAACTATTATCTGAGAGCACCACCAACCCAGTGCTAATCACAATTGTGCAAATATAGGTGGTCATTCCGAGTTGTTCGCTCGCAAGCTGCTTTTAGCAGCTTTGCACACGCTAAGCCGCCGCCTACTGGGAGTGAATCTTAGCATAGTAAAATTGCGAACGAAAGATTAGCACAATTGCGAATAGACACTTCTTAGCAGTTTCTGAGTAGCTCCACACTTACTCTGCCACTGCGATCGGTTCAGTCAATTTTGTTCCTGGTTTGACGTCACAAACACTCCCAGCGTTCGCCCAGACACTCCCCCGTTTCTTCAGACACTCCCGCTTTTTTCCCAGAAACGGCAGCGTTTTTACAAACACACCCATAAAACGGCCTGTTTCCGCCCAGAAACACCCACTTCCTGTCAATCACATTACGATCACCAGAACGAAGAAAAAACCTTGTAATGCCGTGAGTAAAATACCTAACTGCATAGCAAATTTACTTGGCGCAGTCGCAGTGCGAACATTGCGCATGCGCAGTTAGCGGAAAATCGCTGCGATGCGAAGAAAATTACCGAGCGAACAACTCGGAATGACCACCATAGCAATACAATGGTTCATTACATCTCAAACATACAGTATCCATCACTGATACTTATCCAGTGCAGAGTTACACCGCCGTTTGTCAACCTCCTATCAACATAGGTTTTGCCAACCGGTTGTGGGCACACACCCACAACCGGTATAACAATACCAAGAATGCAGCTGTCACAGCAACATAGAATAAAAGCATCTGAGTACAGAAAACGCCTTTATTCATATCGCCGGTAAAAATGAAGTATGGGATTTACCAAACTAACAAGCTCTGAGAACTATGCTACATGTACGTTTGCCATACAAATGCAGTTAAATTGGGAAAAAATATGTAAAGTCATAAGTGATATCTGTGATAACTTCAACCCTTATGATGTGGATAAAGCTATAGGAACCATATGCTTAGTCGTAGCACATGTATTCCATTATTCACAGGAAAGTGAGTGCACACAATGTGGATCAAATCAACCTGAGGTGTAATCTGTACGGCACTATGCTAAGTGCTTGCATGAACATGAATGAATATATAGATAGGATGCTATCTTCAGTGTCCAAGTAGATGAGGAGAAGGTAGTAATAGTGAAGCTGCAAAAGCTTACTTTCTAGTAGTGGCTGTGGAGGCATTCACTACCAGTTTATCAATGGAGACTGTACAGGCCAAGCTGCAGCACTGATCTCAACCGTTAACTGTTGAGACCAATGCTGAGAATTCTATTCTGCTGTCAAAGGGTCTAAAGTTTAAAAAGCCCAAGTACAAGTGCTGCAAGTGTCATAAATTAGGACATAAGACTTCAGAATGTAAAGCAAGTGAACTCAGTGGTATTTCATTATGTAAGCATTACCGAAAGAAAGATTCAGCATTGAATGTAGCAGACAGTCACTGCAAAGATTGCTGGTATATAGACTCAGGAGTCACAAAGAACGTCATATGTAAGAAGAGTTGGTTCAAGTCTCTAAAGTCATGTGAGAGTATGGGACGGTAAATGTAGGTTTAAGAATCCAGTAGTTGTCACAGACATAGAAGATGTGGTGTTTGTACCAGATCTAGGAACCAATCTGACTGCCAAGAAGTGATACAAGGTCTAGTTAGCAAAGCAACAATGTATCCAGTAAGCAAAGTGACAGTGTGTTGTATGCAACAAAAGAGGGACTGTTATTGCAATGGCAACTCAGTGCTAACAATTGTATATCCTGGACACTAAGGATTGTTGTGCAATAAAAGCAATGACCACTTCAGATTCCAAGCAATCAATGGAACTATGGCATATGAGACTGGGACACCTAGGATATAACAACATGCAGAAACTTTTCAATAGCACGGTGATGGGGATGTCAGTGAACAATCCTGAAAGAAAAGAACAGAATGTGAGAATTGCATGAAGGGCAAGCACACATATTACCCGTTTCCTAAGTCAGTGCCTATAGAAATAGCACCACTGGAATTAGTGCATATAGATGTATGTAGACAAATGAAGTTTGAGTTAATGAGTGGAACGGTCTATATTATGACACTCAAAGATGATGCTACAACGATGACGCACGTATACTTCCTGAAAGCCAAGTAACAAAGAATGCAGAACAAAAAAAATTAGTAGAAGTGATAATACAACTGACACAAAGCTGGGCACAGGAACTCTGCAGAGGACATGGTACGGTAGCCAGATATAGGTATCCACAGGCTAGTGCAAGAACCTAGAGACAAGGGCTCCCACTACAGCCAGGAACTATGACCAGCAAGGCATGAAAGGCAGACCCACAATATAAAGGGAGCATGTGCCATTCACACACTGACCACAGCCAAGCCTCCCCTAATTGAAGACTTAGTGAAGCTTCTCAGCGGCACGTTCCCAGGTCCCCCGTCTCCCTAGCAACCCCAGTCGCCGCACTAGCTGACGTTCTAGGTTGCATAGAAGCCAGCAGCCGGGGAGCGGACGTTCACCAGTGTCCCGTCGCTTAGCAACGACCAGGCGTGGTGGAAGTTATGGGCCGCGACGGCTCGTGACAGAAACTCAAACAGTCCTGAAGATAAAAATGTTGAGGTCTGAAGGTGGAAAATATGACAACAGATCTTGCTATTTTTCTCAAAGAATGGCATATTACATCAAGTAATGACTGCCTACCCACCTGAGCAGAATTGTCTGAATAAGAGGTTATACAGAACAATCATTAAAAGAGCAAAGACTAGGGGGGTCATTCCGAGTTATTCGCTAGCTGTTTTCGTTCGCAGCGCAGCGTTTAGGTAAAAAAGCGGCACTTCTGCGCATGCGTATGGGATGCAATGCGCACGCGCAATGTACTTTCACAACAGCCGATGCAGTTTCACACAAGTGATTGACAGGAAGTGGGTGTTTCTGGGTGGTAACTGACCGTTTTCGGGTAGTGTGTGTAAAAATGCAGGCGTGTCAGATACAAACGCAGGCGTGGAAATAACCAACTAAGTTGGAAAGGGGCGCTATAGCTGTGGCTCTAATTTGTGTGTAATGAGCAGCTGTCTAAATAGGCTAGTCACACCTTTATAATGGTACATACAAACAGGTAAACCGAATGAGACAGCGCTAACTGAGATGGATTGTCTTAGGAAATATAGTGATATTTAATAGATTAAAATTAGAATACAAAGTAAAATTATTAAAATGAATAGGTCACACTGCATCAATGAGCTTCTAGTCACCATACAAATATAAGTTAGTCACTTGCCGCTTGCTCCAATGTCCCCATAGGACCCGCACAGTTAAAATGTCCCTTATCCTGGAGCTGTTGCACAGTCCCTGGGCCGAAAACTTGTAGTCTCAGCGCTGGAGGAATATCTGTCCCAGTAGTGTAGCAATAAAACAGGAAAGTCCTCACCAGTATTGTGTGATTGTAATAAAGTTCGGTCCTTGGTATATGGATGTGGGTTTCAATGGCAGCGCTTTTAGCAGAGTCCACAGTGGTCCAAGCTGTGATGAATAATCTATGAAGGGGTGAGCCTGCGTCACAAGCTATTACATTTGGACCAATTACTTTGGGGGTACTTCAGACCTGATCGTAGCAGCAAATTTGTTAGCAGTTGGGCAAAACCATGTGCACTGCAGGGGGGGGGGGGGGGGGGCAGATATAACATGTGCAGAGAGAGTTAGATTTGGGTGGAGTGTGTTCAAACTGAAATCTAAATTGCAGTGTAAAAATAAAGCAGTCAGTATTTACCCTGCACAGAAACAATATAACCCACCCAAACCTAACTCTCTCTGCAAATGTTATATCTGCCTCCCCTGCAGTGCACAGGGTTTTGCCCAACTGTTAACAAATTTGCTGTTACGATCAGGTCTGAATTACCCCCTTTTGTTTTCCTGCAGCACCAGATAAAGGGGGTCATTCTGAGTTGTTCGCTCGTTGCCGATTTTCGCAACGGAGCGATTAAGGCGAAAATGCGCATGGTACGCAGTGCGCATGTGCTAAGTATTTTAGCACAAAACTTAGTAGATTTACTCACGTCCGAACGAAGAATTTCCATTGTTGAAGTGATCGGAGTGTGATTGACAGGAAGTGGGTGTTTCTGGGCGAAAACTGACCGTTTTCTGGGAGTGTGCGGAAAAACGCAGGCGTGCCAGGATAAAACGCGGGAGTGTCTGGAGAAATGGGGGAGTGGCTGGCCGAACGCAGGGCGTGTTTGTGACGCCAAACCAGGAACGAAACGGGCTGAGCTGATCGCAGTGTAGGAGTAAGTCTGGAGCTACTCAGAAACTGCAAAGAATTTTCTATTCGCAATTCTGCTAATCTTTCATTCGCAATTCTGCTAAGCTAAGATACACTCCCAGAGGGCGGCGGCCTAGCGTGTGCAATGCTGCTAAAATCTGCTAGCGAGCGAACAACTCGGAATGACCCCACAGTTCTAATATACTGGATCTCTCTAACTCATCTGGCCAAAGTAATGGCAATCAAAAATGGGGTTTCATGGGTCAGTTTTCTTAGGGCAGCGAGTCTAATGCTTGAAATGTATTTCTGTTAACAGATGTCAAACTAAATTTTAAATCCCGTAGTACTACTCTACATCCTCCATTGCTGCTGCTGCAGCAAAAAATGCCACTGAAAATGTGTGAAAATGCCAACAGGGAGAGGAGGCACTGAAAAAGTATGGAACTAATCAAGAACATTTTGTACAGCTCTATTAGCTGCAGCATAGACCATAGGCTTGGTACACACTATGCAGATGGATCTGTCGTCTACATTGGGATCCACCGACATAGCAGCCAATAAAATGACGTTATTCACAGACATATCGGGTGTACACACGTACTGATGCACTACAGATATTAGATTTTAGTGGGCTCAGTTTTATGAAAACCGAATCCCCCCCCAAACTTCTAGGATCTGAGAGAATCCCAGGGCCGGCTTGAGTTTTCCCACCGGGCTTGGATTCCAAATTGAGGCAAAAAGTCCCTACAGCGGTGATTCAGGTGCTATTTGCCAGCAGACGCCGGAGTGCTTTGTACTGCTGATGGTCTGTGCTACCTGTCCATTCCAGTGCTAACCTGGCCTATCTGTCCACTCCAGTCTCCTTAGTGTTAATATTGGCTGAGATAGATACAGTACATGCAGTTAGCAAGTCATTGTTTATTATTATCATTATTTTTTTTAGTGCAGGAACTTGGAAGTTACATCTATTGTCTAAGTATATCCCACTGGTGCTACTGTGTAACCCTGTGTCACACTATTTTTTTTGTCACTGTCCACAATGCAGCTGCAGCCCAGAGCTCCATATAAGGCAGCAATAACCCTTGGCACACAGCACACTGGAGCAGCAACCAAGTACTAGTGCTGCAGCAGCTGCCAGTCATGATAGTACTACAATATCTACTAAATATGGTCCAGGAGACAGAAAGTTTGGGAGAGGACACCTGAAATCACACTGTTAAAAAATGGGTAACATTAACCACTTAACTGATAATCCCCCCCCCCCCCCCAAAAAAACGCTCAGAAATTGTCGTTTTTTTTTTAATGAGTGAATTAGGTGAAGAACATGAATTTAACCTTATCCAAAATGATTTTAGTTAAATAAAAAAAGATTTTTTTTTGAAAAAAAAATGTAAAAATGTTTTCTCAAACATCGGTCGGAAGATCGGGAACATTGGTAACATTTCAATGTTACTTTTTACACCCCAGACAGCTGCCAGGTACACAGGGGGGTGCTGAGGGTGGCTTGGGGAGGTTGGTTTACAGCCGCTGGGTGAAGGGTTCTGCCGTGCTGGCCGATCAGCACGGCTGGACCCCCCAGTAGTAGCAGTAGCACGGCAAACACTGTAGGAGGGTGCAGGGAGGCAGAGGTACCTTCTGGTCCCTCTGACAGCAGCAGCGGAGGGAAGTTTCTCTTCCTTGCTGTTGCTAACACTGTCTATCTGACTGGTCGCATCCTGTGCGACCAAGTCAGATAAAGCACTTGCTGGTATGGTCACATCTGATGCGACCATGCCAGGCAAGTGGTTAAAAACCAACAAATCGGTGCTCCCGCAAAAATAAAACACTAAAGCTGAAGAACAAACTGCGTGCTCACAAATCCTTTAGGAGAGTCTAGGAGTGTCCACGTTACCTATGTGTGAGTTTGTCATTTCTCAGATTGTCCTCGTAGAGAAGCCTCCTTGCACCATCTGCAAATGAGGGGATAAGCAGTACAAGTAAAGATGATGATGACGGTATATTATAATAGAAATTGAGGATGCTACTGTGGAACAGGATGAAGGGGATATTTTTTGTACTTTCTGATGCTACTGAAGATGCTGAGGATGCTGATGATGTGGCAGAAGTTGTTGCCTGTGGCAGAAGTTATTGTCTGTGATAAAAAATAAAGAGATTGTGATACCTGGTCATAAGACCAACAAAGCCACCTCTTGGGTTTGGGATTAATGTTACCCAAATCTTGATGTTTGTGAAAGCATCTGCTCCATTTGTGAGGCCAAAGTTAGTAAAGGTAGGGACATTAACCATCTAGTCACCTCCGCCATGTTATGTAATTTACGGCGAGTTCTTGAAATTTATTTTACAAAATTACAGTAATAATTTGCAATTAACACCCTCATCATCAACCTCATCATTAGTGATCGGAGATAGTCCTTCCAAAAAACTGTTTTGTGAAGGTCCAAATAAACCAAGCACTTCAGCCACCAACGTGGCAGTCCCTATCGCTGAAGTGCTTGGTTTGTTAAACTGTGTATATCATTTTTAATACACAAAATAAGGGTGGGTAGGAGGGCCCAATGACAATTTCATCTTGCACCACTTTTCTTTTCTGCCACTGCTATGTGGCAATGTTTCATAGATGTGCTATAAATTGCTGCATTTGTGCCATTGCTCTGTTGCTTAGTAACCAGCCTGTGGCCTAAACTGGATGAAAACAATATTGTGAGCTGTGAGGTGGTCAAAATGAATTGGAAAAGACTGAAAATTAATATTATTTAGGTTAATAATGCTGAAACAAAAAGGCACTACCTATGTAATTTTAGCTCCAACCCCAAAACATGTGAGGGTGGTTTTGTCAAAACCAAAACTTGAAGTTAATACAGATCCAAAACCAAATCACGGTGGTTGGTGCACATCTCTAACAGATATATAGCCCATTCAATGGAATGGGCGATACACAGTATCTCTAGCCATACATCAGACCAACTTCAGACCAACTTTTCTCCAACACTCCAAACTTCCAACCATCCAACTTATCTGTTCAACTAAAACAGTGCTCCACACATCTAACCAACTTTTCATCAGTGCTCCACACATCTAACCAACTTTTCATCAGACCAACCAACCTGCCAACTTCTGCCCAACTTGTGATGTCACTGAAGTAGGCGGACAGTGCCTGCCTACAGTACTTCAGTTTTGTTTTGTTTTGTTTTTTTATTCAAAACATGCAGAAGTGTTTTTATTTCAGTGAAACTGGGCTTTTCTTTCACTATCATACATTTATTAAATTGACTTATTTAATGGGCCCACTGGTACTTGTAGTTTCACAGTAAAAGAAATATAGAAATAAACACACACACCTTGAAAGTATAAGTTTATTTACACACTTACATATACTTACCTACATCCCACGCCTCCATTCATGTCCCCTTGTCCAGTAGAATCCATTAGAGTACCTGTAAAAAAAATTAATAATAATAATAATAATAATAATAATAATAAAAATACTCACCTATTTCCACCTGCGGTGGGGGATGCAAACAGGTGAATCTTGGTATCCTTGGGGCGGATGCAGGCAGGGAAGGAGCTAGATGTTGCTATCCAGTATGTATACATATGTGTGTGTGTGTGTGTGTGTGTGTGTGTGTGTGTGTATACATATATAGATATAGATATATATATATATATAGATATATATAGATATATATACATATATGTGTGTGTGTGTGTGTGTGTGTGTGTGTGTGTACAGTGTATGTATGTGTATGTGTGTGTATATATATATATGTGTGTGTGTGTGTGTGTGTGTGTGTGTGTGTGTGTGTGTGTGTGTGTGTGTGTGTATATATATATATATATTTGCTGGCAGGTTGTGTCACTATTCTATGGGGTGTGTGTGTTGGGGTGGGTAGAGGTGTGGGTGCCAGCAGGTGAGACACGGAGCCACCTATTCTCCACGATTCAAAACTGTCCCCCACTCGATGGGCTGGATCCAGCTCCTGGTGAATAACGAAAGAAAACAAAGTGGAACTTGCCCTAAAGTGGTGCACTAATTATATATAATATTAAAATATAACTTTTAATTCTTTATTTTATAAACTTTAGCGAAATATTAACAACAAGAATGGTGAAAGTTAAGAAATTGAGATTAAAAATGTATTTGTTGCTATATACTGATATTTCTTATACATTCTGATTATGAGTATCTCTGAGTGCCGTTATTTATCAGCAGAACATAAAAATTTCATTATTTAACCCCCTCAGGATTGCAGCATCATTTGTATTGACAATGTCACTGTGTGATACTCGTTAGTAGCAGATATTAACGCCAATAGTAGTGACAAATTAACTAACGCATGCACATGCAGGGTTTTATGAATTTATTCTTCACGGTAATATAATATATAATTAGTGCGAACAGGGATCATATATAATAGAGAGAGGACAAGTAAAAATCATAACTTGGAGATGTATGAAATAGTTACATATTTATAACTGATACAAATCAGTACTCCGATTTCATATAACTAAATAGAATGGATACATAGTTGCAACACTTGAGCAGTGTATACACAGAGTACATGTACATGAAACTGGTTCTTTGACAAGCAGGAGACAACCAAGGGGCAAATTCTGACAGCCCATAGGAACTAATAGAAATTGAACACGCAGACGCAACTTTTGGCTGATCACAGCAAATTTATTGACGGAAAAATACAGTGATAGTGCGCAGCAAATACATTTTTAATCACAATTTCTTATCTTTCACCATTCTTGTTTTTAATTTTTTGCTAAAGTTGATAAAATAAAGAATTAAAACTGTGTGTGTGTGTATGTATGTATATATATATATATATATATATATATATATAGTAAGCAAATAGTCCCGGCACTCCCCTTAGTAACTGATGTATTTGCTGCGGTGCCCTCCTAGTGAAAAATTGCTTTCCACAATATAAGGTAAGAAGGTAGCGGCGGCACTCAATCAGACTTAGCAACTGATGTAGATAATTTTATTGTGCCAATAAAATTATCTACATCAGTTGCTAAGTCTGATTGAGTGCCGCCGCTACCTTCTTACCTTATATATATATATATATATATATATATATATAATGTGTGTATGTGTGTGTGTATATATATATATATATATATATATACACACACACATATATATAGTATATTAGACATATATAAATTAAGTATATATATATATATATAAATTATATATAAATTATATATAAATATATGTATATATCTATCAATACTGTTGGCAGCACTCCTGGGACTTTCCACCCAAAGTCAGTCATTGATAAACTGAGCCACAGATGCTCTATATATAGTATATATACTGTACTCACAGACAGTATGTAGGAATGCAGAGGCATCTCCATCCTGCCGCTGCTACCGCTGCCGAGGACCCGCAGTTCCTGGTACCTGCCTCGTCCGCAGCTGCCTCCACTGCCACAGTCCCGCAGCTCCCGCCAGTGCCTGCCTTGACCCCATCCGCTGCCTGCCGCCACTACCGATGATATCCCGGTGTGACCCCTGAGCAGGGAGCGGTGACTAAACATCAGCGGCACCCTCACGTCTAGCGATCCCGACGGTATGTGCAGCAGCCACATGGTAAGGTGCAGACCCTGCAGCCTGTCTCCCCACCATCCTCACATGCACCCCAGTCTCCCTGATATACAAACTGTGAGGCTGTGGGGGGGAAGGGGGAGAAGGCGCGGCGTAGTGACCGCGGGTGGGGTGCCAATGCTGGGGTCCCGGTGTGACCCCTGAACATGCTCCACGGTAACGCTGCCGGGAAGTCAGCCTAGCCGGCAATGAGGGTGACAGAAGCAGGCGGACACTGCTGGTCAGTGTCCGCCTACTTATTGTTCAGTTGGGGGGACAGTTTCCCCTACACCTGAACGACTAGTTGGGGAAAATCAAACAGGTTTGATTTTCCCAACTAGTTGGACCGACCGTTTCTGGCCGTTTTTTAGCGTGTGGGAGCAAACGGCTGATAATCGTTTGCTCCCACACACTGCTAGATTATCGTTCCAACCAGCCAACTAGTTGGCTGGTTGGAACGATATCCCCCTGATGTATGGCCAGCTGTGCGTACAAGTGTTTTCCTGTATACATAAATATATTAATCATAGGATGTTAAGACCACCTCAGCTCATATAAAGCCCAGAGATTGGAGATGGTGATTGGAGTCTATGTATTAAGGCTGAGCTTTTGTTCTTGTCTGTCCTGTAGAAACTGCACTAGAGGTTCTTGTCTAGGTTGGTACAATTGGTAGTTTCTATCTTGACACCACTATAAGAATTCTTGGCAAACTAAGTGATATTCTTCTGTGATATATAATTTCCTTGCTGCCAAAAGTGTATTTGTGTTGCTTCTGATAGCCCTTTGGTATGACTCTCCTGTCATTCAACTTACCAAAGGTGTTTGTTGCTTCCAGGTGTTTGAGGTGCTTATCTGATTCTACAAATATTTGTCGAGTGGGGGCAAGAATAGTGATGCTGTGGGTGTCCTTTATTTTTTAAACTGTCCACTATAATATTTTCTAATTGGGTGCTGAGAGCTCATTGACAGAATCCTGAAATGGCTAATTGGACTTCTCTGAGCTTTCTCTAGATGGAGAATGATTTTATAAACTATACTTCACAGACCTTTGATGCACGTTTTGCAAGGGATTTTCATTGACACAACATGTTTTATGATGGTAGGACTTGCTGCCAATATAAGCACACTATATTTTTCTTCCCTCAGATAAATTAGCTAGCTAAGATTCCTGTTGTTCATATTCAACTGTGGCAAGGGCACTATTTGTATAAGGAATAAAGCCATTCTTTCTGCTTTCTATCAATAGAACACCGTATAGTTCATGTGTGAATGATAAATCAATAATTTGCCGGTCAATTTCAGATTAGATTTTTTATTTTCCCAGAATAGGGAAGCGTTTGTTGGAAGTGTTATTTTGATGCAATTGGAGGCAACCATAGTTATAGAAACAGTGCAAATGTGACTGCTGAAAGCTCAGGGCTCATACTACTACTGTATCTGCTATCCAATGAATTGTTTAGATGAATAAATCAGTTTAACAAAGAGACTGTACTATTATGTACTCTTAGCTGTGATCATATCTCTGATTCCGTATAATGAAGTCTAGACCGCGGCAAGTAGGAAATAAAGCTCAACTACAGTGTAATTAGTTACTAATATGTTAATAAGAGTGGCCATAATTCTCTGCAAAAAGGAATCCTTATTTGCCTAAAGGTAATATTATTAGAGATGTGCACCGGATATTTTTCGGGTTTTGGATTCGGTTCCACGGCCGTGTTTTGGATTCGGATGCGTTTTGGCAAAACCTCCCTGAAATTTTTTTGTTGGATTTGGGTGTTTTTTTTTTGTTTTGTTTTTTAAATATCTTAAATCATAGAATTTGGGGGTAATTTTGATCCTATAGTAGTATTAACCTCAAAAACCATAATTTCCACTCATTTTCAGTCTATTCTGAACACCTCTCACCTCACAATATTATTTTTAGTCCTAAAATTTGCATCAAGGTCGCTGGATGACTAAGCTAAGCGACCCAAGTGGGCGGCACAAACACCTGGCCCATCTAGGAGTGGCACTGCAGTGTCAGGCAGGATGGCACTTAAAAAAAATTGGCCCCAAACATCACATGATGCAAAGATGAATTTAAAAAAAAGAGGTGCAAGATGGAATTGTCCTTGGGCCCTCCCACTCACCCTTATGTTGTATAAACAGGACATGCACACTTTAACAAATCCATCATTTCAGCCACAGGGTCTGCCACACAACTGTGGCTGAAATGACTGGTTGGTTTGGGCCCCCACCAAAAAAAGAAGCAATCAATCTCTCCTTGCTCAAACTGGCTCTACAGAGGCAAGATGTCCACCTCATCATCATCCTCCGATTCCTCACCCCTTTCACGGTGTTCATCCCCCTCCTCACGGAGTATTAATTCATCCCCACTGGAATCCACCATCTCAGGTCCCTGTGTACTTTCTGGAGGCTATTGATGGTGAATGTCTCCACAAAGGAATTGATGTTCATCAAAATTAATTATAATCATCTTCTACACATTTTGTGGAAGTAACCTCGTACGCCGATCGCTGACAAGGTGACCGGCTGCACTAAATATTCTTTCGGAGTACACACTGGAGGGGGGGCAACTTAGGTAAAATAAAGCCAGTTTGTGCAAGGGCCTCCAAATTGCCTCTTTTTCCTGCCAGTATACGTATGGACTGTCTGACGTGCCTACTTGGATGCTGTCACTCATATAATCCTCCACCATTTTTTCAATGGCGACTGAATCATATGCAGTGACAGTAGACGACATGTCAGTAATCGTTGGCAGGTTCTTCAGTCTGGACCAGATGTCGGCACTCGCTCCAGACTGCCCTGCATCACTGCCAGTGGGTGGGCTCGGAATTCTTAGCCTTTTCCTCGCAGCCCCAGTTGCGGGAGAAGGAGGAGCTGTTGAGTTGACAAGTGTCTCACCAGCAGGTCTTTGAACATCTGCAGACTTGTGTCTGCCGGAAAGAGAGATACAATGTAGGCTTTAAACCTAGGATCGAGCACGGTGGCCAAAATGTAGTGCTCTGATTTCAACAGATTGACCACCCGTGAATCCTGGTTAAGCAAATGAAGGGTTCCATCCACAAGTCCCACATGCCTAGCTGAATCGCTCCTCCTTCAATCTCTCTCCAGCTGCTTCTGCAAAAGCCTGATAAGTGGCATGACTTGACTCAGGCTGGCAGTGTCTGAACTGAATTCATGTGTGGCAAGTTCAAAGGGTTGGAGAACCTTGCACAACGTTGAAATCATTCTCCACTGCGCTTGAGTCAGGTGCATTCCCCCTCCTTTGCCTATATCGTAGGCAAATGTATAGGCTTGAATGGCCTTTTGCTGCTCCTCCATCCTCTGAAGCATATAGAGGGTTGAATTCTTCCTCGTTACCACCTCTTGCTTCAGATGATGGCGGGGCAGGTTCAGGAGTGTTTGCTGGTGCTCCAGTCTTCGGCACGCGGTGGCTGAATGCCGAAAGTGGCCCGCAATTCTTTGGGCCACCGACAGCATCTCTTGCATGCCCCTGACGTTTTTTTTTTAAATTCTGCACCACCAAATTCAATGTATGTGCAAAACATGGGACGTGCTGGAATTTGCCCACATGTAATGCACGCACAATATTGGTGGCGTTGTCCGATGTCACAAATCCCCAGGAGAGTCCAATTGGGGTAAGCCAATCTGCGATGATGTTCCTCAGTTTCCGTAAGAGGTTGTCAGCTGTGTGCCTCTTATGGAAAGCGGTGATATAAAGCGTAGCCTGCCTTGGAACGAGTTGGCGTTTGCGAGATGCTGCTACTGGTGCCGCCGCTGCTGTTCTTGCTGCGGGAGGCAATACATCTACCCAGTGGGCTGTCACAGTCATATAGTCCTGCGTTTGCCCTGCTCCACTTGTCCACATGTCCGTGGTTAAGTGGACATTGGGTACAACTGCATTTTTTAGGACACTGGTGAGTCTTTTTCTGACGTCTGTGTACATTCTTGGTATCGCCTGCCTAGAGAAATGGAACCTAGATGGTATTTGGTACCGGGGACACACTACCTCAAGAAATTCTCTAAGTCCCTGTGAACTAACGCCGGATACCGAACGCACGTCTAACACCAACACAGCTGCCAAGGCCTGAGCTATCCGCTTTGCAGCAGGATGACTGCTGTGATAGTTCATCTTCCTCGCAAAGGACTGTTGGACAGTCAATTGCTTACTGCAAGTAGTACAAGTGGTCTTCCGACTTCCCCTCTGGGATGACTATCGACTCCCAGCAGCAACAACAGCAGAGCCAGCAGCAGTAGGCGTTACACTCAAGGATCCATCGGAGGAATCCCAGTCAGGAGAGGACTCGTCAGACTTGCCAGTGACATGGCCTGCAGGACTATTGGTGTTCCTGTCTAAGGAGGAAATTGACACTGAGGGAGTTGGTGGTGTGGTTTGCACTGGGAGCTTGGGTACAAGAGGAAGAAGGGATTTAGTTGTCAGTGGACTGCTTCCGCTGTCACCCAAAGTTTTTGAACTTGTCAATGACTTCTGATGAATGCGCTCCAGGTGACGTATAAGGGAGGATGTTCCTAGGTGGTTAACGTCCTTACCCCTACTTATTACAGCTTGACAAAGGCCACACATGGCTTGACACCTGTTGTCTGCATTTCTGTTAAAATAATTCCACACCAAAGAGGTGATTTTTTTTTTTTTTGTAATTTGACCAGGCATGTCAATGGCCATAATCATCCCACGGACAACAGGTGTCTCCCCGGGTGCCTGACTTAAACAAACCACCTCACCATCAGAATCCTCCTTGTCAATTTCCTCCTCAGTGCCAGCAACACCCATATCCTCATCCTGGTGTACTTCAACAGTGACATCTTCAATTTGACTATCAGGAACTGGACTGTGGGTGCTCCTTCCAGCACTTGCAGGGGCGTGCAAATGGTGGAAGGAGCCGTCCAGTGTTGGGAAGGTCAGGCATCGCAACCGCCGACACAATTAGACTCTCCTTGGGGATTTGTGATTTAGAAGAACGCACAGTTCTTTGCTTGTGCTTTTGCCATCTTAACTCTTTTCAGTTTTCTAGCGGGAGGATGAGTGCTTCCATCCTCATGTGAAGCTGAACCACTAGCCATGAACATAGGCCAAGGCCTCCGCTGTTCCTTGCCGTGTCGTAAATGGCATATTGGCAAGTTTGTGCTTCTCCTCAGGCGCTTTTAATTTAGATTTTTGGGTCATTTTAGTGAACTTTTGTTTTTTGAATTTTACATGCTCTCTACTATGATATTGGGCATCGGCCTTGGCAGACAACGTTGATGGCATTGAATCGTCTCTGCCATGACTAGTGGCATCAGCTTCAGTACTAGGTGGAAGCGGATCTTTCCCTATTTCACCCTCCACATTTTTGTTCTCCATTTTTTAATGT
The DNA here is from genome assembly GCF_028390025.1 of Pseudophryne corroboree. Classification (NCBI taxonomy): domain Eukaryota; kingdom Metazoa; phylum Chordata; class Amphibia; order Anura; family Myobatrachidae; genus Pseudophryne; species Pseudophryne corroboree. The sequence continues at coordinate 632,527,483 of NC_086444.1, read as the reverse complement.
GTGGAATTATATACCAGTAATATTATTATATCAATAGCAATGGCCTACTGTACTGTACAACTATATACTGTTGGTCACCAAAATGCTGCACTGTACTACTATATATACTGCTCACAAAAATGCAGCACAGATATGGAATGGATACTTGCAGTGACACGGAGCTGCAAGATACAGCAAAGGCCTACTGTACTGTACAACTATATACTGTTGGTCACCAAAATGATGCACAGTACTACTATATATAGTGCTCACAAAAATGCAGCACAGATATGGAATGGATACTTGCAGTGACACGGAGCTGCAAGATACAGCAATAGCCTACTGTACTGTACAACTATATGCTATTGGTCACCAAAATGCTGCACTGTACTACTATATATACTGCTCACAAAAATGCAGCACAGATATGGAATGGATACTTGCAGTGACACTGAGCTGTAAGATACAGCAATGGCCTACTGTACTGTACAACTATATACTGTTGGTCACCAAAATACTGTACTACTATATATACTGCTCACAAAATGCAGCACAGATATGGAATGGATACTTGCAGTGACACGGAGCTGCAAGATACAGCAATGGCCTACTGTACTGTACAACTATATACTGTTGGTCACCAAAATGCAGCACACTGAGCACAGATATGGAGCTTTTCAGGCAGAGAACATAGCCACGTCCTCTCCGTTCAATCTCCAATGCACGAGTGAAAATGGCGGCGACACGCGGCTCTTTATATAGAATACGAATCTCGCGAGAATCCGACAGCGGGATGATGACGTTCGACTGTGTTCGTGTTAACCGAGCAAGACGGGAAGATCCGAGGCTGCCTCGGACCCGTGTAAAATAGGTGAAGTTTGGGGGGGGGGGGGGCGGATCTCGATGAACCGAACCCGCTCATTTCTAATTATTATGAAATTGCCGGAACAGGGACTCTGATAGGAGCCCGTCCTGAAATCACTACAAGTAACGTGATCACATCTACAATAACTTTACTCTCTATTTCGCCCACCTGCGCATGCACCAACTTTGGTCAGCGTTTGTATGAGCAGACAGCAGAGGGTAGAAAAATTCTGCAGGGTGTAGCCCATAGACTAAAATGGGCTTATGACAACTAAAGATTGCATTAGATACCAGGCCAGGCAGATTCTATGGAGAATGCGGTTGCTGTTGGAAAAGAAGAGATCGCGGCAGACAAGGAGATATTTGCTGCAGTCCCTCCATGGTACATTGGAACTTAATATTTGTAGGTAAACCCCCACTCTTCAACCACCACAAATCGGGTGTTTTGAGGGGATATGCTGCAAAAATGATTTGATAAATAGGAACCTTAGGGCGAGATGTACTATGAAGTGAAGAGAGATAAAGTACCAACCAATCAGCTCCTGTAATTTTTTAAACACAGCCTTTAACATGGCAGCTAGGAGCTGGTTGGTTGGTAGACCCCTAAGTCTAAGTAGATATCCCCCATAGTTTACATCATTCTAGTGTTTGATCCATGCCTGCATGAAACTGTTACTAGTACATATAAAGCTAGAACAATTTAATTATACACACTGATAGAACACGATCAGTGAGAAACAACGACATCAGAGTAACTAATTAATTTTGAGTGATAAGTAGAGGAATAATGTAATCACACATTTCCAATGAGAAAGTGTGAAGAGGAACTGAATACTGACGACTTTCAGTTTACACTATTTAGTATAAGATTCATGCTTGTATGAGCACCTCAAGAATTATGTGCAATATACAGTACAATTATTAATCTGTCTTTAAATACTAGTGTCTGCTTTGCATTATAGTGTGATCAGCGAGAGAAAGAAATATGGCTCTTAGGGGTCAATTTACTAAGACTTGGATGGAGGTAAAAGTGTCTGGAGATAAAGTACCAGCCAATCAGCTCCTAACTATCATGTCACAGGCTGGGTTTGAAAAAATGACAGTTAGGAGTTGGTTGACTGGTACTTTATCTCCATCTACTTTATATCCATCCAAGGCTTATTAAATGGACCCCGCAGTGAGGTACTGTAATTCCACATTTACCTGGAACATTTTTGATTGGGATTAGTAGTGCACATTACTAGTAGAACACATTAACCAGATTTATATTTACCAATTACAGTATATACTGTATAGTCTTAAATAAATTTGTAATTTCCACAGGCTAATTTCAGCAAGATGATTCCTTTTGTGGGGCACTATTTTTAGTCAATGTAATGGTTATAATAAGTAAGTATTTATTAAATTTTTCCTTTAAAATAATGGGGACTATCATTTTTTTAAGTTAAATTAATAGTGTCAAAAACAATATATAGTTAGTGGACGTTACATCTTGTGGTGATAATATTAAATTACAATTCCTCTCTTACGAGTATTTGGGCAGGATAAATAATAACTTTACATTTTTAATTGGGAAAAGAATCCAGATACTGTAGAGAGACTCTAGCACTCCTATAACGTTGTGTCTCCCATCTGCCTGAGCAGTATTAAAAAATAAGATTTTACTTACCGATAAATCTATTTCTCGTAGTCCGTAGTGGATGCTGGGACTCCGTCAGGACCATGGGGAATAGCGGCTCCGCAGGAGACAGGGCACAAAATTTAAAAGTTTGACCACTAGGTGGTGTGTACTGGCTCCTCCCCCTATGACCCTCCTCCAAGCCTCAGTTAGGATACTGTGCCCGGACGAGCGTACACAATAAGGAAGGATTTTGAATCCCGGGTAAGACTCATACCAGCCACCAATCACACCGTACAACTTGTGATCTGAACCCAGTTAACAGTATGACAAACGTAGGAGCCTCTGAACAGACGGCTCACAACAATAACAACCCGATTTTTTTGTAACAATAACTATGTACAAGTATTGCAGACAATCCGCACTTGGGATGGGCGCCCAGCATCCACTACGGACTACGAGAAATAGATTTATCGGTAAGTAAAATCTTATTTTCTCTGACGTCCTAGTGGATGCTGGGACTCCGTCAGGACCATGGGGATTATACCAAAGCTCCCAAACGGGCGGGAGAGTGCGGATGACTCTGCAGCACCGAATGAGAGAACTCCAGGTCCTCCTTAGCCAGGGTATCAAATTTGTAGAATTTTACAAACGTGTTCTCCCCTGACCACGTAGCTGCTCGGCAGAGTTGTAATGCCGAGACCCCTCGGGCAGCCGCCCAAGATGAGCCCACCTTCCTTGTGGAATGGGCCTTGACAGATTTAGGCTGTGGCAGGCCTGCCACAGAATGTGCAAGTTGAATTGTGCTACAAATCCAACGAGCAATCGTCTGCTTAGAAGCAGGAGCACCCAGCTTGTTGGGTGCATACAGTATAAACAGCGAGTCAGATTTTCTGACTCCAGCCGTCCTTGAAATATATATATTTTCAATGCTCTGACAACGTCCAGCAACTTGGAATCCTCCAAATCGCTAGTAGCCGCAGGCACCACAATAGGCTGGTTCAGGTGAAACGCTGAAACCACCTTAGGCAGAAAGTGAGGACGCGTCCGCAGTTCTGCCCTGTCCGAATGGAAAATCAGATATGGGCTTTTATACGATAAAGCCGCCAATTCTGACACTCTCCTGGCTGAAGCCAGGGCCAGTAGCATGGTTACTTTCCATGTAAGATATTTCAAATCCACCGATTTGAGTGGCTCAAACCAATGGGATTTGAGAAAATCCAAAACTACATTAAGATCCCACGGCGCCACTGGGGGCACAACCGGGGGCTGTATATGTAGTACTCCTTTTACAAAAGTCTGGACTTCAGGAACTGAAGCCAATTCTTTCTGGAAGAAAATCGACAGGGCCGAAATTTGAACCTTAATGGACCCTAATTTGAGGCCCATAGACAATCCTGTTTGCAGGAAATGTAGGAATCGACCCAGTTGAAATTCCTCCGTCGGGGCCTTCCTGGCCTCACACCACGCAACATATTTTCTCCAAATGCGGTGATAATGTTGTGCAGTCACCTCCTTCCTGGCTTTTACCAGGGTAGGGATGACCTCTTCCGGAATGCCTTTTTTCCTTAGGATTCGGCGTTCAACCGCCATGCCGTCAAACGCAGCCGCGGTAAGTCTTGGAAAAGACACGGTCCCTGCTGAAGCAGGTCCCGTCTTAGAGGTAGAGGCCACGGATCTTCCGTGAGCATCTCCTGAAGTTCCGGGTACCAAGTTCTTCTTGGCCAATCCGGAGCCACGAGTACCGTTCTTACTCCCCTTTGCCGTATAATTCTCAGTACTTTTGGTATGAGAGGCAGAGGAGGAAACACATACACTGACTGGTACACCCATGGTGTTACCAGAGCGTCTACAGCTATTGCCTGAGGGTCTCTTGACCTGGCGCAATACCTGTCCAGTTTTTTGTTGAGGCGGGACGCCATCATGTCCACCATTGGTCTTTCCCAATGGACCACAATCATGTGGAAGACTTCTGGATGAAGTCCCCACTCTCCCGGGTGCAGATCGTGTCGTGCATGGAATCTGCCGAATGGAATCGCTTCGTAAGAAGCTACCATTTTTCCCAGGACTCTTGTGCATTGATGCACAGATACTTTTCCTGGTTTTAGGAGGTTCCTGACTAGATCGGATAACTCCCTGGCTTTCTCCTCCGGAAGAAATACCTTTTTCTGAACAGTGTCCAGAATCATCCCTAGGAACAACAGACGTGTCGTCGGGATCAGTTGGGATTTTGGAAAATTCAGAATCCACCCGTGTTGTTGGAGCACTACTTGGGTTAGTGCTACTCCGACCTCCAGCTGTTCTCTGGATCTTGCCCTTATCAGGAGATCGTCCAAGTAAGGGATAATTAAGACGCCTTCTCTTCGAAGAAGGATCATCATTTCGGCCATTACCTTGGTAAAGACCCGGGGTGCCGTGGACAATCCAAACGGCAGCGTCTGAAACTGATAATGACAGTTTTGGACCACGAACCTGAGGTACCCTTGGTGTGAAGGACAAATTGGAACATGAGGTAAGCATCCTTGATGTCCAAGGACACCATAAAATCCCCTTCTTCCAGATTCGCTATCACTGCTCTGAGTGACTCCATCTTGACCTTGAATTTTTGTATGTACAGGTTCAGAGATTTTAGATTTAGAATCGGTCTTACCGAGCCGTCCGGCTTCGGTACCACAAATAGCGTGGAGTAATACCCCTGTCCCTGTTGTAGGAGGGGTACCTTGACTATCACCTGCTGAGAATACAGCTTGTGAATGGCCTCCAATACCGTCGCCCTGTCGGAGGGAGACGTTGGCAAAGCAGACTTTAGGAAACGGCGAGGAGGGGACTTCTCGAATTCCAACCTGTAACCCTGAGATACTACCTGCAGGATCCAGGGGTCCACCTGCGAGTGAGCCCACTGTGCGCTGAAATGTTTGAGGCGACCCCCCACCGCCCCTGAGTCTGCTTGTAAGGTCCCAGCGTCATGCTGACGCCTTTGTAGAAGCCGGGGAGGGCTTCTGCTCCTGGGAAGGAGCTGCTTGTTGCAGTCTCTTACCCTTTCCTTTGCCTCGGGGCAAATAGGAATGTCCTTTTGCTCGTTTGTTCTTATAGGAACGAAAGGACTGCGGCTGAAAAGCCTGCGGCTTTTTCTGCTGGGAGGTGACCTGGGGTAAAAAGGTGGATTTTCCGGCCGTTGCCGTGGCCACCAGATCCGATAGACCGACCCCAAATAATTCCTCCCCCTTAAACGGCAATACTTCCATATGTCGTTTGGAATCCGCATCACCTGACCACTGGCGCGTCCATAAACTTCTTCTGGCAGATATGGACATCGCACTTACTCTTGATGCCAGAGTGCAAATATCTCTCTGTGCATCTCGCATATAAAGAAATGCATCCTTTAACTGCTCTATAGTCAGTAAAATACTGTCCCTATCCAGGGTATCAATATTTTCAGACAGTGACTCCGACCAAGCCACGCCAGCACTGCACATCCAGGCTGAGGCGATTGCTGGTCTCAGTATAACACCCGTATGTGTGTATATACTTTTTAATGTATTCTCCAGCCTCCTATCAGCTGGATCCTTGAGGGCGGCCGTATCAGGAGACGGTAACGCCACTTGCTTTGATAAGCGTGTGAGCGCCTTATCCACCCTAGGAGGTGTTTCCCAGCGCGCCCTAACCTCTGGCGGGAAAGGGTATAATGCCAATAACTTCTTTGAAATTAGCAGTTTTCTATCTGGGGTAACCCACGCTTCATCACACACTTCATTCAGTTCCTCTGATTCAGGAAAAACTATCGGTAGTTTTTTCACACCCCACATAATACCCCTTTTTGTGGTACTTGCAGTATCAGAGATATGCAAAGTCTCCTTCATTGCCGTGATCATATAACGTGTGGCCCTACTGGAAAATACGTTTGTTTCTTCACCGTCGACACTGGATTCAGTGTCAGTGTCTGGGTCTGTGTCGACCGACTGAGGTAAAGGGCGTTTTACAGCCCCTGACGGTGTCTGAGACGCCTGGACCGGTACTAACTGGTTTGCCGGCTGTCTCATGTCGTCAACCGACTTTTGTAGCGTGCTGACACTATCCCGTAATTCCATAAACAAAGCCATCCATTCTGGTGTCGACTCCCTAGGGGGTGACATCACCATTACAGGCAATTGCTCCGCCTCCACGCCAACATCGTCCTCATACATGTCGACACACACGTACCGACACACAGCAGACACACAGGGAATGCTCTGATAGAAGACAGGACCCCACTAGCCCTTTGGGGAGACAGAGGGAGAGTTTGCCAGCACACACCCAAGCGCTATAAATATATATAGGGACAACCTTAATAAGTGTGTTCCCTTTATAGCAGCTCAAATATTATAAATATCGCTAATAAGTGCCCCCCCTCTCTGTTTTTACCCTGTTTCTGTAGTGCAGTGCAGGGGAGAGTCCTGGGAGCCTTCCTCGCAGCGGAGCTGGGCAGGAAAATGGCGCTGTGAGCTGAGGAGAATAGGCCCCGCCCCCTTTTCGGTGGGCTTCTTCTCCCGTTTTTTTTGGAACCTGGCAGGGGTTAAATACATCCATATAGCCCCAGGGGCTATATGTGATATATTTTAGCCAGAATAGGTATATTACATTGCTGCCCAGGGCGCCCCCCCCAGCGCCCTGCACCCTCAGTGACCGCTGGTGTGAAGTGTGCGGAGAGCAATGGCGCACAGCTGCAGTGCTGTGCGCTACCTCATGAAGACTGAGACGTCTTCTGCCGCCGGTTTCTGGACCTCTTCTCTATTCGGCATCTGCAAGGGGGTCGGCGGCGTGGCTCCGGTGACCCATCCAGGCTGTACCTGTGATCGTCCCTCTGGAGCTAGTGTCCAGTAGCCTAAGAAGCAAATCCATCCTGCACGCAGGTGAGTTCACTTCTTCTCCCCTAAGTCCCTCGTTGCAGTGAGCCTGTTGCCAGCAGGACTCACTGAAAATAAAAAACCTAACAAACTTTTTCTAAGCAGCTCTTTAGGAGAGCCACCTAGATTGCACCCTGCTCGGACGGGCACAAAAACCTAACTGAGGCTTGGAGGAGGGTCATAGGGGGAGGAGCCAGTACACACCACCTAGTGGTCAAACTTTTAAATTTTGTGCCCTGTCTCCTGCGGAGCCGCTATTCCCCATGGTCCTGACGGAGTCCCAGCATCCACTAGGACGTCAGAGAAATGGTCAAAAGGCTTTCAGAAATATCTCCAGAAGCACATATATACTGGCCTTATTTAAAGGTTTGTATTCCTTAATGGTACAGACGAAAATTAGAATGTATATGTACTCAATGGCATAACTACCATTGATGCAGCTGCTATGGGGCCCAGATTGTCTCCAGTACTCCCTGCTTCCCTTGCTCCCAGTCACAAATACGCAACGTGTAGAGATGGCTACTGAGTTGCTGCCTCAGCACAATGACTCGAATCATTAGAAGTTGGAATGATTCGAGTCACTCACCGTTTGGTGTGTTGAGACAGCCCCCAGTAGCCGCTCTCAGTCAGTCACAGTGATTGGGTGGCAGCACACCTGGCTGACACCAATTGGGAGGGAGCAGTGTGATGCTGCTGAGCCTGACTTCCTGTGACACTGAGTTGAGACTCGTATGATTCATTACTGATTCATTACTGATTCATTCAGTGCAGCTGAATAGCTGACAAACTACCAGAAGTCTGAGTCACTGAGAACTGACTGCCTGTGAGACTGCTGCAGACTCAGTGGAGACAAATCAGATTCATTGATTCATTCAGTGCAGCTGAATAGCTGACCCACTCCCAGATGTCTGAGTCGGGTGCCGATCACTGGGTCGACCCTGTCTAGGGCAACAGTCACTAGGTTGACAGTGAGTAGGTAGACACTGAAGGTCAACACATGACTAGGTCGACATGGTCATTAGGTCGACACAGTTTTTTGTTCTTTCTGGGGGGGTCTTGACCAAAATTTCCATCTGGGACCACCAACAGTTGAAACGCGTTCCCTCGCCATGCTTTGGGCACGGTGGCCTGCTACGCTTGCCACAAGGTTTATAACCAACTTTATGCCCACTTGGATAGCGGTATGAAAAGGTACTAAAACTCCAAAAAATCCTGTGTCGACCTTTTTGTGTGTGTCGACCTTGCATACACGTTGACCTAGTCATGTGTCGACCTTTAATCAGTGTCAACCTACTCACTGTCGACCTTCAGTGGTCGACTTAAAGACCGGATACTGAGTCTGAGCCACTCCCTCCATGAGTCCCAGCGCTGCCAGCAGTCTCACAGTCTGCATTGCATTACAAAAGAGCCATGTACCGAGACACTACACTGAGCTGAGTCACGTGTCACGTGTCTCATCTCAGTTCAATGTACAGTATCTCTTTGCCCATGACTAGCAACGTGAGCAAGCACTTTCTGGAAGTCGCTCTCCAGTCTCCAGTAGAGGAGAGGGGGTGGGTCAGATGAGAGTGGGCAGACTGGAGACAAGAGGGGGCAGGTCAGATGAGGAGAAGCAGGTGGGACAGATAAGAGGGGTCAGGCTGGACTCTGTTGGTTTGGGGCCCCGCCCACTGCCTCAGAGCCCCACCCTCTACTGTATGGGGACAGGGCTAAAATCTTCTACAAATTGCCATAGCTACTTACCTTCTCAATGAAGTCCTGGACTCCTCTTCTAGATTGCAACCCCCAGAACTACAGATGTCAGAGTGGAAGGAGGCTGAGCCAGGTTTGGACTTGAGGGGGCAGGGCCAAGTCCAGACTGGGGGTGGAGCCTTGACTGGGTTGAGGGGGGGGGGAGGGTCTCACAGGCAAGTTTGGGCCATTGTGGCAATGAAAGTGGATAATTGTTCACATTCACACTGAATCTGACTGAGCATTTGAGCAGGCAGTAAATGTGGGCGACAGCAGGACCGGGACAGGACGGCAGCAGTTTACGGGGCAGCTGACAGGCTGACTGTGACAGAGATCGTGCTCTGGCTGCCCTACTGCGATCAGAGCTCTCAGCTCAGCTCCAATTGGGTGGCAGCTCAAACAGCTGAGCTGATAGCAGAGGGAGCTCCAGAGTGGGGAGGACTGCTGCTCATGCCCAACCGCAGCAGCTTCACCTCCATTGGGCCTTTGCACTGACTCCCTGCAGCCTGCCAGCCAACCCCACAAAGCAGTACATGTCAGGATTCAGCCAGAGCTGCAAAACAACTGCAGGGGTGGTCCGATGCATGGTCCTACAGACTGCAAACTTTTAAAAAAGTTTTATAAAAATGTTTTGATAAAAGTCAGCTCAGCATGTAGTGAGGGGCGCTGAGCTGGCTGCTGTAAGGAGTGCTGGTGCTGTATGCTGACCAGGTGAGGGGTGCGTGGTGCTGTGCTGCTGATTGAGGAGTGCTGTGCTGGGAGACAGCATAGGGATTCTGTAAGCGGGGTGCTTGATGAGGATTGCTGTGGGTGAGGGGTGATGGGTGTTGCTGGCTGCTGCTGTAATCTGTGCTGGGAGAGTGGTGAAACAGTGGCGGAACAGCTGGTACATTGCAACTGGCCACGTCGCAATGAAGGGGCCCCGAGCTGACAGCAGTATAATGAGTACGATTGAGTCATCATACGTCGTCTTCCGCTGCGCCATGGGGCATAACAAAGGAGGATGCCTGGATGCAGTCCAGCCAGAGGTGCCAGAGAGGGACCCATAGTGGCCAACTCATCAGTTGAAGGGCGATGATTCATCAAGTCTCTGCGGCTGTCTATCTAGCTAGCCTTTGCTGGCAGCGCACAGCATGCTAGGAGGAGGGACAGGATCTGCTATAGGGCAATAACAAAAATCTTGTCTAGGGCATCAAATTGATTAGGGCCAGTTCTGCTTAGAGAGTTTAGCTGTTAAAGACAGGTAGTTAATGTGGTGGATGGAAGCAGACCTGGGAATTACAGGCATGAGCAGGGGATGCGTTCAGCATCCCAACGAACGGGATGCCGGCGGTCATGTGACTGAAGCCAGAATCTCAACCGGCACTTGACATCCCTAAAATAACTATTGGGGTTCGCCTTAGGGTTAGGGGCCGGGGGAGGGGAGGAATTAGTGTTAGGCACTATTGGGAGTTAGGGTTAGGATCTAGGGGGGTTGGTGCTAACCCCTGAGGGTTATTCCTAGCCACCATCCCCAGAGGGTTAGCCCTAGCCACGACCCCTGGATGGTTAGGATAGGGGACGGGGGAGAGTAAAAATGCTTATACCTTAAACTGTTGGTAACTGCAGTGTCCAGATGCCGGTGTCTGTCATGGCATCGCCGGCATCCCAACCGCCGGGGGTGATACCAAACCCATGAGCAAACCTGCAGATCAAGGGGCCGATTCAGACTAGATCGCTGCTGTGCGTTTTTGCACAGCGGGGGATCAGGTCAGAACTGCGCTTGCTTATGCACCGCAATGCGCAGGCATGATGGTCCGCTGCGACGGGGGGCACCGGACAGCGACGGGATGGTGCGAAAAATCCCATTGCACCAGTAAACGCAAGGAGACTGACAGGAAGAGGGCATTTGTGGGTGGCAACTGACCGTTTTTGAGGAGTAAAGAAACTAGTGTTACAGCACATATGGATTAGAACTAAAAAGGTTTTTTATTAAAACACACATATATATATATATATATATATATATATATATATATATATTATGCAATTTGTACCACCGGCTGGTCAATGTACCATTACAATAATATATTCACATATAAACTGGATACAACATGTATTATAACAAATTACTCTGTATCCACAGGTCTGATAAAGCCGCTGAACCCGGAGGGAGGTGGGGAAACGCGTCATTTACTCATCTAATTGCTGTTTGTACCACTGCATCCGGAGATCTCGATAGCCAGCTATAATACTCCAGGGATCCTTCACCTCTATTTATGATCCCCCAGAGATGACTGCATGATAAAGGTTAAAAGCACCAGCAGCCGGGGAGGATTTTCTTGGTGAAAGAATCCACAAATAGGAGTGGTGAGATCATACTGCTTAATTGTCTGGCCAGACACGCTTTTAGAGGAAGCACTGTTTCACTTTATTAACGGACTTTGGCTATATAAATGGGACAGCTTAAAAGCCCACATTTAGTGTGAGGAAAAACTCTATTTCATTTTTTTCGTAAAAGTGACTGTTCTATAGTTACACAGAGAAGAACTGTGTGCTATTAAGCTTCAGTAAACATCGGAAAAGCTACATTTTAGCTACTACAGCAGGTGTTGTTAAGGATTTTAAGTGGATACAGAGTAATTTGTTATAATACATGTTGTATCCAGTTTATATGTGAATATATTATTGTAATGGTACATTGACCGGCCGGTGGTACAAATTGCATATTATATATATATATATGTGTGTTTTAATAAAAAACCTTTTTAGTTCTAATCCATATGCGCTGTAACACTAGTTTCTTTGTTGCTTGTTTGATTTTTTTAATCTAATAGGGGTGAGTAGCCCTATGTTACTGGTAGCATATTGATTGGAGTGACAGAGCGCTTGATTTAGTATCGGTTGTTTTTGAGGAGTGTCTGGAAAAACGCAGGAGGGACCAGGCATTTGAATGGAGGATTCTGGACGTCCGCTCCGGCCCTGATCATCGCATCGGCTGAGTAAGTCCTGGGCTGTGCAGAGACTGCACAAACTGTTGTTTGTGCAGCTCTCCTGCACATGCGATCACACACCTGCACAGCGATTTCCCCATCTCCCTGTAGGCTGCGACTACCTGATCGCAGGGAAGCAAAAAATGCACCCTAGTGATCAGGTCTGAATTAGGCCCCAAGTTCAGCAGAACAATAAGTAATTGGATCAGCTGACAGCGTTGAAACCTGTGCAGCAAACAGTCTCAAGATTAGTGTGTGTTTGTGTGAATGTACAGATGGAGCCGCGCTCATCTGAGGTGGCTCCATCGCAGGCGTGACTAGGCGATCCGTCCGACACCGCCGCCTCTCTTTTCTGACCTCCACCCAGCCACTCTGCCCTGTCTGTCACGATCCGGGTATCTGGACGCCATTTCTTACCCATCAGATGCCTCCTAAGGCTGGCTCAGCGCTCCAGGACCGGATCCCATCTGTTATCCTAATGTTCACATTCCTGCATCCTCTCCTGTCTCTCTGAGACGCTGTCACAGTAACGCCTTATTACATCTGGCATGGCGTCTCCCGCGGCCTCCGCCACCGTCCCTGAGCTTCTGCATGCAGAGTGTCAGAGTGGCGATTACGTCAGCCGCGGCCTCCGCTGTGTCCGCGTGGTTGGATGTGCACTTGTCAGCCTGGCGTCTCCTGTCTCCAGTGGCCGGCGCCGCCATTACTGTTTTCATTACCACATGGATTACAAACCAAACTTCCCTCCAAGTGTCTGCATGGGCGCAGCCATCTTGGATTCTGTCAGCTGATCATTTCCTCCAATCTGTTGTCAGTATTGTTAATCTGCATAATTGCCTAGCCAATCCCTTCCTTGCTGCAGGTATAAATACACTGTGCCTGAGCAAGGAAGGCGTCAGTGCTTTGGTTGTCAAACCTAGTTCCTGTTTGTCTCTCTCCTGTGATTGTCTTCCAGGTTCCAGCTCCTGTCTCAAGACTTCCACCATAGAGACCCGCACCAGCATTCCACCTGCGGTGTAGCCTGACTCTCCAATCCATTGTGGATTCATCTGTTTCCAGCTACAACATTACCTGCTTCCAGCTCAGCTTCCAGCAGAGTACAGCTTCCCTTAAAGGGCCGGTGTCCTTTCTACACTTTACCACTCTCCACCGGTATTATTATTTCTCCGCTCTCAAGTTCTACATTTCAGTTCATATTTCATCGCTCCCAAGTTCATTTATTATTTAACTGGTTCCAGCCAGTATCCACTCCGTGCTAACAACAGTCTGGTTCCAGCCAGTATCCACAGCAGCTGTTTTACCTTCAGCAACCCAGCTTTTCCTGGAACACCAGCTAGCACAATCCTGGGTTATCTCCATTGCTACAGTCGGGCCTGGTAAGGACTTTCCATCTAGAAGATCATAAGAACTATCTCACACTACCAGTGCCCTGTGGCTCCTGCCATCCTGTAGTACCCAGGAACTGTATTTATTATTTGCTGACTTTTACGTTTTCTTTTACTGCTGCTGTGTTGCGGAGTTGTCATAATAAACATCATTGACTTTTATCTAAGTTGTCGTGGTCACGCCTTCGGGCAGTTATTATTCATGTTACTTACATGTCCAGGGGTCTGATACAACCTCCCAGGTTCCGGTACATCTCAGCCCCTACAACTGAGGCTGCCTCCCGTCAGCTCAGGCCCTCAGTTGTGACAGTAAGCACTGACCTAATGAATCCAGCCGGAGACCAGGATCAAGCGGCCAGGCCGATGCAAGAACTGGCAGCCCGACTAGAACATCAGGAGGCTGCACAGGGCCACATCATCCGCTGTCTCCAGGATCTCTCTACTCGGCTGGATGGGATTCAGACAACTCTCCGTGGATCAGGCGCATCTGGTGCGTCAACCACAGTGACTCCAGCTATAACCCCACCCACCTTACCCATTTCTGCTCCACGTCTTCATCTTCCAACGCCAGCAAAATTTGACGGATCTCCAAGATTCTGCAGGGGATTTCTCAACCAGTGTGAGATTCAGTTTGAGCTACAACCTGGCAATTTTCCCAGTGACCGTACAAAAATTGCCTACATCATCTCTCTTCTCAGTGGCTCCGCCCTTGACTGGGCATCACCGTTATGGGAGAGGTCCGACACCCTGCTATCTTCTTACACTGCATTCGTGTCAACATTCAGGCGCATCTTCGACGAGCCAGGCCGGGTAACCTCAGCTTCATCCGAGATTCTCCGTTTACGCCAGGGGTCACGTACTGTAGGACAATATCTGATACAGTTCCAGATCCTGGCATCCGAACTGGCATGGAACGACGAGGCCCTGTATGCTGCATTCTGGCATGGCTTATCTGAGCTTATTAAAGATGAGTTAGCTACCAGAGACTTACCTTCTAAGTTAGATGAGCTAATCTCACTCTGCACGAAAGTTGATTTACGTTTCAGAGAGAGAGCAACTGAGCGTGGAAGATCATCTGCTCCAAAATCTTCTGCTCCTCCTCCTCGTCAACTGTCACCATCTAAAGATGAGCCCATGCAAATTGGCCGTTCCCGTTTAACTCCTGCTGAGCGCCGAAGACGTCTCTCTGAGTCTCTTTGTCTTTACTGTGCAGCTCCGTCTCACACCATCAATGCCTGTCCCGAACGTCCGGGAAAACTCCAAACCCTAGCTCGCCCAGGAGAGGGCCGGCTAGGAGTAATGATCTCCTCTCCATCTCCTCATGATTGTAATCTCCCAGTCTCGCTTCAAGTTGCTCAACGTTATCGGAACGTCATTGCTCTCCTTGATTCCGGAGCAGCTGGGAACTTTATTACTGAAGCCTATGTTAAACGGTGGTCCCTACCCACCGAGAGACTTCCTTCCTCCTTTTCCTTAACTGCCGTGGATGGCAGTAAAATTTTTGATACTGTTATTGCTCTAAGGACTCTACCAGTTCGTCTGAGAGTGGGAGTTCTTCATTCCGAACTTATTTCACTTTTAGTGATTCCAAGAGCCACACATCCTGTGGTCCTGGGCCTTCCATGGCTCCGTCTTCACAATCCTACAATTGATTGGACGACTACGCAAATCCTGGCATGGGGTTCCTCCTGTGCAGAGACATGTTTGTTTAAAGTATTGCCTGTCTGTTCTTCCTCCCCCAGGTCGTCTGATGTTCCACCTCCTCCATATCAAGATTTCACGGATGTGTTCAGTAAAGCTTCTGCTGATATCCTTCCTCCTCATAGAGAATGGGACTGCCCGATTGATCTCGTTCCAGGGAAGGTTCCACCTCGAGGCCGAACTTATCCGTTGTCTCTGCCTGAGACGCATTCTATGGAGGAATACATTAAAGAGAACCTAGCAAAGGGGTTCATTCGACCTTCTTCTTCCCCAGCCGGCGCAGGCTTCTTTTTTGTAAAAAAGAAAGATGGTGGTCTGCGGCCGTGCATCGACTACAGAGGTTTGAACGACATTACCATCAAGAACCGTTATCCTTTACCCCTGATTACTGAGCTCTTTGACAGAGTTAGCGGAGCTACCATCTTTACAAAGCTGGACTTGCGAGGTGCATACAATCTCATCCGGATCCGTGAGGGTGACGAGTGGAAGACCGCCTTTAACACCCGTGACGGACATTATGAGTACCTCGTCATGCCCTTCGGATTGAGCAATGCTCCAGCTGTCTTCCAGCATTTTGTCAATGAGATTTTCAGAGACATTCTATACCGTCATGTCGTGGTCTATCTAGACGATATCCTCATTTTTGCCAACGATTTAGAGGAACATCGTTTTTGGGTTAAAGAGGTTCTGTCCCGTCTCCGTGTCAATCATCTCTATTGCAAATTAGAAAAATGCGTCTTTGAAGTCAAGTCCATTCCGTTTCTAGGGTACATTGTGTCCGGTTCCGGACTAGAGATGGATCCTGAGAAACTACAAGCAATTCAGAATTGGCCGGTACCCTTAACCCTCAAAGGGGTCCAGAGGTTCTTAGGGTTCGCCAATTATTACCGAAAGTTTATACGAGACTTTTCCACCATTGTGGCGCCTATTACTGCTTTCACCAAGAAGGGTGCTAACCCGTCCAAGTGGTCTGAAGAAGCCATGCAAGCTTTTCATCTTTTAAAACA
Organism: Pseudophryne corroboree; assembly: GCF_028390025.1. Taxonomy (NCBI): domain Eukaryota; kingdom Metazoa; phylum Chordata; class Amphibia; order Anura; family Myobatrachidae; genus Pseudophryne; species Pseudophryne corroboree. The sequence goes on along the minus strand of NC_086444.1, from coordinate 632,511,343 downwards.
GAGGTTCATCTCTGCGCCTGTCCTGAAACAGCCTGACATCGACTCTCCTTTCATCCTAGAGGTGGATGCCTCCTCCGTTGGAGTAGGAGCGGTGTTATCTCAGAGGGCTAAAGATGGCCATTTACATCCTTGCAGTTTCTTCTCCCGGAAGTTCTCCCCAGCTGAGCGCAACTATGCCATTGGCGACCAGGAGTTGCTAGCCATCAAGCTCGCTCTAGAAGAGTGGAGGTATCTGTTGGAGGGAGCTTCTCATTTAATCACCATACTTACAGACCACAAGAACCTTTTATACCTGAAGGGCGCACAATGTCTCAACCCTCGTCAGGCCAGATGGGCACTTTTCTTTTCCAGGTTCGACTTTAAACTCCAGTTCTGTCCGGGCTCTCAGAATCGCAAGGCCGATGCCCTTTCCCGCTCATGGGAGCAAGAAAATGAGTCAGAGTCTTCAGACAAGCATCCTATTATAAATCCGTTGGCATTCTCCACGGTAGGGATGGACTCTACGCCCCCATCAGGGAAAAGTTTTGTGAAGCCGATGCTAAGGAAGAAGCTCATGCATTGGGCCCATGCTTCCCGTTTTGCCGGACATACAGGTATCCAAAAAACCCTGGAGTTTATCTCTAGGTCCTATTGGTGGCCAACTCTGAAAAAGGACGTCTTGGAGTTTATTGCATCTTGCCCAAAGTGTGCCCAACATAAAGTATCCCGCCAGTCGCCTGCGGGGCAACTGGTTCCACTATCCGTTCCCCGTCGACCATGGACCCACTTGTCGATGGATTTCATTACAGACTTACCCATGTGCAACAAGTTCAATACCATCTGGGTGGTAGTTGACCGGTTCACCAAGATGGCACACTTCATTCCTCTCACCGGTCTTCCGTCAGCTTCCAAGTTGGCTCAAGTATTCATACAAGAGATCTTCCGACTCCACGGTCTTCCTGAAGAAATTATCTCAGATCGAGGAGTTCAATTCACAGCCAAATTCTGGCGAAGTTTATGTCAAGTCCTCCAAGTCAAGCTAAAGTTTTCCACGGCTTACCATCCTCAGACCAATGGTCAAACCGAGAGGGTGAATCAGGACTTGGAGGCCTTCCTCCGCATCTATGTCTCCTCCTCTCAAGATGACTGGGTTCAATTACTTCCCTGGGCCGAGTTCTGTCATAACAACCAGTATCATTCTTCATCTGCTTCAACACCATTCTTCACTAACTTTGGATTCCACCCTAAAGTTCCTGAGTTTCAAGAGCGTACGATCAGCTCTGCTCAAGGCATCGTTCAGGTACAAGAAGTTTGCGGATAAGAAGCGTCGAGCAGTTCCTGCTCTCAAGGTGGGTGATCGGGTATGGTTATCCACGAAGAATTTGAGGTTAAGAGTTCCCAGTATGAAGTTTGCACCTCGCTATATCGGTCCTTTCAAGATTGAACAAGTCATCAATCCTGTTGCTTACAGACTCCAGTTGCCTCCCTTCTTAAAAATACCCAGGACATTCCATGTTTCCCTGTTGAAACCGCTGATCTTGAATCGGTTTCATTCCTCACTTCCTCCAACTCCGAAAGTCCAAACTCAACGAGGCGTTGAGTATGAAGTGGCCAAGATACTGGACTCACGTCACCGTTACGGTCAACTACAATATCTTATTGACTGGAAGGGTTATGGTCCTGAGGAACGTTCATGGACCAATGCTTCTGATGTCCATGCTCCTGCCTTGGTCTGGAGATTCCATTCCAAGTTTCCTCAAAAGCCAAAGAAGTGTCCTGGGGCCACTCCTAAAGGGGGGGGTGCTGTCACGATCCGGGTATCTGGACGCCATTTCTTACCCATCAGATACCTCCTAAGGCTGGCTCAGCGCTCCAGGACCGGATCCCATCTGTTATCCTAATGTTCACATTCCTGCATCCTCTCCTGTCTCTCTGAGACGCTGTCACAGTAACGCCTTATTACATCTGGCATGGCGTCTCCCGCGGCCTCCGCCGCCGTCCCTGAGCTTCTGCATGCAGAGTGTCAGAGTGGCGATTACGTCAGCCGCGGCCTCCGCTGTGTCCGCGTGGTTGGATGTGCACTTGTCAGCCTGGCGTCTCCTGTCTCCAGTGGCCGGCGCCGCCATTACTGTTTTCATTACCACATGGATTACAAACCAAACTTCCCTCCAAGTGTCTGCATGGGCGCAGCCATCTTGGATTCTGTCAGCTGATCATTTCCTCCAATCTGTTGTCAGTATTGTTAATCTGCATAATTGCCTAGCCAATCCCTTCCTTGCTGCAGGTATAAATACACTGTGCCTGAGCAAGGAAGGCGTCAGTGCTTTGGTTGTCAAACCTAGTTCCTGTTTGTCTCTCTCCTGTGATTGTCTTCCAGGTTCCAGCTCCTGTCTCAAGACTTCCACCATAGAGACCCGCACCAGCATTCCACCTGCGGTGTAGCCTGACTCTCCAATCCATTGTGGATTCATCTGTTTCCAGCTACAACATTACCTGCTTCCAGCTCAGCTTCCAGCAGAGTACAGCTTCCCTTAAAGGGCCGGTGTCCTTTCTACACTTTACCACTCTCCACCGGTATTATTATTTCTCCGCTCTCAAGTTCTACATTTCAGTTCATATTTCATCGCTCCCAAGTTCATTTATTATTTAACTGGTTCCAGCCAGTATCCACTCCGTGCTAACAACAGTCTGGTTCCAGCCAGTATCCACAGCAGCTGTTTTACCTTCAGCAACCCAGCTTTTCCTGGAACACCAGCTAGCACAATCCTGGGTTATCTCCATTGCTACAGTCGGGCCTGGTAAGGACTTTCCATCTAGAAGATCATAAGAACTATCTCACACTACCAGTGCCCTGTGGCTCCTGCCATCCTGTAGTACCCAGGAACTGTATTTATTATTTGCTGACTTTTACGTTTTCTTTTACTGCTGCTGTGTTGCGGAGTTGTCATAATAAACATCATTGACTTTTATCTAAGTTGTCGTGGTCACGCCTTCGGGCAGTTATTATTCATGTTACTTACATGTCCAGGGGTCTGATACAACCTCCCAGGTTCCGGTACATCTCAGCCCCTACAACTGAGGCTGCCTCCCGTCAGCTCAGGCCCTCAGTTGTGACACTGTCCCTTTTATCCTGTCACTCTGGCAGAGTGTTGGGTGGGCCTTTTCAAAATTTAGCTGTGGGGCCTACAAAGGTCTAGTTACACCCCTGTATGTAGTTCATGAAACCTTAACTGTGACACATTATATAGTGCTTACCAATCAATACAGATTGTGTTATGACTTTCAGGGACACCTTATGTCATAATAATACTGAAAAAGAAAGATATTATCAGTGAAACATGTTCATATAGCCCTCTGCAAATATTCTTTTCATCCATAGATTGACCCTTGGATGGTACAATGTCATAACATATAATTTCTCGCAATAAAATAATAGATCCTAGGACACTGGTGAGTCTTTTTCTGACGTCTGTGTACATTCTCGGTATAGCCTGCCTAGAGAAATGGAACCTAGATGGTATTTGGTACCGGGGACACACTACCTCAAGAAATTCTCTAAGTCCCTGTGAACTAACGCCGGATACCGAACGCACGTCTAACACCAACACAGCTGCCAAGGCCTGAGCTATCCGCTTTGCAGCAGGATGACTGCTGTGATAGTTCATCTTCCTCGCAAAGGACTGTTGGACAGTCAATTGCTTACTGCAAGTAGTACAAGTGGTCTTCCGACTTCCCCTCTGGGATGACTATCGACTCCCAGCAGCAACAACAGCAGAGCCAGCAGCAGTAGGCGTTACACTCAAGGATCCATCGGAGGAATCCCAGTCAGGAGAGGACTCGTCAGACTTGCCAGTGACATGGCCTGCAGGACTATTGGTGTTCCTGTCTAAGGAGGAAATTGACACTGAGGGAGTTGGTGGTGTGGTTTGCACTGGGAGCTTGGGTACAAGAGGAAGAAGGGATTTAGTTGTCAGTGGACTGCTTCCGCTGTCACCCAAAGTTTTTGAACTTGTCAATGACTTCTGATGAATGCGCTCCAGGTGACGTATAAGGGAGGATGTTCCTAGGTGGTTAACGTCCTTACCCCTACTTATTACAGCTTGACAAAGGCCACACATTGCTTGACACCTGTTGTCTGCATTTCTGTTAAAATAATTCCACACCAAAGAGGTGATTTTTTTTTTTTTGTAATTTGACCAGGCATGTCAATGGCCATAATCATCCCATGGACAACAGGTGTCTCCCTGGGTGCCTGACTTAAACAAACCGATTCACCATCAGAATCCTCCTTGTCAATTTCCTCCTCAGTGCCACAACACCCATATCCTCATCCTGGTTTACTTCAACAGTGACATCTTCAATTTGACTATCAGGAACTGGACTGTGGGTGCTCCTTCCAGCACTTGCAGGGGGCGTGCAAATGGTGGAAGGAGCCGTCCAGTGTTGGGAAGGTCAGGCATCGCAACCGCCGACACAATTAGACTCTCCTTGGGGATTTGTGATTTAGAAGAACGCACAGTTCTTTGCTGTGCTTTTGCCATCTTAACTCTTTTCAGTTTTCTAGCGGGAGGATGAGTGCTTCCATCCTCATGTGAAGCTGAACCACTAGCCATGAACATAGGCCAAGGCCGCCGCTGTTCCTTGCCGTGTCGTAAATGGCATATTGGCAAGTTTGCGCTTCTCCTCAGGCGCTTTTAATTTAGATTTTTGGGTCATTTTACTGAACTTTTGTTTTTTGAATTTTACATGCTCTCTACTATGACATTGGGCATCGGCCTTGGCAGACAACGTTGATGGCATTGAATCGTCTCTGCCATGACTAGTGGCATCAGCTTCAGCACTAGGTGGAAGTGGATCTTGATCTTTCCCTATTTCACCCTCCACATTTTTGTTCTCCATTTTTTAATGTGTGGAATTATATACCAGTAATATTATTATATCAATAGCAATGGCCTACTGTACTGTACAACTATATACTGTTGGTCACCAAAATGCTGCACTGTACTACTATATATACTGCTCACAAAAATGCAGCACAGATATGGAATGGATACTTGCAGTGACACGGAGCTGCAAGATACAGCAATGGCCTACTGTACTGTACAACTATATACTGTTGGTCACCAAAATGTTGCACTGTACTACTTTATATACTGCTCACAAAAATGCAGCACAGATATGGAATGGATACTTGCAGTGACACTGAGCTGTAAGATACAGCAATGGCCTACTGTACTGTACAACTATATACTGTTGGTCACCAAAATACTGTACTACTATATATACTGCTCACAAAATGCAGCACAGATATGGAATGGATACTTGCAGTGACACGGAGCTGCAAGATACAGCAATGGCCTACTGTACTGTACAACTATATACTGTTGGTCACCAAAATGCAGCACACTGAGCACAGATATGGAGCTTTTCAGGCAGAGAACATAGCCACGTCCTCTCCGTTCAATCTCCAATGCACGAGTGAAAATGGCGGCGACACGCGGCTCTTTATATAGAATACGAATCTCGCGAGAATCCGACAGCGGGATGATGACATTCGACTGCGTTCGTGTTAACCGAGCAAGACGGGAAGATCCGAGGCTGCCTCGGACCCGTGTAAAATAGGTGAAGTTCGGGGGGGCGGATTTCGATGAACCGAACCCGCTCATCTCTAATTATTATGAAGTTGCCGGAACAGGGACTCTGATAGGAGCCCGTCCTGAAATCACTACAAGTAACGTGATCACATCTACAATAACTTTACTCTCTATTTCGCCCACCTGCGCATGCACCAACTTTGGTCAGCGTTTGTATGAGCAGACAGCAGAGGGTCGAAAAATTCTGCAGGGTGTAGCCCATAGGCTAAAACGGGCTTATGACAACTAAAGATTGCATTAGATACCAGGCCAGGCAGATTCTATGGAGAATGCGGTTGCTATTGGAAAAGGAGGGATCGCAGCAGATAAGGAGATATTTGCTGCAGTCCCTCCATGGTACATTGGAACTTAATATTTGTAGGTAAACCCCCACTCTTCAACCACCACAAATCGGGTGTTTTGAGGGGATATGCTGCAAAAATTATTTGATAAATAGGTACCTTAGGGCGAGATGTACTATGAAGTGAAGAGAGATAAAGTACCAACCAATCAGCTCCTGTAATTTTTTAAACACAGCCTTTAACATGGCAGCTAGGAGCTGGTTGGTTGGTAGACCCCTAAGTCTAAGTAGATATCCCCCATAGTTTACATCATTCTAGTGTTTGATCCATGCCTGCATGAAACTGTTACTAGTACATATAAAGCTAGAACAATTTAATTATACACACTGATAGAACTAGAGATGAGCGGGTTCGGTTTCTCTGAATCCGAACCCGCCAGAACTTCATGTTTTTTTTCACGGGTCCGAGCGACTCGGATCTTCCCGCCTTGCTCGGTTAACCCGAGCGCGCCCGAACGTCATCATGACGCTGTCGGATTCTCGCGAGGCTCGGATTCTATCGCGAGACTCGGATTCTATATAAGGAGCCGCGCGTCGCCGCCATTTTCACACGTGCATTGAGATTGATAGGGAGAGGACGTGGCTGGCGTCCTCTCTGTTTAGAATAGATTAGAGAGACACTTGATTTACTAATTTTGGGGAGCATTAGGAGTACTCAGTACAGTGCAGAGTTTTGCTGATAGTGACCACCAGTTTTATTTATAATCCGTTCTCTGCCTGAAAAAAGCGATACACAGCACACAGTGACTCAGTCACATACCATATCTGTGTGCACTGCTCAGGCTCAGGCCAGTGTGCTGCATCATCTATTATCATAATATCTATATATAATATTATATATATCTGTCTGACTGCTCAGCTCACACAGCTTATAATTGTGGGGGAGACTGGGGAGCACTACTGCAGTGCCAGTTATAGGTTATAGCAGGAGCCAGGAGTACATAATATATTATATAGTGAGTGACCACCAGACACACAGTGCAGTTTATTTAATATATCCGTTCTCTGCCTGAAAAAAGCGATACACACAGTGACTCAGTCAGTCACATACCATATCTGTGTGCACTGCTCAGGCTCAGGCCAGTGTGCTGCATCATCTATATATATTATATATCTGTCTGACTGCTCAGCTCACACAGCTTATAATTGTGGGGGAGACTGGGGAGCACTACTGCAGTGCCAGTTATAGGTTATAGCAGGAGCCAGGAGTACATAATATTATATTAAAATTAAACAGTGCACACTTTTGCTGCAGGAGTGCCACTGCCAGTGTGACTAGTGACCAGTGACCTGACCACCAGTATATATAATATTAGTAGTATACTATCTCTTTATCAACCAGTCTATATTAGCAGCAGACACAGTACAGTGTGGTAGTTCACGGCTGTGGCTACCTCTGTGTCGGCACTCGGCAGCCCGTCCATAATTGTATATACCACCTAACCGTGGTTTTTTTTTCTTTCTTTATACATACATACTAGTTACGAGTATACTATCTCTTTATCAACCAGTCTATATTAGCAGCAGACACAGTACAGTGCGGTAGTTCACGGCTGTGGCTACCTCTGTGTCGGCACTCGGCAGCCCGTCCATAATTGTATATACCACCTAACCGTGGTTTTTTTTTCTTTCTTTATACATACATACTAGTTACGAGTATACTATCTCTTTATCAACCAGTCTATATATTAGCAGCAGACACAGTACAGTGCGGTAGTTCACGGCTGTGGCTACCTCTGTGTCGGCACTCGGCAGCCCGTCCATAATTGTATATACCACCTAACCGTGGTTTTTTTTTCTTTCTTTATACATACATACTAGTTACGAGTATACTATCTCTTTATCAACCAGTCTATATTAGCAGCAGACACAGTACAGTGCGGTAGTTCACGGCTGTGGCTACCTCTGTGTCGGCACTCGGCAGCCCGTCCATAATTGTATATACCACCTAACCGTGGTTTTTTTTTCTTTCTTTATACATACATACTAGTAACGAGTATACTATCTCTTTATCAACCAGTCTATATATTAGCAGCAGACACAGTACAGTGCGGTAGTTCACGGCTGTGGCTACCTCTGTGTCGGCACTCGGCAGCCCGTCCATAATTGTATATACCACCTAACCGTGGTTTTTTTTTCTTTCTTTATACATACATACTAGTTACGAGTATACTATCTCTTTATCAACCAGTCTATATTAGCAGCAGACACAGTACAGTGCGGTAGTTCACGGCTGTGGCTACCTCTGTGTCGGCACTCGGCAGCCCGTCCATAATTGTATATACCACCTAACCGTGGTTTTTTTTTCTTTCTTTATACATACATACTAGTTACGAGTATACTATCTCTTTATCAACCAGTCTATATATTAGCAGCAGACACAGTACAGTGCGGTAGTTCACGGCTGTGGCTACCTCTGTGTCGGCACTCGGCAGCCCGTCCATAATTGTATATACCACCTAACCGTGGTTTTTTTTTCTTTCTTTATACATACATACTAGTTACGAGTATACTATCTCTTTATCAACCAGTCTATATATTAGCAGCAGACACAGTACAGTGCGGTAGTTCACGGCTGTGGCTACCTCTGTGTCGGCACTCGGCAGCCCGTCCATAATTGTATATACCACCTAACCGTGGTTTTTTTTTCTTTCTTTATACATACATACTAGTTACGAGTATACTATCTCTTTATCAACCAGTCTATATATTAGCAGCAGACACAGTACAGTGCGGTAGTTCACGGCTGTGGCTACCTCTGTGTCGGCACTCGGCAGCCCGTCCATAATTGTATATACCACCTAACCGTGGTTTTTTTTTCTTTCTTTATACATACATACTAGTTACGAGTATACTATCTCTTTATCAACCAGTCTATATATTAGCAGCAGACACAGTACAGTGCGGTAGTTCACGGCTGTGGCTACCTCTGTGTCGGCACTCGGCAGCCCGTCCATAATTGTATACTAGTATCCAATCCATCCATCTCCATTGTTTACCTGAGGTGCCTTTTAGTTGTGCCTATTAAAATATGGAGAACAAAAATGTTGAGGTTCCAAAATTAGGGAAAGATCAAGATCCACTTCCACCTCGTGCTGAAGCTGCTGCCACTAGTCATGGCCGAGACGATGAAATGCCAGCAACGTCGTCTGCCAAGGCCGATGCCCAATGTCATAGTACAGAGCATGTCAAATCCAAAACACCAAATATCAGTAAAAAAAGGACTCCAAAACCTAAAATAAAATTGTCGGAGGAGAAGCGTAAACTTGCCAATATGCCATTTACCACACGGAGTGGCAAGGAACGGCTGAGGCCCTGGCCTATGTTCATGGCTAGTGGTTCAGCTTCACATGAGGATGGAAGCACTCAGCCTCTCGCTAGAAAAATGAAAAGACTCAAGCTGGCAAAAGCAGCACAGCAAAGAACTGTGCATTCTTCGAAATCACAAATCCACAAGGAGAGTCCAATTGTGTCGGTTGCGATGCCTGACCTTCCCAACACTGGACGTGAAGAGCATGCGCCTTCCACCATTTGCACGCCCCCTGCAAGTGCTGGAAGGAGCACCCGCAGTCCAGTTCCTGATAGTCAGATTGAAGATGTCAGTGTTGAAGTACACCAGGATGAGGAGGATATGGGTGTTGCTGGCGCTGGGGAGGAAATTGACCAGGAGGATTCTGATGGTGAGGTGGTTTGTTTAAGTCAGGCACCCGGGGAGACACCTGTTGTCCGTGGGAGGAATATGGCCGTTGACATGCCAGGTGAAAATACCAAAAAAATCAGCTCTTCGGTGTGGAGGTATTTCACCAGAAATGCGGACAACAGGTGTCAAGCCGTGTGTTCCCTTTGTCAAGCTGTAATAAGTAGGGGTAAGGACGTTAACCACCTCGGAACATCCTCCCTTATACGTCACCTGCAGCGCATTCATAATAAGTCAGTGACAAGTTCAAAAACTTTGGGTGACAGCGGAAGCAGTCCACTGACCAGTAAATCCCTTCCTCTTGTAACCAAGCTCACGCAAACCACCCCACCAACTCCCTCAGTGTCAATTTCCTCCTTCCCCAGGAATGCCAATAGTCCTGCAGGCCATGTCACTGGCAATTCTGACGAGTCCTCTCCTGCCTGGGATTCCTCCGATGCATCCTTGCGTGTAACGCCTACTGCTGCTGGCGCTGCTGTTGTTGCCGCTGGGAGTCGATGGTCATCCCAGAGGGGAAGTCGTAAGCCCACTTGTACTACTTCCAGTAAGCAATTGACTGTTCAACAGTCCTTTGCGAGGAAGATGAAATATCACAGCAGTCATCCTACTGCAAAGCGGATAACTGAGTCCTTGACAACTATGTTGGTGTTAGACGTGCGTCCGGTATCCGCCGTTAGTTCACAGGGAACTAGACAATTTATTGAGGCAGTGTGCCCCCGTTACCAAATACCATCTAGGTTCCACTTCTCTAGGCAGGCGATACCGAGAATGTACACGGACGTCAGAAAAAGACTCACCAGTGTCCTAAAAAATGCAGTTGTACCCAATGTCCACTTAACCACGGACATGTGGACAAGTGGAGCAGGGCAGGGTCAGGACTATATGACTGTGACAGCCCACTGGGTAGATGTATGGACTCCCGCCGCAAGAACAGCAGCGGCGGCACCAGTAGCAGCATCTCGCAAACGCCAACTCTTTCCTAGGCAGGCTACGCTTTGTATCACCGCTTTCCAGAATACGCACACAGCTGAAAACCTCTTACGGCAACTGAGGAAGATCATCGCGGAATGGCTTACCCCAATTGGACTCTCCTGTGGATTTGTGGCATCGGACAACGCCAGCAATATTGTGTGTGCATTAAATATGGGCAAATTCCAGCACGTCCCATGTTTTGCACATACCTTGAATTTGGTGGTGCAGAATTTTTTAAAAAACGACAGGGGCGTGCAAGAGATGCTGTCGGTGGCCAGAAAAATTGCGGGACACTTTCGGCGTACAGGCACCACGTACAGAAGACTGGAGCACCACCAAAAACTACTGAACCTGCCCTGCCATCATCTGAAGCAAGAAGTGGTAACGAGGTGGAATTCAACCCTCTATATGCTTCAGAGGTTGGAGGAGCAGCAAAAGGCCATTCAAGCCTATACAATTGAGCACGATATAGGAGATGGAATGCACCTGTCTCAAGTGCAGTGGAGAATGATTTCAACGTTGTGCAAGGTTCTGATGCCCTTTGAACTTGCCACACGTGAAGTCAGTTCAGACACTGCCAGCCTGAGTCAGGTCATTCCCCTCATCAGGCTTTTGCAGAAGAAGCTGGAGGCATTGAAGAAGGAGCTAAAAGGGAGCGATTCCGCTAGGCATGTGGGACTTGTGGATGCAGCCCTTAATTCGCTTAACAAGGATTCACGGGTGGTCAATCTGTTGAAATCAGAGCACTACATTTTGGCCACCGTGCTCGATCCTAGATTTAAAGCCTACCTTGGATCTCTCTTTCCGGCAGACACAGGTCTGCTGGGGTTGAAAGACCTGCTGGTGACAAAATTGTCAAGTCAAGCGGAACGCGACCTGTCAACATCTCCTCCTTCACATTCTCCCGCAACTGGGGGTGCGAGGAAAAGGCTCAGAATTCCGAGCCCACCCGCTGGCGGTGATGCAGGGCAGTCTGGAGCGACTGCTGATGCTGACATCTGGTCCGGACTGAAGGACCTGACAACGATTACGGACATGTCGTCTACTGTCACTGCATATGATTCTCTCAACATTGATAGAATGGTGGAGGATTATATGAGTGACCGCATCCAAGTAGGCACGTCACACAGTCCGTACTTATACTGGCAGGAAAAAGAGGCAATTTGGAGGCCCTTGCACAAACTGGCTTTATTCTACCTAAGTTGCCCTCCCACAAGTGTGTACTCCGAAAGAGTGTTTAGTGCCGCCGCTCACCTTGTCAGCAATCGGCGTACGAGGTTACATCCAGAAAATGTGGAGAAGATGATGTTCATTAAAATGAATTATAATCAATTCCTCCGCGGAGACATTGACCAGCAGCAATTGCCTCCACAAAGTACACAGGGAGCTGAGATGGTGGATTCCAGTGGGGACGAATTGATAATCTGTGAGGAGGGGGATGTACACGGTGATATATCGGAGGGTGAAGATGAGGTGGACATCTTGCCTCTGTAGAGCCAGTTTGTGCAAGGAGAGATTAATTGCTTCTTTTTTTGGTGGGGGCCCAAACCAACCAGTCATTTCAGTCACAGTCATGTGGCAGACCCTGTCGCTGAAATGATGGGTTCGTTAAAGTGTGCATGTCCTGTTTATACAACATAAGGGTGGGTGGGAGGGCCCAAGGACAATTCCATCTTGCACCTCTTTTTTCTTTTCTTTTTCTTTGCATCATGTGCTGATTGGGGAGGGTTTTTTGGAAGGGACATCCTGCGTGACACTGCAGTGCCACTCCTAGATGGGCCCGGTGTTTGTGTCGGCCACTAGGGTCGCTAATCTTACTCACACAGCTACCTCATTGCGCCTCTTTTTTTCTTTGCGTCATGTGCTGTTTGGGGAGGGTTTTTTGGAAGGGACATCCTGCGTGACACTGCAGTGCCACTCCTAGATGGGCCCGGTGTTTGTGTCGGCCACTAGGGTCGCTTATCTTACTCACACAGCGACCTCGGTGCAAATTTTAGGACTAAAAATAATATTGTGAGGTGTGAGGTATTCAGAATAGACTGAAAATGAGTGTAAATTATGGTTTTTGAGGTTAATAATACTTTGGGATCAAAATGACCCCCAAATTCTATGATTTAAGCTGTTTTTTAGTGTTTTTTGAAAAAAACACCCGAATCCAAAACACACCCGAATCCGACAAAAAAAATTCGGTGAGGTTTTGCCAAAACGCGTTCGAACCCAAAACACGGCCGCGGAACCGAACCCAAAACCAAAACACAAAACCCGAAAAATTTCAGGCGCTCATCTCTAGATAGAACACGATCAGTGAGAAACAACGACATCAGAGTAACTAATTAATTTTGAGTGATAAGTAGAGGAATAATGTAATCACACATTTCCAATGAGAAAGTGTGAAGAGGAACTGAATACTGACGACTTTCAGTTTACACTATTTAGTATAAGATTCATGCTTGTATGAGCACCTCAAGAATTATGTGCAATATACAGTACAATTATTAATTTGTCTTTAAATACTAGTGTCTGCTTTGCATTATAGTGTGATCAGCGAGAGAAAGAAATATGGCTCTTAGGGGTCAATTTACTAAGACTTGGATGGAGGTAAAAGTGTCTGGAGATAAAGTACCAGCCAATCAGCTCCTAACTATCATGTCACAGGCTGGGTTTGAAAAAATGACAGTTAAGAGTTGGTTGACTGGTACTTTATCTCCATCTACTTTATATCCATCCAAGGCTTATTAAATGGACCCCGCAGTGAGGTACTGTAATTCCACATTTACCTGGAACATTTTTGATTGGGATTAGTAGTGCATATTACTAGTAGAACACATTAACCAGATTTATATTTACCAATTACAGTATATACTGTATAGTCTTAAATAAATTTGTAATTAGCACAGGCTAATTTCAGCAAGATGATTCCTTTGTGGGGCACTATTTTTAGTCAATGTAATGGTTATAATAAGTAAAATATTTATTACATTTTTCCTTTAAAATAATGGGGACTATCATTTTTTTAAGTTAAATTAATAGTGTCAAAAACAATATATAGTTAGTGGACGTTACATCATCTTGTGGTGATAATATTAAATTACAATTCCTCTCTTACGAGTAATTGGGCAGGATAAATAATAACTTTACATTTTTAATTGGGAAAAGAATCCAGATACTGTAGAGAGACTCTAGCACTCCTATAACGTTGTGTCTCCCATCTGCCTAAGCAGTATTAAAATTGGTCAAAAGGCTTTCAGAAATATCTCCAGAGCACATATATACTGGCCTTATTTAAAGGTTTGTATTCCTTAATGGTACAGGCGAAAATTAGAATGTATATGTACTCAATGGCATAACTACCATTGATGCAGCTGCTATGGGGACCAGATTGTCTCCAGGACCCACTGCTTCCCTTGCTCCCAGTCACAAATACGCAACGTGTAGAGATGGCTACTGAGTTGCTGTCTCAACACAATGACTCGAATCATTAGAAGTTGGAATGATTCGAGTCACTCACAGTTTGGTGTGTTGAGACAGCCCCCAGTAGCCGCTCTCAGTCAGTCACAGTGATTGGGTGGCAGCACACCTGGCTGACACCCATTGGGAGGGAGCAGTGTGATGCTGCTGAGCCTGACTTCCTGTGACACTGAGTTGAGACTCGTATGATTCATTACTGATTCATTACTGATTCATTCAGTGCAGCTGAATAGCTGACAAACTACCGGAAGTCTGAGTCACTGAGAACTGACTGCCTGTGAGACTGCTGCAGACTCAGTGGAGACAAATCAGATTAATTGATTCATTCAGTGCAGCTGAATAGCTGACCCACTCCCAGATGTCTGAGTCGGGTGCCGATCACTGGGTCGACCCTGTCTAGGGCGACAGTCACTAGGTTGACAGTGAGTAGGTAGACACTGAAGGTCAACACATGACTAGGTCGACATGGTCATTAGGTCGACACAGTTTTTTGTTCTTTCTGGGGGGGTCTTGACCAAAATTTCCATCTGGGACCACCAACAGTTGAAACGCGTTCCCTCGCCATGCTTCGGGCACGGTGGCCCGCTACGCTTGCCGCAAGGTTTATAACCAACTTTATGCCCACTTGGATAGAGGTATGAAAAGGTACTAAAACCCCCAAAAATCCTGTGTAGACCTTTTTGTGTGTGTCGACCTTGCATACACGTTAACCTAGTCATGTGTCGACCTTTAATCAGTGTCAACTTACTCACTGTCGACCTTCAGTGGTCGACTTAAAGACCGGATACTGAGTCTGAGTCACTCCCTCCATGAGTCCCAGCACTGCCAGCAGTCTCTGCACTCACTGCATGTACACAGTCTGCAATGCATTACAAAAGAGCCATGTACCGAGACACTACACTGAGCTGAGTCACGTGTCTCAACTCAGTTCAATGTACAGTATCTCTTTGCCCATGACTAGCAACGTGAGCAAGCACTTTCTGGAAGTCGCTCTCCAGTCTCCAGTAGAGGAGAGGGGGGTGGGTCAGATGAGAGTGGGCAGACTGGAGACAAGAGGGGGCAGGTTAGATGAGTAGAAGCAGGTGGGACAGATAAGAGGGGTCAGGCTGGACTCTGTCGGTTTGGGGCCCCACCCACTGCCTCAGAGCCCCACCCTCTACTGTATGGGGACAGGGCTAAAATCTTCTACAAATTGCCATAGCTACTTAGCTTCTCAATGAAGTCCTGGACTCCTCTTCTAGATTGCAACCCCCAGAACTACAGATGTCAGAGAGGAAGGAGGCTGAGCCAGGATTGGACTTGAGGGGGCAGGGCCAAGTCCAGACTGGGGGTGGAGCCTTGACTGGGTTGAGGGGGCGGGGGTCTCACAGGCAAGTTTGGGCCATTGTGGCAATGAAAGTGGATAATTGTTCACATTCACAGTGAATCTGACTGAGCATTTGAGCAGGCAGTAAATGTGGGCGACAGCAGGACCGGGACAGGACGGCAGCAGTTTACGGGGCAGCTGACAGGCTGACTGTGACAGAGATCGTGCTCTGGCTGCCCTACTGCGATCAGAGCTCTCAGCTCAGCTCCAATTGGGTGGCAGCTCAAACAGCTGTGCTGATAGCAGAGGGAGGTCCAGAGTGGGGAGGACTGCTGCCCATGCCCAACTGCAGCAGCTTCAACTCCATTGGGCCTTTGCACTGACTCCCTGCAGCCTGCCAGCCAACCCCACAAAACAGTACATGTCAGGATTCAGCCAGAGCTGCAAAACAACTGCAGGGGTGGTCCAACGCATGGTCCTACAGACTGCCAACTTTTAAAAAAGTTTATAAAAATGTTTTGATAAAAGTCAGCTCAGCATGTATTGAGGGGCGCTGAGCTGGCTGCTGTAAGGAGTGCTGGTGCTGTGTGCTGACCAGGTGAGGGGTGCGTGGTGCTGTGCTGCTGATTGAGGAGTGCTGTGCTGGGAGACAGCACAGGGATTCTGTAAGCGGGGTGCTTGATGAGGATTGCTGTGGGTGAGGGGTGATGGGTGTTGCTGGCTGCTGCTGTAATCCGTGCTGGGAGAGTGGTGAAACAGTGGCGGAGCAGCTGATACACTGCAACTGGCCACGTCACAATGAAGGGGCCCAGAGCCGACAGCAGTATAATGAGTCAGATTGAGTCATCATACGTCGTCTTCCGCTGTGCCATGGGGCATAACAAAGGAAGATGCCTGGATGCAGTCCAGCCAGAGGTGCCAGAGAGGGACCCATAGTGGCCAACTCATCAGTTGAAGGGCGATGACCCATCAAGTCTCTGCGGCTGTCTATCTAGCTAGTCTTTGCTGGCAGCGCACAGCATGCTGGGAGGAGGGACAGGATCTGCTAGAGGGCACCAACAAAAATGTTGTCTAGGGCATCAAATTGATTAGGGCCAGTTCTGCTTAGAGAGTTTAGCTGTTAAAGACAGGTAGTTAATGTGGTGGATGGAAGCAGACCTGGGAATTAAAGGCATGAGCAGGGGATGCGTTCAGCATCCCAACGAGCGGGATGCCGGCGGTCATGTGACTGAAGCCAGAATCTCAACCGGCACTTGACATCCCTAAAATAACTATTGGGGTTCGCCTTAGGATTAGGGGCCGGGGGAGGGGAAGAATTAGTGTTAGGCACTATTGGGAGTTAGGGTTAGGATCTAGGGGGGTTGGTGCTAACCCCTGAGGGTTATTCCTAGCCACCATCCCCAGAGGGTTAGCCCTAGCCACGACCCCTGGATGGTTAGGATAGGGGACGGGGGAGGGTAAAAATGCTTATACCTTAAACTGTTGGTAACTGCAGTGTCCAGATGCCGGTGTCTGTCATGGGACCGCCGGCATCCCAACCGCCGGGGGTCATACCAAACCCATGAGCAGACCTGGAGATCAAGGAGCCGATTTAGACCTGATCGCTGCTGTGCGTTTTCGCACAGCGGGGGATCAGGTCAGAACTGCGCATGCCTATGCACCGCAATGCGCAGGCATGATGGTCCACTGCGACGGGGGGCACCGGACAGCGACGGGATGGTGCGAAAAATCCCATCGCACCAGTAAACGCAAGGAGACTGACAGGAAGAGGGCATTTGTGGGTGGCAACTGACCGTTTTTGAGGAGTGTCTGGAAAAACGCAGGAGGGACCAGGCGTTTGAATGGAGGATTCTGGACGTCGGCTCCGGCCCTGATCATCGCATCGGCTTAGTAAGTCCTGGGCTGTGCAGAGACTGCACAAACTGCTGTTTGTGCAGCTCTCCTGCACATGCGATCACACACCTGCACAGCGATTTCCCCCTCTCCCTGTAGGCTGCGACTACCTGATCGCAGGGATGCAAAAAATGCACCCTAGCGATCAGGTCTGAATTAGGCCCCAAGTTCAGCAGAACAATGGCCCTCATTCCGAGTTGTTCGCTCGCAAACTATTTTTAGCAGCTTTGCACACGCTAAGCTGCCGCCTACTGGGAGTGAATCTTAGCTTATCAAAATTGCGAACGAAAGATTAGCAAAATTGCGAATAGACACTTCTTAGCAGTTTCTGAGTAGCTCCACACTTACTCGGCATCTGCGATCAGTTCAGTCAGTTTCGTTCCTGGTTTGACGTCACAAACACACCCAGCGTTCGTCCAGACACTCCTCCGTTTCTCCAGCCACTCCCGCGTTTTTCCCAGTATCGGTAGCGTTTTTTCGCACACACCCATAAAACGGCCAGTTTCCGCCCAGAAACACCCACTTCCTGTCAATCACAGTACGATCACCAGAACGAAGAAAAAACCTTGTAATGCCGTGAGTAAAATACCTAACTGCATAGCAAATTTACTTGGCGCAGTCGCACTGCGGACATTGCGCATGCGCATTAGCGACTAATCGCTCCGTTGCGACAAAAAAATAATGAGCGAACAACTCGGAATGACCCCCAATAAGTAATTGGATCAGCTGACAGCGTTGAAACCTGTGCAGCAAACAGTGTCAAGATTAGTGTGTGTGTGTGTGTGTGTGAATGTACAGATGGAGCCGCGCTTATCAGAGGTGGCTCCATCGCAGGCGTGACCTCCACCCAGCCACTCTGCCCTGTCCCTTTCACCCTGTCACTCTGGCAGAGTGTTGGGTGGGCCTTTTCAAAATTTAGCTGTGGGGCCTACAAAGGACTAGTTACACCCCTGTATGTAGTTCATGAAACCTTAACTGTGATACATTATATAGTGCTTACCAATCAATACAGATTGTGTTATGACTATCAGGGACACCTTATGGGGTCTGGGACTCAGGGTCGACAGCAAAAAGGTCGACACGCCTTAGGTCGACGCCAATTGGTCGACGCACCTTAGGTCGACATGGACAAAAGGTCAACAGGAACAAGGTCGACATGGAAAAAGGTCGACATGAGTTTTTTATGTTTTTTTGGTGTCGTTTTCTTCGTAGAGTGACCGGGAACCCCAATTAGTGCACCGCTTCGCTCGCCATGCTTCAGGCATGGTGCCTTCGCTCCGCTACCGCTTCGCTCGGCACAGATTACCGTTCCAATCGTAGTCCACGTGGATCGTTAAGTATGAAAAGGTTCCAAAAAAGAAAAAAATCCTGAAAAACTCATGTGTCGACCTTTTTGCTGTCGACCTGGAGTCCGGATACCCACCTTATGTCATAATACTGAAAAAGAAAGATATTATCAGTGAAACATGTTCATATAGCCCTCTGCAAATATTCTTTTCATCCATAGATTGACCCTTGGATGGTACAATGTCATAACATATAATTTCTCACAATAAAATAATAGATCCTAGTGTGGAGATGCACTTAACCTCCTGCATTTGAGTGCCTAGGCTGATGAGCAGAAAAGATGATTATAAAATAACCATCATCACAGTGTTGAAAACATCAAAAGTATACACATTTCTAAACCGCTCGATATTAGCCGTATTAAGCAATTGAGGTGTGTCATAAACATGGATCAGTGAGTATATGGGACTAATTCAGATCTGATGCTGGGCTGCTAACTTTGCTGTCCTGTGATCAGATAGTCGCTGCCTACAGGGGGAGTGTAAATTCACTGTGCAAGTGTGCGATCCCATGTGTATGTACGCCGAGCTGCAAAAATCCAGTGTGTGCAGTGTGTGCGCAGCCCAGGACTTACTCCTCCAGTGCGATGAGAACAGGCTGATCGGGGACGGAGCTAACGTCACACACACTCCCTGAAAACGCTTGGTAACGCTGCGTTTTTCCTGAAACTCCCAGTAAACGGGCAGTTACCATGAACAAACTAGAGATGAGCGCCTGAAAATTTTCGGGTTTTGTGTTTTGGTTTTGGGTTCGGTTCCGCGGCCGTGTTTTGGGTTCGACCGCGTTTTGGCAAAACCTCACCGAATTTTTTTTGTCGGATTCGGGTGTGTTTTGGATTCGGGTGTTTTTTTCAAAAAACCCTAAAAAACAGCTTAAATCATAGAATTTGGGGGTAATTTTGATCCCAAAGTATTATTAACCTCAAAAAACATAATTTACACTCATTTTCAGCCTATTCTGAACACATCACACCTCACAATATTATTTTTAGTCCTAAAATTTGCACCGAGGTCGCTGTGTGAGTAAGATAAGCGACCCTAGTGGCCGACACAAACACCGGGCCCATCTAGGAGTGGCACTGCAGTGTCACGCAGGATGTCCCTTCCAAAAAACCCTCCCCAAACAGCACATGACGCAAAGAAAAAAAGAGGCGCAATGAGGTAGCTGACTGTGTGAGAAAGATAAGCGACCCTAGTGGCCGACACAAACACCGGGCCCATCTAGGAGTGGCACTGCAGTGTCACGCAGGATGTCCCTTCCAAAAAACCCTCCCCAATCAGCACATGATGCAAAGAAAAAGAAAAGAAAAAAGAGGTGCAAGATGGAATTATCCTTGGGCCCTCCCACCCACCCTTATGTTGTATAAACAAAACAGGACATGCACACTTTAACCAACCCATCATTTCAGTGACAGGGTCTGCCACACGACTGTGACTGATATGACGGGTTGGTTTGGACCCCCCCCAAAAAAGAAGCAATTAATCTCTCCTTGCACAAACTGGCTCTACAGAGGCAAGATGTCCACCTCATCTTCACCCTCCGATATATCACCGTGTACATCCCCCTCCTCACAGATTATCAATTCGTCCCCACTGGAATCCACCATCTCAGCTCCCTGTGTACTTTGTGGAGGCAATTGCTGCTGGTCAATGTCTCCGCGGAGGAATTGATTATAATTCATTTTAATGAACATCATCTTCTCCACATTTTCTGGATGTAACCTCGTACGCCGATTGCTGACAAGGTGAGCGGCGGCACTAAACACTCTTTCGGAGTACACACTTGTGGGAGGGCAACTTAGGTAGAATAAAGCCAGTTTGTGCAAGGGCCTCCAAATTGCCTCTTTTTCCTGCCAGTATAAGTACGGACTGTGTGACGTGCCTACTTGGATGCGGTCACTCATATAATCCTCCACCATTCTATCAATGTTGAGAGAATCATATGCAGTGACAGTAGACGACATGTCCGTAATCGTTGTCAGGTCCTTCAGTCCGGACCAGATGTCAGCATCAGCAGTCGCTCCAGACTGCCCTGCATCACCGCCAGCGGGTGGGCTCGGAATTCTGAGCCTTTTCCTCGCACCCCCAGTTGCGGGAGAATGTGAAGGAGGAGATGTTGACAGGTCGCGTTCCGCTTGACTTGACAATTTTGTCACCAGCAGGTCTTTCAACCCCAGCAGACCTGTGTCTGCCGGAAAGAGAGATCCAAGGTAGGCTTTAAATCTAGGATCGAGCACGGTGGCCAAAATGTAGTGCTCTGATTTCAACAGATTGACCACCCGTGAATCCTTGTTAAGCGAATTAAGGGCTGCATCCACAAGTCCCACATGCCTAGCGGAATCGCTCCGTGTTAGCTCCTTCTTCAATGCCTCCAGCTTCTTCTGCAAAAGCCTGATGAGGGGAATGACCTGACTCAGGCTGGCAGTGTCTGAACTGACTTCACGTGTGGCAAGTTCAAAGGGCATCAGAACCTTGCACAACGTTGAAATCATTCTCCACTGCACTTGAGACAGGTGCATTCCATCTCCTATATCGTGCTCAATTGTATAGGCTTGAATGGCCTTTTGCTGCTCCTCCAACCTCTGAAGCATATAGAGGGTTGAATTCCACCTCGTTACCACTTCTTGCTTCAGATGATGGCAGGGCAGGTTCAGTAGTTTTTGGTGGTGCTCCAGTCTTCTGTACGTGGTGCCTGTACGCCGAAAGTGTCCCGCAATTTTTCTGGCCACCGACAGCATCTCTTGCACGCCCCTGTCGTTTTTTAAAAAATTCTGCACCACCAAATTCAAGGTATGTGCAAAACATGGGACGTGCTGGAATTTGCCCATATTTAATGCACACACAATATTGCTGGCGTTGTCCGATGCCACAAATCCACAGGAGAGTCCAATTGGGGTAAGCCATTCCGCGATGATCTTCCTCAGTTGCCGTAAGAGGTTTTCAGCTGTGTGCGTATTCTGGAAAGCGGTGATACAAAGCGTAGCCTGCCTAGGAAAGAGTTGGCGTTTGCGAGATGCTGCTACTGGTGCCGCCGCTGCTGTTCTTGCGGCGGGAGTCCATACATCTACCCAGTGGGCTGTCACAGTCATATAGTCCTGACCCTGCCCTGCTCCACTTGTCCACATGTCCGTGGTTAAGTGGACATTGGGTACAACTGCATTTTTTAGGACACTGGTGAGTCTTTTTCTGACGTCCGTGTACATTCTCGGTATCGCCTGCCTAGAGAAGTGGAACCTAGATGGTATTTGGTAACGGGGGCACACTGCCTCAATAAATTGTCTAGTTCCCTGTGAACTAACGGCGGATACCGGACGCACGTCTAACACCAACATAGTTGTCAAGGACTCAGTTATCCGCTTTGCAGTAGGATGACTGCTGTGATATTTCATCTTCCTCGCAAAGGACTGTTGAACAGTCAATTGCTTACTGGAAGTAGTACAAGTGGGCTTACGACTTCCCCTCTGGGATGACCATCGACTCCCAGCGGCAACAACAGCAGCGCCAGCAGCAGTAGGCGTTACACGCAAGGATGCATCGGAGGAATCACAGGCAGGAGAGGACTCGTCAGACTTGCCAGTGACATGGCCTGCAGGACTATTGGCATTCCTGGGGAAGGAGGAAATTGACACTGAGGGAGTTGGTGGGGTGGTTTGCGTGAGCTTGGTTACAAGAGGAAGGGATTTACTGGTCAGTGGACTGCTTCCGCTGTCACCCAAAGTTTTTGAACTTGTCACTGACTTATTATGAATGCGCTGCAGGTGACGTATAAGGGAGGATGTTCCGAGGTGGTTAACGTCCTTACCCCTACTTATTACAGCTTGACAAAGGGAACACACGGCTTGACACCTGTTGTCCGCATTTCTGGTGAAATACCTCCACACCGAAGAGCTGATTTTTTTGGTATTTTCACCTGGCATGTCAACGGCCATATTCCTCCCACGGACAACAGGTGTCTCCCCGGGTGCCTGACTTAAACAAACCACCTCACCATCAGAATCCTCCTGGTCAATTTCCTCCCCAGCGCCAGCAACACCCATATCCTCCTCATCCTGGTGTACTTCAACACTGACATCTTCAATCTGACTATCAGGAACTGGACTGCGGGTGCTCCTTCCAGCACTTGCAGGGGGCATGCAAATAGTGGAAGGCGCATGCTCTTCACGTCCAGTGTTGGGAAGGTCAGGCATCGCAAACGACACAATTGGACTCTCCTTGTGGATTTGGGATTTCAAAGAACGCACAGTTCTTTGCGGTGCTTTTGCCAGCTTGAGTCTTTTCAGTTTTCTAGCGAGAGGCTGAGTGCTTCCATCCTCATGTGAAGCTGAACCACTAGCCATGAACATAGGCCAGGGCCTCAGCCGTTCCTTGCCACTCCGTGTGGTAAATGGCATATTGGCAAGTTTACGCTTCTCCTCCGACAATTTTATTTTAGGTTTTGGAGTCCTTTTTTTTCTGATATTTGGTGTTTTGGATTTGACATGCTCTGTACTATGACATTGGGCATCGGCCTTGGCAGACGACGTTGCTGGCATTTCATCGTCTCGGCCATGACTAGTGGCAGCAGCTTCAGCACGAGGTGGAAGTGGATCTTGATCTTTCCCTAATTTTGGAACCTCAACTTTTTTGTTCTCCATATTTTATAGGCAGAACTAAAAGGCACCTCAGGTAAACAATGGAGATGGATGGATTGGATACTAGTATACAATTATGGACGGACTGCCACGGTTAGGTGGTATAAAAAAACCACGGTTAGGTGGTATATATTATAATAATAATACAATTATGGATGGACGGACTGCCTGCCGACTGCCGACACAGAGGTAGCCACAGCCGTGAACTACCGCACTGTACACTGGTTGATAAAGAGATAGTAGTATACTCGTAACAACTAGTATGACACTATGACGACGGTATAAAGAAAGAAAAAAAAATACCACAGTTAGGTGGTATATATTATAATAATAATACAATTATGGATGGACGGACTGCCTGCCGACTGCCGACACAGAGGTAGCCACAGCCGTGAACTACCGCACTGTACACTGGTTGATAAAGAGATAGTAGTATACTCGTAACAACTAGTATGACACTATGACGACGGTATAAAGAATGAAAAAAAAACCACGGTTAGGTGGTATATATTATAATAATAATACAATTATGGATGGACGGACTGCCTGCCGAGTGCCGACACAGAGGTAGCCACAGCCGTGAACTACCGCACTGTACACTGGTTGATAAAGAGATAGTAGTATACTCGTAACAACTAGTATGACACTATGACGGTATAAAGAATGAAAAAAAAACCACGGTTAGGTGGTATATATTATAATAATAATACAATTATGGATGGACGGACTGCCTGCCGACTGCCGACACAGAGGTAGCCACAGCCGTGAACTACCGCACTGTACACTGGTTGATAAAGAGATAGTAGTATACTCGTAACAACTAGTATGACACTATGACGGTATAAAGAATGAAAAAAAAACCACGGTTAGGTGGTATATATTATAATAATAATACAATTATGGATGGACGGACTGCCTGCCGACTGCCGACACAGAGGTAGCCACAGCCGTGAACTACCGCACTGTACACTGGTTGATAAAGAGATAGTAGTATACTCGTAACAACTAGTATGACACTATGACGACGGTATAAAGAATGAAAAAAAAACCACGGTTAGGTGGTATATATTATAATAATAATACAATTATGGATGGACGGACTGCCTGCCGACTGCCGACACAGAGGTAGCCACAGCCGTGAACTACCGCACTGTACACTGGTTGATAAAGAGATAGTAGTATACTCGTAACAACTAGTATGACACTATGACGACGGTATAAAGAAAGAAAAAAAAATACCACAGTTAGGTGGTATATATTATAATAATAATACAATTATGGATGGACGGACTGCCTGCCGACTGCCGACACAGAGGTAGCCACAGCCGTGAACTACCGCACTGTACACTGGTTGATAAAGAGATAGTAGTATACTCGTAACAACTAGTATGACACTATGACGACGGTATAAAGAAAGAAAAAAAAATACCACAGTTAGGTGGTATATATTATAATAATAATACAATTATGGATGGACGGACTGCCTGCCGACTGCCGACACAGAGGTAGCCACAGCCGTGAACTACCGCACTGTACACTGGTTGATAAAGAGATAGTAGTATACTCGTAACAACTAGTATGACACTATGACGACGGTATAAAGAATGAAAAAAAAACCACGGTTAGGTGGTATATATTATAATAATAATACAATTATGGATGGACGGACTGCCTGCCGACTGCCGACACAGAGGTAGCCACAGCCGTGAACTACCGCACTGTACACTGGTTGATAAAGAGATAGTAGTATACTCGTAACAACTAGTATGACACTATGACGACGGTATAAAGAATGAAAAAAAAACCACGGTTAGGTGGTATATATTATAATAATAATACAATTATGGATGGACGGACTGCCTGCCGACTGCCGACACAGAGGTAGCCACAGCCGTGAACTACCGCACTGTACACTGGTTGATAAAGAGATAGTAGTATACTCGTAACAACTAGTATGACACTATGACGGTATAAAGAATGAAAAAAAAACCACGGTTAGGTGGTATATATTATAATAATAATACAATTATGGATGGACGGACTGCCTGCCGACTGCCGACACAGAGGTAGCCACAGCCGTGAACTACCGCACTGTACACTGGTTGATAAAGAGATAGTAGTATACTCGTAACAACTAGTATGACACTATGACGACGGTATAAAGAAAGAAAAAAAAATACCACGGTTAGGTGGTATATATTGTAATACAATTATGGATGGACGGACTGCCTGCCGAGTTCCGACTGCCGACACAGAGGTAGCCACAGCCGTGAACTACCGCACTGTACTGTGTCTGCTGCTAATATAGACTGGTTGATAAAGAGATAGTATACAATACATACAACAATATACTACTATACTGGTGGTCAGGCACTGGTCACCACTAGTCACACTGGCAGTGGCACTCCTGCAGCAAAAGTGTGCACTGTTTAATTTTAAATTAATATAATATTATGTACTCCTGGGGGCTCCTGCTATAACAACCTGCAGTGCTCCCCAGTCTCCCCCACAATTATTATAAGCTTTGCCTTTTATACATTGATGTGCAGCACACTGGGCTGAGCTGAGTGCACACAGACTGAGTCACACTGTGTGACTGGCTGCTGCTGTGTATCGTTTTTTTTCAGGCAGAGAACGGATATAGCAGAGAACGGATATATTATATTAAAATAAATAAAAGTTAACTAACAACAACTGCACTGGTCACTGTGGTAAACTCTGTCTGACTCTGCACAATCTCTCTCTCTCTTCTAATCTAATTTCTAATGGAGAGGACGCCAGCCACGTCCTCTCCCTATCAATCTCAATGCACGTGTGAAAATGGCGGCGACGCGCGGCTCCTTATATAGAATCCGAGTCTCGCGAGAATCCGACAGCGTCATGATGACGTTCGGGCGCGCTCGGGTTAACCGAGCAAGGCGGGAGGATCCGAGTCTGCTCGGACCCGTAAAAAAAACATGAAGTTCGTGCGGGTTCGGTTTCAGAGAAACCGAACCCGCTCATCTCTAGAACAAACAGCCTCTTCCTATCAATCACCTTGAGAACGCCCGTGCGATCTGAATTTTTGCACCATCCTGACGCTGACTGGCGATGCACGCTGTTGTTGTCCGATGCGCGTGCACATTGCGGTGCATACGCATGCGCAGTTATGACCTGATCGCCCGCTGTCCGAAAACGCACAGCAGTGATCAGATCTGAAATACCCCCTATGTGCATACACTTATCATTTCATTGTGAACATACAAACAATTAGACAGAAAACACCTAACTTATAGAGAATCCTGAAGGCGCCAAAAAGTAAAAGGGCATACACACTAGAAGGATTTTGCCTCAATAAAGATAAAGATTTCCCTTGAAATGTCTCCTGCAGCAGAATGAACGATATAGAGCATGATACAATATAGTGAAAGATATCGTTCATTGACGTCACCCCTCCCATCCCTGTACATGCAGTCATGAAAGATAGAGCCTAAATTGGACTGCATGTTCAGCTGATAAAGAGCTACTGGAGGGTGCATCGTTATATTTATCACACTGGGTGATATGCACATCTTTATCATCATATTGTCCACTTTTATCTTCTCGTGTGTATGCCCCTTAAGTTTTTACATAGTGTTTATTAAGTTATAAGAAATGTAATACAGAAGATATACCAGAAGAAAAGGAAATAAGTATGACATATATATTCTTAGACTGTGTTGCAGTAGTCACTGAGAAAATGACACCAGCACCATTTTGCCAAGCTTGGCGCACACGCAGTAAAGAAATCACTGGCAAAATAGTGTCAACGCCATTATTTGGGAGAAAAGTGCCTGTGCACCACGATGCCAGAGTCTATAATCAGTCTACTTAGGACCTTTAAGTTTAAGAAAACTACAACTTCTGACGATGGCATGCTGGGGGCACAGGGCAAGGCTGTCCAGCATGCTAAGTGCCGCCCAGGACTGCGATCGCAATCTAATTGTGATCACATTGCACTTAGGGCCTAATTCAGAGTTGATTGCAGCAGCAAATTTGTTAGCAGTTGGGCAAAACCATGGGGGTCATTCCGAGTTGATCGCAAGTAGCAACTTTTTGCTGCCTGTGCGATCAACGAGACGCCGCCTATGGGGGAGGGCTTTTTTGCATAGCAAAGCTGCAAACTCTTGTGCAGCCGTGCTATGCAAAAACATTTTGTGCAGTTTCTGAGTAGCTTTCAACTTACTCAGCCGCTGCGATGTCTTCAGCCTGTCCGGTCCCGGAACTGACGTCAGACACCCGCCCTGCAAACACCTACGTTGGACTCACCACTCCCAGAAAACGGTGAGTTGCCGCCCCGGAACGCCTTCCTGCTGTCAATCTTCTTGTGATCGCGGTAGTGATCGCTTTCTTTGCTCTTTTTGTCGTTGGGCAACGATGCGGCTGCGCATTGTGGCCGACCGTGCATGTGCAGAACCGACCCGTTCGCACCGCTGCGAAAAACAGCAGCGTGCAAACGAGTCGAAATAACCCCCCCAAGTGCACTTCAGGGGGGGCATATATAACATGTGCAGAGAGAGTTAGATTTGGGTGGGGTGTGTTCAAACTGAAATCTAAATTGCAGTGTAAAAATAAAACAGCCAGTATTTACCCTGCACAGAAACAAAATAACCCACCCATATCTAACACTCTCTGCACATGTTACATCTGCCCCACCTGCAGTGCACATGGGCCCTCATTCCGAGTTGATCGCACCAAGCAACTTTTTGCTGCTGGTGTGATCAACTAATCTCCGCCTATGAGGGAGTGTATTTTAGCATAGCAGGGCTGCGTTCACTTGTGCAGCCCTGCTATGCTAAAAAAGTTTCACACAAAACAAGACTAGCCCTGGACAAACTTACCCTGTGCGACGGATCCAGCGATACAGGTCCCGGCTTTGACGTCAGACATCCGCTCTCCGTGCGCCTGGACACGCCTGCATTTTTCTTACCACCCCCCGAAAACGGCTGGAAACGGTGAGGATCCGCCCCGGAATGCCTCCCGCCTGTCCATCTTCTTGTGATCACCGCTGTGATCACATTTGTCGCTGGCGGCATCGTTGCAATGCAACGACGCGCGTGCGTAATGCAGCGAAGAACCGCTGACACACTGCATTCTACAGACACCTCTCCCCGGCTGGAGAGAGGTATCCCCGAGCAACAGGGGCTAATTGAACACTCCCGCTCACGTGACACATCACGTGAGCGGCAAAGCAGGAAGTCACAGACGGGACCCGGCGGAGGAAGGAGGAAAGCAGCGGCCGCTGACCGACCACGGGGACCGAGACGAGACGGCCTGGACATCAAAGGACACCGGAGGACTTGGGAACGGAAGCTGAGCCGGCACAGGCGCGCGGAACGCACCCCCGGCGGTAAGTGTAAGAACCAAGCCCGTACCCACGATTCCTCATTTGGTGTACACAGGGAGGTCTGACAGGCCATCTTCCGTAATGTGTAAGAAGGGGACACAGTCTTCCGTAATGTGTAAGAAGGGGGACGCCGTCTGCCGTAATGTGTAAAAAGGGGGACGCCGTCTGCCGTAATGTGTAAAAAGGGGGACGCCATCTGCCGTAATGTGTAAAAAGGGGGACGCCGTCTGCCGTAATGTGTAAAAAGGGGGACGCCGTCTGCCGTAATGTGTAAGAAGGGGACAAAGTCTGCCGTAATGTGTAAGAAGGGGACACAGTCTGCCGTAATGTGTAAGAAGGGGGACGCCGTCTGCCGTAATGTGTAAGAAGGGGGACGCCGTCTGCCGTAATGTGTAAGAAGGGGGACGCCGTCTGCCGTAATGTGTAAAAAGGGGGACGCCGTCTGCCGTAATGTGTAAAAAGGGGGACGCCGTCTGCCGTAATGCTTCAAGAACCATGGGGTATAGACGGGATCCGCAGGAGACATGGGCACACTATAAGACTTTGAATGGGTGTGAACTGGCTCCTCCCTCTATGCCCCTCCTCCAGACTCCAGTTATAGGAACTGTGCCCAGGGAGATGGACATTTCGAGGAAAAGGATTTATTTAATAATTTTGAAACTAAGGTGAGATACATACCAGCTCACACCTCAAACACGCCGTACAACATGGCATTCAACAACAACGCATGCAACGGCATGACCAACAGTCACAGATTGACTGAACTCAACGCAACATGAGCGTAACTATAACCAAACTGCAGATACAGCCCGCACTGGGACGGGCGCCCAGCATCCTCTACGGACTGAAAGGATTTACCGGTAGGTATTAAAATCCTATTTTCTCATACGTCCTAAAAGATGCTGGGGATGCTTCAAGAACCATGGGCAGAGGTGGATTGGCCATAGGGCTTACAGGGAAGATCCCCGGAGGGCCGACGCACCCGTGGGGCCTGTTTTGTTTGAGGACATGTGGTCCTATTTATAGACATAATGAATAAGATGCAAAATAATTTGCATATATGAAAATTTCTTTGCCACTTAGCCTGTGATTGCAGATGATCTAGTGATTGGGATACGCGGTTGGTGTAATAAGCAAGAAAATATATCTTTCTAAAGAATTATATAGTTTCCTAAATTCTAAAGGTGTATCATATAATGTGCTCATAATATTTTATTTTATTTCCTTTTAACTTCCCCCTTGATGCTGGACATGCCCACTATCTAGAAAGTATTGGGGGGAGGGTGCTGCTGCCATTGCCCATGGCCAGACCCTACACCTCTGGTGCTGCCCATGTGGGGCCACTAGTACAAATTTTTCCAGGGCCGCTTTTTGTTCCCAATCCGCCCCTGACCATGGGATTTATACCAAAGCTCTAGAACGGGCGGGAGAGTGCGGATGACTCTGCAGCACCGACTGACCAAACAAGAGGTCCTCCTCAGCCAGGGTATCAAACTTGTAAAACTTCGCAAAGGTATTTGAGCCCGACCAAGTAGCAGCTCGGCAAAGTTGTAACGCCGAGACCCCTCTGGCAGCCGCCCAGGATGAGCCCACCTTTCTGGTAGAATGGGCTTTCACCGATTTCGGTAACGGCAATCCTGCCGTAGAATGAGCCTGCTGAATCGTATTACAAATCCAGCGCGCAATAGTCTGCTTAGAAGCAGGAGCCCCAATCTTGTTGGGAGCCCACAGGACAAACAAAGCCTCTGTATTCCAAATCTGAGCCATTCTGGCGACATAGATCTTCAAAGCTCTGACCACATCGAGAGACTTTGATTCTGCTAAGGTGTCAGTAGCCACTGGCACCACAATAGGCTGGTTAACGTGAAATGATGAAACCACTTTTGGTAGAAATTGCTGACGAGTTCTCAACTCCGCTCTATCAGCATGGAAGATTAAATAGGGGCTTTTGTGAGACAAAGCCGCCAACTCAGACACCCGCCTTGCGGACGCCAAGGCCATCAACTTGACTACTTTCCAAGTAAGGAATTTAACTCAACCTTGTGCAAAGGTTCAAACCAATGTGATTGCAGAAACTGCAACACCACATTAAGATCCCACAGTGCCACAGGAGGCACAAATGGAGGTTGGATGTGTAGCACGCCTTTCACAAAGGTCTGAACTTCTGGAAGGGAGGCCAATTCTTTCTGAAAAAAGATCAACAAGGCCGAAATCTGTACTTTAATGGAGCCTAACTTTAGGCCCGCATCCACAACTGCTTGCAAAAAATGGAGCAAACGCCCTAGGTGAAATTCTTCCGTAGGAGACTTCTTGGATTCACACCAAGACACATATTTTCTCCAAATACGGTGGTAATGCTTTTGCCGTTACTTCTTTTCTAGCCTGAAGAAGTGTGGGAATGACTTCACTGGGAATACCCTTTCGGGCTAGGATTTGGCGTTCAACCCCCACACCGTCAAACGCAGCCGCAGCAAGTCTTGATACACGCACGGCCCCTGTTGCAACAGGTCCTCCCGAAGAGGAAGAGGCCAGGGATCTTCTATGAGCAACTCCCGAAGATCTGGATACCAGGCCCTTCTTGGCCAATCCGGAACAATGAGTATCGCCTGAACCCTTGTTCTTCTTATAATTTTTATCACCTTTGGAATGAGTGGAAGTGGAGGGAACACATATACCGACAAAACACCCACGGTGTCACTAGGGCGTCCACTGCTATCGCTTGAGGGTCCCTTGACCTGGGACAATATCTCTGAAGTTTCTTGTTGAGGCGGGACGCCATCATGTCTATTTGAGGAATTCCCCAACGACTTGTCACTTCTGCAAAGACCTCTTGATGAAGACCCCACTCTCCTGGATGGAGATCGTGTCTGCTGAGGAAGTCTGCTTCCCAGTTGTCCACTCCTGGAATGAAGACTGCTGACAGAGCGCTGGCATGTCTTTCTGCTCAGTGAAGAATCTTCGTGGCCTCGGCCATCGCCGTTCTGCTCCTTGTTCCGCCCTGGCGGTTTATGTACGCCACTGCTGTCACGTTGTCTGACTGAATCAAGACAGGCAGACCTCGAAGAAAATGTTCTGCTTGCAGAATGCAGTTGTAAATGGCCCTTAATTCCAGAATGTTTATGTGTAGACAAGCTTCCTGGCTTGACCACTTTCCCTGAAAATTTCTTCCCTGTGTGACTGCTCCCCAGCCTCGGAGGCTTGCATCTGTGGTCACCAGGATCCAATCCTGAATCCCGAACCTGCGTCCCTCCAGAAGGTGAGTACTGGGCAGCCACCACAGAAGGGAGATTCTGGTCCTGGGAGATAGAATTATTTTCCAGTGCATGTCTAGGTGAGACCCGGACCACTTGTCCAACAGGTCCCACTGAAACACCCTGGCATGGAACCTGCCATACGGAATGGCCTCGTAGGCTGCCACCATCTTCCCCAGCAACCAAGTGCATTGAAAAACTGACACCTTTGCTGGTTTCAGAATCTGTTTTACCATGTTCTGTATTTCCAGAGCCTTCTCCACTGGAAGAAAAACTCTCTGCAATTCTGTATCCAGAATCATACCCAGGAACGACAGCCGTGTCGTCGGATTCAACTGTGATTTTGGCAAATTTAGGAGCCAACCATGTTGTTGCAGAATTGTCAGTGAAAGGGCAACATTTTTCAGCAATTGCTCCTTGGATCTCGCCTTTATGAGGAGATCGTCCAAGTACGGGATAATTGTGATTCCCTGCTTGCGCAGGAGAACCATCATTTCCGCCATTACTTTGGTGAAAATCCTCGGAGCCGTGGACAGACCAAACGGCAACGTCTGAAATTGGTAATGACAATCCTGAACAGCAAACCTCAGGTAAGCCTGATGTGGAGGATATATGGGGACATGCAAGTAGGCATCCTTTATGTCGACCGACACCATAAAATCCCCCTCCTCCAGACTGGAGATCACTGCTCGGAGAGATTCCATCTTGAATTAGAATTTTTTTAGAAAGAAATTGAGGGATTTTAGGTTCAGAAACGGTCTGACTGAGCCATCCGGCTTCGGGACCACGAACAGGCTCTAATAAAAGCATTCCCCCTGTTGTGACGGGGGTACCGTGACAATTACTTGATTTTGACACAACTTTAGTCTTGCAGCGCATACTACCTCCCTTTCTATAAGAGAAGCTGGCAAGGCCGATTTGAGAAATCGGTGAGGGAGCACGTCTTTAAACTCTAATCTGTATCCTTGGGTTACTAATTCTACTATCCAAGGATCCAGGTCCGAGTGCACCCAGACCTGACTGAAAAGTCTGAGACGTGCCCCCACCGGTGCGGACTCCCGCCGAGGAGCCCCAGCGTCATGCATGATTTGGTAGAAGCCGGAGAGGACTTCTGCTCTTGGGAACTTGCCACAGCCTGTGACCTTTTTCCCCTTCCCCTCGCAGCAAGGAAGCAGGACCCTCGTCCTTTTTTGAATTTATTGGGCCGAAAGGACTGCATCTGATAGTGAGGCGTTTTCTTTTGTTGTGCAGGAACATAAGGTAAAAATGACAACGTACCCGCGGTAGCCGTAGACACCAGGTCAGTGAGGCCGTCACCAAACAGGACACTACCGTTAAACGGTAACAACTTCATCGCCTTCTTAGAGTCAGCGTCAGAATTCCATTGATGAATCCACAATGCTCTCCTTGCTGAGACCGCCATGGCATTGGCCCTTGATCCCAAAAGGCCAATATCCCTTACAGCTTCTTTTAAATATGCTGCAGCGTCCCTGATATGACCCAGAGTCAAAAGCACGCTATCCCTGTCTAGGGAATCTATCTCAGATGACAAGTTATCTGCCCACTTTTCAATAGCGCTACTCACCCATGCCGAAGCAACGGCAGGCCTGAGTAGCGCCCCTGTAGTGACATAAATGGATTTTAGTGTATTTTCCTGCTTACGATTCGCAGGATCTTTTAGGGCTGCCGTGTCATGAGACTGAAGTGCCACCTTTTTGGATAGACGCGATAAAGCTTTGTCTACCGTGGGGGTTGACTCCCACTTTTCCCTGTCCCCAAATGGAAACGGATATGCCACTGGAATTCTTTTAGGAACCTGTATCTTCTTGTCAGGATTTTCCCAAGCCTTTTCAAAAAGCGCGTTCAGTTCATGAGACGGAGGAAACATTACCTCAGGTTTCTTTCCTTTATACATACAGACCCTTGTATCAGGGACAGCAGGGTCCTCTGTTATATGCAACACTTCTTTTATTGCCACAATTATGTACTGAATGCTCTTAGCCAGTTTTGGATTTAACCTGGCATCACTATAGTCGACACTGGAATCAGAGTCCGTGTCGGTATCTGTATCAGCTATCTGGGTAAATACACGTTTCTGTGACCTCGAAGGGGTCTGAGCTTGTGACAAAGCATCATCCATGGATTTCCTCCATGTCTGGTTCTTGGACTCAGATCTATCAAATCTCTTAGTCAACCGAGTCACATTTGCATTTAAAACACTCAACATATTTACCCAATCATCCGTCGGTGATGCCGACACGGTCACTCACAGTATTTTCTGTCCCCACTCCAGCCTCCTTCTGGGAAGAGCACTCAGCCTCAGACATGTCGACACACACGTACCGACACTCACAACCACACTGGGGCTATAGGAGACAGACCCACAACAAAGCCTGTAAGAGAGACACAGAGGGAGTTCTGCCAGCTCACAACCCAGTGCCTGTCCCGGCACTGAAGCGAGTAAAAAGACTGGCCAGACCTGTTAGCGTTTTATATATATATATATATATATATATATATATATATAAATAATTAGCACCAAATCACTTGTGTCCCCCCCCCATTTTGCACCCTGTTACTTGTACAGTAGTGTGAGAGGCCAGACTCAGCGTCTCTGCAGCTTCTGTGAAGAGAAAATGGCGCTGGTTAGAGCTGTGAGGGATAAGCCACGCCCCCTTCACGGCGCGCTTCAGTCCCGCTTAAATTACATATTTATACTGGCGGGGGTCCCGTAACTAGTGCCTAGGCACTGTTTTTACTTCAGCCAGTGCCATTTGAGGGTCCAATGCTGCCCAAGGCGCCCCCCCTGCGCCCTGCACCCTGCAGTGCCATTAATATGTGGGAGCATGGCGCGCAGCGCGACCGCTGCGCGGTACCTCAAACGCCGTCTTCTGCCGACAATGAAGTCTTCTGATCTTCCTATACTCACCTGGCTTCTGTCTTCTGGCTCTGTGAGGGGGGTGACGGCGCGGCTCCGGGAACAAGCAGCGAGGCGCACCAAGTGATCGAACACTCTGGAGCTAATGATGTCCAGTAGCCTAAGAAGCAGAGCCTTTGAACTCAGAGAAGTAGGTCTGCTTCTCTCCCCTCAGTCCCACGATGCAGGGAGCCTGTTGCCAGCAGGTCTCCCTGAAAATAATAAACCTAACTCTTTTTTCTGAGAAACTCTGGAGAGCTCCTCAGTGTGCATCCAGTCTCACTGGGCACAGAATCTAACTGAGTCTGGAGGAGGGGCATAGAGGGAGAAGCCAGTTCACACCCATTCAAAGTCTTATAGTGTACCCATGTCTCCTGCGGCTCCCGTCTATACCCCATGGTTCTTGAAGCATCCTCTAGGACGTATGAGAAAGGGGCTCTACCTGGTGTAGTGGCGCTACTGTGTGGTGTAATTTGAATAATGGAAACTACTGTGCACTGTAGTATGAATTGGTATTATTTTGTGGCCACACCCTTTCCCCATGAAGCCACGTCCCTAATTTTTTTTGCACGCGCCTACTGCGCGAACTGCACATATTTTACATAAGGTGGAGGGGCGCCAATGCCGTTTCTTGCACACAACGCTAAAATGCCTAGTTACGGCACTGGTGTACAGTAATTAAGTATTGCTGAAGAATACAGTGTCCACCCAGGGAAAGGAACTCTTCCTTGATAAAGTCACCGCTGCTTGGAGAGCAACGGCTTCCTTGGGATTGTATACATCATTTTTAGTAAATACTCTTCCGTTAGTATACTGTTCCTCAGTAAGTAAAACGGTCACCTGCAGAAAAAAATTCGTTCAGGAAAGGGCACCTGCTAAAAATCTTAAATCTTCTTTCCAACTAATGCCCTTTGTTCTACGATACCCGGCCGCGGTCATATGGAAGCCGCCGACTACCCACATATTCATAGAGCTAATGCAGTTTTCTTGCCTGAAAAAGTGGCTCAGTAACAAATTGCGTGACTCTGCTGCCCTCTGCTGGCTGCATGCAGAATATTATCTACAACTAGCAAAGATGAATGGGGCTGTAACAACCAATGAAAGGTTACACATGCAAATGACGCTCAGCATGAGGCTTGGAATGCAAATTACACTACTTTACGATACACTATGGAATGCGTGTCATGCTTTACGGCATCAGTCTTCACACAGTATGTTCCTGTGCTCGTGTAGTGTCTGTCCGGCAGCAGCATGGTGGAGTCAGTGCTGTGTGCGGGAACCGTGAGCAGGTGAGGCTGTACTTCTGTGATTTTATTATACCTATTGGTATCCGTCTGCATTATTAAGTTATCAAACGATTCGTAATACATCTGACGTTCACTGCACAGGGTGAGCTCTGTACTGCATCGAGATGTCAAACAGTTCGGCAAACAGTTCCTCTTTGACCACAAGGATGAGACCTGCTGGAACTCTGATCAGGTACAATCATGTCAGGCCTATAGTTATGTAATAGACTGCAGCTGCTCTTGTAGTAGGTCAGAGATGTTAACACCATGTTATTTATGTGATCATTGATTAG
Organism: Pseudophryne corroboree; assembly: GCF_028390025.1. NCBI lineage: Eukaryota > Metazoa > Chordata > Amphibia > Anura > Myobatrachidae > Pseudophryne > Pseudophryne corroboree. The sequence continues at coordinate 632,474,945 of NC_086444.1, read as the reverse complement.
AATATTTTATTATCTGCCCCACTCCCCTTGCTTGGCACCATGCTTCTAGTCCCTGGCTTATCTGGTGATACAATTCTAATCACAGTATCTGACACTTTTCTATATTTATCAGCAGAATACATACTGTAGCTTGCTGATTGTGACTTTATTTCAGGGATCATCTCAGTGGATTGCACTAGAATTCCCCCAGAAATTCTGTGTCTCCGAGATCCACATTCAGTTCCAAGGTGGATTTTCAAGTAGAAGCTGTATACTAGAAGGTGATTACAATTATGAACCATTTGGCAGTAGCAGAGCATTTAATGTAGGATTGGAACAACTGCAGGGATATCTTAATTGTCGATCATATTTTTATTGGTTATCTTTATTTGCAGGATGCCTCAAAGATGGAGAATTGGAGAAAATAGCTGAGTTTTATCCAGAAGATATTAACGCCCTTCAGATATCCCTTTTGGCATGGCAGTTGTAGACTTCTTATACTATAATGTATTTACGCTATTGACACATCTGTCTTCTCTCCTGTATCCCAATGTTTTGCAAACTCGTGGGCTTTTTACCTTGCCACTGTTCATCATATGTTCGGTATGCTACTCCTTTTATTATTATTATTATTATTATTATTATTATTATCCTTTATTTATATGGCGCCACAAGGGTTCCGCAGCGCCCAATTACAGAGTACATATGCACATAATCAAGTAGGAAAACAGCAACTTACAGTTGACGACAATATAGGACAAGTACAGGGTAAATAAACATCAGCAGATGACACTGGAATAAGTATAAGGTGGCAGAAGACTGCTGGATTTGGTGCAGTTGAAGATTATTAAAGTAGGAAAAGGATAAGCACATGAGTGGCCAAAAAAAAGGTACTTTGAGAATCAGAAAGTGAGAGATTTTATGAGAGTTCTTCTGTTTTTATTTTTTTACCACTTTACTGACAATTATTATAGTATGAATATGTGTATATATATATATATATATATATATATATATATATATATATATATACACACACTGCTCAAAAAAATAAAGGGAACACTAAAATAACACATCCTAGATCTGAATGAATGAAATATTCTTATACTTTCTTATTCTTTCTTATATTAATATTCTTATATTCTTATACTTTCTTATTCTTATACTTTGTTCTTTACATAGTTGAATGTGCTGACAACAAAATCACACAAAAATTATCAATGGAAATCAAATTTATTAACCCATGGAGGTCTGGATTTGGAGTCACCCTCAAAATTAAAGTGGAAAAACACACTATAGGCTGATCCAACTTTGATGTAATGTCCTTAAAACAAGTCAAAATGAGCCTCCCTACAACCCACACAAGTGGCTCAGGTAGTGCAGCTCATCCAGGATGGCACATCAATGCGAGCTGTGGAAGAAGGTTTGCTGTGTCTGTCAGCGTAGTGTCCAGAGCATGGAGGTGCTACCAGGAGACAGGCCAGTACATCAAGAGACGTGGAGGAGGCCGTAGGAGGGCAACAACCCAGCAGCAGGACTGCTACCTCCGCCTTTGTGCAAGGAGGAACAGGAGGAGCACTGCCAGAGCCCTGCAAAATGACCTCCAGCAAGCCACAAATGTGCATGTGTCTACTCAAACGATCAGAAACAGACTCCATGAGGGTGGTATGAGGGCCCGACGTCCACAGGTGGGGGTTGTGCTTACAGCCCAACACCGTGCAGGACGTTTGGCATTTGCCAGAGAACACCAAGATTGGAAAATTCACCACTGGCGCCCTGTTCTCTTCACAGATGAAAGCAGGTTCTCACTGAGCACATGTGACAGACGTGACAGAGTCTGGAGATGCCATGGAGAACGTTCTGCTGCCTGCAACATCCTCCAGTATGACCGGTTTGGCAGTGGGTCAGTAATGGTGTGGTGTGGAATTTCTTTGGGGGGCCGCACAGCCCTCCATGTGCTCGCCAGAGGTAGCCTGACTGCCATTAGGTACCGAGATGAGATCCTCAGACCCCTTGTGAGACCATATGCTGGTGCGGTTGGCCCTGGATTCCTCCTAATGCAAGACAATTCTAGACCTCATGTGGCTGGAGTGTGTCAGCAGTTCCTGCAAGATGAAGGCATTGATGCTATGGACTGTCCCGCCCGTTCCCCAGACCTGAATCCAATTGAGCACATCTGAAACATCATGTCTCGCTCCATCCACCAACGCCACGTTGCACCACAGACTGTCCAGGAGTTGGCGGATGCTTTAGTCCAGGTCTAGGAGGAGATCATCCACCACCTCATCAGGAGCATGCCCAGGCGTTGTAGGGAGGTCATACAGGCACGTGGAGGCCACACACACTACTGAGCCTCATTTTGACTTGTTTTAAGGACATTACATCAAAGTTGGATCAGCCTGTAGTGTGTTTTTTCACTTTAATTTTGAGGGTGACTCCAAATCCAGACCTCCATGGGTTAATAAATTTGATTTCCATTGATAATTTTTGTGTAATTTTGTTGTCAGCACATTCAACTATGTAAAGAACAAAGTATTTAATAAGAATATTTCATTCATTCAGATCTAGGATGTATTATTTTAGTGTTCCCTTTATTTTTTTGAGCAGTGTATATTTTTCCCCCTTAAATATGATTAGTGGGTGTCTCACAGCAGCCGTGTACATTTGCTCCATTATAAAATCACTTTCCACTCCCGTTTTTTTTGCAACCCCCCCCTTCCTGTGGTCAGGATGTCGCCGCCGGTATCCCGACACGCCGCCAATATGCCGCCGCCGGATCTCCCACACCACTTTATTAGTATTTCCTCCACACCCCCAGTATCCTATTACTAGTTTACTCCTCCCCCCAAATGCAGAGCACAGCGGAGCGTGGCTGGGGAGACCGATGATCTGTCTCCCGTGCTTGAGGAATGCATTGCTGGCTTCCCCTGGCAGCGTCTGCAGCAGCCGGCTACATACACAGGGAGCAGCGCTGACATCCCGTCGGCGGCGGCTGCTCTCTGCAGCCGCCGGGTGAGAGGGGGTGATGCCGGGATTCCCATTCACTGTGGCCACAGTGATCGGGACACACTAGAGGAGGAGCCATAGCTGCACAGGGCCCGGGAGGTCTCTTCCCACAGCCGCCCAGTGGGCGTTTCTGACTGGTCGCATCAAATGGGAAAGCCCAGCCTTGTGTGGTCGTATCTGATGCTATCATGCCAGTAAAGTGGCCATCATATACATGGCAAAATCAGGTTGAACAGAAGAACTCTCACAAAGTCTCTAATTTTCTGGTTCTCACATCCTATTACTCCCTGCCCAGTATCAAAATACACAGGAGACAACTTTTTTCAGATAAAGTATTGGGGAAATAATTTTTTTTATGGGTTTTATCTAATTCTGTATATTTTAACTGAAAACTAAAACAGAACCACTATATCATGGAAAAATGTAAAGAAAAATTCCTTTAGAAATTTAAGTTAAGGGCCCTACACATTGAGCGACCCGCCGCCGAGCTGCCCGACGGCGGATACGGCTGACCCGGCGGCGGGGGGGCAGTGACGGGGGGAGTGCAGTTTCTTCACTCCCCCCATCACCCGGCTCTATAGAAGTGCAGGTATATATGGACGAGATCGTCCATATTGGCCTGCATGCACAGGCGACAGGGCACCAGTGATGAACGAGTGCGGGGCCGCGCATCGTTCATCGCTGGTGCCTCCACTTCTTGCAGTATTATCGCCCAGTGTGTAGGGCCTATTAGTCTCAATTTTAAAGAAATCATAGCAAAAAACTATATCAAAGTTGTTGGTGTGGGTAGGATCCTAAATAGTTCCTAGAGTCAGTGATGACGTATATGCTTATGGAAATTAACTTTTTTTTTTTTTTTTTTCATTTTACAAAACTGTCCTTGGAATTATTATTTTTTTTTTAAAGTTTAAAACTATTTCTAAAAATGAATTCAAATATTTTATTCAAAATAAATATATCCCCACCCCCTATGTCCTTAGGCCCCATTATACAATTACCATTGGCAACAGACTATTGCATTACCCCCCTAAGGGTAATAGATCCCCAGTTGTGTAAACCCACCAACCTCCCCCCACCCCCCATCATCATCATCACAGTGTAATTGGACATCGATACATCATGGCCTGGTGAGTCAGGAAAACTTCTTTATAAAAGTTGGGGGATGCCACAGGACAGCACTGCCTCATCCAATGTGATGGTTTCAGCTAAAGCGCAGCTGGCGAATCCTATGTGACCAAACCAATTAAGTGGTTAAGGTAGAATATACTTACTATAAGTAGTCTTCCTTAACTTTCTTGCCTTACAGATTTGTTTTTACAGAGCAGGATGTTGAAAAGCTGCGTCTCACTTTTCCAACCAGTACAGATTTCTTTGGAAGGATTGTGGTTTATCATCTCGATTTGCTCGGCCCCAAGCAGTGAGCAAGCTGCTCACGTGGAATATGGAGTGGCTAAATTGGAGATTAATGAAAGGAAAAGAAACAGCTTTGCAGTACGTAAATAGCATATGCTGTTTACCTACATGGGATGCAGTGTACAATTAATATGGCATAATGCTGATATGTTGCAGAAGAAAGTGGATGGTGACTGGTTATCGCATGACCTGTACACACGGCTCTCATACTCATACCTCTTGTACAGAATGGTTATGTGCTGCACATATGGTCAGTCAGTCCCGGCACTGCTGAATTGCGGCGATATGATAGATCGTACAGTGCAAAATCCCCATACAATCTATGATACGCCAGGGAGCTGGTGGGGGGGTCGTGGGACGGCTCGCATCTAATGCGAGTCGTCCTAGTATATGGCAATCAAAAGATATCAAGCTTATCTGTTTATGTTGTGACCACAGTCCTATGTATTCTCCACATACACAATTGTTTTTTTTGGAATGAAGACTATAAACTGCTGGGTTTCACCAGTATTCTGATTTAGAACACAAAATAAAAACAGCTATACAATAGTGTGATACTTTATTAGTAGGTAGTGGTCAGATTGTGTATGTACACAACATAAGTGAACAGTTAACTGGATATAAAAATGAAAATGTTTGCTTCTTTGGTCCTCATCAGGTTCCCATTTTATTGTTAATCTTTTTGTAACACTCAGGAAGGAGCGAGACATTCATATATGCCCAGATTTATCAAGCCTTGGAGAGTGATAAATTGCACGGTGATAATGTACCAGCCAATTGGCTCCTAATTGTCATGTTACAGGCTAGTTTTGAAAAATGACAGGAACTGGTCGGTTGGTACTTTATCACCGTGCAATGTATCACTCTCCAAGGCTTGATAAATCTTGGCCACTGTTTGGTATTTTAAACAGATAAAATATTAAATCTACGTTATGGTAAGTACTTACCGTTGATAACGGTATTTCTACTTAGCTCACAGGATATCAATGGGATATGATGACGCGACAGCAGATTTGCACCAATCAGTCAAAGCTTTCCGGCCTCCCAGCATGTAATGGGCCCGTCCATATAACTCCGCCTCCTTGCTCAGGCAAATCAGTTGTATTCCAAAGCTCAAGGCAGGAGCATCATATACCCCTTTTCCACTAGCTCTAAAAACACGGGTAAATACATGGGCGTGCGCATTTACCCGTGTTTTTTCCTAGTGGAAACGGCCCCCCTGCAAATTCCTGGATCAGGAGATCCGGGAATCCTACCCGGGTAGCTTGCCGGGTTGAACACATGTTCAACCCGGTAAGCTGTATAGTGTAAATGGAAGCTGTGTCGATGCGATGCGACACGGCTCCTGTTCATAGTGTATGGAAGGGCGGAGCAGGGAGATCATGTGATCTCCCAGCGCCGCCCCTGCCGTGTCAGCAGCAGCGTCACCAACCCGGCAATATGCCGGGTTGGTGAGCTCTAGTGTAGAAGGGGGCTCTAGCACGGGTTGCAGCCGTGTCAGGCTCCCGGCTGCAACCTGTGCTACAAGTGGAAAAGGGGTATTAGATAGCCCTAATCAGGCGAGAAGAACACACATGCACACCCTTCCGTACAAGAAGGAAGAGGTTAGTGAGTAAAAGGATCCTCAAATCAGGTGCATCAGGGTGGTATCCCTGTGGACTTAGGAGAAATACCGTTATCAACGGTATGTTCTTACCATAACGTATATTTCTCCGGCAGGGTCCACAGGTTATCCACAGGATAACAATGGGATTTCCCAAAGCAATTTAGTGGTGGGGATGCTCCTGATTGGACAGGAGAATCCTTCGCCCAAATTCAGCGTCATGAGAGGCAAAGGTATCCATGGCATAATGTCTAATGAATGTGTTAATGGAAGACCATGTGGCTGCCTTACATATCTATTCTGCTGAAGCACCACGTTGTGCTGCCCATGATGGACCTACCGTACGAGTAGAGTGAGCAGAAGACATTAGCCGGAACAGGGAGATCTGCTTGAGAATATGCTTCTGAAATCGTCGCCCGAAGCCATCTTGCCAGTGTCTGCTTATCAGCAAACCATCCTCTCTTGTGAAAACCGTAGAGAATGAAAAGAGAATCTGTCACTGGCACGATCGACGTAGATGCACGGACCACGTCCACCGATGCATCTCCCACAGAAAGGCCCGGTACCTGGAGAGCCGGGACTACAATTTCTTCATTAAGGTGGAATTTAGACACCACCTTCGGAATATATCCAGATCTAGTTCTGAGAACTGCTTTATCTGGATAAAAAATCAGAAATGGGGAACGACATGATAATGTCCCTAAATCTGATACTCTTCTAGCTGACTCCATAGCCAGCAGAAGGAAACTTTAGGTCCATTTAAGATCCACTTTATTAGGGTATGGGTCATTGGGTCGACCATGGAAGGGCAACATGCATTAGGTCTACAGGGACAATAGGTCGACAGGTCAAAATGTCAACACGGGTTTTTGAACTTTTTTGGTGTAGTTTTCTTCGGAAAGTTACGGGGATCTCAAATTAGTGCACCGTGTCCCCTCGCATGGCTCGCGAGCTTCGGGCAGGTTACCGTTCCCAATTGTAGTCCGTGTGGATCGTCAAGTATGAAAAAAATGTGAAAAACTTATGTTGACCTATTGACCATGTCGACCTAATGACCGTATCCCTTTTATTAAGTGGTTCAAATGGGGCAACTTGAAGGGCTTTCAGGACTAGACTTAAATCCCAAGGCACTGTAGTACACACATCCTGTAAGTTGGCAATTTTCTTTTGGAACCATAGAGTCAATGCTGACACTTGCACTCTTAAGGAAGCCACCTTCAAACCTTTATCCATTCCTGCCTGAAGGAATGCTAAGACCCTGGAAATTCTGAAAGACTTAGGGTCTATTTTCCGTTCACTGCACCAATTAATATAGGTTTGCCATATTGGGTGACAAAATGCGAGCTGAGGAAGGTTTCTTTCTACTAGAGTCTGGAAGACCTTCGGGTGTAGAGCCCATTCGCTTGCTTGAATGGTGAGCCGACTGTGAAAGTCCGCTTCCCAGTTTAGGACTCCCAAATCATGTGAGCTCCCAGCGCCGCCCCTGCCGCGTCAGCAGCAGCGTTACCAACCCGGCAATAACCCGTGTCAGGCTCCCGGCTGCGACCTGTGCTAGCAAGTGGAAAAGGGGTATCAATGATATTGAAGGCAAAGGTAATGTAGATTTTTGCACTAATCGAATCACATGCGTATCTACTTTAGGAGCCACCTGCCTTTTTAAACAATCCCCAGCTGGAAGAGGATAATTGGAGTTCCATTTCTTAGGAATTCAATTTTTTTTATTCGGCATAGCCCAAGCCTCTTCCATGATTTCCGTCAGCTGATCTGACCCTGGAAACTCAGTCTTAACTGTTTTGGGACGTTTAAACACAGGTGCCTTGGTTATTAACACTAGCTCCGCTGAATCCTCTAAGGATAGAATGGCTTTCATTGCTTTAATTTACTCCGCTATATCCACTGAGCTGAGACCTTCCTCCTCCTTGTCGTATGCCGAAGTAGAATTAATTGAGCTTTCATCCTCCGATGAATCCTCATCTGAACCATGTGTAGCCTGTGAGGATGAAGATTTACTTACCTCCGGCTTATCAGCCTGTTTCTTTTGAGAGGCGGCTGCTGGAAGTGAGACACCACAGGTGGGAAGCTGTATGTAAGGGTTAATTGTGTAACCTACCCCCGGTACAGGAGTTGGAGGAATTATCCTTTCAGCTATACTGGATAAAGTCTGTGCAAACATAGCCCAAGGTGGATCACCTGAATCTGCCTTGTATTTTTCAAGAACCCCTGGTGAAAGCTAAAACAATTTGCACACAAACCAACCTGAACCAGATCCTGAGAGGATAACAGCTTTGCAAGACAAACATGATATGAGTGTCTGTGAGTGTATCTTTGTCACCTTTGCCGCTCTTAGACATGATAAATAATCAACACTTCCACAGTACTACACAAGTTGTGACTAATCACTTTAAGCTTTTTAAAGTGACATACAATCCAACCTTAGCCATACACCAGCATTGAGGATTGGAATAGAACAAAACTGACAGAATATAGTAAAGTCATCAATTACACAAGCAGTCACATGTTATACATTAGTATAATAAGCAATATGAGCACATAATCAACTACATTTCAAGTATGTAAGAGAACATATTACTGAATCATGTTTAAACAGATCTACTGTATTAAGACGCACTGCAAAAGAAACAGTAAATGTATACAGACTCATATACAATAGGCACTTATCTAACTATTCATACTCAAAACGGCAGATCGAGACTGAGGGGGTTATTCCGAGTTGATCGCTTGCTGCCGTTTTTCGCAGTGAACAGGTTACTACTGCGCATGCGTATGCACCACAATGCGCAGGCGCGTCATACGGGTACAAAGCGGATCATTGCTGGGCGATGGATTTAACGAAGAATCCATTTGCACAGCCGATCGCAAGGAGATTGACAGGAAGAGGGCGCTTGTGGGTGGCAACTGACCGTTTTCTGGGAGTGGTAGGAAAAAAAACGCAGGAGCGTCCAAGCGTTTGCAGGGTGGGTGTCTGACGTCAATTCCGGCCCCAAAAAGACTGAAGTGATCGCAATGGCTGAGTAAGTCCAGAGCTCCTCAGAAACTGCAAAAAAGTTTTCATCCCGCTCGGCTGCACACGCGTTCGCACACTTGCACAGCAAAAATACACTCCCCTGTGGGCGGGGAGTATGCATTTGCACGGCTGCAAAAAGTAGCTAGTGAGCGATCAACTCGGAATGAGGGCCTTAGTGCTATATTACCCGTACTCAGTATAATGGGATACAGGGAGACTCACCTCGCTTCTAGGACCGATCAATACATTAGCGAACGCTTAGTGGATCCAGACGCTACTAGTGTACACTGCCGCTCCATGAACCTATAGTGAACACAGGCGCACCAGTCACATAGCTGCCGATGCTGCGACTGGGTCCCCTTCGTGTGCAGCGTCTAAGACGGAAGCGGGAATCAGTTCATGGCAGGAGACTCGGAGGAAACTGGCCATGAACCAGGGGGGGGGCGCGACCTGAAGAGCATCTGACTCCCCACTGCTGACATTAACCCTAGGAATTGCGGCCTCATATTATTCCTGGAGCCGGTGCACCCGAGGTGGCAGCCGCATCAGCGACTGTTTGGTAGTCGGAGGATGAAAGCTCAATGCAGCTATGTCTGTATTCCCCTTCTAAGCAGAACCGATGCCTTACTTTCTCCCCGTGCTCCGGCCACAGCCTGGTAACGTCTGCTGGACCTGCTAGTATATCCGACACAGACGCCCACCGAAACAGCACTGTACTCGTGGGTAAGCGTTGTCGCGACCCGGCGGAGAGTTGTTAGAGCGACTCTTTCTAAGGTACGTATAAGACGTTGTTTAGAAAGATTGCTCAGAAAAAATAGGATTTTAATACCTACCGGTAAATCCTTTTCCCTTAGTCCGTAGAGGATGCTGGGGTCATTTCAAGAACCATGGGTATACACGGGATCCGCAGGAGACATGGGCACTTTAAGACTTTCAAAGGGTGTGACCTGGCTCTTCCCTCTATGCCCCTCCTCCAGACTCCAGTTTAACGAAACTGTGCCCAGGGAGATGGACATTTCGAGGAAAGGATTTATTGTTAAACCACAGTGAGCATCTTACCAGCTCACACCTCAAGCATGCCGCAGAACGTGGCATTAAATAAAACACAAGCCAACAGCATGAAGAATTTTTTAGTACTATGCTGACAAAAACTGTAACACAACCTGTGTGTAGCCACAACCAATAACTGCAGCTACAGTACGCACTGGGACGGGCGCCCAGCATCCTCTACGGCAGGGGTGGGGAACCTTCGGCCCTCCAGCTGCTGTTGAACTACACATCCCAGCATACCCTGCTACAGTTTTGCTATTTGGCCATGCTAAAACTATTGCAAGGCATGCTGGGATGTGTAGTTCAACAACAGCTGGAGGGCCAAAGGTTCCCCATCCCTGCTCTACGGTCTAAGAGAAAAGGATTTACCCGTAGGTATTAAAATCCTATTTTCTCATACGTCCTAGAGGATGCTGGGGTCACTTCAAGAACCATGGGGTTATACCAAAGCTCTAAAACGGGCGGGAGAGTGCGGATGACTCTGCAGCACCGATTGACCAAACATGAGGTCTTTATCGGCCAGGGTATCAAACTTGTAAAACATTGCAAAAGTGTTTTAACATGACCAAACAGCTGCTCGGCAAAGTTGTAATGCCGAGATCCCCCGGGCAGCTGCCCAGGTCGCGCCCACCCTCCTAGTAAAATGGGCCTTCACCGATTTTGGTAACGGCAATCCAGCCGTGGAAGGAGCATGCTGAATCGCACCACAGATCCAGCGCGCAATGGTCTGCTTGGAAGCAGGACACCCAATCTTTGTCGGGAACCTACAGGACAAACAGAGCATCTGTTTTACTAATCTGGGCCGTCCTGGCGACATAACTTCAAAACTCTAACCACATCCAGAGACCTCGACTCAGCGAAGGCGTCAGTAGCCACAGGCACCACAGTAGGTTGGTCCATGTAGAAGGAAGAAACCACCTTCGGTAGGAATCGTTGACGAGTTACCAACACTGCTCTATCTTCATGGAAGATCAAATAAGGTCTCTTGTGAGATCAGGCCGCTAACTCAGACACTTGCCTTGCGTATGCCAAGGCCAACCTGATGACCACTTTCCAAGTGAGGAATTACACTCAACCTTACATAAAGGTTCAAACCAATGTGATTGAAGGAACTGCAACACCACATTAAGATCCCATGGTGCCACTGGGGCACAAAAGGAGGTTGGATGTGCAACACGCCCTACACGACAGCCTGAACTTCTGGAAGGGAGTCCAATTGATTCTGAAAGAAAACCAATAAGGCCGATTTTAATTGAGCCCAACTTTAGGCCCGCATCCACACCTGCTTGTAGAAAATGGAGAAAACGTCCTAGCTGAAACTCTGCCGTAGGAGTCTTCTTGGACTTCCACTAAGAAACGTATTTTCTCCAAATACGGTAGTAATGTTTTAGACGTTACCACTTTTCTAGCCCGAATAATTGTGGGAACTACTTCCGTGAAAATACCCTTACGGACTAGGAATTCGCGTTCAACCGCCATGTCGTCCTAATAGACGCACGGCCCCCGCCGCAACAGGTCCTCGCGCAAAAGAAAAGGCCAGGGATCTCCTATGAGTAATTCCTTAGATCTGGATACCAAGCTCTCCTTGGCCAGTCTGGGACAATGAAGCTCGCTCGAATTTCTGTACTTTTTATGATCCCAGAACCTTTGGAATGAGAGAAACCGGAGGGAATATATATACCGACTAAAAAACACCCACAGTGTCACCAGAGCATTCACTGTTATTGTTTGAGGGTCCCTTGACCTGGACTCTGAAGCTTCTTGTTAATATGAGATGCCATCATGTCTACTTGAGGAAATCCCAACGACATGTCACTTCTTCGAAGACTACTTGGAGGAGGCCCCCCTTCACCTGGATGGAGATCGTGTCTGCTGATGAAGTCTGTTTCCCCGTTGTCCACTGTCAAAGTCGAAAAATATTGCAGTACACACATCACGTACAAACAACACACAGATGGCCTCCGCACGTGTACTTGTTCTGCTGTGCGTGCACATATTCGCAATTTGCGTATGGTCGCTCCTGCGGTCGTGCGCATCAGCGCGTGGTATGGGTATTTACGGTAGAGTTTGTGAACGCATGGAGAGCTATCAAAACACATTACATATTTAATCCAAATAGTGCACAATGTACACATAGTCCCCCTGCACCACACCAGAAAATAACAACAGTTTAAATGGTTTCAGAACAAAGGGATTCACCTTTACAGAATAGGAGGGGACAGAACAAGGTCATAAGGTGGTGTTTGGTATCCAGCTGTAGGGTATTTTAAGAATAACATTCCGGTGTTGGTTTGAGGAAGATTGCATGTTCCTGCGGATAGTTATGTGCAGAAGCAGAATATAGATATAAACTGTATTTACTGTACATTATGTATGCGACAGGAATCCAGAGGAGACCACCCACAAGAGCAGTTAGAACAGACATCGCCCACCAATTCAAATCGACCTATGACCTCTCCTGTACTGTAAAAGTGCATTCCTGTGTCCAATGGACAAAGGGATTACAGTATCCATTGTATTGCTTTTGGAAGAATTGTATAAATAAAGCTTGCTGCAGCCTGGTCTGGCACAAGACTCACAAAGTTATCTATCAGATGACCGGGGACCGGCCGGGTTGCGCAAGCTTGTCCACTCACGTATGTAACATTGAATGTAGCCATTTACTCTGTTATATTGTATTGTATTATTTGTATTGTAACCCCCTTTCCGCAATAATCCACTGTGGTGTCGGAACCCAGCGGTTAAATCACAATTGGTGTCGTGTCTTCATTGCCCTGCTAAGGTTTAAAGTGTTTTATCATTGCATTGCATTACTGTAAAGGTTTAAAGTGTATCTCTGGGTGTGTGCACGCTGTGTGTACTTTGTACCCCCAGCGCGGCGTTTGTACGCTAAGTCCGTACAGTGATACGGGACTCCGTACGCAAACAGTGTATAAGGTACGTAGCGTGTGTACTAAGTTTAGCGCCCGCAGCGGCTCCATGGTAAAGTGTATTCTAAGTGTGAATAAGGTATAGCTTTCTTTCGAGTAAGATAATCGACATTATCAATTGGGCGCTCGTCCGGGATATCACGTTCTTAATGATGCACTGTACATTACAAACGCGGCTGTAATTGACCGGCTCCAATGGACGCATTGAGAAGCTGATGAAAATAACATCCACGTTAATGTAATTTTGTGGTATCAGTAAGCCGCTGGTATGAAATTCAAGGGACAATGCGTTTCTCATAATATTTAAGATGCTAAAATGTATTTTTATTGTTGCTAAACAAGGTTCAAATAAGTCATATTGTGTTTGATTCAGATTGGATTGTTCATCTGTTTAAGTAGGTTTAAAAATAAGATTTTACTTACCGGTAAATCTATTTCTCGTAGTCCGTAGTGGATGCTGGGGACTCCGTAAGGACCATGGGGAATAGACGGGCTCCGCAGGAGACATGGGCACTTTAAGAAAGAATTTAGATTCTGGTGTGCTCTGGCTCCTCCCTCTATGTCCCTCCTCCAGACCTCAGTTAGAGAAACTGTGCCCGGAAGAGCTGACAGTACAAGGAAAGGATTTTGGAAATCCAGGGCAAGACTCATACCAGCCACACCAATCACACCGTATAACTTGTGATAAACTTACCCAGTCAACAGTATGAACAACAACAGAGCATCAGTTCAACCCTGATGCAACAATAACATAGCCCTTATTGCAGCAATAACTATATACAAGAATTGCAGAAGAAGTCCGCACTTGGGACGGGCGCCCAGCATCCACTACGGACTATGAGAAATAGATTTACTGGTAAGTAAAATCTTATTTTCTCTAACGTCCTAGTGGATGCTGGGGACTCCGTAAGGACCATGGGGATTATACCAAAGCTCCCAAACGGGCGGGAGAGTGCGGATGACTCTGCAGCACCGAATGAGCAAACACAAGGTCCTCCTCAGCCAGGGTATCAAACTTGTAGAACTTTGCCAAAGTGTTTGAACCTGACCAAGTAGCTGCTCGGCACAGCTGTAATGCCGAGACCCCTTGGGCAGCCGCCCAAGAAGAGCCCACCTTCCTAGTGGAATGGGCCTTAACTGATTTTGGCAGCTGCAATCCAGCCGCAGAATGAGCCTGCTGAATCGTATTACAGATCCAGCGAGCAATAGTTTGCTTTGAAGCAGGAGCACCAAGCTTGTTGGAAGCATACAGGATAAACAAAGATTCTGTTTTACTGACCCTAGCCGTTCTGGCTACATAAACCTTCAAAGCCCTGACCACATCAAGTAACTCGGAATCCTCCAAGTCAGTAGTAGCCACAGGCACCACAATAGGTTGGTTTATATGAAAGGATGAAACCACTTTTGGCAGAAATTGTGGACGGGTCCGCAATTCTGCTCTATCCGCATGGAAAACCAGATAGGGGCTTTTATGTGACAAAGCCGCTAATTCTGACACACGCCTAGTCGAAGCCAATGCTAGTAGCATGACCACCTTCCACGTCAGATATTTCAATTCCACCGTTTTGACTGGTTCAAACCAGTGGGATTTCAGGAAACTCAACACCACGTTAAGATCCCCAGGTGCCACTGGGGGCACAAAAGGGGGCTGAATACGCAACACTCCCTTCACAAACGTCTGAACTTCAGGTAGAGAAGCCAGCTCTTTTTGAAAGAAAATGGATAGGGCCGAAATCTGGACCTTAATGGAACCCAATTTTAGACCCAAAGTCACTCCTGACTGTAGGAAGTGAAGGAAACGGCCCAGCTGGAATTCCTCCGTAGGGGCATTCCTGGCCTCACACCAAGCAACATATTTTCGCCATATACGGTGATAATGTTGAGCTGTCACGTCCTTCCTAGCCTTTATCAGCGTAGGAATGACCTCATCTGGAATGCCTTTTTCCGCTAGGATCCGGTGTTCAACCGCCATGCCGTCAAACGCAGCCGCGGTAAGTCTTGGAACAGACAGGGCCCTTGTTGCAACAAGTCCTGTCTTAGAGGAAGAGGCCACGGGTCCTCTGTGAGCATTTCTTGCAGATCTGGATACCAAGTCCTTCTTGGCCAATCCGGAACAATGAGTATTGTTCTCACTCCTCTTTTTCTTATGGGTATGAGAGGAAGAGGAGAAAATACTTAGACCGACTGGAACACCCACGGTGTCACCAGTGCGTCCACAGCTATCGCCTGAGGGTCTCATGACCTGGCGCAATACCTCTGTAGCTTTTTGTTGAGGCGGGATGCCATCATGTCCACCTGTGGCAGTTCCCACCGACTTGCAATCTGCGTGAAGACTTCTTGATGAAGTCCCCACTCTCCCGGGTGGAGGTCGTGCCTGCTGAGGAAGTCTGCTTCCCAGTTGTCCACTCCCGGGATGAACACTGCTGACAGTGCGCTTACGTGATTCTCTGCCCAGCGAAGAATTCTGGTGGCTTCTGACTGAATCAGAACCGGTTGGTCGCGAAGCAGGGTCTCCGCTTGACGTAGGGCGTTGTATACGGCCCTTAGTTCCAGGATGTTGATGTGAAGGCAAGTCTTCTGACTTGACCACAGACCTTGGAAATTTCTTCCCTGTGTGACTGCTCCCCACCCTCGGAGGCTTGCATCCGTGGTCACCAGAACCCAGTCCTGAATGCCGAATCTGCGGCCCTCGAGAAGGTGAGCACTCTGCAGCCACCACAGGAGAGACACCCTGGCCCTGGGGGATAGGGTGATTAACTGATGCATCTGAAGATGTGATCCGGACCACTTGTCCAGTAAGTCCCATTGAAAGGTCCTCGCATGGAACCTGCCGAAGAGAATGGCCTCGTATGATGCCACCATCCTTCCCAGGACTCGAGTGCAGTGATGCACTGACACCTGTTTTGGTTTTAATAGGTTCCTCACCAGTGTCATGAGCTCCTGAGCTCTCTCTATCGGGAGATAAACCCTTTTCTGGTCTGTGTCTAGAATCATGCCTAGGAAAGGCAGATGAGCCGTAGGAACCAACTGCGACTCTGGAATATTTAAAATCCAGCCGTGTTGCCGTTACACTTCCAGAGAAAGTGATACGCTGTTCAGCAACTGCTCTCTTGATCTCGCTTTTATGAGGAGATCGTCCAAGTACGGGATAATTGTGACACCTTGCTTCCGCAGGAGCACCATCATTTCCGCCATTACCTTGGTGAAGATTCTCGGGGCCGTGGAGAGACCAAACGGCAACGTCTGAAATTGGTAATGACAATCCTGTACCGCAAATCTGAGGTACGCCTGATGAGGTGGATAAATGGGGACATGAAGGTATGCATCCTTTATGTCCAGAGACACCATAAAATCTCCCCCTTTCAGGCTTGTGATGACCGCTCTTAGCGATTCCATCTTGAACTTGAACCTTTTCAGGTATATGTTCAGGGATTTTAAATTCAATATGGGTCTGACCGAACCGTCCGGTTTCGGGACTACAACATGGTCGAATAATAACCCCCTCCTTGTTGAAGGAGGGGAACCTTGACCACCACCTGTTGAAGATACAATTTGTGAATTGCAGTTAACACTATTTCCCTCTCGTGGGGGGAAGCCGGCAGGGCCGTCGGTGAGGGGGCATCTCCTCAAAGTCCAGCTTGTATCCCTGAGACACAATATCTATTGCCCAGGGATCCAACAGGGAGTGAACCCACTTGTGGCTGAAATTACGAAGACGTGCCCCCACCGGGCCTAGCTCCGCCTGTGGAGCCCCAGCGACATGCGGTGGATTTTGTAGAGGCCGGGGAGGACTTCTGTTCCTGGGAACTAGCTGTGTTGTGCAGCTTCTTTCCTCTGCCTCTGGCAAGAAAGGACGCACCTCGGACTCTTTGTGATCGAAAGGCTGCATTTGATAATGTCGTGCTTTCCAAGGCTGTGCAGGAATATAAGGCAAAAGATCAGAATTACCAGCTATAGCTGTGGAGACCAGGTCCGAGATCCCTTCTCCACACAATCCTCAGCCTTCCATATGCCTCTTAAGTCGGCATCACCTGTCCATTGCATATTCTACAGGACACGTCAAGCAGAAATCGACATAGCGTTGACTCTAGAACCCAGTAGACTAATGTCTCTTTGGGCATGTTTTCTATATATATAGTGTGTAATTTTGCTACCAGATGCACACGCGAGCAGCAGGGACGGACGGCGCTGTGACCGTCTGAGTCCCGCGCATGCTCAAACAGTGCATCTGAGGCTGGAACATCTGAGGGCGGAAGCGCTGCCCGGCGCGCTCGTGACTTCCGGCGGTCACGGGCTCCGGGAGCGGACACGCCGCTCATATCCATGCACATGGGAAACCATACTGCACAGTGCCCATATGGGGATCAAACACAGGAATCATCACACTATTATTCTTAAGATTGAAAGTTGGTTTGTTTAATTTTTTACTTTCACTCGAAACCGGAAGTGACATCACTTCCGGTAACGGCCTTTTTGAAGCTAATTACCCATTTAGTAAAGGGGTATAAATACAGGCATATATGAGCCATTATGTTATGCACTCCTGAGGAAGTCCAGCAGCACAGCAACGGACGAAACGCGTTGAGTGACAGACGGATACACCTATTAACAGATAAGCTGTTTTATGTTTAACTCATGGTACGGGCAACTTGTTTTTATGTATTAATGATAAATAAAAATTTTTAAACGGTATCACACTATGTTGTACTCTACTCTATCCTTTACATTGTACACTGTGAGACCACAAGTGCAGACGTGACCGGTACACCAAAACGTCCATTATCAGAAGCGGGGAACGACATTTGTTTATTCTGAGAAACGTTGATCAACAGTGGTATGAGACCACCCCACACGGTACACCTCTAATTTTAGGGTGCTATTGGTGGAGGTTCATTTTATATTGTCTGTATTGCACTAGGGGCGCCTCTCTCATTTGTTTTTCTAGATTTATTGAAGATCTGTTGGAACAGCGGATCATTTTGGAGAATAGGCTGCCACCCCAGAGGATATAGGGGAAGTGCTTTGGACATTTTTAAGAACTCACTGTATAACACACGGACTACGAGAGGAAGGTTTAGTGCGCCAATTATCACCCTTTTATCTCTTAATTATTTTTGTTCACCTGGATATAGGGCTGCAACCTTCAAATCTCCTTGTATACATGGCTTCCCTCAGATCTCAAATAGGGGGACCAAGGAGAGGAGACATGTGTCACAAAATTTTTAATGAGAATGAGAATCAATCCCCCCGGATTGATGATAGTTTGGACGATAAATTCTGGCACATTGAGAAATTACTTGTAAAGGAAATGAAGATTTGGTGGGATATCACCAGCCTGGAACAATACATTAAAGTAAACAGGGTACCCCGAGGCCTGAGGGTTCTTAAACAACCAACTTTTAACATTCAGAATGAACAGTTCATGAAGGAATGGGACCAAATATTACATGACTGCTCAATAAAACTAATGAGCCTTATAATAGAAGAAAAAAAGAGGGATTTAGTTATCATAGAGGAGGAAATTAAAAAAGATGAAATCACCTTGGAACCATATAAAGGAAAAGAAGACTACAAAATTAATGAAGTCGTATTGGTGAAGAAATTGGAGAAGATCGAGGGAGAAGTAGTACACATCAAAGAAAGGAAATATAAACGTGACCGGATGGACTACACGAATAATAAAATCAAAAAATGGAATGGAATCAGGAACTCCGACAATCAGAAGAACTGGGATCGCCATAAGAACTGGGAGCAGAGAAATTACCCACAAAGACAAGGATACTACAAACAGAAGGAATATGGTAAACAACCAGGTACCCCAAGGAAAGTACATTTTGAAACAAAAAACAGATATTCAACATTAGGAAGATTGAACTCCGAAACAGATGTGGATGATTTTTTATCACCAGTAGCCTCAGGACAGAGAACACAGGGAGAACGACAGATCAAGGAAGTAATAAAAAGGGCCTCACCACTAAAAAGAAGACTCGAAGAGGAAGAAGAGGGGGCCTTAAGCGAGTACAAAAAAAGAAGAAACATGAGGCCGTAAAAACTCCAGCAATGGGGGAGAAAGGGATCTTTAATTTATCAAATTACCAACTGACTACTGTAGAGAATACACTGCTAACAAAAGGACTTTCCTTCGCACCTACATCACAGATGGATCATTTTGAAGTCTTTACCGACCTGAACAAGTATGTGAGGAAACTCACCTTGAAAAGACATTTTCAGAAAAAGAATATAGGGCCTAACGAGTATGAGCAAAACACGTCGAAATCAGGACTAAAACTTCCTTCAAAATTTTATCCCCTTGAATCTAAAAGCAACCAAATAGATCTTTTTTACGAACTTGTGAAGAAAGACCTAGAACATTTAGAACATGGATCGGGAAAAAATCTTTCCAACTTTGAGAAGAAAGCACTCAAACTTCTGAAAGACAATAAAGATATAGTAATACGTCAAGCAGACAAAGGAGGTGGCCTAGTGGTCATCAACCGCGAGGACTATGAAGCAGAAGCTTTTCGACTACTAGGGGATACCACCTCATACAAAAAATTACCTAAAGATCCCACACAGGCTTTTGTGGATGAACTAAGACCAATCCTGGTAAAAGCTTTACATGAAGAAGTCCTGGTTAAAGATGAATACCAATTCTTAATGATCAACTATCCCACCATACCAATCTTTTACTTTCTACCAAAAATTCATAAGCGGTTGACAAACCCCCCTGGGAGACCTATAGTGGCAGGAATCAATTCATTAACGGCAAATTTATCGGAATACGTTGAAATCTTCCTGAAGAAATATGTGCCAAAATTGAAATCATATGTTAAGGACACAACATCATTGTTGCAAATCCTGAAAGAACAAGAATGGAAACCTGGATATCTATGGGTAACAATTGACGTCCAGTCATTATATACATCCATAAACCATGAAAAAGGGATTAATTCATGTCTGGAATTCTTAAACGACGACCCTGACCTGGACACAAAACACAAAGATCTGATTTGCATTTTAATTGGTTTTATATTGAAACACAATTATTTTAAATTTTTAGAGGATTTTTATTTACAGACATGCGGAACCGCAATGGGTACGGTTTTCGCACCCAGCTTCGCAAATCTACAAATGGGAAGCTGGGAGCAGAAATACATCTATGCGAATAATCCTTTTTTAGAGAACATCATCTTATATAAAAGATATATCGATGATATACTTTTAATTTGGAATGGTACAGTGGATACATTTTATGATTTTATGGCACATATTGAGAATAATGACTTTAACCTGTCCTTCACCCACAAAACAGATGACATTGGAATTGAATATTTGGACTTGATACTAATGGCAGAAGGGGACAAAATTGTCACAAAAAATTTCGTGAAAAAAGTTGACAGCAATTCCTATGTACACTTCAAAAGTAATCATGCAACAAAATGGAAAACAAATATACCATACTCGCAATTCTGCCGAGTCAAAAGAAATTGCAGTAAGGTAGAGGATTGTGAAGAACAAATCATATTGTACGGAGAAAGATTCCTAGAAAGAGGCTATCCGAAGGATCTAGTGGAGGAGGCAATAAATAAAACATATGCTACAGAAAGAGACACCCTTTTAACATATAAAAACAAAATCCCAAAAGAACAAGGTTTTAACTTTATCACAAGGTTCAACTGTCAGGAAAAACAGATACGTGCCATTTTAAATAAACATTGGGGGATTTTAAAGATGGACACCATTTTAAACAACATTCTACCAGAAAAACCTATGGTGGTTTTTAAGAAGGCAAGAATTTTAAAAGACCACCTTGCTCCAAGCATGATTACCTCATTGAAACCAAAGATAAAAACACAATGGGACATGAAAGGCCTTTATAAGTGCCAACATTGCAACGTTTGTCAATTTGTACACCCCCGATCAAGCTCCTTTACAAACTCAGAAGGATCAAAATCCTACACAACAAGAGACCGCACAACTTGCAATACATCATGGGTCATTTACATGTTAGAATGTCCTTGTAAATTAAAATATATAGGGAAAACGAAACGATTCAGGATTCAGGAGCACATCCGGGAGTATACGGAATAAACAGGAACATCACATCATCCCGAGACATTTTAAGAATTTCCATGGATCTGAGACAAAAGAACTGACTGTGAGAACCCTAGAGAATGTCAAATTGGGTCCCAGAGGTGGAGATAGGGAGAAGAAACTTTCCCAAAGGGAGATGTATTGGATTTATGAACTTAAAACATTGGCCCCAAGAGGCCTCAATGATAATTATGAAATTGCCCCTTTTCTTTGAAAACATTACATTATGGTATGGGCATTCCTGTTTTAATCAATTAATCTTCGAGATATTTTATATGTATGTATATTTTTTATATATATATTTTTTATGTGTATATATCTTTTATACATATATATGATATTTTAGTCCTGATTATACTTTAAAATATGCATTTATTTTTTCCTGTATATATTTTAAGGTTATTTCATATGTATTTGTAATTTTAAAATGAATTAATTTTTTAAATGATCCTCATTACCTAATATCCCCCTGCATAACTTAAATATCCCACTACATTCATTATGACTTCTAATTATCCATATTTTTGGTGTTTTTAAATAATAATTTTTTAAAATTTTTTTATCACTATTTATAATCTTCTCATGATATGTCCAAATCCTTCATCTATATTTTATCAAATCTAATGATGAACTACTGGGTAAATTTTTTTGCCCTCAAAAGTTTAAATGATTAGGAAGCATGTTACAAATCTCCATTTAATATATACATCACTGCTGTTTCCCCCAGTTACGGCATTGTGTCTTTGGGATCCCACTACAAGTGTGTAATTTTGCTACCAGATGCACACGCGAGCAGCAGGGACGGACGGCGCTGTGACCGTCTGAGTCCCGCGCATGCTCAAACAGTGCATCTGAGGCTGGAACATCTGAGGGCGGAAGCGCTGCCCGGCGCGCTCGTGACTTCCGGCGGTCACGGGCTCCGGGAGCGGACACGCCGCTCATATCCATGCACATGGGAAACCATACTGCACAGTGCCCATATGGGGATCAAACACAGGAATCATCACACTATTATTCTTAAGATTGAAAGTTGGTTTGTTTAATTTTTTACTTTCACTCGAAACCGGAAGTGACATCACTTCCGGTAACGGCCTTTTTGAAGCTAATTACCCATTTAGTAAAGGGGTATAAATACAGGCATATATGAGCCATTATGTTATGCACTCCTGAGGAAGTCCAGCAGCACAGCAACGGACGAAACGCGTTGAGTGACAGACGGATACACCTATTAACAGATAAGCTGTTTTATGTTTAACTCATGGTACGGGCAACTTGTTTTTATGTATTAATGATAAATAAATTTTTTTAAACGGTATCACACTATGTTGTACTCTACTCTATCCTTTACATTGTACACTGTGAGACCACAAGTGCAGACGTGACCGGTACACCAAAACGTCCATTATCAGAAGCGGGGAACGACATTTGTTTATTCTGAGAAACGTTGATCAACAGTGGTATGAGACCACCCCACACGGTACACCTCTAATTTTATTGTGCTATTGGTGGAGGTTCATTTTATATTGTCTGTATTGCACTAGGGGCGCCTCTCTCATTTGTTTTTCTAGATTTATTGAAGATCTGTTGGAACAGCGGATCATTTTGGAGAATAGGCTGCCACCCCAGAGGATATAGGGGAAGTGCTTTGGACATTTTTAAGAACTCACTGTATAACACACGGACTACGAGAGGAAGGTTTAGTGCGCCAATTATCACCCTTTTATCTCATATATATATATATATATATATATATATATATCTTAAGACGGCATCTTTAATATATATATCTATATATATATACATATATATATACATACTAGGGTCTCAATCTCTGCTGATAAGGTACCTGTCCACGCTGCTACAGCGCTATAAACCCATGCTGACACAATCGCCGGTCTGAGTAGTGTACCAGAATGTGCACGCTATCTGCAGGATCCCTGAGGATAGCTGTTAAGTCAGGGCTACCTTTTGGGCAAACGTGACACCCTAGGGGAAGATTTCCATCGTATCTTGGCCCTAGTAGGGAAAGGATACTCCCTGAGAATTCTTTGTGGGAAACTGCAGTCTCTTGTCTGGAGATTCCCGCTCTTTTCCATCATGAGAGGAGGGAAATTTACCTCAGCTTTCTTCCCCTTAAACATGTGTACCCTTGTGTCAGGGACAGATGAGTCATCAGTGATATGCAAACTATCTTTTATTACAATAATCATATATTGAATACTTTCCTGCCATTTTGGCTGTAACTTTGCATTATCGTAGTCGACACTGGAGTCAGACTCCGTATCGATATCAGTGTCTATTATTTTGGATAGTGAGCATTGAGAGACTCTGAAGGTCTCTGCGACATAGGGACAGACATGGGTAGATTCCCTGTCTGTTCTCTAATCTTTCGGCGTTATCGACGGAGACACCCCTCACACACACATTTGCTCCATCTCCTCCTTAGGGGAGCATTTTACCTCAGACATGTCGACACACACGTACCGACACACCACACACTCAGGGAATGCTCATCTGAAGACAATTCCCCCACAAGGCCCTTTGGAGAGACAGAGAGAGAGTATGCCAGCACACACCCCAGAACTATTAACCCAGGAATAACACAGTAACTTAATGTTAACCCAGTAGCTGCTGTTTATATTGATTTTTGCGCCTAATTATGTGCCCCCCTCTCTTTTTACCCTCTTCTACTGTGTATCTGCAGGGGAGAGGCTGGGGAGCTTCCTCTCAGCGGTGCTGTGGAGAAAAAACAGGGCGCTGGTGAGTGCTGAGGAAGAAGCCCCGCCCCCTCGATGGCGGGCTTCTGTCCCACTTAAATATAAATTTTCTTGGCGTGGGCTCATACATATATACAGTGCCCAACTGTATATATGTGTACTTTTGCCAAAAGAGGTCCATATGCTGCCCAGGGCGCCCCCCCCCCTGCGCCCTGCACCCTTACAGTGACCGGAGTATGTGAGGTGTGTTTGGAGCAATGGCGCACAGCTGCAGTGCTGTGCGTTACCTCATGTGAAGAACGGAGTCTTCTGCCGCCGATTTCGAAGTCTTCTTGCTTCTCATACTCACCCGGTTTCTGTCTTTCGGCTCTGCGAGGGGGACGGCGGCGCGGCTCTAGGATCGGACGAGGGTGAGATCCTGTGTACGATCCCTCTGGAGCTAATGGTGTCCAGTAGCCTAAGAAGCAGCACCTAGCTTCATAGAGTAGGGCTGCTTCTCTCCCCTCTGTCCCACGATGCAGGAAGTCTGTTGCCAGCAGAGCTCCCTGAAAATAAAAAACCTAACAAAATACTTTCTTACAGCAAGCTCAGGAGATCTCACTGTACAGCACCCAGCTCGTCCGGGCACAGATTCAAACTGAGGTCTGGAGGAGGGACATAGAGGGAGGAGCCAGAGCACACCAGAATCTAAAGTCTTTCTTAAAGTGCCCATGTCTCCTGCGGAGCCCGTCTATTCCCCATGGTCCTTACGGAGTCCCCAGCATCCACTAGGACATTAGAGAAAGTATATTTAAAAGTTGCTGCATAGCCTTGATATAGTGTTTTTTTTAACTCAGGCCTAAAATAACTTCAGGTGCTTGTATGAT
Organism: Pseudophryne corroboree; assembly: GCF_028390025.1. Lineage (NCBI taxonomy): Eukaryota > Metazoa > Chordata > Amphibia > Anura > Myobatrachidae > Pseudophryne > Pseudophryne corroboree. Next base: position 632,450,262 of record NC_086444.1, on the reverse strand, counting down.
GTGTGATTTCTTTGTGACAAAGGAAGCCGCATGGTCTGTCCTCCATTTTGGACTAACCACAGGGCCTGTCCACCATTTTGTGTAACCCTCATGGATGAGGAAGGGGGAGGAGCAGCGGTCATTTTGGGAAGGTCATTTTTCTAAATGGCTGATTTTCACTGCCCAGAATAATCAGCTCTCCTTGGTCACATGAATCACCATTTATGAGTTACCAATGCATTTATTTAACCCATGCCATAGTCAATTACAAATAGTTTCAGCTGGGCCTAGTGAAAGTTAATAGTGAGATGAATACTTAGTGTAAGAATTACACACAGATATAAAAAAAAAAAACATTTTTTTTTCTTTTACCTCTAGGATTTAGTAACTCTGCTTGCTATAAGATAGCCATTGAAATGCAAATTAACCTGTGTAACTGCTTTTTCCTAGCAGTGAAAAACCACCTTTACAGGCAGCCAAAAGCACATAGCATTGATATGCAAATTAGAAGCACTGAATGGGTAAATGACTCCCATAGGAGACCAGTGAATAGCACATAATAAGAATTTACTTACCGATAATTCTATTTCTCGGAGTCCGTAGTGGATGCTGGGGTTCCTGAAAGGACCATGGGGAATAGCGGCTCCGCAGGAGACAGGGCACAAAAAGTAAAGCTTTAGGATCAGGTGGTGTGCACTGGCTCCTCCCCCTATGACCCTCCTCCAAGCCTCAGTTAGGTACTGTGCCCGGACGAGCGTACACAATAAGGAAGGATTTATGAATCCCGGGTAAGACTCATACCAGCCACACCAATCACACTGTACAACCTGTGATCTGAACCCAGTTAACAGTATGATAACAGCGGAGCCTCTGAAAAGATGGCTCACAACAATAATAACCCGATTTTTGTAACTATGTACAAGTAATGCAGATAATCCGCACTTGGGATGGGCGCCCAGCATCCACTACGGACTCCGAGAAATAGAATTATCGGTAAGTAAATTCTTATTTTCTCTATCGTCCTAGTGGATGCTGGGGTTCCTGAAAGGACCATGGGGATTATACCAAAGCTCCCAAACGGGCGGGAGAGTGCGGATGACTCTGCAGCACCGAATGAGAGAACTCCAGGTCCTCCTTAGCCAGGGTATCAAATTTGTAGGATTTTACAAATGTGTTTGCCCCTGACTAAATAGCCGCTCGGCAAAGTTGTAAAGCCGAGACCCCTCGGGCAGCCGCCCAAGATGAGCCCACCTTCCTTGTGGAATGGGCATTTACATATTTTGGCTGTGGCAGGCCTGCCACAGAATGTGCAAGCTGAATTGTATTACACATCCAACTAGCAAAAGTCTGCTTAAAAGCAAGAGCACCCAGTTTGTTGGGTGCATACAGGATAACAGCAAGTCAGTTTTCCTGACTCCAGCCGTCCTGGAACCTATATTTTCAGGGCCCTGACCACATCTAGCAACTTGGAGTCCTCCAAGTCCCTAGTAGGCGCAAGACACCACAATAAGCTGGTTCAGGTGAAACACTGACACCACCTTAGGGAGAGAACTGGGGACGAGTCCGCAGCTCTGCCCTGTCCGAATGGACAAACAGATATGGGCTTTTTTGAGAAAAAAACCACCAATTTGACACTCGCCTGGTCCAGGCCAGGTCCAAGAGCATGTTCACTTTTCATGTGAGATGCTTCAAATCCACAGATTTGACTGGTTTTAAACCAATGTGTTTTGAGGAATCCCAGAACTACGTTGAGATCCCACAGTGCCACTGGAGGCACAAAAGGGGGTTGTATATGCAATACTCCCTTGACAAACTTCTGGACTTCAGGAACTGAAGCCAATTCTTTCTGGAAGAAAAATCGACAGGGCCGAAATTTGAACCTTAATGGACCCCAATTTGAGGCCCATAGACACTCCTGTTTGCAAGAAATGCAGGAATCGACCGAGTTGAAATTTCTTCGTGGGGCCTTCCTGGCCTCACACCACGCAACATATTTTCGCCACATGTGGTGATAATGTTGTGCGGTCACCTCCTTTCTGGCTTTGACCAGGGTAGGAATGACCTCTTCCTGAATGCCTTTTCCCTTAGGATCCGGCGTTCCAACGCCATGCCGTCAAACGCAGCTGCGGTAAGTCTTGGAACAGACATGGTACTTGCTGAAACAAGTCCCTTCTTAGCGGCAGAGGCCATAAGTCCTCTGTGAGCATCTCTTGAAGTTCCGGGTACCAAGTCCTTCTTGGCCAATCCGGAGCCATGAGTATAGTTCTTACTCCTCTACGTCTTATAATTCTCAGTACCTTAGGTATGAAAAGCAGAGGATGGAACACATACACCGACTGGTACACCCACGGTGTTACCAGAACGTCCACAGCTATTGCCTGAGGGTCTCTTAACCTGGCGCAATACCTGTCCCGTTTTTTGTTCAGACGGGACGCCATCATGTCCACCTTTGGTAATTCCCAACGGTTTACAATTATGTGGAAAACTTCCCCATGAAGTTCCCACTCTGCCGGGTGGAGGTCGTGCCTACTGAGGAAGTCTGCTTCCCAGTTTCCATTCCCGGAATGAAACACTGCTGACAGTGCTATCACATGATTTTCCGCCCAGCGAAAAGTCCTTGCAGTTTTTGCCACTGCCCTCCTGCTTCTTGTGCCGCCCTGTCTATTTACGTGGGCGACTGCCGTGATGTTTTATCCCACTGGATCAATACCGGCTGACCTTGAAGCAGAGGTCTTGCTAAGCTTAGAGCATTATAAATTTACCCTTAGCTATATTTATGTGGAGAAAAATCTCCAGACTTGATCACACTCCCTGGAAATTTTTTCCTTGTGTGACTGCTCCCCAGCCTCTCGGGCTGGCCTCCGTGGTCACCAACATCCAAAACTGAATGCCGAATCTGCGGCCCTCTAGAAGATGAGCACTCTGTAACCACCACAGGAGAGACACCCTTGTCCTTGGATATAGGGTTATCCGCTGATGCATCTGAAGATGCGATCCGGACCATTTGTCCAGCAGATCCCACTGAAAAGTTCTTGCATGAAATCTGCCGACTGGAATTGCTTCGAAGGAAGTCACCATTTTTTTACCATGGCCCTTGTGCAATGATGCACTGATTTTAGGAGGTTCCTGACTAGCTCGGATAACTCCCTGGCTTTCTCTTCCGGGAGAAACAGCTTTTTCTGGACTGTGTCCAGAATCATCCCTAAGCACAGGAGACTTGTTGTCGGGATCAGCTGCGATTTTGGAATATTTAGAATCCACCCCTGCTGTTGTAACAGTATCCGAGATAGTGCTACTCCGACCTCCAACTGTTCCCTGGACTTTGCCCTTATCAGGAGATCGTCCAAGTAAGGGATAATTAAGACGCCTTTTCTTCGAAGAAGAACCATCATTTCGGCCATTACCTTGGTAAAGACCCAGGGTGCCGTAGACAATCCAAACGGCAGCGTCTGAAACTGATAGTGACAGTTCTGTACCACGAACCTGAGGTACCCTTAGTGATAAGGGCAAATTTGGGACATGGAGGTAAGCATCCCTGATGTCTCGGGACACCAGATAGTCCCCTTCTTCCCGGTTCGTTATCACTGCTCTGAGTGACTCCATCTTGATTTGAACCTTTGTAAGTGTTCAAATTTTTTTAGATTTAGAATAGGTCTCACCTAGCCTTCTGGCTTCAGTACCACAATATAGTGTGGAATAATACCCCCTTTTCTTGTTGTAGGAGGGGTAATTTAATTATCACCTGCTGGGAATACAGCTCGTGAATTTTTTCCCATACTGCCTCCTTGTCGGAGGGAGACCTTGGTAAAGCAGACTTCAGGAGCCTGCGCAGGGGAAACGTCTCGACATTCCAAACTGTACCCCTGGGATACTACTTGTAGGATCCAGGGGTCCTGTACGGTCTCAGCGTCATGCTGAGAGCTTGTCAGAAGCGGTGGAACGCTTCTGTTCCTGGGAATGGGCTGCCTGCTGCAGTCTTCTTCCCTTTCCTCTATCCCAGGGCAGATATGACTCTTATAGGGACGAAAGGACTGAAGCTGAAAAGACGGTGTCTTTTTCTGCAGAGATGTGACTTAGGGTAAAAACGGTGGATTTTCCAGCAGTTGCCGTGGCCACCAGGTCCGATGGACCGACCCCAAATAACTCCTCTTCCTTTATACGGCAATACACCTTTGTGCCGTTTGGAATCTGCATCACCTGACCACTGTCGTGTCCATAAACATCTTCTGGCAGATATGGACATCGCACTTACTCTTGATGCCAGAGTGCAAATATCCCTCTGTGCATCTCGCATATATAGAAATACATCCTTTAAATGCTCTATAGTCAATAAAATACTGTCCCTGTCAAGGGTATCAATATTTTTAGTCAGGGAATCCGACCAAGCCACCCCAGCTCTGCACATCCAGGCTGAGGCGATCGCTGGTCGCAGTATAACACCAGTATGTGTGTATATACTTTTTATGATATTTTTCCAGCCTCCTGTCAGCTGGCTCCTTGAGGACGGCCCTATCTATAGACGGTACCGCCACTTGTTCTGATAAGCGTGTGAGCGCCTTATCCACCCTAAGGGGTGTTTCCCAACGCGCCCTAACTTCTGGCGGGAAAGGGTATACCGCCCATATTTTCTATCGGGGGGAACCCACGCATCATCACACACTTCATTTAATTTATCTGATTCAGGAAAAACTACGGTAGTTTTTTTCACATCCCACATAATACCCTCTTTTGTGGTACTTGTAGTATCAGAAATATGTAACACCTCCTTCATTGCCCTTAACGTGTGGCCCTAATAAGGAATACGTTTGTTTATTCACCGTCGACACTGGATTCAGTGTCCCTGTCTGTGTCTGTGTCGACCGACTAAAGTAAACGGGCGTTTTAAAACCCCTGACGGTGTTTTTGAGACGTCTGGACCGGTACTAATTGTTTGTCGGCCGTCTCATGTCGTCAACCGACCTTGGCGCGTGTTGACATTATCACGTAATTCCCTAAATAAGCCATCCATTCCGGTGTCGACTCCCTAGAGAGTGACATCACCATTACAGGCAATTGCTCCGCCTCCTCACCAACATCGTCCTCATACATGTCGACACACACGTACCGACACACAGCACACACACAGGGAATGCTCTGATAGAGGACAGGACCTACTAGCCCTTTGGAGAGACAGAGGGAGAGTTTGCCAGCACACACCAAAAACGCTATAATTATATAGGGACAACCTTATATAAGTGTTTTCCCTTATAGCATCTTTTTTATATATTTCTAACGCCAAATTAGTGCCCCCCCTCTCTGTTTTAACCCTGTTTCTGTAGTGCAGTGCAGGGGAGAGCCTGGGAGCCTTCCCTCCAGCCTTTCTGTGAGGGAAAATGGCGCTGTGTGCTGAGGAGATAGGCCCCGCCCCTTTTTCGGCGGCCTCGTCTCCCGCTCTTAACGGATTCTGGCAGGGGTTAAATATCTCCATATAGCCCCCGGAGGCTATATGTGAGGTATTTTTAGCCAAAAAAGGTTTTCATTTGCCTCCCAGGGCGCCCCCCTCCCAGCGCCCTGCACCCTCAGTGACTGCCGTGTGAAGTGTGCTGAGAGGAAAATGGCGCACAGCTGCAGTGCTGTGCGCTACCTTAAGAAGACTGAGGAGTCTTCTGCCGCCGATTCTGGACCTCTTCTCGTTTCAGCATCTGCAAGGGGGCCGGCGGCGAGGCTCCGGTGACCATCCAGGCTGTACCTGTGATCGTCCCTCTGGAGCTAATGTCCAGTAGCCAACAAGCCAATCCATCCTGCACGCAGGTGAGTTCACTTCTTCTCCCCTAAGTCCCTCGTTGCAGTGATCCTGTTGCCAGCAGGACTCACTGTAAAATAAAAAACCTAAGCTAAACTTTTCTAAGCAGCTCTTTAGGAGAGCCACCTAGATTGCACCCTTCTCGGCCGGGCACAAAAATCTAACTGAGGCTTGGAGGAGGGTCATAGGGGGAGGAGCCAGTGCACACCACCTGATCCTAAAGCTTTACTTTTTGTGCCCTGTCTCCTGCGGAGCCGCTATTCCCCATGGTCCTTTCAGGAACCCCAGCATCCACTAGGACGATAGAGAAATATATAATATTATAATTGTGTGTGTTTATATCAATGTATGTTCTGCAAGATGGCTATCCAATCTGAATCATATCATTTAAATTATTGATTATTGCTAGAGTCATTATAGATCTGTGTGAAATAGGATACATTTGTTGCTATATAGGTAAATATATAGATAAATTTGAAATAACAGTATTTTAAGGAAGTAAGTGTAAAGACACAAACGCAGTTCTGCATAAAGGTTTATACAGAAAAACTGTGTGGCGTGTTAAGTGAGCGATTATAGTTAATATTGCTCACATTTATAGAAATTGGGTGAGTTGTTTTATTGCGTACGCACATTGGTACACGTGGTACAGAACGTGAGGACAGCGTACAAAAAAAACATGCACGTGGCGCAAGGCCGCACACGTGGCATAAAGGTATGCACGGTTGCGGAATTACGCAAGCTTGCGTAGCGTTTGTGTGCGCAGAATAAAACCACACGATAGTTCGTTTAGTTTAAAGGTGGGATAGTAGACATTTAATACAATAGCACATAACTATCAGATTTCAAAAGCAGGTTACTCTAAATTTAGTTTAAAAACTGTATTGCCCCTGGGGTAGGGCTGCCTATCTGAATGAATCCAAATTTTCTGTACAGGAAAGACAAAGTGTACTTGAGTGAGCGAACGTAGGAGTGAGTGGAACTGAACCCCGGAAGTTGGGTCCCGTGGTACATCAAGTAAGAGGAGGCTTGGTGGCGTGAAGTGGCTGACTCACGTTAGTATAAGGTTTAAAACGCAAATCGTGAGGTGATTTGTAAAGGAGCGTGATAGTGCATTGTATTGCGAAGTATTGAAGTTAAAAGGTTTTTGGTATTACGCTCCAGACTGAGGGTCCCAGTTTGTACAACGACCTGTGATCATACGGCAGATAGGTAACAAGTACCTATATGCTGTGCGATTGGACTGCGCATTTGTGGATGCGATATATATAGCGCAACTGGATACCCCTTTACGTGCTTTGCGTAAAATCGCGGTACCATTAGCACTGTATAGAGCAGGGGTGGGGAACCTTTTTTCTACCAAGGGCCATTTAAATATTTATAAAATCCTTCGGGGGCCATACAAAAATTTTCAACTTAAAAAATGACCCTGCCCCCCAGTAGGTCTGCCCCTTAGAGTTACTGTGTGTGCGCGCCGGAGGCGCGCGTGCGCGCCAAAAAAATGGGTGTGGCCAGTTAAAATGGGACGTGATACACATATGCCCCCAATAGTGCGGTGCCAGATCCACAATTGCCCCCACAGTGCCAGGTATACAAATGCCCCTCACAGTGCCAGGTATACAGATGCCCCTCACAGTGCCAGGTATACAGATGCCCCCACAGTGCCAGGTATACAGATGCCCCCACAGTGCCAGGTATACAAATGCCCCTCACAGTGCCAGGTATACAAATATCCCCCACAGTGCCAGGTATACAGATGCCCCCACAGTGCCAGGTATACAGATGCCCCCACAGTGCCAGGTATACAAATGCCCCTCACAGTGCCAGGTATACAAATACCCCCCACAGTGCCAGGTATACAAATGCCCCTCACAGTGCCAGGTATACAAATGCCCCTCACAGTGCCAGGTATACAAATGCCCCCCACAGTGCCAGGTATACAAATACCCCCCACAGTGCCAGGTATACAGCCCCCACAGTGCCAGGTATACAGATTCCCCCACAGTGCCAGGTATACAAATGCCCCCCACAGTGCCAGGTATACAAATACCCCCCACAGTGCCAGGTATACAGCCCCCACAGTGCCAGGTATACAGATTCCCCCACAGTGCCAGGTATACAAATGCCCCCCACAGTGCCAGGTATACAAATACCCCCCACAGTGCCAGGTATACAAATACCCCCCACAGTGCCAGGTATACAGCCCCCACAGTGCCAGGTATACAAATGCCCTCCCCTCTCCCCTCCGTGCAGCTTACCGTGGACGCGACGGAGGAGAGCGAGGCTGTCGGGTGAAAGCGGCGGCGTGTAGTACTTCAAATCAGCCGCCGGTTCGAGAGCCAATCAGAGCTCGCGGACCGGCAGCCGCGGCTCCTGATTGGCTGCCGGTCCGCGAGCTCTGATTGGCTCACGGACCGGCGGCTGGTTTGAAGTACTACACGCCGCTGGTCCCATTCTACAGCCGCGCTCTCCTCCGTCTCCCTGCTCTGACAGCTGAGACACGCTGCCGCCCGACTGAGCGGCAGCGTGTCTCACTGACACAACCTGGTGGGCCGGACCAAACGGCTTCGCGGGCCGTATACGGCCCGCGGGCCGGAGGTTCCCCACCCCTGGTATAGAGCATACGCAAGTGTGATTTGTGTATAAGTGTATAGGGAGTTTTCGCTGGTCTCTCTCAGGAAAATCTCCAACGGTGTATATTCACTGGAAATAGGTAAGTCACTCCTAAACACTTCCAGTGAATAGAAATCAGATAGGGACCTCACTGGGTACGCGGTGGTCATTCTTGGAGTGAGTCGTGGTACCCGGCGGAGAAGGAGTGGGTGAAAGCGCTTTAAGAACTTTCACCATCTATTCGTATTGTGCATTGGGGATTGCGTAATAGGAAAAAGTCTGCGATGGGATCCAATTGCACAAGCGGTGGACGTTTAACCAGGGTTCAGGTTGAGGTGCCGCGGCCCAAGGGTTCAGCGAGGTTTGTTATGTGTGGTAAATATGGATCACACACTGAAGACTTTTTGTCTGAATGGGTACGTATGACTGACAAAGATAGGGTACCATTCCCTAAAGTGGGCAGCTTTGAACCAGAGGTATTACAGAACTTATGGTTAAAGATATGTCTGATTAAATCCAGAAAACAAAGGATTAGACATAATGATTGTTTAAAATTATGGCAGCAAGAGGGGGATATGCAAAGGGAATTAGCTCGTGCAGCAGGTTCCAAACCTAGCGGGAAAACAATGGCGACCGCACCACCACTACCGTATATTGCGGGGGAGAAGATGGCTACAGTCAATGGTATAGCCGTAAAATATAGTAGTATGTAAAAACAATGCATTAACCCTAATTATTTTTTTGCAAGATGTATCCTGTTTTATTTGAAGTCTTTTCAAGGTTATAGGTCACAAGAGGATGATGGACTTGCTGGCAGATCAGTTCCTGTATTTATTTACAGAGAGAGAAAGAAATAAGATGCATTGGAGGGAATGGTAATTGTATCGCTGGCCTGTAACTGTAATTGTATGTAACTGTATGTTTTAACTGCTTACTGTATGAGTTGTAACTATAGGTATACTGTACTTTGTAATATATATATATTGAATCTATATTTTTTTTTTTATAACAAATATATCCAGCCAAATCGCAGCTCTCCTCCAAGCAGTCACCTCGCTGCAGGAAACTCAGGTGGGGCCTGTCCAACCAGGTAGAGCAGTAACAATATTCCCCAATGAAAGAACTGGTGAGGTCACAGCTACCGGTAAGTGTGAGACAGTTCATTGCACAGAGACAACAACACCTCACAGTAAACAGATCAGGAACGGAATGGTAGGATTACACCCTGTCTTGGAAATAGTAACCCCCAATGGGGGAACCGATAGTCAGGGAATAATCCTCACCAGGAATAATGCAATGTATTGCCCGTGGCCCAGAGATGAGCTGCGATCAATCATTTCAGAATTCCCCGACCCTCGGAAGCATTTAGCCAGATGTCAGAAATTTTTCAGAGATCTGGGTAATGTGTATGAACCGACAAACAAACACTGGCGGATATTTTTGAAAGCGTGCCTACCTCCTAATAATGACACCCAAAAATGTATCACTGATTGTAGATTAGAGTCGGATAGTCTTATGACTGACAAAACACAATCAGGAGAACTTAGAGCAAATTAACATGCAACTAGAGTTGTATTTCCCCACAACTGTTAAGTGGAGAAAAATTTTCTCCAGAAAACAGAGGGAAAATGAAATGACATCTGAATACTTCCATCAAGACCTGCAAATAATAGATAGATACATGGGGGTATCAGAGACAGGGAACAATGCGAATTACAGGGAGGTAGCTGTTTATGTATTAATGGACGGACTAAATCAGACAGTAAGGGACAGGGTACAAACATTTTTTGCCTGATTGGATAGCTTGTCGTAGAGAGTGCGCGATTGAACACCATAAGAATATTGCTAGGCGTAGAGAACTGCAGGAGGAGAGGCTGGGGATTGAAAGTATACAGGCTCTTACACCAGAGTCTCATCAGCCTAAACCCCAAAAACCCTGGTGGTAAGAAAAGACCGAGAAATTGTTACATTTGTAAAAGAAAAATAAAGAACATTTTGCTAGAGATTGCAAGAGTAGTAGAGCACATAGCCAATATAGACCCCTAGACAGAGAAAACAAGCCACGTTATTAAACACATAGACGGGATCAAGGGACATATAGTAAGGAGTCACGAGCCATATAGAAAACACAGATTCGGTTAATGGGAAGAATGGAATAAATGCAACTTTACCCTTTTGACAGAACTTACTGGGGTTAGGAGGAGGTCCCTAAACGTCTGCTTCTTTCTCTAGCAGAAGTGACCTCTAATTAATTTAACAGAAGTTTTGTTAGAGATGGTATACATATACGTGCTCCCGCCCAGGAAGTACGAATTATGTTGGATACCCACGAAGACTAAGGTTGCATTTCGCTGTTCTAGATACATGTCCATCACAGGTAGAGGAAATTATCTCAAAGATACCGGGTTCCCTATGAATTTAGAATGGACAGGACACTGGATTGATGGCTGGGATAGTCCCAGTAGAGATATAACACACATAGAAATTTTTTTTGGGGGGAGCAGACCGAGTAGAGAATCATTCCCCTTAGTGCCCAATCCAGATATCAAATTTTGTAAAATCTTCTTTGCCTCTACCAACTTATCTTTTACTAAACTCTATGTGATTTGTCTTCAAAGTTTCCTCTCCATCTCTTACGTCCACCGACAGAGTTACAGTTCAGACGCCACAGGCCTACTCGGTCTTTCAGAGTTCTGCCCAAATCCAGTATATCTCACCAGCATAGGGACACCAGTATCAGTGTGCCTGGTCATGCACAAAGGGTGGAGAATGAGAATACCGGTGAAGGGAGACTGTGCATAGACACCGATATGCATGATGGTGTGACAGCCTGATGGTGAACGCAAATCTGAAAAATTTTCTTTTTATTATTTCCTTTCTCTTTTCACTTTCCACAGATGGTTTACTTCACACAACTGATAATACACAACAGTTAAACACATTGACATACAAGATTTATGTTCCCTACAGAAAGGCCGCTGACCCGGAGAGAACTCGTGACAAAGAGCAGAGTGTAGAGAACCTCGTATCACTGGAGTGTCTGTTCCGGGAAGGTTGAGAGGCAGGACTGTTGAAGGGTATCCGAGCACAGATCTAGAACGGTTGTAGTATCATTTTTTTTTTTACCTCCCCCTGCATTTTCCTGTCTTTTCCCCCTTCTTATTTTCCTCCTTTCCCTAAACGAAATGGATCGATCACAAGAGACTGCGTTTCGGGTTCTATTAGTAACTCTGGTTTTGATAAGGACAGTTTGTTTTTGTGAGGGTCCCAGGGAGGTCGAGCAGGGATCTGGAATGGGTTCTGATGGCAAGTATGAATTTGTAGGATCTCAGGATCAGCACATCACTTTAGTAAAGGCTGGCATCAGTAAGCGCTCTGGTAGTCAGGGAGCTCGGAGGCACTGTGGGGGGTTATTGTCTGATGAATATTGTATTTGTAGGAATTATGAGAATATAGTCGAGGATGGGTGCATCCAGAGATGTCAGTCCAGCCTTAACATCGACATGGACCGTCATCCATTGAGTGATTACCACTCACTAGTGGGTAAGGTCTTAAACCAGACAGAATGCTGGGTGTGCTCACAAGTACCTCAAGGTCAGAGCAAGTCAGGATTAGTACCGTACCCTTTAGCAATAGATGAGGTACTCGAATTACGGGGTGGGAGATCGGTGGACAAGAAAATTCAATATTTCTAGGCCCCCTAGTTTGAAGCTCCACCAGTATCATGTAGATAGGTCCTTATTGTGTTTTAATATTTCCAATTACCGAAAACCGGGAAATTGGGAAGTGACGTGGAATAACCAGACAATGACCTTTTCACACAGAGCTGATAGGATACCCAAAGACTCTGAACTTGTACGCCAAATAGCCAACAGTGGGAGGTATTTTCGGTATAGGTATACTCGTGGAAGCAAGACCATGTGGGTTGGAAAAGTATCACCAGGGTATTGTGCTCATATCATCCATCCTGATACTTGTACTGAGCAGATGGGAGAACTAGGGATTGGGTTTTTCACTTGGAAAGTTTGTAATATGGTGATGTAATATTCTGTCCCCTATGTTCTCCCAGATGATGCCTATTTCATATGTGGGAGGAAGGCGTACAAGTGGCTTGCCCCGAGCTCAGAGGGATTTGTGTTATATTGGGAGAGTACTACCAGAAGTCATGACCATAACCCATGATAAGATGAAAGACGTTCACCGCAGTGCTCAGGCTCCTTATCCTCATACTCACTATGAACACATCGTCAAGAGACACCTGATAATGTCGATATTATCTTAAACCATAAAGCTATACCTCTAGATACACTTTTACCGTGGAGCCGCTATGGCCGCTAGACTGAATACACGCGATACGCACTTTGTACGCTATTTGCGTACAGAGTCCCGTACGTGGTACGTACTTGGCGTACACACGCCGCGCTGAGTGTACAGAGTACGCACAGTGCGCGCACACACAATTGATAACCTTTAAACCTTATTAGTAATGCAATGTAATGTTACACTCTAAACCATGTGCCGCAAAGCACTGTAATGATGTTATACTTTAAACCTTAAGTAGCGCTGGCGGTATAAAGTACCCGCAGTGCGTACACCTTATCAATACTTATAAACCTTATACAGTTAAAATACCCTTTAAACCCTTGCAGGAAAGTGAGGACGCAACACCAATTTGTAGTTGAAACCACAGGGTTCTAAGGCCACAGTGGATTATTTCAAAAGGTAAAACAGTACAAATCATACACTACAGGCTAACAAGATAAATCTAAAACAGAATAATGGCTACAGTCAATGTACATACGTGAGAATGTTCGCAAGCGCAACCCGGCCGGTCCTCTGCTTGTCAGGTAGAAAGCGTTCAGAGTCTTCTGACCGGCCAGGCAACAACAGGCTTTTTATACACAACTTAAATACACAATACAATGGTTATTGTAATCTCATTGTCCATTGGACACAGAGATGTGTCTTTACATTACAGGAGAGGTCATAGGTTGATTTGAAAAGGTGGGCGATGTCTTTCTCAACAGCTCTTATGGGTGGTATCCTCTGGATTCCCGCCGCATACATAATATACAGTAAATACAGTTAATGTCTATATTCTACTTCTGCACATAACTATACGCTGGAACATGCGATCTTTCTCTAACCAATACCGGAATGTTACCCTTAAAATCCCCTACAGTTGGATACTAGACATCACCTTCTAACCTTTATCTGACCCTTCCTATCATGCAAAGGTGAATCCTTTAGTCCTGGAACTGTTTAAACTGTTGATACTCGCTGATGTGGTGTAGGGGAACTATGTGTACAAAATGCACTATTTGGGTTAAATATGTAATGTTCTGATAACCCTCTATGCCACAGGTTCTCAAACTCGGTCCTCAGGACCCCACGCGGTGCATGTTTTGCATGTCTCCTCACAGAATCACAAGTGAAATAATTAGCTCCACCTGTGGATCTTTTAAAATGTGTCTGTGAGTAATTAATACACCTGTGCACTTGCTGGGTTACCTGCAAAACATGCACTGTGTGGGGTCCTGAGGACCGAGTTTGAGAACCCCTGCTCTATGTGCTCACAAACTCCGCCGTAAATACCCATACCACGCGCATGATCGTAGGAGCGATCCTACGCAAATTGCGGATATGTGCACGCACGGCGGAATAAGTGCACGCGCAGCGGGCATGTGTATGGGGTTAGTACATGGTGTATGCATTTACAATATTTTTCGACTTTGACAGTCCACCCTTTGGCAGTCAACAATAACTGCCACTATCTAAACATTAAACAGAAAAAATATACAATACAATATCTACAGATGATTGGATAAAAATATACAATACATTATCCATAGATGGTTGGATGGTAGGAGGAGAGGTGTAGGCGGGAAATGTATGACCTAGTGGGATAGTAAAAGCATGTATGTATGAAATCCATGTCTGAGGGGCATGTATCATCGTGCCATATATGTTCTAGATAAGCTTTAAGGTATTGCGAAGTATACATTAAATCCTTCTCATCCCGTATTAAGGGTCTGTAAGTGGGCCAACAAACACTACCGAGCTCTTTTCGGCTTCTTGTTCCAACAAATGGGGTGCACATTTAGTTGATGATACATGGGGGGGGAACACCTGTGAATGCTAATATGTGGGTATCACCTGTCGACTATGTGTGTCACTACCTGAAGGTTGTAGAGATGAAGATAAGAAACATATCAAAAATACATTCACATAACATTTGCGTAATCATTCTTGGGTGTTGATTGAAGTCTTCTCCGGATGGGTGTATTTTTGCTGAGGGAAAACAAAGGAGAAACGGGTGAAAGAAACGGACCGTGGAATCACGTCTTATCACAACATTGTCTCTATTGATGGGTCATAAATTAAATCAGTTGCTGTAACAATGCCCCCGCTTCTTAAACTCATCACTTTGGTACCGTGTTTGCGCCGCGTTAAAATTCGAACACACCTAAATATCAAGACAATCATTATGACAACTCCCAGGATACAAAGGAGAAACTTTCCTACACTCACGATAACATTTTGAGCCCATTCTCCTAAACCTGAGAACCAATTGCGTGGGTTCAACCATGAGACCCAGCCGGTCAGTTCATTACTCACAGCAGTAAGGGTAAGGTTGCGTCTCCTCCGGAACTCCCACTTCAATTGCAAGATATCGTCCATCTTTTGATCTATGACCTCGATTGGGTCATCAGTGCTGTTTGTAATATACGTGCAGCACTTCACACCATACTGAGTTGCCAAAGTGACACAGTACCCGCCTGTCACCGCTGTGATATAACTGAGAACCATCCTGTGCTGGATCAGTTCCATTTTGTAAGCTTGCAACTCCCTTCCTGTATACCTGAAGGTGTCATCATACATCTCGGTGATATTATCTATTAGGTTCACTAGCGCGTGGATATACCTATAATTTATAATTCCTCTGGCGGTACGGGTGATGTCTAACGCGAGTAGGAATTGAATCCCGGTGGATTCATGGATCAAATCAGAGGCTGCGTGCTCTGTCCTATCTATAAGGTGTCTCTTAACGATGTGTTCATAGTGAGTATGAGTGTAGGGAGCTTAAGCATTGCGGTGAACGTCTTTCATCTTATCATGGGTTATGGTCATAACTTCTGGCAACACTCTTCCAATGTAACACAATCCCTCTGAGTTTGGGGCAAGCCACTTATACGCCTTACTCCCGCATATGAAATAGGCATCATCGGGGAGAACATATGGGACAGAATATGATATTACCATATTGCAAACCTTCCAGGTGAAAAATCCTATCCCTAACTCTCTCATCTGTTCAGTACACGTATCAGGCTGTATGATATGCGCACAGTACCCTGGTGATACTTCTCCAACCCGCATGGTCCTACTTCCTAGAGTATACCTATACCGAAAATACCTTCCACCGTCGGCTATTTGGCGTATAAGTTAAGAGTCTACGGGCATTCTGTCAGCTCTGTGTGAAAATGCCATGGTTTGGTTATTCCACGTCACTTCCCAATTTCCCGGCTTTCGGGAATTGGAAATGTTGAAACATAGGCCCTCATTCCGAGTCGTTCGCTCGGTAATTTTCATCGCATCGCAGTGAAATTCCGCATAGTGCGCATGCGCAATATTCGCACTGCGACTGCGCCAAGTATCTTTGCTATGAAGATAGTATTTTTACTCACGGCTTTTTCCTCGCTCCGGCGATCGTAATGTGATTGACAGGAAATGGGTGTTACTGGGCGGAAACACGGCGTTTTATGGGCGTGTGGCTGAAAACGCTACCGTTTCCGGAAAAAACGCAGGAGTGGCCGGAGAAATGGGGGAGTGGTTGGGCGAACGCTGGGTGTGTTTGTGACGTCAAACCAGGAACGACGAGCACTGAACTGATCGCACAGGCAGAGTAAGTCTGAAGCTACTCTGAAACTGCTAAGTAGTTTGTAATCGCAATATTGCGAATACATCGGTCGCAATTTTAAGAAGCTAAGATACACTCCCAGTAGGCGTAGGCTTAGCGTGTGTAACTCTGCTAAATTCGCCTTGCGACCGATCAACTCGGAATGAGGGCCATACTAAGGATCTATCTACATGGTACTGGTGGAGCTTCAAACTAGGGGGCCTAGAAATATTAAATTTCTTGTCCACCGGTCTCCCACCCCGTAATTCAAGTACCTCATCTATTGTTAAAGGATACGGTACTAGTCCTGACTGGCTCTGACCTTGAGGTACTTGTGAGCACACCCAGCATTCTGTTTGGTTTAAAACCTTACCCACTAATGAGTGATAATCACTCAATGGATGACGGTCCATGTTGATATTAAGGCTGGACTGACATCTCTGGATGCACCCGTCCTCAACTATGTTTTCACAGTTTCTACAAATAAAATTTTCCTCAGCCAATAACCATTCACAGTGCCTCCTAGTTTCTGGACTACCAGATCGTTTTCTGATACTCGCCTTTGCTCGGTGGATGTGTTGCTCTTGGAATTCTACAAATCCGTCCTTGCCATCAGAACCCATTCCAGATCCTTTCTCGACCTCTCTGGTACTCTCACCGAAACAGACTGCTCTGGTCAACAACAGGGTCAACAGGAAAACCCGGAACGCAGTCTCTTGGGGTAAGTCCATCTTGTTAAGGGGAGAGAAAAGGGAGCAAGAAGGGGGGGAAAGGAGGGTAATGGGAGATGGAGAAAATAATAAAAAGGAAAAAGAAAAATTGGTTCGACAACCGCCTTTGGTCTTGTAGTTCTCCGTGCTCAGGTGCCATGACAACAGTCCTGCCTCTCAACCTTCCGGGAACAGACACTCCAGTGATACGATTTCCTCTACACTCTGCTCTTTGTCACGGGTTTTCTCTGGGTCAGCGACCTTCTTACAGTGGGACGAGTGGACCCAAGTCTCTCTTTCGGCAACCTTTAATGCTGTCGTGCTGGTTAGTAAGACTTGGTACGGTCCTTCCCACCTGTCAATGAGGCAACCTGAGCGTAGAAAATTTAGAATCATTGTTCAATGTCATGACAATTACTGTTTGGTAGGTCAGGAATCACCAGCTTTAGATTTCTGTTTTGATTCCTCAACTGCTGCTCATCTTAACCAAATATTTTACAGTCACCTCATTATTGCATTTCAAATCATCCTGGGAGTCAATCATTACATGGGGTTGTCGACCAAAAATAATCTCAAAGGGTGATAGGTTAAGGGGGGACCTGGGAGTGGTTCTGATGCTGTACAATACAAATGGCAAAGCTTCTGGCCATAACAATCCAGTTTTAGCCATCACTTTGCTCAGCTTGTTCTTAATAGTGCTGTTTACTCTTTCCACCTTCGCACTCGCCTGTGGGCGGTACGGAGTATGCAGCTTGCTATTAATCCCCATCAGTTTGCACATAACCTGAAAGACTTCACCTGTAAAATGAGTACCCCTATCGCTTTTAATTATCCTAAGGATACCATATCTGCACACAAATTCCTGCACAATTTTCTTTGCAGTAAACGTAGCAGTATTTGTGGCAGCGGAGAACGCTTCTACCCAATTTGAAAACACATCAATACAAACTAAGTACCAAAATCCTATTTTTACTATCCCACTAGGTCATACATTTCCTACCTACCACTCTCACCCCGACCATCCAAATCTTCTGTAGATATTGTGTAGATATTTTTCTGTTTAGTGATTAAATAGTGGCAGTTATTGGTGACTGCCATAGGGTGGACTGTCAAAGTCGAAAAATATTGCAGTACACACATCACGTACAAACAACACAGATGGCCTCCGCGCGTGTACTTGTTCTGCTGTGCGTGCACATATTCGCAATTTGCGTATGGTCGCTCCCGCGGTCGTGCGCATCAGCGTGTGGTATGGGTATTTACGGTAGAGTTTGTGAATGCATGGAGAGCTATCAAAACACATTACATATTTAATCCAAATAGTGCACAATGTACACATAGTCCCCCTGCACCACACCAGAAAATAACAACAGTTTAAATGGTTTCAGAACAAAGGGATTCACCTTTACAGAATAGGAGGGAACAGAACAAGGTCATAAGGTGGTGTTTGGTGTCCAGCTGTAGGGTATTTTAAGGGTAACATTCCGGTGTTGGTTTGAGGAAGATCGCATGTTCCTGCGGATAGTTATGTGCAGAAGCAGAATATAGATATAAACTGTATTTACTGTACATTATGTATGCGGCGGGAATCCAGAGGAGACCACCTCCACAAGAGCAGTTAAAACAGACATCGCCCACCAATTCAATTCGACCTATGACCTCTCCTGTACTGTAAAAGTGCATTCCTGTGTCCAATGGACAAAGGGATTACAGTATCAATTGTATTGCTTTTGGAAGAATTGTATAAATAAAGCCTGCTGCAGCCTGGTCTGGCACAAGACTCACAAAGTTATCTATCAGATGACCGGGGACCGGCCGGGTTGCGCAAGCTTGTCCACTCACGTATGTAACATTGAATGTAGCCATTTACTCTGTTATATTGTATTGTATTATTTGTATTGTAACCCCCTTTCAGCAATAATCCACTGTGGTGTCGGAACCGAGCGGTTAAATCACAATTGGTGTCGTGTCTTCATTGCCCTGCTAAGGTTTAAAGTGTTTTATCATTGCATTGCATTACTGTAAAGGTTTAAAGTGTATCTCTGGGTGTGTGCGCGCTGTGTGTACTAAGTTTAGCGGCCGCAGCGGCTCCATGGTAAAGTGTATTCTAAGTGTGTATAAGGTATAGCTTTCTTTCCAGTAAGATAATCGACATTATCACCACTCTTGGAACGAACATCGCTGACAGAGCGCTTGTATGTTTTTGCTTTTTGTTTTTCTAGCGGAAAATCCTTGTGGCTTCTGCCATTGCTGCTCTGTTTTTCATTTGTAGAAAACCGCTGTAAACGGCCCTTAACTCTATACCATTTGTGTGGCGACAGGTTTCCTAACTTGACCATCTTCCTTGGAAGTTTTCCGCCCTGTGTAACTGCTCCCCAGCCTCGGAGGCATGCATCCGTGGTCACTAGGATCCACTCCTGGGTCCCGAACCCGCGCCCCTCTAGGAGGTGAGAACTGCGCTGCCACCACAGGAGTGAGATTCTGGTCCTGGAATACAGGATTAGCCTCCGGTGTATGTGTAGGTGGGAACCATACCACTTGTCCAACAGGACCCACTAGAACACCCTGGCAAGGAACCCGCCAACTGAATGGCCTTATAGGCTGCAACCACCTTTTCCCGCAACCAAATGTATTGATGGATTGACACTCATGCTGGTCTCGGAATTTGTATGACCAGACTCTGGATCTCCAGAGCCTTTTCCACTGGAAGAAAAAAAACTCTCTGTAGTTCTGTATCTAGTATTATTCCCAAAAAAGACAACCGCGTCGATGGTACCATCAGTGATTCTGGCAAGTTCAGGAGCCAACCCTGTTGTTGAAGAACTGTCAGGAAGAGTGCAACGTTTTGCACCAACTGGTTTCTTGATCTCGTACGGGATAAATGTGACTACGTACTAGAGAAGGAGAACCATCATTACTGCCATCACCCTGGTGAAATTGGTAATGACCATCCTGAATAGCAAACCTCAGGTAAATCTAATGCGGAGGAAAATGTAATTAGACCTCCTTTATCCTTTTTCCAGATTGGAGATCACTGCCCTGAGAGATTCCATCTTGGATTTGAATTTCTTTAAGTAGAAATTGAGGGATGTCAGATTTAGGATTGGTCTGGCCGTGCCGTCTGGCTTCGGGAGCACGAAGAGGCTTGAATAACAGCCTTCTCCCTATTGTGACAGGGTACACCAGGACAATGACCTGATCCTGACACAACTCTTGTGTTGCGTCGCATACTACCTTCCCATCCGGAGGAGAATCGGTAATATTGAAGAATTGGTGAGGGAAAACATCTGGAAACTCCAGTATGCACCCTTGGGACACTATTTGTAAAACCCACGGGTCCAAGTCCGTTCCAGGACTGACTGAAGAGTTTTAGACATGGCCCCACCGGTGTGGGCTCCCGCAAGAGAGTCCCAGCGTCATGCGGTGGATCTGGCAGAAACAGAGGATGATTTTTGCTCCTGTGACCTTGAAAAGGCTGCTGACCTCTTCCCTTTTCTCCTTCCTCTACCTACAAAGAAAAGGGGAATCAGTATCTATTGGGCCGACGTGACTGCATCTGACAAGTATGCGTCATCATCCGTTGCGAGGGAACATAGGCCCAGAAGGTAGACTTACCAGCGGCATCTGCCGAGATCAAATTAACTAGGCCGTCACCAAACCATGCTTCACCTTTCTAGGGAAGAGACTCCATTTCTTCTCGGAGTCAGCATCAGCATTCCATTGGTAAATCCACAACGCCCTCCTAGCCGAGACCGCCATGGAATTGGCCTGCGAACCCAAGAGTCCAATATCCCTTGCAGTCGCACGAAAGCATGCTGCAGCATCCTTGATATGACCCAACGTAAGGAGTATCCCATCTCTCCCTAGGGTATCTATAACGGATGACCAGGCAACCGACCATTTTTGAATACTACTACTCCCCCATGCGCATGTAATGGCAGGTCTGACGTATACACGTGGACACATAACTAGAATATAACGTAGCTTCCTACATATGATCGGCTGGCTTTGTGACAGGGCCCTGTGCAGAACAGGGGGTGACTCCCACTTTATTCTATCCGCGGCGGGAAAAGAATAAACAATCGGAATCCTCTTGAGGATTTGAAACCATCTTGTCAGGCTGACCCAGACTTTCTCAAACAGAGCGTTCAGCACATGAGAATGAAGAATGTTACTTCAGCTTTATTATAAATTTATATATATATATATATATATATATATATATATGTATATAGGGTGAGCTAACAGCGCCAAAAAATAGTAGAAAATAATTTTTCACAGTATGTCTATAATGTACCCCAGTATAATGTCTAGTCTCTATATGCCACTCCCCTTTCTTTATGGGGCGTCTGCTGGATCTTAAGTAAAACCTACACTTGTACGTGTGCAGGATGGAAGAATATTGGAAACAGCAAATAAGATCTTTGTAACAGCTAGGTTGGAGACGGAGCTAGATAAGATGGTTTTGAAATTTGTAGAGCGGGGGTACAGCCGACATCTCCTCATCAAACATAAGCAGGAAGTGATGCAACTGTCCAGGGAATCTCTTCTTTTCCCTAAGGATCATCAAAAGAGGCCTGTCATTCCTTTCACTTCTAGATTTAGTTGCCAGTTGCATGCTGGGAGGCCGGAAAGCTTTGACCGATTGGTGCAAATCCGCTGTCGCTTCATCATATCCCATTGTTATCCTCTGGATAACCTGTGGACCCTGCCGGAGAAAAAGAGTGTTCAAACTGTGGGCTAAATTCAATTAGCCTTGAGTCCTCTCGTTAGTGCAGCTATATTCTGCACTACAGTACTGCGGAACTCATGGATTCTTGTTGCAGCTCCATGATGGTGTGAGTTCAGTTTCCACACCATTTCCACACTGTGCACGGCCGTAACTAGGGGGGGGGGGGGGCTAGGGGGCATGTGACCTGGGCGCAGGATAGGAGGGGGCGCAGAGAGGATCAGTTTTATCCCCCTAAGACCACCTCCCTAATCGCTGCGGTTCCTTAGAGCCGACGGAGCACAAGCTCCAGACTCTACTAGCTGCCGCATTGCTGTGATT
The DNA here is from genome assembly GCF_028390025.1 of Pseudophryne corroboree. Lineage (NCBI taxonomy): Eukaryota > Metazoa > Chordata > Amphibia > Anura > Myobatrachidae > Pseudophryne > Pseudophryne corroboree. Next base: position 632,428,231 of record NC_086444.1, on the reverse strand, counting down.
AAACTGAAAATAAACTACAGCTCCCAGCAGCCCTTGCTGCGGGAGCTGTAGTTTACTTTCAGTTTCTTCTGGTCACGTGTAGTGCCTGCCTCGGCAGAGCCGGTTGAAGAAGGGGCACAGGGAACAGGGAACAAGATGACTCCCCAGCCTCCCCCCGCTGCCATTAATCATTGCAGCAGTGCACTACTATAGTGCACTGCTGAGCTGGAAAAGAAGAGGCAGCCGTAGGTCCGAAAAGGGGGCGGGGCTACACGGCACTGTGCTGTACACAGTGCCAGGCCAGCCAGCAGCATCATTGGGAGAGCTCACTATCCAGGACAAGGAGCAGAAGAGCCTAAATAGTGAGTGTAAGGGAAGGGGCTCTGTGTGTGTGTGCGACTACCAGTACATATACAGTATGTGTGTCTCTATGAGTGTGTGCATGTGTGTGACTATGTGAAAAGGTGTATGACTGACTACATATCTGTATGTGTGCTTGTGTCTCACTATATGTATGCAGTGGCGTAAGTTCATCCCCGTCACCCGGAGGCAAGTTAGAGTTTGGTGCCCCCAACCCTCGAAAAAAGTGCCAGGACAGAGGTATCAGGGACAGTACTGAGATGAAAGGGAAAGACCAGTGGGGCCAGGACAGACTAAGACAGTGGGGACAGGCACAGGACAGAGGTGACAGGGCCAGGACGAAACAGAGGGCCAGGAAAGATGGGTGACAGGACCACGACAGAGGGGACAGGGAGAGTACAGGGATGACAGGGCCATGACAGAATAGAGGGGACAGGAGAGAAGGGTGTCAGGGACAGGACAGAGGTGACAGGGCCAATACAGCGAGGACAGGGACAGTCCAGTGGGGAAGAACAAAACTGACAGGACCAAGATAGAGGTGACAGGGACAAGAGAGAGGTGATAGGACCAGGACAGAGGGGAAGGGGACAGGACAGGACAGGAAAGAGGTGACATGGGCAGAACCAGGACAGAAGTACCAGGACAGAACTGAAGGGATAGGAGAGACGGTTAGCAGGGTCAGGACAGGGATGGCAGGGACTGAACAGAGGGCACAGAATTGAAGGGTCAGCAGAGAGAGATGATAAGACCAGCAGCACAGAGGAGACAGGGATAGGACAGGGATGACAGTGACAGAGGTGGCAGGGATGGGACAGTACAGGGGTAGGAAAGAGGGGTGACAGGGCCAGCACAGATGTGACAAGGACTGGACAGAGGGGACAGGGTCAGAACAGAAGTGTCAGCTGAGAGAGATGACAAGGCC